>NC_139223.1:52846069-53494819 GCF_055691185.1 Crinia signifera
CCACATTTGCCAGATACACGGCTGCCCTCTACTCTAATTATAGAAACTGATTTTGTACACAAATTCAGTACTTGGGTCTGTTCTCCTGCCACAGATCTGATTGGTCCTCGCTCTGGAATTGTCAGTACATGCTGTACCTGCCAGGAGGATGGTGGCATTTGTGGTTTCTCTGCTGTTTGTGTTGTGACTGCCAGCAATGATGTGGCAGAGACTGGTTCTACAAAACCTGATGGGAAATTATTTCTTTGCAGCAAATAAGGATAAAGCTGGCTGTGTATAAATAGGATGATGTATTCTTTCTATACGTGGCTATACAAGCGTTAACCGCCTTGAAATTGTTCCTACGTTGTGTAATCGAAATAAATGTATCTGGAAAAAATTACCAGCACTCCAATCATCATTAAACAACTAAATTCTTAATTGCTAATAATAATAAAAAAAAAAGAAATAGCAAATAGTTTTATTTATAAACACTGTATAATTTTGTGGTTCAAATAAGTAATTATTTTTAAAAAGTTTGTGGCTTTTTGTTTTTCACCCCACTAAAACTGATTTTAAATGTTGTGGATTCGCCAGCCCTTGCCCAGTGTTCCTTGTACCCAGAATGCACCTTGGAACTGCTGCTGCTGAGTGGTTGATCACAGCTGATTACTCTGCAAAGCTAATGGTATTATTTCTTGGACGTGTAGTGCAAATCGGTATGAGAGAAATCTGGGCAACTGCGAAGGCCGCTGCTCTGTAGACCCTTTGGAAACGTTGGCACTTGGGTATTGGTTGAGCCCACAATCTGGCTGACGCTATAGGTAGGTGTTGTTGCTTGCGTGGAACAAAGTGTGTATCTCAGAAATTCCTTTAGTGAAATCAGTTTAATGACCCTGGTAGGCTATAAACCCTAGAACGTGTGTGAGATATGCCCTTTGTAGTGGACTGGACTTTCTCACGTCTACGTTAACCTGCTCTAGTACAACAGCTAAACATACACCATGGCTTGTATTAATATAACCGCGCAAGGTGGACACCTGCTGTAACCCATAACATTCAATCAAATTATGGGCCCGATGCAGACCTGATCGCATGGGTGCAAATTCGTAAGGCCAGCGTTGAGCTATGCCACCGCCCGCTAGAGTGAAATCCCACCTTGCGAGTTAATGTGATCGCTGGGCGAATGGAGGTGTACAGCTACATATCCATTGGCAACCGTGCAAATATGTCCAAAACCCATCGTACAGGGCTCCTCATCGAATGATTTTTACACTGGGTACAAACCATCACAGGCTCAGAGTGGCCAGGGACTTACTCTGTGGTGTGATGGAAAAAGGCATATTAGGCCTGGAGCTGATGTCACACACCCTCCCCTTTAGTGCTCAGGCACGCCTACAGTAGCATTTTCCTGGACACTCCCAGTATTTTTTCTGGCACGCCTGCTTTTTTTTCTTAGCACTCCCACTAAATGGGCGGTTTCCACCCCCACACTCCTACTTCCTGTCAACCACCTTGCCAATGGCGTGCGCATAGAATTTGTTGCAGTGCTTCATCGCAAGACGGGCTTGCACCAGCATACTGTAAACCGTACACATGTGAAGTGTATCGATAATCGCCGCCGTGGGAATTGTCAGCCATACGATCAAATCTGGAATCGGGCTCTATTAATTTCGCTGCACAAGATTCCGACGAGTGGATCTCTGCTTGCTGTAGATTGCAGCGTTTCTCTGTGCACCATTATTAAACACACTTCCGTGGATGTCGTGTGTCTTTTTAAAGATTCTTTAACTTTCAAGAAAGAGAATGAAACCTGTCCTACTAGTACCGTGTTTATAAAGCGGGATGATCAAAGGACTTGTGAGTGATATGGAGGATGTGAGTGAGGAATGAGATACTGTCGCTGGGTTGTGTAGGAATATGATTGCCTAATATCCTTATTATCTGGCAGTGTTTCCCATTGTTGTGATATCTGCGCATTGTTTGCATGTCCGGTCTCATTAGCTGTGAGATCTTTATCTGTGGTGCTGTCACTCCTACATTGTGGCACTCTCCATGGACAGAGATTTTACAGGAAGCACCTGGGTGGATGCTATAGGATGGGACAATGCAATATAATTTAAGCTGTGACTTTCTTCTCAGCTGGTAGCCTGGCTTCACAACGCCAGTGATTACACGGCTAGTGAGTAATGTGCTCTCTGCAGAACTCTGATATGACCTGCACCAGCTCCCACGATTCAGAATTCTGCCGTCGTCATGGTTTTTATACGGCAGGCTTTACAGATTTATATCCTTCCTTTTTTTATGATTATCAAGCTAATATGCCGACGTTAATAAATGTATAAATCTATTTTGTGTCTGAACTATCCTGTTCCCATACATAGACGTGGTGCCGACGGTTTACATATGCAAGGTTACGTGCTATACATCTATCATTTATTGCTGAATGTCCGTTGTGGATGATATTTTGTTTCTACATGTCCTGCTAACATGACATAGCTGGGTATGTCTGGCAAAAATTCCAGCGTCACTCACATTTGTTATATAAATTCAAACAAGACCTGTTGTGTAAATAAAAAATAAAAAAAGATTATATTTCCTATATAAGACAAACATAAAAAATAAAAAAAGATTATATTTCCTATATAAGACAAAAATAGGTCATTATACTTGCCTATTTACATCTATTCTGACAAATTCACTTGACACTCAAAGGTTAAGTAAAGAAGCTTGGTTTTCTATTATCCGTCGATCCTACTAACCCCGAAAGGTGCGGATGATTCACGAGTTGTGAATCATCACGACACTGGGCGCACTTTACGGCAGGCCAAAGTAGCTGAAAAGGTATCGCACCTCCATAGGGGTTTGAGCAATTTTTAGCGAATTCGGCCCTGCGAAGGGTGCCAGTTAGGGTTCATTTGGGTGCCGTTTTCAGCGTTAAAACTGCATCCGAACGGCAACTCGCACCCTTCGGGTATAATAGGATCGACCCTAAGTTGGGAGTTCTGTTGAAGATAGTATGTTGCCCATAGCAAACAATCAGATTATATCTATTTCCAGAAGGTGCTAAATAAATAAGAAGTAGCGTCTGATTGGTTGCTATCAATCTTCAATAGAACGCCCTTCTTAGTAAATGTACCCTAGATGTGTGATCAGTGAATTCTGGATTTTGCCTGACTAGAGTTTATGTACGATTATGCTGCTCCGGTCGCCTTGGTTCTGGAGACGCCGACAGTTCCAATCCATGCTCACGATTATATCTACTGTTAATGCAGCTGACCTTGGCAGCTAAATTCACAGTAGAGCCGCCATTTTCCATCTGGTGCCCCAAGCAACATTGCAGCTGGAGCCGCTCAAACAACGTGGTGATGGGCCACTGCGACTGTTGCCACGGGGCCTAGGCCTTCACCTATAGCTATGTCCAAGGCCGACTCTGACATCCCAGACTGTCTGCTTAGGAGCATCAAGGAAATGTAGCATCATGAGAGTTGGGTGATTTTCCTAAACTGCAGGGTTTCCAGGCCCCATGGAACATGGCACCTTCGTTTATTGGGGGGGGGGGGGGGGTGTTATTGTTTCTAACTGTTGTGAAGAATTCACACTTTGGGCTTTATCATGCCCAAACATTGCATGCAAAAACCCCAAACATCGGGGAAGGGGTCTGATTCGGCCATAATTGAACATCACTGCACTGTGTTTATGCTATTTGTAGCCATCTATGCTTTAAGGCTAATGGACGTTTTTCTTCATTTCAGAAACTTCAACTCTCTGAGTAAGGAGAATGTGTATGAGAATAACCACTTGGTAAGTTGCCCTTTTTTCCCCTCATCCGGCCACCCAGTCTACATAATGCAATGACAAAGGATATAAAATAGAGCTACTGTATGTACTCGCTAGTTGATTATGTTGGTTTCTCCCTATACAGTACTCCTTGTTCTAAAGCTAGTAGCCCTCTTATAATGAGGAACATTTCCTTATAAGCCAAGTTTTCTTACGTGTTTCTTTGAGTCAAGTATTCCAAATATTTAGTGTGTTCATGTTTTCAAAGCCCTATCCCCTCTGCCCTCACAAAATGTTTCTGTGCATGGGTGTGTAACAGGGCTAACCGTTCTCGTTTTGGAAACGCTCCATAACCTTCTACCGTGCCATTATGTCATGATAACCTTGCTTGGCCAAAGGAGAGTTAATTATTGCAGATGCACTTAATCCATATTTAGGATTCATCTGAATACTCTCTTTTTTTTACTAAAATCTAAGCCAAGCACTGAACAGAATCTGACTGCTAATTTACACATTAACATGAAGAATTCTAATGATAAAATCTAAATGTCTTTACCCTTCACAGTTCTAACTGTCTGTGGGCCAGATGCTCAAGCTCCTACCTGCCATGTCACAGACAATGGGGCAGATGTATTATAGTGGCGCTTATCGCGCCGCTATAATACTTCCTGCTTCACCTCATTAACAAAGCGAAGCAGGAGAGGAGACCTACACTGATGCGCTGTCTACTTCTCCCTGGCCGGCTGGACTGGGCATGAGCGGGATCTCGCTACTCACGTGAGATCCCCAGCGCAGCCCAGAGCCAACAGCAGGGGCAGCGCTGTCCCTGCTGTTGAGATAGGGTTTTGCCAGCCTTCTGCTGGCGAAGCCGAAACAGCATAATTTAGATAGCCGTGCCGATATGGACAGGGGCGCAAATTCATTTGATGGTCGCAGGATTTCTCTCCCCTTCGGATGTAAAAGTCGGTCTGAACTGAACGCCGAACACAGGGCTGGACTGACGTCATGTGATAATTTCATATTTGTTAACTGCTAATTAATGCCGCCTTATTTATTGATAAGGCCGTAGTGCAATGTTTATTGAGCTTTTATACTTGGCTAATGTCTTTACACAGCAGGCTGATTGACTTCCATTCTCCAGCTGTCCTTGTGGTAAAGAACCGGCCAAGTAATGACAGTCTCATTGTTCTTGTAATTCAATGTGTCCCATGAGTCCTCTTCTGTCTCTCCATGCTGCAGGCTTTCCGTGTTGCCGAGGAACAGCTGGGGATTCCGGCTCTACTTGATGCTGAGGATATGGTCAAACTACGTGTGCCAGACCGGCTCAGCATTTTAACTTACGTGTCCCAATATTATAACTACTTCCATGGACGCTCGCCAAGTACGTCACCCACATTAATGCTCTGTCCATACATTATTTTTAGCCAACTTTTTTTTTTGTGTATATCAATATTGAATCTTTATTACATATGTATGCAGCATTCTGTTTTCAGTAGTTCAGGATATGCAGAGATCACTTTACAGTTATTTTTACAAACTTTAATCAATGCAGAATTCTGTCAAACAGTTAATACAGTGGGTGTATTAATCAAATTATACACACAAGAAATTAGTATGGTATTTTATTGGAATTAAGAGAACTGGACATCGTTGACCGATTATGTACCTCAGGTACACACTGGATGACGGGAGCAAGATCTTTCCGTACGACCATTTTATATCTGGAGTAAAAAAATGGACCCACAATTAATTGTTGGATGGTTGCACCAAATGACCAGGAGCCAGATGTACTAAGCTTGAAAAGTGATAACATGGAGAGTGATAATGCACCAGCCAATCAGCTCCTACCTGCCATTTTTCAAACACAGCTTGTGACATGGCAGGCAGGAGCTGATTGGCTGGTTGTTTATCACTCTCCATTTTATCTCTTTTCAAGGCTTAGTACATCTTCCCCCCAGATTTGTATCTGTAGAAATGGGTATGAATCATTGGGTGACCAGCAAGTAGGTCAACAAGCATTAGGTCGACATGCACGAAGGTCAACCGGTTCATTAGGTCGACATGGGGAAGTTGCTGGTGACCCAATGACCGTATCCCGTAGAAATGCCTTAAGTACTGTACAATGTGTGACCCATCAGAAAAATAGTTCCTGACCTGATTCGAAGCACCAATCATATTGTAACCAGCAACGTACATCATTACTTACCTGGGACCACTTATACGGAGTAGCTCTCCCAGTTGGCAGGACGCTCTTGCCATGGTGAACTTTTTATATTCCGCATAGTGGTGGAGAGTTTCTGATAAAAACTGATCTCTTAGATTGGGGTTTTATCGTCTTGATTTCTGGTTTGATCGTTAATGATTTGGACCACAACAGGTCTCGGCACAGTTAGCAAGGCTAATTTACATTTTTTGAATCATTTGAGACCAAATGATGTACCCAAAATAAGTGATGGCATTTTGCTGGCAATACTCCTTTACAACCAGTAATTGAATTGCCCCCATTGAGTCCTTGTACTCAGGCCTGCACATAATGTAACCAAGCCTTGTTGTATTGCATCCTAAACCTTCAAAATATTAAAGGATAATGACATCTAAAACTAAAACGTTACCCCGAGTGAGCTTTAAAAGAGCAAAACTACCTCCTTACCTGACACAGGCCTGATGGTGCCTTCAATGAATCTAATGGCCCACTTCACTTTTCTTTTCCGACTTTTTCCTTTCTGAAATGAACCAGCGATGTGTCAGAGCCCCTCTCCCTCAGCCTTCTATTCATGGATTTCTTAAGAGACTGGGAAGGGAATCGCTCAATGCTCAAAATTACTGCTTTGCAATATACTTCAGCTTTGAGCTGTGACTGTTTTTAGCCTACAAACTCTCCAATCCACCCCCACTGCCTATCTGCTCCTACCTCCAATCTCTGTCTTCACAGCGCCCTCTATCCATATTTGAAACCGATTCGTGTCCCTGCAAAAATTGCTTTCATTTTCTGTTATTGCCTCTTTTTAGCAAATAGTAATTTGGTCCATTGAGTGGCCACTAGTGATCAGTGGCAGTACTTCACCTCACAGAGGTGAGGAGTAGTTAGCCTTTTAGATATACAGGGTGAGGTATGGGAACTTCCATTTTTTTTGAAAATGAAATAAAAAACTGCACACGTTTCAATACTCTTTTTATTAGGAATTTTTAGCCTGTCACACAACATGGGAGATTTGATGTTAGACCGTTTTACAAAGGATTTACAAAGGATTTTTTGTAAATGTCGCCACGGGCATCTGCATGTTTACGAGCATTTCTGATCAGGAACACGGCCTCGCAGGGGAATTTTTGAAGTGAAGACGAAAGGCACGTTGCACAGTGATGACCGTTTGGCCATAAGAAAAATACGCGAAAGCATGCTGCTCCCTTGACCAAATCATTATTGCGTCTGAAATGGGTGGGGACACAAACCTACCATCCAGCCCCTTCTACGGAGCCCATTCCCACCACTGTGACCTTCACTAACTTCACCACGCCCCTATTAATAAAGAAAGTTTCCATGCCCCACCCTGTATATAGATACCTACAATCAGCTATTTATTTTCCCTGCATGGAACTATTAGACTGGGCATCGATACTGATCTGTGTTGAGGCTAAACGGTTATACCACTTTTACACCAAAATCCCAGATCTGTATTTGGAACACTGTTCCAATCAGGGTTGGATCCAGGATTTGCCCTGTTTACACTGAGGTGGAGACCCGCAGTATAAACGGGGGCGGCGCTTGGAGATCGTATAGCCAATCGCCGCGCTGGAGGCAAGCCCTGCCCCCAGCCTCAGTGCACCCCCTACCCCCCATTCACCAGGTGAATGGATGCTGCACACAGGCATCCATTCACCTCCTCCCCGACTCTGCTGCTGTCTGCCCAGTACAGTAGACAGCGGCGGAGGCTGCGTGTGCCCCCCGCTCAACCTCCAGACTGACCGCAGGACACGGCGGTCCGGAGGTTGGGCTCCCACATTGCTGTAATCGGGAGTTCGGTCGGATGACCCAGCATACCCGTTTACACTGCCTTCTATCCGGGTTCCAGGACCTGGGTAGGATTCGCGGGCAAATGGACCCGTTTTTTTTTTTTCAGCTAACCCTTTTACACCGATGGTGACCCAGGTTTTTGCCTGTGTAAAAGGTGTATAATAAAGTTCTTTATGGCAGAAGCGATCACTGATTTTCAGCGATGAATTGTCATTTATGCTTGTACCGTGTGGTACTGGATTAATATCTGAACGCCAGAGGTATTTTTTTATTTGTTTATTCTTTTTAATGATCTGTAAATAGTTGTATTAAATTGGCCTCCTGTATAACTTTTCAGGTCACACATTTATAATAGGCTGCAGAATATGTTGTCTATTAATAGTTTTTAATAATTAAAATCCTATTGCATTATTAATATGCCATACAGAATTGTTTAGTTTTCAGAGCAGAGGCTGTACGGGCCCCTCCTCTGTGGGAAAGCCATATCCAGTTGAAAGGGTATGAAAAGAATCAGGCTCTCGAGAGGATTGTTTTCAGTTGTTTTCCTCACACACAGGGGGGAAGAGACTGTCTTCTATAGCGCGGTGGTTAAAGGAATGTGGTCGCTGCTGACAAGTGACCCCCTAGCTCCGACCTCCCGCTTTTATAGACCAAGTACATTGCAAGAATTGTACACCAGGAAGCTGCGCCACACAGCCCCCCATGTTAAAGCCACCAGGCGAAAAGTTTTAAATGCAAAGTTTCCCAGAAGTGACTCTGTGCAATGATAACATATGTTTCTGTAGAAACAATATGTTACAGGCCTTGAAACTAAGTGCTAAATAGTTAAGACATTTGGAACATGCTGTAACTCCGCAGCTTGTACTGAAGTCACCCTTCGCTGCGTTTGATTTAATTATCCTTGGAAAAGTCCCTCGGAGCTCAGAAGTTGCGGGAAATCCCAAGCTGTGGAAATGTTTACTTCTCTAACCAGACATGTGAACCTCATACACTCTTCATTGGTGGCACATGAAATGTGATTACAGAGATTCTACCGCTGTTATGAATAATGTCCTGCTTATACAGGCAAAGCAGAATGTTTGGGGACTTTGGGCAACAGTAACTATTATTATTTTATTTTTTAAATCGTTTTTGGTCAAATTTGTTTTACGTTTGTATAAAACGGAGAGTACTTTTTTTTTTCTTTATTTTCTGTGAAGTAACTGTTAGCAACCTTGCATATGCACAGGAACAATAAAATGGAATATTCAGAATAGGTTAAGCGGCCTACACACGTGGCGATTTGTCATGGCCAGTGTCCTCCAGTGAGAACACTGGCGATCTGACTAAATCTATCATGCATGCATGCATGATCTACATAACCCAGCGATAGTGGAGCACTTCGATATGGCCCCTACACACTGAGCAATGTAGGGTAATTTTCTAAGCGATCTAATCAAATTAAGTCAGATTGCTTAGTAAATGACGCAACATTGCTACATGTGTAGGCCCCATTGCAATGAGCCTGAGTTGTACAAAGTATTGCTGTAATGGTGCCTACATACGTAGCGATTTTGTGTCCTCTTCGAAGCAATCTGACTTGGGGCCAGATGCACTAAGCTTCAAAAGTGATACAATGGAGAGTGATAAACAGCCAGCCAATCAGCTTCTACCTGTATGTCACAGACTGTGTTTAAAAACTGACAGGCAGGAGCTGATTGGTTGGTTGTTTATCACTCTCCATTTTATCACTTTTGAAGCTTAGTGCATCCGTTCCTTAAGCCCCGCGCAACACTTTCGCCGGGCGATGTAGATCATTCATGCATGATAAATCTAGTCCGATCACCAGTGTTCCCACCGGAGGACACTGGCCCTGACAGATCACTCAGCACACATCGCTGTGCAGTGCTGTGTGTGGAGCGATCTAGCATCGCTCAGATCACTCTGCAACATCGCCACATGTGTAGGCCCCTTAAGTTTCAGTTCAGTCCTAAAATATTGTAGTACACCAAAAATGATAACCCTTTCCTCCTTACAGGCAGGGGGGAAGATTCTCTAAACAAGAAATGCGGAAAAAAACCCGTTATCGGGGTTTTTACCGCATTTTGGGATGCTGTATGCATCCCCCGCCGGGTTAACGCGGCGGGGGGGCATCGCCAGAAAAATCTGGCAATGGGCTTCTACCGCAACCCTCCGCCGCCCCGCACGGACCCCAGCCGCCCCGCATCGCCCCCTCCCCCCTCACCTGTGTCCGGGCAGCACAGAGCTGTGCTGCCCGGACCTGTGACCTCCTCCCTGCACTGATCCTCTTCCGGGTGCAGGGAGGAGGAGAGCCCGGCACAGCAGCAGCAGTGCCGGGTGTGTGAGGGAGGGGGGAGCCGCCGGGACCTGCTGGGACCCGGCTACTCTCACCGCAAAGGGCAGCTCTTATCACAAGAGCTGGCCTTTGCTATAATTATCGCATATGTTAGAACATATGCGATAATTATAAATGCGATGGGCGGCGAAGGGGGGCGGAGATTCTTAGAGAATCTCCCCCATGGTCAGTCCGGTTCAGCAGGCGTTATTACAGGTTATATAGGTGTATCCAGAAAGTGCTGAAGTTATTCACAGCATAAATCACTCTAGTATCCTCTCTTTATGTGTTTTTTTTTTTTTTTTTTAAATATACAGATGTGTTAAGCTGTATACACACGGTAAAATGTTGGCTTTGACTATATAGTCAAAATCGCTTTGCAAGTTAGTCAAAATTGCAGTGTTCAGCCACATGCGATCAGGATGCGCGGCCCCGCAGCATCGGTATCGCATAGCTAAATAGACTGTCGCCTCTAGAATGTATTTGGCCTAGGGCCAAAAAGCAACATAGTGTAAATCTTAAGTGCACTTAGCCAAAATTGGATAGTCAAAATTGGCCATTATCCTGAATCTCACTGTGTGTACACACCATTAGAAGAGACGGCCAGAATCCAGTATCATTCCTTAGTCTATAGTCATGTGACTGATTGGTGACTGTGTGGGCACAAGTGGGGTAGATATGTCCACCCAAATGAGCAGTATGGATGGTGTAATGCTGCCTCACAGCACTGAGGTCATGGGTTTGATTCCCACCATGGCCATAACTGGGTGGAGTTTGTATATTCTCCCCGTGTTTGAGTGGGTTTCCTCCACATTCCAACAATATATACTGGTAGGTCAATTGGCTTCCAACAAAAATTAACCCTAGAATGTCTGTGTGTGTGTGTACATGTGGTAGAGAATATAGATTGTAAGCTCCACTGGGGCAGGAAATGATGTGAATGTTCTGACTTTCATTTCCGAAGGCAGGAGGAACTCCTTTGACGACCATTGAATAATTTATCCCGCTAGCGACCGATGTTTTGCGTGTGCGCATGTGCAGAGGCCCTTCTGTGCATGTGCATACGCCTCGCACGTTCAAACACGGCGTGAATTCCGTGTGGGAAAACGATCGTATAGGACCATCCGAGCATGGGGTGGAGAGGGCCGTGGAGGGCTGTTTGGGCTCATTACCATATGCGTATGTCCCGCGCTTCATGGGCGTTCCCACGAAAACTCTGGGCGCGCATATGGTAATGCAGTGTGGGGGGCAGACAGCTGACATAGCCAGATGTCAGCTGCCCGCCCATATCCCTGCCTTCACACGGACGACTATCCGAGTGGTCTGGAGCACTCGTGGCTGCCTGTCCGCTCGGTCCATCAGTCGATGGTCGGCGACCATCAGAGGATGGAGGAGGTTTCCACAGGCCAGCGAGTGGCTGTTCACATGAAACATCCACTCGCTTGGCGTCCTACCGCATTCGAATGGCGTGAGCGATCCGTACCATCGGCGGGGTTAAGAACACTCGTGCCTGTCCGCACATGCAGCCGTCCGACTTAATCAGAATAAGGGCCAAGGTACTGAGGGGGGGGGGGGGGGCGCAGATGTTTGGCCAGCCAGCTCTTAGGTAGTTATTTCTGTGGCATACACCTTGGTCCAGGTATGTGAATAATAATCCTGGCCCTGAGGTTACGTATGTGCTGTGTAGCCATCTACAGTCACAGTAAATGGTTTTATCGCTGCTATTTCTCCTCTTCCGCCTTGTTTGTTTGCATCTGATCCCTCATTTGTGCTCTGGATTGAGATGTGTGTTTCTCGGAAGTCAAATATTTCCAGAATAAACACAAGCTTGGCTGAGATCCTGCCCTAAAACTGCCACGGACAGAGTTTCAACATGTTCGCGTTAGTCTGTCTAATGGAATAAAACTAAATATATAAAGACATTCTCTTTAATTTGTCCTTTTTTGTTAACTTGTCCGTTGGGTAATAAAGAAAACAAGGTTTGCTCTGCGCTACAAGCTCTGCGCGCTGTAATACGTCTGCAGAAAACATTCATTTAGTGGAGTAATTGAATTATCCTTGTTAGTGGGTCACTGGTTAGCGCGGCATAAATAAATACATTGCCATGTATTCCAGCTAAGGAACAAGGATATATTGCCTGCATTCTACATACTAAAGGAACATTATTTGCTTAGAAAATGCCAAAAGGCGTGCTACCCAAATTCGTCCAAGACAGTGGGTTATATATTAACACAAAGCAAACGTGGAATAATGCAAATCAAGCTAGCAACCATTTGGAGGATCTAGCGTACAATGAAAGTCAGGATACATTGGGTTACTGCATTTTTTGGGTCGCATTTTTGCAGATCTCCGGTAAATTCAGGGCTAGCTGGATCTTTGCTGTATCTCACTTTGGGCCAGATGTACTAAGCTTCAAAAGTGATTAAATGGAGAGTGATAAACAACCAACCAATGAGCTCCTGCCTGACATGTTTCAAACACAGTCTGTGACATGGCAGGTAGGAGCTGATTGGCTGGCTGTTTATCACTCTCCATTTTATCACTTTTGAAGCTTAGTGCATCTGGGCCTTAGCGTAAAAATGGGGCGGGATGTGGGCGGCGACATTGCTGTCATGCAGAGTTGTTCTATCTGGTGACATAGGCATGTAGATATAGTTCTGGATGTATGGAGAACGCAGGCTAGGATAGAGCTGGTGCAAGTGCCCATAGAAATGAGGACTGTAGACAGAAAAACCACACATGAAGCAGCTTTCCTCTGGAAGCGGCAAAGATCCTTGTGTTAGACCTATGGAAACTCACACTCATCCATTTAGAATGTAAGCTCTCACGAGCAATGCCCTCTTCTCTCGTGTGCTTTTTCCTTCTCTTACGTAAACCATCTTCGATGGCACCAAATCCCACAGTTGTCTGCTACCCTGATAGTAATTTCATGTTTATGTACCCTGTACTTGTCCTTTTAAGTTACTGTTTCCTGTTTTGCTTGTTAGCTTATGTACTCTGTAATTGGGTGCTGCGGACCCCTTGTGGCACCATATAAGGATAAAAGGATATTGGGCAGGATATACCAAGCAGCGGCGGTACATCCCGCTGCCCATTGCGCTGAGGCTCACCGCATATGGACTAACATATGTGGTGAGCAATGCAAAGGGCAGCTCTCCTGATAAGATCCCTGCAGCCGCCTGGACTTCCTTGTTTGTAATGGGGAAGTCGAGTTGAGTATGCACAGTGTAGCAGTTGACTGCAGGGCATGCTGGGAGGGATCCGCGTCAGATTCCTCGTACAGCAGTTTGAACGTACCCCCTTACATCGGAGCTGCGGTGGAAGGGGCTTCAGTGCATTTCAAAATGCAGTAAAACCCCCCAAAACTGCATTTTTTTCTTTAGTATTCTCGTTTATATGTATATGGTCCTTCTAAGGTTAGGCCTTTGTTTTATAAATGTGTATGATTCCAATTATCCTGCTACCATTCCAGAATTTTGCAGCTTAGCTGATGAGAATTTTTTTTTTTTTTTTACCTCAGATATTGTTTTATTAACGCACATGTTTCTCTTTTCCAGTTGGAGGTGTATCAGCAGTGAAACGTCCTCCGCCAGACACCATTGAGGAGCCAGCTGGTAAGAAGATGACCAACCATGTGGCCCCTAGCCCTGAAAGGACACCCGTGAAGCAACCGCCACAGAGAAGCCCGGCACCTATTGAAAACGCTCCTGTTAGAGCAGTAAGTGTTATTCATTGTGTATGACAGCCAGCAGCTACAGTGTCCATTCATGTGCTACCGAACTACAGATCCCATCATCCTCTACCACTGGCCAGCTGAGAGATATTGGTTCTGTAGCTTGGGATTCTCCCATTTAATAAGCATTTACATATAATTGGTTTTATTTTCAACTGATCAGCTCTGTAATACAAATAGCCATGTAAAAATACTTCAGGTTCATTGTCGTGTTTGCATGTGATTAATGAATTTTATTTATAGCGTCCCCTATGTGGCAGTGGTGACTCAGAGGAAAAGTATTGGTTATTTATGTCCTAAGAAAGATTTGTCCACAGGGTCAAAGGAAGCAGACGTAGAATGTGTTATTCTTTTTTCATCTACGTTTTTAGTTTTTTATCTGAATTGAAGCAATGCATTAATGTTGACTGCAGACAAGTTTTCTAGGTGTGTGACCCTTTATATCGTTACAGGGCGTTCGAGAAATTAATCCAAATAGTGAAGTAATCAGCAACTGCTCTGTGTGTGGTAAACATGTGCATTTGGTCCAGAGGCACATGGCTGATGGGAAGCTGTATCACAGGAATTGTTTCAGGTAGGTGTGCTGTACATGGAAGGAACAGAGATGTCTGCCATACAATGTGTTCTGTACATACTGTATGTGCTACAGTGGCCAGTGGAGTAACTGAAGGGTCTGAGCGTGCTGTTCAGCCTCTCACAGGCTCCGTATGTTGAATTGGCTGCATCACTGATATACTGAAGACTTTTAGTAACTTGCCAGCTGTAAGAATCCATTATAAGACACCTGTTCAGTCAGTGAGATGTGTGGTACAGCCTGGGGCCGGTAAGTTTGTGCACTTGAACCCCAATCAACTTAAGTACACTTAATTGGACCCTCCCATTTTAGAAGTATGTTTGACTTAGGCTGCCTAGACCTTTGTGTAAAATATTGCATGATTCTTTTTAGTTTAAAACTAATATTTTGTGACCCAATATTTACTGGGTCACTAACAATAGTGCCTGATCCATCCCCCCCCCCCCCCCCCCCAACCACCACCACTCCTTTCACCCCAACCACCTACACATTTTTATACCTTTATCCTGTTTCCCTCATCTCTCTCTGACCTCCCTATCCTCACTTGCTGCTCTCACCCCCCCCCCCCCCCATAACTCTCATCGGTCATCTTTTCTCTCACCCCCTACTCCCTCTTATGTCTCTAACTCTCTCATATCAGACCGATTCCCTTCCTCATCTGCACGTCACATCTCCCTTTATTTGTCTCTGTCATTCTCATCTGTCCACCCATCTATTTTTCTCTCCCCTATCTCTTCCAATATCTCTCTGATGTCAGTCCACTGTGTTTCTCAGCTCTGTCCCCAAGCCCTATTTCTCCATCTGTCTGACCCAATCACCATCTCTCTCCTCTCTCACCTCCAGTCTGTGTATATATCCCTTATCTCTCCCTTACCCACCATCTCTTTCTCTCATTTACCCTCCCACTATGTCTGTCTCCCCGGCCTACCTCCAGTCCCCTTATCTCTCTCTCTTCAAGTAGCCAGTGAGGGGGGTTCCTTTCATCTAGACCTGCACATCTACGAGACCAAAATCTTAGACATTATATAATAGATTTGGGTGCTGTCTGCCAGTCTGTACTTTTTTTGTGTACATTTTCAAGGCTTTAAAACTAACTTATGTTTGGACTATTTCAGGTGTAAACAGTGCACACGGACGCTGCAGCCTGGTAATTATAAACTAGGAGACCAGCCTGGTACTCTCGTCTGCAAACATCATTCTTCTCACACTCCTTCTCCAATAATAAACAACGTTACATCTTCTGGCCCATACAGTCCTGTAGTGTCTTCTGTAGGAGGTAATACGGCCAGTCCAACTGCAACTACACGGCCTAGCAACACCACCACTAACAATGCCTGGCAACGCACCACAAACGCCCCTGTTACGGTACCAAACAATAGGACTGCTGCTGGATTTGTCAATAATAACAAGACTAATCCTACTAATATCACAGTTCAGGAGCCTGATAATAACCTATACAAATTTCACTCCGCAATCATCAAGGATGGTCCAAGTTCTGCAAACACAACCAGTCCTGAACCTACAAACAGGACCGCTGTTGGATTTTATGGTAACAATAAAGCAAATGCTAATCTCTCGAATGGTTCTGGAGTAACGGAACAGCTTAACAAACCTGCACATAATCATTGGGGGGCAAATAAGGACAGGACAGTCTTTAATCCGTCAGGCAGCGCTGCCCATGTACAGCAAGCCACAAGTCCAGCCCCAAGTTATTTACAGACGGGAAAGGGAAATATAGACAATAGAAACTCTCCTGTGCCTCAGAATAACTCCTTTCAAATGGAAGCTAAGAAAGAGTTAGACCAAATTAGCCAAAAAGGCAAAATAAACGCCACCTCAGATAATGTCCCAAGTGGGTCTCCTTTGCCAGCTGCAAGGACACCCGCTCATAGAGAGGAGGAAAAGGAACATAGCACAAATCCTAAGCCTTGGATTTCTTTAACTTCAAAAAATAAGGAAGCTCGGGACGCATTCTTCCAGGTAAAACCTGTAACGGAAACAACAGCAAATCCATCTCCATCGGGTCGAGAATCCCCCAAAATATCTGTATTCAATGGGCAGGGAAAGTCTGTGGCTTTTAATGTGACACCACACACTCCTGTGAACACTGAGAAGGTTAAAGTTGACGATAAGAAGGTTAAAATTGATGATAAAAAGGTCAAAGTTGACGATAAGAAGGTCAAAGTTGACGATAAGAAGGTCAAAGTTGACGATAAGAAGGTTAAAGTTGACGATAAAAAGGTTAAATTTGATGAGAAGATCAAAGTCGACGATAAGAAGATCAAAGTCGACGATAAGAAGGTCAAAGTTGACGATAAAAAGGTTAAATTTGATGATAACATCAAAATTGACGATAAGAAGGTCAAAGTTGCCAATGAGAAGGTTAAATTCAATACTGAGAAGGACAAAATTAACACTGAGAAAGTTAAAGTTAACTTTGAGCAGAATAAGAATAACAATGAGAAGGATAAAGAGAACACTGAAAAGGACAAAGCTCGGAACTATCTCCTGAAAAATATTCCTGGTTCGACTCCTCTCTCACCAGTCCGAACAGCAGAGAGTCCAAACAGTATATCCACAACAAATAGGTACGGGTGTCTTACCACTCTTTTTTTTACATTGAGTGTTTTTTGTTTTCCTTGTATTTATTATTTTCAATATGTGTTTTATTGAACGTACACTCTAGACACAAAATACACAATATGAATTGAAACCTCCTCAATCATTACATTAAAGATTGCATTATCCAGGTGATACATGACGTTGAAGAAGTTTCACATATAATCTCAGTAAAGACGATAATAACAAAGATATCCGTGTTTTATATTTTTCTAGAATATAATAAGTAAATAACTCTGCACACTAGCCATTTGGTAAGCAGGATATAATTACAATAGTGTAAATTGTCCGTTGGTCACTTTCTGAATAACTGTGTCAAAATGCAACGAAGTTAGAACACAGATCTAAAATATTTTTTATTTTTAACCTTTAACAGTAAGCAACTTCTACTAGTATAACATATTGCCTACCTGTATTCGAGGGCCGCTGATCCATCCACAGAACAACCTCCAATCTCCTTGGTTTTTTTTATTTTTATAAAGCCAATGTTACTTGGCATGTCCTGAAGTGTGTCAGTGTATTGCCAAATGCTTGTCTGTATTAAGGCAATAGTACCTGCTTGTTGAGCTATACTTATACTGTAATGGTTCCTTCCAACCCAAGATTTGTGTGTGTGTGTGTGTGTGTGTGTGTGGCCTATATACAAATTAGTTGACACATTGGGGGAAATTTACTAAAGGAAATTTGTAAAAAAAAATAGGTGTATTTGTATTTTGAAATACACTTATTTTTGACATTTACTATCCCGAAAATACGGCTATTCGTATTGATGTGCTATCAATACGAATACAAATTGCCGTATTTTCGGGATAGTAAATGTCAAAAATAAGTGTATTTCTAAATACAAATACACCTATTTTTTTACAAATTTCCTTTAGTAAATTTCCCCCATTGTCTATATTTCCTTGGTAATCCAAACCTGAAAGGGAATGTGGTTAAAGGATTGTTGTAAGGACTGTTCCATCTTCACCAAAATATGTGTGTCTGCAGTAGCGGATTACCTTGGAACATCTTACTGTATGAAATACGTTCATATTTAAAGTTTCCAAAAATGTACTCTCTACCGCCTGTACGTTCCTAAAATAATTTGTCACTGAAACTGTAATCCTGCATTCACCAACATGGCTGATCGGGATGTCATATATCTTCAATTTATAAAGGACAATTGACCCACCTCAAAGGGGAACACCAAATGTCACACCAAAGATGGAGCCTGAAAGACCAGTTCCAAAAGAAAGAAAGAGCAAACTGCCATCTGCTGTTTCCATTCCTGAGCCTCCGAAAACTACTCCAACATACGCCGATTCCAAAGGGCCCAGTATGCCGAGTTCTGTTCCAGAGCAGCCGACCCGTCCAGCACTGCCAAGTGTGGTAAACCCAGGCAGAGTCCAGAAGGTGGAGGAGCCATCTAAAAAGCGTGAGTATACTTGGACTACAGTTCTTCTGCTAGGTTTAGTTATGGGGAATAACTGTAATCTGCACATTCCACCATAGGGGGGTATTCAATCTAGGATCACGGCTGTCGATCCCTGCGGACAGCTGTGATCCTGGCCTGTTTGCGGTCAGCCTGACAGCTGAACGACAGACGGGATTCAATGTCCTGCCTGCCAATCGGCGCAAAGGGGGCGTGGCCATGGATTGTCGATCTGCATCCGGGATCGCGACAATCCACGGTCTTTATCGGCAGAACGGGCCCAAAAGCTTAGTCGGGCTCGTTCTGCCGTGATCCCGCTTCAATGCTGTCGCTAAAGACAGCATTGAATAGGGGGCCGCTGCTATTTCTCCCGTTGGAAATAGCGGCGGCACATTGAATACCCCCCTTAGTGTGTTCCTTCCTTCCTGGTCTGATGATTTGCTTTGAAGTGTGGTTCCTCTTAATGAATGGTTTTATTTATTGCAGCAGAAAATCCTGCCACAACCGTGCCAAAATCAGAAGCTCCGGAAGACTGGAGGTCTATGTTGAAATCGGTTGACAAGAAACCAGCGTTTTCCAGGTATATTCCAGGGAGGGGCATTATTGCTGGTATACGGGAAATCCCTAAAGCAGTGTTTTTCAACCACTGTGCCGTGGCACACTAGTGTGCCTTGAGCTGTTCTCAAGTGTGCCCCCAGATCTAGAGATGCCCAAACCAATTTACAGCCACCACCAGGTCAACTGTAATTTACTGGTTTCTTCTTTTCATGTAATGGGCCAATGTATTTTATTTTTGTTACCTGTGGGGACCAGTGTGATTGTTTTTTATATGGGGGCCAATAGGTTTGATTTCTTTCCTGTGGTGGCCAATATTTTTTGCCCTGTGGGGATCTCATGGTGTGCCTTGGCAATTTTCAAATCTTATTTAGTGTGCCGCAAGGTAAAAAGGTTGAAAATCACTGCCCTAAAGGGAAACTCCACACTTAAAACCTTGATGTTGCAAAACCAGTGATCTGATACCTGGTTCTCCAGCAATTTAAAATATCCTTAAAATTAAGCCTGAATGTGAGGCCTCTGATTGGCTGAGAGAGCTCTCCCAGCCAATCAGAGGGCCACCTGGTCTTTTGTAATGTTTTCAAATTCTGCCACCCACCAGTACTCCTGCCACCAGCTCCTCTACACTGTTGCCCGCCAGCCCTCCTGCTGCCCACTGCTGTCTCTGCTACACTGCCACCCGCCAGCCCCCTTCCAGCACCATATGTGTCATGGCGGTTCGCATGCGACATCGGATGCTGGAAAAAAGCACTTCAGATGTGATGTCGCATCGTATCCGATCGCACAAATGTATGGGGATCATAACTTTCTCTCCCCTGATTTTGGGAAGAGGAGGTATATTGAAGATATTTTGTTTTTATGAATTTGGCCAGCCTTCCCTTTTTCATCCTCTTTTTAATATTGGAAAGGTAAAAGGCAATAAGACTCCTTGCTAAGAGCAATACTAAATACTGCTGTGAAATGGTTCTCTGTTAAAATCAAATAGAGCCATTGTGTATAGCAGCAGTTTTCAACCTCAACTCAGTTCCCCCAGCAGGTCATGTTTTCAGGATTAATGTTTGTGTGGAAGCAGGTGGGATACTTATTAATCCAGCAAACTAGATTAAAATCCCTTTGTCCCTGCTGACCTGGGAAATTGCCAGGTTTATCACCCAGCAAATTTGAAGGTCTGGTCCCTAACCCAGCATTAGAGCAGGGTCGGAGACTGGGTGGTTTCCTTTCCGCTGCCAAAAATCCCACGTGGATGTGTGTACATGTGCAAAAAGCTGGGATTTTACTGGCTCTGGAAAAGGGGTATAAATCAGAAGCTCCCACCCACCTAATTAATTATAACCCACCTAATTAACACATAACCTGCGGTGGTTCTTGAGAACAGGACTTGAAAACACCAGGTGTATAGTGTAATATAATATTACGTTACATTGTAATTCTTATATTACTCTGGGCTTTTATCTATGTGACATGGGCCTGGATTTGTAAAACTGCATTTTTTAAAGTCTTCCTTGAAACTCGGGACATAATACAGGAATACTTGTATTTGTTAGCACATTACACACCTACAGTATACAATATAATAGAAGGCTGCGGTTTTTAATCACACCGCCCTTTGAGTTTCTGCACGAGGCCTCTTGTTGGAAATAGTTGTGTTTGAGTCATCTTTCACTATGTAAAATTGTTTTATAACTTGGAAAGATTAACTCCAGGCCACTTCCAGCTCTGTCATATGTGTGTTTACAGCTTGTGCCTGGGAAAATCCCCTGACTGCTGGATTACAGAACGATCTGGCACTAGTGTTTCCTGAGCTGTTGCCTGGGTGCAACAAGATCGTTTATTACAGGGTTATGGCTGCAGCCAAGGCGATTCCTGTTTCCCGACCACATAAATCAAACCCGTTTCTTTGCCTCCTATTTGTCACTGTAATGCGGGGTTTGTGTAAGATTAAGTCTTGCTGCTTCGGAATGCTGCAGATGCTGGAGCAAAGCCTATTTCACCCTGCAAATGCTTATTGTATTTGACATAGGACTGTGCACGAAGCCAAACCTACTCCAAAAGAACCGCAGACCACCGCTGCTGAAAAGAAACCCACGACGATTGTTACTGTGCCAAGCCCTGCTGGCAAAGAGAACAACCCAGTTCCACCAAAAGTACCTGCTGTTAAACCAAGCCTAGTGGTCACAGGTAAAAAAAAAAATTAAAAGACTAAAATATGCCAACGACAGATTGAATCAACTGATATGAAGGGCCGCCAAGAGAGGGGGGGGGGGGGGGGAGCGGGTACTAATTACCAGGGCCCAGGTTTGCTGGAGGGGCCCATAGGGGCCCTGGTCTGACCACCCCTTTCCCCTCCGTACCCCCCCCCCCCCCTCAGCAGCAGCAGTACACACCTACAGCATGTGTTGTGCTGATGACAGGCTCAGTATGAGCATCTCACTGACACCCTGAGAGTAATGCTGAGCCTGCTGTCAGCACAGCAGAGTACATTCTGTAGGTGTGTGCTGCTGAGGGGGGTATGTGGTGGTGATAACACTCCTCCTTCGACTTTAGAGTGTGTTTACTCCCCCCCCCCCCCCCCCCCCATCTAAACATTTTGGGGGCGTGGCCACGTCTCCCTGATTAGACCACGCCCCCAAAATTTTACCGGAGCCCGGCATACCTCTCAGCGGCCCTGCAGATATGGATTGTGGGTCCAGCTACTTGGGGGAGCCGATACAGGCACCCTGGTAGATTTTGCCTTTGTGTATTTCCTCTGTTTCATATTCACTGTTCCATACGATTGTTGAGCTGCCCTGATGTACACATGTAAGGAGAAACATGAGGGATGATGGAGGTAATACAGAGGAACTGCACAAAGAATACTGTCTTACAAATGGAGGGGGGTATTCAGACCTGATTGCAAAGCTGCTTTTTTTCTCAAATGACCAAAACCATGCTGCACTGCAGATGGGGCAGATGTAACATGTGCAAAGAGAGTTAGATTTGGGTGGGTTATTTTGTTTCTGTGCAGGGTAAACACGTTGCTGCTTTTATTTTTACACTGCAATTAAGATTTAATTTTGAACACACCCCACCCAAATCTAACTCTTCCTGCACATGATACATCTGCCCCATCTTGTTTTTCTCCCATTTGAGAAATAAGAAGCTTTGTGATCAGGTCTGAATAAGCATGTAGTTGCATTTTTCTCCACCTCTTTCTATAACAATATCATTTATCTGTTCAAAATTGGCCAAACACTACCTCTTTTATTACTGGTCATTCGTGCGAGCTGATAAGTATTGTGACTTATGTTATGGTAAGGAGGAATCTTTCCTAATCATTGCCAATTCCTGCAGACTCATTTTACTCCTAATTAAGGTGAAGTAGTGTCATCCCATTGTGATTGAAAGGAAGAGCAAATGCTTACATTGGAAATTCACCTGATCAGTTGACATCTACATGTCATAGTGGGTGAATTACGTCTCCCGTGGCAACATTAAAATTCCCTACATAGATCGAAGCGTTGTAGTCCTATGATGTGTTTTGTATTGTTTTAATCATTCTCTTTTATTATCTATCTTTCAGCTGTCTCTCCATTTTCGCTTTACTGCTTTTTTTTCATTGGCTTCACAACCTTTTGTGTTGTACTTATTTCCTATGCGTTCTGTCTTCTAATATCCCTACTGTTTTGTTGTTGTTTTTATTACTTCTTTGCAAACTCAGTTGAAAAAGTAGATTGAAAAAAAGCTAGTCTTCCCTGAGGTGCAGTCGTCTCTCCTGAGGCGTTTGTGGTGAGCTGGTTGCATAGAAACTCGCATGCACGGTGATTGTGTGTTTGTGCTGTAATGCATGCTCCTTAGCGATGTACTTTACCCCTTACATCTGCATTGTCAGCGTGTGGATTATGATCTTAAAGTGACATAGAGGTTTATATACATTCTCTCAAACTAGGAACTGTTGATATCCCCGAGGCACATTGTACCCTGTGCCTCCGTGATGTCTGAAGTTTCCAGTGAGGTGCAAGGTTGTGCACTCATAACTAGTTCAGCCTGCAAATGACTGCCCCCACTGTGTAGGGGGGAGGGCAGGTAAACTTTAAAATCATAAGATTGTAGCTTTGTAGCATTGCTGTGATCTTTGGGTTCTGTACAATAACTGAATTTACCCGACGCCTTATGTCCATAATGCAAAGCGTTAAATTGCTTTAATTTTTTGAATATTATTGGGAACATTTCACAAAAAAATTAAGAGTTTCTGCTTGTGTCAACATGTCGTTCCAGGTATCAGGAAATGTGTTTCCGCCATTATTGTTGGGAGGTTTCTCTCAGTCAGAGGGCCCTCTCATACTTTGCAGTTTTCAGACACAACATTGCATATCTCATGGCATGTGTGTGTGTGCATGAGGTTTTAGAGCAAAATATGTTTATTGTGAATTTTTGGGGTATAGGAAACAAGGTTACGATACAGCAAGATAATACCATCAACGTCATCATGTAATGTAACATAAAAACATATTAGGAAGGGAAGCATGAAGAGGCGAGGGAGAAGAAGAGGAGAAAGTGGGTAAAGTTGAGGGTTGGAGAGGAGGGGCAGATCCGATACAAATCAGCAATTACAATCAAATCACATACAAATAAGATAGTGTACATATGTCAGAACTTGGGGATATAGTAACTGGAGCAGAAAGATGCTAAGGTAGTGAGGAGGGGGTAGATTCCAGTGCTGTCTTATACGAGGAAGATTCTTTAAAGGTTAACCATGAAGCCCAAGTGTCTCTGAAGGAATCGTAGTCTTCTGCAGCAGAGGACACTATATCTTCCATGTCCATATACATATCTATTCTATGGAACCACTCTTTGATTGTTGGAGGAGAGGAAGATCGCCAGCGCACAGGTATAATTGCCTTTGCCGCATTGTTTAGACGGCATAAGAGGGATTTTTTGTATCTTGGGACGGATCCAGACGAATAATGAAACAGCCAAAACAGGGGGTCTGAGGGGACCGTTTCACCTAGTATCTTTGTGGAGATAGAGATGACGCTATTCCAGTAAGGTTGTAATGAGGGACAGTCCCACCAAATGTGGAAGGGATTTCCGGGGCCTGAGGAACAACGCCAACAGATATTTGGTATGCCTAGCCCCATCTTAGATAAAGTGTCGGGGCATCTATACCACCGTGACAGTAATTTATATTGTGTCTCCACTACCAGTATGCTGGGGGAGCATGCATGAGCAAGGTGGAGGATTTTTCCCCATTTGGCATCTGTTAAGTCAGTCCTCAGGTCTTTATTCCATTTTTTAGTGAAGCAGGGGAGATCATGACTAGCGTCAGCTAATAGTAGGTTGTAAATCTTGGATATAGGGTGGGAAGGGGGCTCTTCAGATGAGCATAAAAGTTCAAAGGGGGTCAGAGAAGGGGATCCAGAGATATTGGGATCTAGAGATGACAGAAAATGGCGGGTTTGTAGATAGCGCCAGAAATCACTTGCCGGTAAATTCCATTTCCCGCGTAAGTCCTCAAATGGAACCACCCTACCCCCACTCACCAGCTGTCCCATGCGAAAAAGACCCACTTTATACGTGCATGAGGTTTTTTTTGTGTGTGTGTCAAGATATTTGTTTTACAACTTTGTCTGCCTTTTGTAGTAACACATTTAAGTTTTTACTTTGCCCTTTCTATGGTTTAAATAAAAACTCTGCCTCTTTTTCAGAGCCAGCCAATGTAATACCTCCAAAGAAAAAGCTTCTGCCTGCCAAATTAGACTTAATTAACGATTGGCCGAAACCTGAGCAAAAGTGGCAAGATGGCGCTGTGGTCACTGAGGGAGAGGCACCCACATGGCGCTCTCACTTTTCAACAGACAAAGTCGCTTCTAAAGATCCTTTCACTTCAGACAAGACTACTACAGGTACTGTGTGCACTTGCTGGTGTTCATTAACTTGGTTGACTCAAGGGGATTATGGCCGAGGCAAATGTGGGACTGTATTGTATGTTCTTAAAAAAGTGTCATCTCAGAGCATCCACATTTTTAAATGCAAAAACTAGGACATCCGTGTGAAGTCTTCCATTATGCTATCAGTACTCCATTCACGTTTCCAATAATGTGATTATGTGAAGGAATGTGGATATAGCAGCCTATTATTGTAAACCACCAGCTCTGTGTCATCTACCTTACTATAGCAGGGGGAGGGAGGTGTAAAAGGTGGGAAATTTGGGGTCCAGGGCTGTTGGGACAAATTGAGTTAAAGCAGTTAACCAGATCTATCCGTAGCAGTGCATTACAGACACTAAAGGGCGTGCAGATATTAGAGAGGAGGTAAGTGATTGGCCTGTGTCCCAAAAGGGGGCGGAGAAGCCGGAAAGCAGGTGGGGAGACTCTTAAGATCTCTCCATGGTAACACCTTCTATAAATAGGACGAAGCAGTGAAAAGTCTAGTTACCACTTATAACTCTTTCAGACATACGCAAAAATCCCGGGATTTTTCACGTGCACGTGCATAATCCCAGGACTAGCGTATGTCTGAAAGGGTATTCCCAGGATTTTAGTAGACTAAAATCCTGGGTCCTACGCACCTGCAATAGACGCAGGATTTTTAAAAACCCAGGATTGTACCGGGTTTACAATACTGGGTGGTATGTCTGAAAGGAGTATTATAAAGGGCTTTTCACTGCTGGGAATGAGTCGTAGGGTTGACAGTAGTATGATCGACATGCATTGGGTCGACCAATGAAAATTGACATGCATCAACTTCGACACACCTGAAGGTCAACATGGTCTTAGTTCGACAGGTCACTAGGTCGACACATGCATTAGGTCGACAGTCAAATGGTCGACATGGGGTTTCATAGTTTTTTTTAATCCCGATTGTTGACACAGTCGACATGGACACTAAAAAAAGTGCTGCGCTTGCCATGCTATATGCACATTATTTTCCCACCACGCGCTAGTGGATGGTAGGGCATGAAAAACCGCCTGTCGGTGCATGTCGGCTAAAAAATGTAAAATACCCCATGTCGACCTTTTGACCTAGCCCATGCTAACCTAATGCATGTGTTGAATTGATGATCTGTCGAACTAAGCCCATGTCGGCCTTCAGGAGTGTCGACCTAGTGACCATATACCTTCACTGCTACATGAATAGACTATTTTATCTCTCTCCTCTTTATCTCTCTCCTCTTTATCTCTCTCCAAGCTTTGATAAATATGGGCCAATGTTGGCAAACAATTATGAATAACAAATTTGGACATATCTGATGCACCAAAAACAACCCTCGTTTATTGACCTATTACAGTGCAGAAAATCTGATCTGTTAGATATGTCAGAATAGTGACATCATTGTATTCCTCTGTGATCTGTAGCTACGTGCGGTCCTACTGTCCTATTGTGGATACTGCCTTTCTATTTCGATTTCGATTTTTTTTGGGTGTCAACGTTACAGAAACAAACTTGTTCTGCTCATGTATCAAGGAGTGGAAATAAAGAGCAGTGGAGACGTTTCCCCTTAGCAACCAATCTTACTCGGCTGCTGGGATGAATACAACAGTCCTATCCGGTCTTTTGCTGACATCACACACCCTCCCCTAAAATGCTTGGGCATGCCTGCGTGTTTTTCCTGACACTACCATAGTTTTTTTTTCTCTGGGTGCCGGACGGGGTCCCGACTGTTAAAATACCGACAGACGGGTTCCCGACGGCCACCGGCTATTCTCCCTCGTGGGGGTCCCGCAGCGAGCCCGCAAGGGGCGTTGTTGCGCTCGCCATGCTGTCTGAGTCCGGCCAGTCGGGATCCCGACTGTCTGAACCCTATACCGCACCTTTTTTCTCTGGAACTCCAACAGCTCGTTTTGGAAATAGACTGGAGATGTCATGTCGCATATTGCATAAATATGTATTTATTTCATTTTATTTTTTGCTAAATTATGAAAAAGAATTGTGTATTAAAGACAGAAAAAAGCAGGGTAGAACATATTTTCTTTGCATATCATCGCATTTCAGCGATCCACGGCATAAGTTGCTCTATTAAATAATTCAAAGGCCTAGTATGGGTCCACCTGGAATATGAGCTGCATCTGTGTACATTAGTTATTGGCCTTTATTACAAACACTCCCCTGTAGTTTTGATTTAATCTCCAAGTCCCAGCAGTTATCGTTACAGCGGTGTTTTTGTTTCTGTACATGTTATTTTTAACTCCTCTGCATAGAATACACACCAGCCGGTGAGACATAAACTTTCTGTCAGCTAAAAGCATGACCTCAGCAATGTGACGGGTTGCACAACAATCGCCTCACCCGCCTGAGTCACGTTAATGACATGGGAGGTAGAAAGTAATCCCACGTACTGTCAGGTGCGCGCCTCTGTAATGTTTCCTGCTTAGAGCTAAATTTAGTGCCAAGTCATTATTTTGCAGACTTCCTTCAAAGTAATGTACTCAAATGGTTTTTAAGAAAGTGATTGATTCACTGATACTTGTGCAGCGGAGCCTACAAAATGGCTGCCTCCGCTAGGTATTTAAGTGTTGATTTTGCAAACTGTCCCAGGGGACGTGCAATTTTCAGAGCTCTGTGATCAGGTATACGCGGCAACCTATAGTGTATACAAATTTTTGTTCATTGCCTGCATTTAAAATATTTACCCATTGCTTTTCAATCAATACTTTCAATTACCTGCATCCAGTGTTTTTATCCCGTGCCTCAGTTGTTGATTCCTCCCCCCCCCCCTTGTGTCATTGTTTTAAAAAATGTGTTTTCCTTGCATTCAGGAAGTTGAGATTAAATATTTAAGATGATACTTGGCTTTTTTCAGCGCTATAATCCCCAGCCTGAGCTGTCCATGCGGTCCTGGTGTGTGATTTAAGCAGCATTGACAGCTGCTGAATGTGGAAACAGACACAGTCACTCTTTACCCTGAGGCAATTGATTCTGGTTTGCCTACCCTATGGAAAGTGTCTGAGATTATTTACTATCCAGAGATGTAATATCTTCACTTGGAAGGCCAGGCGTAGGCCACCTGTGGAACTACAAGTCTCTGCAGGCCTGCTCGGTCTCCTGGGTCTTTTGTTTTGTAGCTGTGTACTTTGTGTCTCTGTGTATTGATGCAGCTTCTTTGAGCACAATGCCCTTATTATGCTCTTGTCACTGTATTGTAAACTAACTTTTTACAGGAAACCTTCCAGATAAAACTTTTGAGTAAGGAGGCGACAATGTTTTGTAGGAAGACAATGTGGGGCGAGGGGGGGATGTATCCGATTTACACGGAGGATTGTAGTGATTTCCTTTAATTACAGACAGACCCTGCAGTTAGCTGGTCAAGAGAGCAGCTATTATCTGTGGTGCGGAAACTGGCAAGGTCTATTTATACCCAAGCTGTCCAATTTAGGCTCAAGCCTGGGTTCATTTAGCAATAAAATGCACAGGCCAAGCAACACACAAACTTTTCGAGGGGGGGGGGGGAACCCTATCAGCTGCGAACAGCACTCTGTGGGTGAGACTTGCCATTGCGATGGCATATAAAGGCCGGCGATAGCACCTAAACTCACCCCAGGACTGCCAACCAAACTATGCTATTCCCGCGCTAGCATAAGTGCCGCATACAGCCGTACTTACTCCTGCTTGGAGCGAAGTGGATTCCTGTGTTGCAATTACACAATCTGGGTTTGAAGTAAGGGCTATTTATTTACATAACTTTTCATTAATTAATTATTTTTCTTGCAGCTAAACCTTCCGATCCAAGTCTGCGGGAGAACAACAACCTCACATCACCCAACAAGGTGTGTAAATAAGTAGAGGAATCGAAATGTACAAATATATACTAGTCATGTTGATATAATGTGTGATGGCGGACACACTGTGGTGAATGCAGAGTTATACATTGTGTGAATGATTACAAATGTGTAGTTGTACACCTCTTTATGAGCACATTAATACCTTACCCGTGGGGATGCAGTCAAAATCCCGACCGCCGAAATCCTGGCACTTTGTCCCTGGGGATTCTGGCGCCGGGATTACATACCAATCCCTACCCGTGTGCTTGATTTCTAGAAGAAAAAATTTTGCGCACTTACATCCTTGGTGCAAGAGATCAGCTTGTAACTGATATATTCATTGTCGGGTTTGTGCATGAGAGATCCACTGTGGGAATGCAGTAGTAAGGGCCTATACTTTGGGGTGTGGCCGGTTACCTTAGGTGGTAAGGCCAGCCACCCGTGAGAGGGAAGTGAATGAGTTACTCACAGTTCAGATCACCTGTAGATCCACCAGCTCCCTCTACAAAATTGAGTCGAGTGCAACACCGCGCCTGCCCAATTCTTGTTTCTATTTGCCGTCACCAGCTGTTTGTAAATCTAAGGCATTAGTAGCGCATACTTATGGGCCTGGTGCCATTTAGGCTGGCCATTGTCTGATTTTACCCATAATGAAGTGTACATAAGAAGAAAAAATAGGTCTGGCCCCTCTTGGCTGCCATTTTAATGTAAACTCTGCAGCTATTACTTTCCATTCATGATTATAGAACGCATGAGCGTTCTATTATCTTCTAGAATGTGCTAAATGAACCAAGAAGTAGAATCTGATTGGTAGCTAAGGTCAATATCCCATCTTCAATAAAACTCCCATCTAAAATGACCCCTCAGACTATATGTAAGTTTGCTTGGATTGCCCAAACTATTAATGCCGATACCCGGTTCCATCTATACTAGATCCGGCTCTGGGCACAAGCCCTCTTGCTATGACATCTAGAAGACCAGGCTGTGTTTGCAGATTGTTTGTGGTTTGAGTAAGCCTTCTGGTTTGTTCTAGCTTCGTCCAGAATACATTCCAGAAGAGGTGATCCAGAAGCAGCTTGAGATCATAGAGCAGGAGCTGGACACGTTGGAGCAGCATGGAGTGGAGTTGGAGAAACAGCTGCGGACCTGTGATGGAGGTGAGGCTGTCACTGTGTAGATGTAAATAGAACTTTTAGTTTTAGCTCCAATCAAAGTTTGCTGATCTCTACCCGGTATCCGGACTCATGATAGATTGGCTCTAGTTCGACAGTCATACGGTCGACCACTATTGGTTGACCGGGTCAAAAGGTCGACAGTGAAAAGGACAACATGCAAGGTATGTTGACCTAGACACAAAAACATGGGAAACTCACATCGACATTGACCATGTCAACCTTTTGACCATGTTGATTTTTTGACCATGTCGACCTTTTGACTGTCGACATTGTAGATCTAATATACTATAACCCTCTATCCAATGAGAGTGTCCCGATGTAGGGATTCTACTTAGCATTATTTTCCTTCTCTTCAGGCTTCATCTAGCTTACTTTTGTATACCTAAAGCATTATATAGATTTTGGACATATGTCACACACTTTTTTTAATGCAAGTTACACATTTCTGTTGTGTGCATGCACATGTCCATCTGTAGTGGCTAGGTATGATATACCCCGGCAGCGGAGCCCCGACGATCAAAATTCAAGGTTTGGTAACCCTAATCCACAACTACTGCAGGTTAACACTAATTACCCAGCTATTCTCTAAAGGCCCATACACACTGGGCAACTTTCAGCTCGAAAGCCACCCAGTGTGTACGGGGCAGTGGTGAGCGCTGATGTGCGCTCCCGCATCATCGCTGACCCAACCGCTCATATGCTGCTATTCCCAGCATGTCAGCGACGGAGTGCATGGCTTTCCATAGTGTCCTGCTATGGACGCTAAAACGAGGCAAAAAACGCTCAGTGTGTATGCATTGAGCGGGTTTCGGCCCAGCGATTATCCCCATCATTATCCATACAAACTGGGCAAAAAACCCCAGTGTGTATGGACCTGAACTGTGAAAATAACCCAAACCCAAATAAGCAGCGGACATTAAGAATTGAATGCCTTAATAGCATTATTGTAATGATTAAAAGGGGAGGCATTTTAGGAGACTGGTGTGCCCTCCCAGATACTGATACTTTCCGTTGCTTCTATGTTATATCATGTGACACTGGCTATTCACTTTTATTTATTGACCTTTATTTGTGGACTACTGTAAGATAAATTCCTATTTCATTTTGAAAGTAGGAAACAACAGATTGGTGTTAGCTGTCCTATGGGCACTCCTACAACTAAGGTTTATTCCCTATCAGAATCCATACACAAACTTCCAATATAAACACCTTGGAAATGAACTCATGACCTCGGATCTGTGAGGCAGTAATGTACCCGCTACGCCAAACTTGCGATCATGTAACGTTTTCCTAAGCAGAAACGAATGTCCTGTGATCCTTATATTGAGTTCTGTTCCTGCACCCCTATGTACCATGTGAACACAGTGGAACTCAGGATGTTCTAAGCATTCCAGACGTACTAAATTCACCATGCTTAGGAGGTCATTCAGGTTTATTCATACTATTGCGAATTCAAAACAGTGAGCGAAGTTGCGCGACTTTGCATCCACATAAACATTTATGCGCATGAGCAGCTGCATGGTGCGAGCGGCCATGGCGAATTGATTATTCGCCAGCCACTGGCACACAGCATTGCTGGTGGGGCGGTGGTACATTGTTGCGCCCATGGGAACGCACAGCTTTTCATGGTCGTTCCCATGAAAACACTGGGCATTACCATGGAAATTTGCCCGTGACACGGTGCGGGGGGCAGGCAGCTGATGTCAGCTTCCCGCACAGGGCGCTCGCAGATGTAAGACCCCAGAGAGGTGTCTTAAATCTGCGAGCGCTTGCTAAATCATTCGATGGTCGATGACCATCGAATTATTTTGTCCCCGCATGCAAGGCTGCAAAACATCCATTCGCATGCGTGCGAGGGGGGGCGTGGATGGTCATGCGTGCGAGGGGGGGCGGGGCAGATGGTCATGCAGGCAGCGTTTGGTTGACTCGCAAAGCTGCAAATTTTGCAGCTTTGCGAATGACCACCTTAGTGCCCAGATAATGTCCCACTCCCAAATCTACTGTACATTCTACACCAGCGCCCTCAAATAACAATATTCTCTTCTTGTGTGCAGATGAGTCGGAGGATTCGCTTATGGTCGACTGGTTCAAACTCATCCATAAAAAGCAGCTTCTGCTGAGAGAGGAATCTGAGCTGAATTACATGTGAGTGAGATTTTGTTGTTTAATCGTAGGCACAATGCCACTGTTGTCATATGTTGTGTTAAGGGAACAGGAAGTTTCTTTATAAGCAACATCCAGTGTCCTTCATAAAAATAGTCCAGAATGAATCTGTCAAAGAAACTTGATATCACCGACATGATCACAGGGAAGGATTTTTTCCGGTTGCAGATCACAATAGAAAAGGACTGAGCAAAGTTTGCTGACTTGGCAGACCTGTCACAGCAAATAGAGACACGGACTATATATTTTTTTTACATCAGCTAAACCTTTGCTTTATATTTATTTATCTGTTGATTTGGAATGACTTAGGCAGACATCCTCTAGTAGCAAAGGACTGCAGCTTTATAATTCTTCTTGTATGATTCACCCGGTTCTGAGTGATCACATACAGATGTGTCCAAGTACATCTAGCCTCCGTTCCTGTTAAATAGCCTTTGTATTTGCGCTAGCCGGTATTATCTGGCATCGTCCTTTTAAAAAAAAAAAAATTTGCAACTTTTTCCATTAAAAATGCACCTTATTTGCAAAATAAAGCTAATGGGATGCACAAGCAGCTTCTGATGATTAAAATGATATGCAACATGTCTATAATCGGTGTGAGACTGCCACTGTATCTGCATACGAAATGCTATGCTACACTGGTTTCCCGGAAAACAGAGTAATGTTTCATTTATTTTGCAGAAACAACGGCATTCACACACAAAATATAGACATGCCGCGTATCAATTTAATCACCGGTAGCTGCTTGTGCATCCTATTCGCTCTGTTTTGCAGATCGCTGTAGGAATATTGTGACTTCCGTTTTGGCTGTTCTCATTCACTGGAATATATGTGTTTAGCTGGTGGATGTCGGTGCACCAAAATGCATTGTTACACACTGGCAGAGGCCGGAGGTAAGGATGGCCTTATACAGGGAGAGCAGTGGTGGATGAACGCATCTAATAAGTGCATCACAAATAAGTATTTTGAAACTTTTTTTTTTTTTTTTTATTGAATTATCTTGGCCAAGTACAATATTATTTGTTCTTAAAACCTATACGTTTGAAAAAGTAGTAGATTAAGTTTTTTCATTTGCGCCAGTATTTTGTTTTTTTTCCCAGCAATAATTCCCTCATCTATAATGTGCTATGCATCCAGAACCATTACCGTGATCCGAGTTTAATAATTAACATTGTGTGCAAATATCACATAGAGTTATCAGATTTGACTGCTATGCACACACCCCATGTTAATGTAATATATCAGACCCTGCTGGCTGCGTGTATGTCCTAAAGTGTGCTCTTGAGCTAGAACTTACTGGACAACTGGCGCTATATATAAGCAAGATGGAAGCTAAGGTAGAAAATCAGATAACTGGTTTATTTGATCTACAGTATAAAAAAATTCAGTCATAGGTCAACCTCAAATGGTTGAAAAAGCCGGCCCCGGTTACTTATTTTTCATCGTTGATTAAAAAAAAAAGTCACCTGTGCCTATCGCAGCAGTAGCGTAGCAAATCATCTTGCCAAAAGCATAGTTAGAAAAGAAGGCACTCAAAGGGGAGGGGGGTATTCAATCTGTGCCTATATTTCCCCGACAGGGGAAATAACGGCATTCACCTATTCAATGTTGCTGTTAACGACTGCATTGTAGGGTGTCAGATCTGCCTTTTTAAACAGTCGGCTCTGTTTTGTCAGATTGTCGAATTCATTGCCGTTTTTCGACGGCATGAAAACGGCCGGGATTCCGACTGTCGGAACGTTCCGATTGAATACCCCCAAAAAACTGTAAAATAAAACTGGTTCAGGAACCATGTTCCTGATGTCCTATTTGATGAGAGGTTAAGGAACCGAGTTGCTGCTGACAATTATCCCTGTATATTGGCCATTTGGGTTCAGCCTATTAATTACTGTAGATCTACTGAACCACACCCAGAGAATAGTTACCCCTGAGCTGTCGGCCCGATAACTCTATTACAGTACAGTTTTTATCTTCATCCATGGTCTTGAATCAATGAACCGTGCTCAGAATATTGTAACCCGCAGTGAGAATTAGGAGTGGGCAAGGGGTGTGTATTGTTGGCAGACGCTGGGCTTAGTAAATAACACTGATTGAAAGAAAGTAGCTTGGCTGACTGTCAACGTTTGTGCAGAGTATACAGACTCCTAATGGTTTGGTCAATGTTTTCCAGATCCAAGCAGCAAGCTCTGGAGAACCAGCAGCAGGATGTGGAGACTGAGCTGCGGAACCTCATGAACAAGCCAGGTGAGGATACGGAGCATGGGACGGCCTAAGGGCAAGTTAAAGCGGTTCTATGAGTCAGAATTTTGCTCTGCGGTGAGACTACTGCTGGCAGCCCTGATATACAGAACAGCCACACCGCAGACAGGAATTGCTGCATAGGAGTGGCCTGAAGCACGAAAGTGAAAGACAGATTAGCTGTATAAGTGGGTGTGAGTGTCAGGTATTCAGGAAGCAGCACACCTGTATATGTAAGAGCTTCACTCTTGTGACCTATGAACTGATCCATGTTGTGTGATACAAATATTTGTGCTTTTATGATTCATTGTCTGGATAATAAGCCAACGTGTTCTAATCGCTGTGCAAATGTCAGCAGTACTCAGTACTGCAGGACGTAGGATGAGGCACAGCGCTACTGTGTAAGGGGCTGAAAATGCTCAAACTGTCCCTTCACTTGTACGGTGATAATAGCAAAAACAAAAGGACTTAATGGTATCGCTTCAATCCATGGGATTCACCATTCCAAATGCTGAGCTATAATAATGGGGAGATAGCTGTGCAGCTGATAACTGATTCGTCCCCTAAGAATACAATAATATTTAACCCTTTGAGTGTCAACATCTGTATGAGAGATGTGCAAAATATCCACAAAAAAATGGATGTAGCGAGAGGGCAGTGCACCCACGATGAGGCGGGCTGTGCGGCTGTGTGGCCTGCACAGCGTGACCTCTGACCTTGTCAAGCTGTGCAGAGCCGCGCTGCCGGGGTTGGGAGAAGCCGGGTAGCGTCTGAGTGGGTGCTCATACACCACCCGGCATTAGACTGCGCATGCGCAGTCTAATCCCGAAATACTGGGATTAGTAACTCCAATCCTGGTATTTGCGTTTTAGGGGCCACCCTTGTGCAGAAGCCTGTGAAGTCTGGGATTGTGACATCCATGCAGTCACTTGGAAGTAACTACAGATCAGACTGACTGTACAACCTTCACTTCCCATGTTGGCTTAGCGTGAGAATATAATAGCATGACGAGTGCAGCGAGGCACCGAGCTTGTAACACGGATTGGGGGGTCCATTCGACCGTTGTCAGCATACAATTGTGAAACACTCATGTCTACCTTTTCATATGTCGACACTTCACCTCTGTCTGTCTGCCCTGAATGTAAGCTCTCACGAACAGGGTCCTCTCTCATATACTTTTCAATCTCTCACTTACACCATCTTCGATGCACCGATCCCAGCGGTTTTCTGCCACCCTGATACTAATTTCAGTGTTTCTGATGCAGCTATGGTTATGTGCCGTGTAACTGTCATCTTTTGTCACTATTTCCTGTTTTGCTTAATTATGTACTCTGTGCGCTGCGGATCAATGAGAGAGGTTCTCCATACGCCGTGGCCTTCTCCGTTATCAGTTCTAGACCGAGCGTTTCTGGGGATATTCTGGACCCAAAGTAGATTGCTAACGCTTCAATTTATTTGATGTCATTTTATAGAGCATCTAAAATCAAATTGGGACAAGAACAGAGAAAAACAACTACTGGATAAATATATACTTATTGTCAATGACCGCAGTGAGATTATTGAATGCTTGGATGAAGACCGACTACGGTAAGAAGTTCCCAAAATTATTTTGTTTTCCCCCAGGTTTTTTTGGATTTTTAAATCCAACTCCATTTTCTGGCAGTGTCTTCATGATGTACTGGTGTATGGTCATAGACAAGGCTACAGTGTAAGCAGGCAAAGGCAGAACGCACTCCAGAAGGAGTAGTGCATGAACCTAGTTACTTGCACTTATATACAAATACTTAGGCGGTATAACTTACAGGATACACATAGGGGCTGATTTATGCATCACATGCACTGATCCGAATTGGCCCCTGCCCTTATGGTCGGGGTTTGTACGTGCACATTTCTGCGCATGTGCAAACCCCAACTGCGAACTGTTTCAGCGATTTCCGCACTCGCCGGGCCGTTCACAGCAGGTGGCGGCGCATGGCCATGGGAACACCCAGGGGGCGTCACATGACGCCAGCCGCCCGCCCTTTCTTTGTCCCAGTGCCTGCTTCCTCAGAGAGTATAATGGTATCTAAGTAAGCCGCCATTATGTCAGTGCTAGAAGAGCTGGCGATTCATACAAAATCCAATTTGAGCTTAAGGCTCAAGGTTTATTTATTACCAGTTATTTATATAGCGCATATATTAGCCTACCAGTATATTTTTGGATTATGGCAGGAAACCAGAGTACCCAAAGGAAACCCATGCAATCATGGGAGAATATACAAACTCCACACAGTTAGCGCCATGGTGGGAATCAAACCCATGACCTCAGTGCTGTGAGGCAGTAACACTAACCATTACACAGAATAATTCAGCTGGGTTTTATTTACTAAACTTGTAAACGTCTTAGGGCCTATTACAGATTTTGTCCAAAACCAGCGGTTCTCAAAACTCTAGTTAGTTCCCCCCAGGTCGTGTTTGAGGGTTTCTCTCTGTGAAAGCAGGTGGGATAATTACTGACCCAGCAAAATAGATTAACTCACCTGGGTATGAAATCCACAAAGCATGACCTGTAATCAGCCTCCCACAGAAAGAATGTAACTGGGCACACCTGTACTTGAGGACTGAAGCGGAGAACCACTGCCCTAAACAATAGGAGGATTCTTTATTACAGTACTTACGTTACACAATGCAATTCAGTAAGTGTATGGTTGTGGGAGAAAATGCTCTGTTCCTGGACGTCCCTGGTAATGTAGGATTGCCATCACCTGTGGTGAAACACCTTTCTTATCAATTATCTAGCTCACCACAGGTGATAGCAATCATACATTACCAGGGAAGTCCAGGAACAGAGCATTTTCTCCCTGAAGGAGAGGGTTGGGTAGGCCACCCTGGTGGTGGTTCAGTGTACATTTTGTACCTACAGTAAATGCATTGCTGGTTAATGCGCCCCTAACCCTCCCTAACTTAGTTCTCTTACCCCTTCTAATACCGCTTTTCCTCCAAAATCCCAGGTCACGCAAGGGATTTTTGACCCAGTCTCCTACCCATGTCCCTTTTTCCACTGCCCTGTTTTCCCAGGCGCCCATCAGTGTACGGGGACTGGCAGGCATGTGACCGTCATTGTGCGAGGTGGGCAGTGTGCAGGTACTGGTGGGTGGCCAGTCAGCGCAAGGCATCTGTGCAATGGCCAGCCACCCCTGCCCAGCTCATTACTTGGAAAAGATCTGCTAAAAACCCTGCTAGTGACCAGGGTAAAAATCTTGGGACACTTTACCCCATATTTGCATCGCTGAGAATGCTCAGCAGGTCGCTACATGTGTAGGGCCCATTAGCCTCTACCACCTCTGATGTGAGGCAATTCCACTTGTCCACTACCCTTTCTGTGAAGTAATTTTCCAGATTTCCTCTGAACCTCCCTCCAGTTTCAGTGCATGCCCATGTGTTGTAGTACTTTGTTTCCCTCCTGGACCTTGGTAAAAACCCTTGGTGTATGTAAAAGTTTCTATCATGCCCCCCCTTTCCCTTCTCTGCTCTAAACTATACATATTAAGATCTTTAGTCTTTCCGGGTAAGTTTTTTGTATTGTAGGCCATACACCATTTTAGTGGCCCTTCTTTGTGTAGTGTGTAATGTATTTATATACTTCTGGAGATTATGGCCTCCAGAACTGAAAACAATACTCTAGATGAGGTCGTACCAATGATCTATACAGTGGCATTATTACTTCTTTCTTTCTACTGTTGATACCTCTCCCTATGCAACCAAGCATCTGACTTGCTTTCTTCATTGCTTTGTTACATTGCCTACCTGCCTTTAAGTCCCCTAAAATAGTGACTGCTAGTTCCATTTCCTCCTCATTGGTTTTCCATATAGTGCTATTAATACTGATATTTAGCTTTTTTTTTGGGGGGGGGGTATTAGACTGTAGCTGTCGTGTTCTAGCCTATTCCTCTAGTCTACCTAGGACGGTCATCTACCATTTGTTTCACCCCCTCCTATTGCATCTACTAGTGCATACTTTTGTGTCATCTGCAAAAAGGCATAGTTTCCCTTTTGATATAATTTGCAATTTCGCCAACAAACACCTTAAAAAGCACTGGTCCAAGTACAGATCCTTGGGGTATTCCACTGGCAACCTTGCCCTCCTGTGAATGCACTCCATAGTGGTCCCTGTTTTCTATCCTGCAACCCACTTCTTCCATTAAGCATCTTGGACTCCACACTCTTGAGTTTATTTAGCAGTCTGTGAGGTGGGACAGTGTCAAAAGCCTTACTAAAGTCTAGATAACTACATGGACAGCCCTCCTTCATCAATCGTTTTAGTCACCCAGTCAAAAACGTCTGTGTCATCTTCATTTGAAATAACAGGAAGTAGAATTTCCTGATGTGATGTGAAACCTTCCCTGTTTATATTCTAGGGAAAAGGAAGAGGATGAAGTCATGGCAAATATGATAAAAAAGCATTCAGGTAAGTCATATTTACCTTTTATCAGCTAACTGGACCATTCAGGGCTTGCATATTACAGGCACAATATATAAGGATTCCACTGTGTGCGTAGGTGCGAAATTTCAGTTTTGGCCTGATTGTGCTGTTATATATAACTGATGTAATACCTACTTATACAGATGGAACCACTCTCATTGATGGCATCGAATCGCCAGCCCAGCCTCCGCCATCTGCCGCCGGCCATAGGAAGGGCTGCACGCGCCCTGTTCTGACAGAGCTCCCAGTCTTTCCCCGTTGCGGGTCCTCGCCGCACCCCCCCCCCCCTTTACACCACCGAGCCGCTGATTGGCTGGGACACGCGTGCGTGTGAGAAGCTTGCGCATCCCAGTCTAATGGAGTCCCTCTCAGCCCGGGCTCGCCAGCGGTGACATTCTGGCGAGCGCTGAGGCTAAATGACAGTGGCTTCATCTGTAAATTAGGTACTTATGTATTATCTGGGCTCCCATGTTAAATGCACCCCATTTTTTCATACCCCTACTATCCAACTACGCATGGAGTTGATTTTATATAATGTGGCGAGCGCAGCGAGCCACCGTGCCCGAAGCGTGGTGAGCGCACGCGGTCTCATAAGAAAAACGGGAGCCCAGATATTACATAAGTACCGTAAATTACTCTATACCCTACCATATAGCAGCTTGTTTGCCCATAAAATCATTGTACATCGTCTAGGATTTGGGCAGATTGCAATATCTTTCAAAGTTCAACTATATGAACAATAGTAATTTCCTCGGAGATGGATCTGTACAATCCCAGTCCCAACTAACTGGTTCCAAAAGATCTACAGTTTCTAGATAGACAGTAAGGTCGACATGATAAGGCTCAACACAAAACATTTTTGATGGGGTTAAAATTAGGGTTTTTTTCTACAATTTTTTTTGTTTTTGTTGTTACCGGCTTGTTCTTGCTTCACCATCCATTTCGGCATAAAGGAAGAATATAATTGTGTGTCAAGCGTAGCAAGGCACCAAAGCGATCCTTACGAGTGTACGCGTTACACTAATGGGGGTCCATGTCAACAGTTATCAACATTGACACCCAAAAAAATGAAAAACGCATGATAACCTTTTGGGGTCAACCTATTGAGGGCGAGATATACTAAAGGGAAAATGCGGTAAAACCCCCGTTTTACCGCATTTTCCTATGTACTAAAACCCGTTTGCAGCAATATCGCAGGGCAGGGTAAGCCTATGGGCTTCTTTTCACCGCCCGCAGCGTTGCCGCAACCCCCCCGCCTCGCCGACCCCCCCTTTCCCCCCTCCCTTGGGCTTACCTTCTTGCAGGTCCTCCTGGACCCCGGAAGGTAAGCCCTTCCTCCCCCTAGCAACGCAGCCGGACGTCCTTCCGGCTGCAGGAGGGAGGAGGAAGCGCCGGGGACAGCTTGCTTAGCTGTCCCCGGCGTGAAAGCAGCAGAAGCGGGCTGGGAGGTGATGGAGACCCCTCGCAGACCACAGTAAGGTATCGCGGGGGGGCTCCGTCACCGCATCGCAATGCCAGCCGCATATGTTAGTACATATGCGGCGGCATCGTGGCGGGGGGCGCGAAGGGTGGCGATGTACTTTAATACATCCCGCCCTGACTATGTAGACACGGTCTATCTAATAATCCACACCCAACCAGCATTCTTTTATTGCACAGAAATAAAGTTTCTATATTTTGCAAAAATGTTTACATTTCCTTTTGTTTCCTTTCTATGTGGAATTGTTCCTGTGTTGTATTTTTTTCTTCTGTGACATCTGAGCCTTTTCTGCTTATAGATTCCAAGCAGAAGCAGCCAAGTCCGGAGCCGAGCCCGAAGAGAAGATCCAGATTGAGCTTTTCCGGCTGGTTAAAGCCTAAAGACAAAAACAAAACTTAAAGCGATTGCTTGCACACAGTTACTGACGTGGATGAAACAGTTTTGCCTCACACGTGACCTTTTGTGGAAACACTGGATCAGCGTTCACAATACAATATGTGCTCAACCACTCCCCGTCCTTGTCAGCATTGTCCTGGCTGCAGGGCAAACTGTAGGAAGATTAGTGCAACCAGCAGCTCCCCGCGCCCCTGGTGGACACTGCCAGTATGACAACACTACAACCTTTTATATTTTTACACTGATCCTAAATTGCAGCAGATTGTACCTTTTACAGTGCAACCATTTAACTTAATGGCTGAAATGAACGTACTGAAGTTGCAAAACCATTGAGGTAGGGAATTTATCAGCCTCTGGCACTAACGTTTTTTCAGTGCCGGGATGTATTATTAACAAATACTTCCTTGAATTAGTCACAGATATAATTTCTCTGAAATTCCCATTCTACATGAAATGCTTTCCGGCCTAATAGGATTACTTCCTTCTGCCAACTGGTTGTTTGATGTGCCAATCATACAAACAGGGGCAGATGTATCAAATCTAGGAGATAAATAAACAGAGCGAAACTATCAACCAATCAGCTCCTGTCATTTTTGAAACCTCTCGCCACTGCTAAAAAGTACCAACCAACCAGCTCCTAGCTGTTCTTTTTCAAACACAGCCTGTAACATGGCAGATAGGAGCTGATTGGCTGGTTGTTTATCACTCTTTAAGCATCTGTCCCTGTGTTTGTAAAATGACAGGAGCTGATTGATTGGTACTTTTTGTCCACTGTAATTGACGCCAAAGTTTGATACATCTCCCTTTCAGTGTGATGCAGGGTTACGATTACATACATCACCGTGCCCTGCACATCGGCTTTTGCGATCATCCAGCTGCAGCTGGAAACAGGAGCTGGAATGTCTGCTTGCCGGCACCCGTTAGCATGTGCACTAGAATGCCGGACACTGTATAACTAATTTTCACACAGAACAGAGAATCTCTGAACAAAGTGACACTGAGGTCTGTGACTGCTGGCCCAGGAAAGCAAAGCATTCGGTCTCCTTAACTTATGTCTCAGGAGTTTGTCACGTATGTGCACAGAGCCAAATCCCTACTGAACGTGATGCAACGTTTTCTATTGTCTGGGGCCCAGCCCAGCACACTGGGGAAAGTTTTGCACAGACTGCTGCTTAAATGCCTTCAGTACTTAATCAGCGAATGTGATGTCACGGTTTTTCCTGTTGTTTTGTTCGTATAGGGAAACAAAATGTGATGCTCTGAGTTATGGGCACTTCTATAAAGATAATTCTGTGTGAGTTTCTATATTCTGTAACAAGTCGTTTTGTCGCGTGCATATATTGTGTAATGTTGCGTGGATTGTTTGCTTAGTCTTTTATTCTGTTCAGTGCCCATAGCTTAACTTTTAACATGTTGTAAATTGAAAATAAGCTTTTTATTTAATAAATGATAAAAAAAATATTTTGGATTATAGTTTTGTAGTCCTATTACGGTTTGTCATACACCTATTACACCAAATCAATAACTCGGGTTATTGCCCAGTCAAGTGCTTGGTGTAAATGGGGTAATAAAAAATAAATAACCCAAGTCCTGTTACCTGGCAACTCATTACAGGAAATGTTCTGGGTTGAACACGGATGAGTCCCGGGTTCAGGGGCAGTGTAAATGAGTAAACCTGGGTCATATGACCCGGAACCTGTGTACACCAGTAGGGGAGCCAATACACCAGTGGGGGCACATACAGCCTCCGCTGTACTATGCAGACAGCAGCAGAACCGGGGAGGAGATGAATGATGCCTGTGTTCATTTATCTCACAGATGGAGGCTGGGGGTAGTCCAGCAGCTTTCCCGGGTGCTGGGCTTGCCTCCAATGTGTCGGTTGGCGTTGTGGGGGTCCTGGTTGGTGGATTTTCTGACGCATCTCCAAGCACCGACTCTGGTCCCGCCTCCACCAACTTCACTCACTGCATACTGGTGTAAAAGGGGTCAAATGCTGGGTCGCACCCTGGTTGGAGCCGGGTTCAAAAACCCAGGTGCAACCTGGTGTTTTGGTGTAAAAGGAGTGTGACTAGGCCGCCATTCACCTGCTGCTTAATGCCACAGTCCGGAGTGTCTATTACAGAATCACTTTATTGCCAAGTATATCAATGTACAGCATACATAATACACAAGGAATTTGTTTCCGACAACCACTGCTACTTGTGCATTGAAAGGTTGGGACCTACTGTAAAGGTGTGTGCAGTAGGTCAGCAATTTTGTCCTAAAATCACTCCGCAACCATATTGCTCAGTAACCATATTGCCCAGTGTACCGCTTTCATCGGTGACCAGTGATTTTGTCTTTAAAATAATAATATATTTTTTTACCTCATTTTCTCTAGAAATCGCTAGTGCACAGTGCAGCAGCGTCCAGTGATTTTTAGCCATAATCGAAGGGGAATGCTCCAGTGACCATTAAGGGCTGGCTGCGGGAGCTTGCTCCTTGCAATACTGGCTAAAATCACCCCATGTGTACAGGGCTTAAGAAGGCTTATTTATAAACACTGTGCAAATAGCAATAATTACACTTTATACTCTTTGCTAAAGCAGATACTGGTTGCTATGGGTTACAGATAATTAACACTAACCCATAGCAACCAATGTCTGCCTGGTGTAATATTACTGAAGGTACCCTTATCTGTAGATGTAGGTTGGCTACAGATTAGTGGTGAAATCCTCTTATTTTGCAATATATGCATATATAAATACAGGTTTTCAGAATATGTACAAACCTACGTATATAAATGATGTGAGCTTTTGTACCTGGTATTAATGCCACATATAGGAGTCTGGACCTAGGTACAGCACTATAATTCTTGTACAGTACTTTGCCTTTCTTACCTAGGCCCTAGATTTTTGGATTCAGTATTGAATCCCGGCGGTCGGGATCCCGGCGTTCAGAATCCCGGCGTTCAGAATCCCGACGCCGGAATCCCGACAGCCGAAATGCCGACAAGGGGGGGACGTGGATCGCCGCCCCTTGCGGGCTCGCTGCGCTCGCCACGCAGCAGGCCCGGTGCATCGCTACGCTCGGCACACTAATTTATTCTCCCTCCAGGGGTGTCGTGGACACCCACGGAGGGAGAATGTGTCGGTATTTCGGCGGTCGGGATTCTGAACGCCGGGATCCCGACCGCCGGGATTGTAACTGCATCCCAGATTTTTCCCATGCTTGCGTGGGTTTCCTCCTGCAATTCAAAAATATACTCTTTTGACACAAAGATGGGAGTTCATCTGAGACTAGATGGTGTGCACATGCGCACAGTGTCCAATGCTGCAGCCAGCAGGGCTGGGGACATGGTCAACAGCTCACAGAGCCACTAGCCCTGCTCCCGCAAAGGCAATAATGGGGGCGTCACCTCATGGAGGGTCGCAAGCATAGACCACGCCAACTTGTCCCTAGGCCACACCCCCAACATTTCGCCCATGCGCAAATGACCTTCTTTTTTAGTTCTACCAAAGTTGGGAGCTATGCTAGTGTATAAATGTGTTTAGGGCAGACTAGATGAGACAAATGGTTGTCATCTGACATAACATTTTGTGTTTCTACTGTATGTAACTTAGTGGGGCTGTGTTAATTAGCTGCAGCCCTGCCCTAAACACTGTCCGATTTTCTTTATTTTGCAAAACACTTTCGCTTTTGCATCCATTTCCCAATTATATATGTAGGTCTGTATCAAGCTGCAATTGTCATGAGTGACTAGTGAAGATATTGGGAGCAGTCTGCCACCTTGTGGTGACAATCAGATACTCTGCCAGAAAGATTTAATTGAAACAGCTGGACAATAAATTTTTGGAGACAACTAAAACGCCAGATTTAAATGAGTGCTCATTGGTGAGGTAATTAAATGAACACATCTACTCACTGCTACACCTGCCTTCAAGCAGGACATATTACTGACCCAACCAACACAGGAGATCTCTAAGAGGATTTGAAATCTTAATGTTGTGATTTCATGGTTATGACTTAAAGAATCCAGTGGAACTGAAAATAAATTAACACAGTGTGACGTGTGTATACAGCCCAGTGCATGCATATGTGGGTCAGAATGCAGGGGGTGAACAGTTTGGCCCTGCGTGGTGTTTGCGAGGGCCCCTGTTAAAACAATTTTTTTTTTTTTAAATGGGTTGGCTGATACTTTATCACTTTTTGAACCTTCGTACATCTGGCAATGTGTGATATCCCTATGCTGTGCTGAATTTGGGGTGAGAACTTCTAAGTTCTAAGTGAGAACAGGTTGGTAGGAAGCTTTGTGGAACTAGTGTATATATGGGAAGGCATTACTGGTGGAGAGGGGAGGGTGGGAAATTAATTGCATGGGGGAAGAGGAACCTTCTGCAGGACGGTTGCTATTGAGAGTGGTAAGAGCCTGGGGATGTTAACTGGCTGCACGGAACTGTCCCATCAACAGCCATTCAGTGCACATTATGTACTATTAAATGTGGGTGTGGTAAAGCGGCCTGACAGTCTGGAATTCTAACGGTCAGTATACCGACATCGGAATCCTGACAGCCGATGCTCTGACGAGGACGAGCGCAATGAAGCCCATTGTGGGCTCGGTGGCTCGCTGCGCTCGACAGGATTTATTCTCCATCTATGGTGGTCATGTACCCCCTTGAGGGAGAATAGCCCCTGTCAGTCAGGATCCCGACTGTCGGGCATTTAAATAATCGGGCTTCCGATGTCGGTATACTGACCATCAGGATCCAGACTGTCGGCCTGTCATCCGGCACCCATCAAATGTCTAGGCCAGGCATTCCCAACCACGGTCCTCAAGGCACACCAACAGTTCAGGTTTTAGTGATATCCAGGCTTGAGCACAGGTGACTTGATTGTGATTAAACCATCTGTGCTGAAGCCTGGATATCACTAAAACCTGCACTGTTGGTGTGACCTGAGGACCGTGGTTGGGAATGCCTGATCTAGGCAGGGCCGGTGCAAGGCACTGGAGCGCCCCAGGTGAGTCGGGGTGGGGGCGCCCCGGTGCCGGGGGGTGGGGGCGGGGGTACCTGTTGTGCCATCTGGGGAGCGGGCAGGGGGGTCCATGCTGGCGTCTGACAGGAGCCTGCAGCGGTGTCCTTGCCGTCCTTGCCGCTGTGTATAAAGCTGGCGGCGACGGGGGGTCCTTGCAGTGAATAAGAAATAACTAGCGCTATGCGGCGGAGAGGGAAGCGCTTCTGTTTTGAAAACACTGGCCGCATGCTGATTGGCTGAATCTCAGTGTTTCCTGTGTGCCACATAGCCCAGTGGATAGCGCTAGTTATTTCTTATTCACTGCAGGGACCCCCCACCGCCGCCAGCTTTATACACAGCGCCGCAGGTACCCGCGCGGCAAGGACACGACTGCAGGCTCTTGTCAGAAGCCGGCATGGACCCCCCTGCCTGCTCCCCAGACGGCGCAGCAGGTACCCCCTTTGCACGGGGGGCGGGGGGGCGAACTGCCGCCCTCCAGTGGCCGGCGCCCTAGGCAAATGCCTAGACCTGCCTAGTGGTGGCGCCGGCCCTGGGTCTAGGCATTTATTTCTGAAGGAACAAAACAGCACCAGCTAAGATATGTAGTCACTGACCTGTAGTGGTTCCAGGCATTGCACCTCTGCTTTGTAGTAGTGAAGAGAAACAGTACATGTACGGCATCATCACCGTTCTATAGTTGGAAAGTGAATACACATTTCGGTATTGAATTATCTGCTAGCAATCCGCAGAGTAAAGATGATAGTTGGGTATCTGTGGTAGTTCTTTACCATTTGCCATCTCTTTGAGAAGAGTTTTGTATAGGACACCGATATATGGGTCTTTGAATACGCCACAGAAGATATGTTGGTTACTGCTGCAGATCTTTTTACTTATTGCAGCCCTTGCGGGCGAAAGATTGGCTATGAAAAATCATCCATATTTGAGCCTCAGGGGCTAGTGGAGATGTTACTGTAAAGAACAAATAAGGCTCCAGCTTAGGCCATCCCCAGGCAGGATCAGAGATGGATATAGGGTTCCACTATGCATCCTAAATAATGCAATTAAAGGAAACTTCCTTTTAAAGTGGTCTCTGACCACCGGGGCATACCCACCTATCACTAAAGTAACACCCTCGCTCACCCTCCACCAAATCATCACTCTACATGGCAATTGTCTTCTAAACAAGCCACGGTAAGTTGAATTGATGAAAAACATAGCAACTAGAATTGTATTTTACTATTAAGCCCGCTCAGAGCAAATGCTTTGAAAGCTAGTCTGCTACCTTGTGATTGCCTCTGTGTTTGTGCATATGTGAGAGAGAAAGAGGTGTAGTTTCACTCACTACCAACAGATGGCAGTGTTTCAGAGACATACAAATGGGCACTAGACAGTGCACAGTGCAGTATATTATAATTACAAAAAGGTTTTTTGTAACAAATTTTTAAAAACACTCCAGATTTAAAAAACTGTGTCGTCAGATGTCATCAAATTGGCCTAATTTCCATAGGACCAGAAAGTACAAATGGGAACGTGGTATGACTTCTGTGCCTTCAGTGTTTTAATAATCCGTCTTAGTTATTTATATGTGCGTACCCTCAAATGAGTGAAATGAGAATTCTTCACTCATTTGAGGGTACGCGCATATAAATAACTAAGACGGATTATTAAAACACTGAAGGCGCAGAAGTCATACCACGTGTATATGTATATATATGTATATATATATATATATATATATACACACAAACATTCTATTGCATTTTTCAAAATGAAGGCATACCTTATGCTGATATATTCTAAACACACCATTTTCAATGTCCAAATACACAAAGAATTGTCTACATAATATATTAAAGAGGGACTCCACTAAAGTGGGTGGGCCAGATGTATCAAGCTTCAAAAAGTGATAAACAGCCATCCAATCAGCTCCTAACTACCATGTTACAGGTTGGGTTTGCAAAATAACAGGTAGGAGTTGATTGGCTACTTGCTTATCACTCTCAATTTTATCACTTTATGAAGCTTGATACATCTGGCCCTGTATGTTTTACATTTGTACCCTGTAGTCCTGTTCATGGACAGGGAGAGTAATGACAAGGAGAATGTATGGCTATTGCTGGACAATGGAGTCAGTGCAAAGGTTCATGCACTCAAACCATTTGTTGAAGCAGGTAGGTCTTCTACATGCTGGATGAAGCTCTACGGCAGATGACCAAGGGCCTGAATGTGTTCATGGGACAGAAAAGAAAATGCTTTCCTGGACTATTGCAATGCCATGATGGAGAAGGGCACCACAAGTGTGAGTGAGGGTAGCATCTGGAAATGGCTTCCAACATGTGCAGCAGGCATGAGTTGGCATGGCAGTAACTCTGTGCTGCTACACAAGTGATAAAGTAGCTACATGACCATTCTTGGCACATCTGGAAACCTATTGCACACCGTTGTTTTTGGCGGGAAGTGTGGTGTATTGCATTTTAAATGTAATGCATCCCGCCACTCATCAAATGCATATTGGTATTTTCTATGACTTTTGGAAAGGATATTTCTTCCCTGATAAGTCATTCAGATTTGGTCTGATCTCACGTCTTTCTCTGTGTCCGTCAAATTGGCATTACTAGGTGGCAACTGGGCATTAAAAGGGCGTACACATGTAAGGGACCTATCTCCAGGATGTCTTATGAACACATAGGCGTATGCCATATTCTGAGAGGTGCCTGAGCCGAGTGGACACCCATTTCAGTCATATCTCTTGCACCCAACATGGGTAGTGATGACATCTGCTAGAGTGATGGAGGCCTGGGAAAAGTGTACTCACAGAGATCCATATGACTATATATGTTTAGTCTTCTGTTTACACCTAGAGTGTGGAATTTCTAAATAGTTACGCAGCATTAGTCTCAAATGGGTTCATCTTTCAAAGGTTAGATTGAGCAATACCCATTATGTTGACAAGTGTAAAAAAAAATAGAATTCAATTATTTGCGAGATTTTGGTTTTCAATCAGAACGAAGCTGAAGCTAATCTCTCCCCAGGATCTACACATGTTCAAATATGCGCATGTTTAGACCCCCCACCATCAGAACAGGGCCGAATTTGGCCACGTCCAGGCCCGCCATAAGGAATTTTGGGTCCCGGGACTCATTTCCAGTCCAGGCTCACTTGACTTGCCGTAACCCGGCTCCTGCTCCCATATCTCCTCTTCCACTGAGCAGCAGCCTGGAGGTCCAGGAGCGCAGGCTTCTTCAACTCAGGGTGCCGACGGCCAATTAAATTGCAGCACCAGCTGGTGAGCCATTTAGAGCTTGAGTACTGGCAGCTGCTCTGATTGGCTCAAAAGCCGGTGCAGCATTTTAATTGGCCATCTGCATCCTGAGTTGAATAAGCCTGCGCTCCGGAACCTGCTTTATTCAGCGCAGCGGAAGCAGTCGGGGGGTTGCTGTGGGCATAATGACCTGCCCGGGCCCTTCCAGAGGCCGGGGCCTGGGACAACTGTACCCACAGCAACCCCCCTATTGGTGGCCCTGGCCATGTCCAATCAATGTTGAGTCAGGACCTAAATGCGGTTTTATATACATAGTCATATTGTTATTTTTTTCTCTTTGATTTACTTTTTAATTCAACCCTTCTTGAGCGGTAAGGCTGCTCCTGAATCTCCGCCCTGATTATGGGGTGTATAATTGTATATGCTGTAGCCAGTGCATTAGAATAAAATGCAAAGTTTATGCGTTTCCAGTGGAGCTCACACAAGCCGGCGTTACACATGCAGAATCCATCATCCATGCTCACCGGCTGTCATTACATTCACTGATAGTCATTAAAAGATAAGTGATAATATAGTCCATCAGTGCAGCCATACAGTGGTCAATGACAGTATAGTTCTATGGGCAGTGTTGTGAATTCATCATTACACATTGTCCTCTATACTGCTGAGAAATATATGTACTGTGCAAAAGATTTAGGTTGGTGTGGAAAGAATGCTTTCAATAAAAGAAGTGTTAATGGTTTATTTTTATCAATGAACAATATGCAAAGTGAATGTAGTCGGTGAACAGAAGAGTCATCTGGTATTAATCTGTATTTGCTGTGACCGCTGTTTGCTTTCAATACAGCATCAATTCTTCCAGCGATACTTGCACACAGTTTTTGAGGGAACTTGGCAGGGAGGATGTTCCAAACATCTTGGAGATCTAACCATAAGTCTTCTGTGGTTGTACAGATGGAGCCAGACTTGTTGTTGTGGTTGCGTCAATCACCGCGGCACGCCAGCATTGCATGACCCATTACCAGCAATGGACGAGTGAGAGTGTGAGACGCTTGTGCGTCCATGTGAGCCAGCCACCAGATAGGGGCGTCTGACACGCCGTGGCCGATAACGAGTCTGACTCCATTGCTCCATCTGTAGGCTTGCTCACATCCTTCCGTCTCTTCATGGAATCCCAGACAGGCTCGAAGATCAGTGCTCTGTGGGGGCCGTATAATCACTTATGACGTTGGCTGTATGCTTGGGGTCGTTGTCCTGCTCCAGAATAAATTTATAGGCAGACACTTTCCCTCATGGTATTGCATGATGGATAAGTACCTGCCTGGATTTCAGGACACCATTAATCCTGAGGAATCCCCAAATCCATTTGCAGCCCCAAATTTGCAAGGAGCCTCGGCCATGTTTCACTGTTGCAGGCAGATACTCCTTATTGCGTCCGTCAGCCTATGGCAAACAAGCTGCCTCCTGTTACTGCCACATATTTAAAATGTTATCTCACCAGTCCTGAGCACCTGCTGCCATCTTTCTGCACCCTAGTTCATATGTTTTCATGCATAGTTGACTCAATTTGCCTTGTTTCCATGTCAAACGTCTGGTTTCTTGGAGCAGTTCTTCTGGCCAGACTTCGCCGATCAGTTTCCTTGGCTGACCACTGCTTCTATGGTCCGCAATGATGCCCATTTCTTTGTGCTTCTTCAAAAGAGCTTGATTAGGACATCTTGATACTCCAGCCTGCTTTAAAATCTATGCATGGGAGATACCTTGAGTCTTGTTTGCTGTGCTCAGGTTTGCTATAGAGCACAGGTTCTCAAACTCGGTCCTCAGGACCCCACACTGTGCATGTCTTGCAGGTCGCCTCACAAAACCAAGTGAAATAATTAGCTCCACCTGTGGATCTTTTAACATGTCAATGTCAATGAGTAATGAATGCACCTGCCAGGTGACCTGGAAAACATTAACTGTGTGGGGTCCTGAGGACCGAGATTGAGAACCCCATCTATAGTGTATGACCTTTTGGTCTTCTTCATCCTCATACTCCTCTTTGTAGCAGAGTTAGACTTTTTCTCACCCTGTTTTAAGCTTCCTACACAGCTGTTCCTGTTTCAGTTAATGACTGTGTTTCAACCTACATATGAAAATGATGATCATTGTCAGCAGTATGGTATGCCTGGTTAATCAATCACTTCTATTATTGAAGCATTTGTACTTTGCAGCATTTTGCCATAACTGCAGACCTTGTTCAGGTCCATACGCTTGCATGTGAACTCAATGTTACACGCATGCGCAGCTGCATTTCTGCACATGTGCATGCGCTGGGTGCATGTGGCCACAGCAAACAAACTGTTCACTGGGTGCAGGCATCCAACAATGCGGCTGGGGGGGACGTGGGGCGGCGGGCCGGGGTACTCGCCCATGCTAACGCCTAGAATTTCATGGGCATTCCCATGGTAATCGCAGGGTGACGTTGGTGCCGGGGGCAGCCAGCTGACATCACCGGATGTCAGCTGCCCTCCCATTTCAGTCCGAAAGTGCGCGCGTATATATTCTTTATATATGCGTGCACGCACCACATCTTTAGATCGTTGGCGGCAATCAAATGATATGGGAGTTCTCCTGCAGCCTGTGAATGGATGTTTATGTTAAACATCCATTCGCAGCCAGTGCATGCGATCACATGGTGCGAATGGGCAAAATGAGAAGCCACCATTTGCAAGGCGGGGGTTTGGTGAACTCACAAATTTGCAGCCTTGCGAATCAACCAGAATAACCCTCTAAATCTTTAGCACAGTAATGTGTGTGTATGTATGTATGTATGTATGTATGTATGTATGTATGTATATCATATTACATTCCTAGTGTATATATTATGATCATTTCCAGTGGTTCACTCATGCTGTGGTGTAATTTCCTATATCTGAATAAAATGCAATATTGCAACTGTCCTATGATTCAATTATGGTTGTGTCATGTTAGTGAACTATAAAAAATAAAAATTCAAATCAGTTTCAATCCGAACACACACAACCTATAGTTTAACCTGCTCAATATTAAATGATACATCTAAATTGTTACTTTTGCACGTGAAATCAGTTTGTCTTTTTGTCAATGTACAAATGCGTTATGTCCTCGTATCCAGCAGGTGGCAGTATTACATCTGTTATTTACTCAGTGGTTAATCTTGTGATCCCACATTATATAATTGATTTTAGTAAAACCTTAAAATGTGCTCGTTACATAATCTCACAATCTTACCTGTGATAAAAATAATAATCCCTTTGTAAATAGTTTTTTTTTTTTACTAGCTTTTAATAACTATTATTATTCATTTGGATGTTTTATGCTGCATTATTAAGTTGGATATAATTTTACAGTTTGACTGTAGTGAGGTGGATGCAGTGTGTACTGTAGATCTGTCTTCCGGTAGATGTGGTGTGGGAGTTGAATTAATATTAGAATCCAATTACAGGATCTCTTGATTTTCTATAGCTGTATGTTAAGACAGAATGTCAGGTACAAATACATTCAAGCTGAACAAACATTCGATCGGGTTTTTGAAGCAGCTGATGCTGTGATTAGTGACAGATCTTTGCCCTGAGAACTGTAAGCTTACACTTCACTAACATCTCCAACATGTTTTGAGTTTGTAACATATAAGTATTATAAATGCTGCTAGTGAATACAGTACTTTCCCAACTTTAAATGTTATTTACAAAATGCTAAATCAGTTATCCAAAATGCACCTTCATTTTTGCCCAATGCATTGCCGTAATCACGCCAACAGAACTCCCTTATCTAGGTTTTTGAAATTCCATAAAATGCTCTGTGTGGCCTTTTTGTGGGTTTGTGTCATCCACTAAAGTGGTTCTTTATATCACCCATATAATTTCCACATACAACTACTTCTGTACCACATTGGGTTCACTCGGCATACGGTCGTATTGTCGACTGCATTTAGGTCGACGGTCATTAGGTTGACACCATTGGGTCGACAGGGTTCTAGGTCGACATGGGTCAAGGTCGACATGGGTTTAGGTCGAAAGGTCGTTAGGTGGACATGGGTATTTCATTGTTTTTTGAGCCGATGTGCCGACAGGCAGTATTTCATGCACTACCATCCACTAGGGCGTGGTGACCGCTGTGGTGTCGGCACATTGGCACCCACAGTACGGGTCCTGCTGGTCAAGTCACTCGGATTTGTCTGGAGACTCACAGTGAGAAGGATGACAGACAGACACTGCGTGTCTCACCCACAATGTTTCCTTCTCTGGGCCACAGTACGGACTCCCTCAGCGTGGCCTGCGGTAGTATACGTCTGTGTGATATAATTGAGTGGCTGGACCTCCAGGATTGTATGGGGCAGCGTGGAAAATTGTCTCAGGTCAATGAAAAAATGCGACCCTCCGGGTTTGATTCCTGCATTTGCAGTTTTTAGTTATTTTACTTAAATACAAGTTAATTTATTCATGAACGCAAAGAAACATCCCATGTGCATATCTGACATCATTTTTGTGTGTTTCAGGGTTTTCACACTGTACAAAATATACTTTTTGTCCTTTAGTTGACCTGGAAGTATAGTCAGACATGGGACCCTTCAGGTGGCAGAAGTGGGGAGATACACAATACACTTGTCATAGAGTTTACTGGAAAGCTGTCTCGGCTGAGCCTTACTGTGGCCAGGGAAAAGCAACTGCGCACTCTTCCTATTGGTCCACATTCCCCCAGTGTGTGCTCAATATCAGATTCAGCCACAGCTGTTTTTACTGTCTAGGGCAGTGGTTCCCAAACTTTTTGGAATCAAGGCACCCCTGAGTATCAGAATTTTTTTCATGGCACCCCAGGCCAAACGTTTCGAGAAAATCAGAAAAAATATTAAATTAAGTCAATTTAGGGTCAGTTATGCCATAATGGTCAGGATTCACTTCTGTTTGTTCACGATTATATTGGCCATATATAATTTGTATTGGTCAGGAACACCCCTACAAGTTCCCAGAGGCACCCCAGGGTGCCACGGAACAGTTTGGGAACTACTGGTCTGGGGGAATCCATGCTTTCTCTCCTCCGGCTACTAGCACTGGATTTGGTGTAGCCTGGGGGTATGGGCTATGTAGTAGCCACACCTAGGCCCAAAGTAGATCAAGGCAGCCCTTGGTTCCACCACCTGAATATGTAATACATGTGTCTTACAAATGCTCAGCCAGCAATTCTCTGATATGGGTCGTAGTCATGCACTTTCATAAATGACAATCCTTTTATTTAGCTGTGTCTGCAGAGAGATTAGAGCAGGAGAAAGTAAGAGTGTGGGCCAGATTATCTAAACTTCAAAAGTGATAAAATGGAGTGATAAACAGCCAGCCAATCAGCTCCTGTCTGACACTGTCTGTGACATGGCAGGTAGGAGCTGATTGGCTGGCTCTCCATTTTATCACTTTTGAAGCTTAGTGCATCTGGCCCTGTATACCTTATGTAGTTTTGTTTTACCCAATGCTATGTAATTACACTCATTGGTTTATAAAAAAAATAAAAAACAAGCCATACTCACTTCTGTAATCCTGTTGACTGAGCAATATTAGCCAAAGATGTCCTATATTATCAAGGTAAATATTGGCCTCACTATCATCACATAGACGAGAGTTACCCCATTCACCAAGTGTCAAGGGCCCCAGACTAGGAGGTTATTTTGGTTGATTCGCTCAGATGCAAATTCACATCCTCATACCCCCACTATCCACGTCTGCGTGGAGTTGATTTTATAAAGTGTGGCAAGCGCAGCGAGCCACCGAGCCCGAAGCGTGGCGAGGGGATGCGGATACCTTCACAGGTATCCGCGTCCCCTCGCGGGCTTCACAGGTATCCGCGTCCCCTCGCGGGCTTCACAGGTATCCGCGTCCCCTCGTGGGCTTCACAGGTGTCCTCGTCCGAACACCCAAGAAATGCTGGGCATTGCCATATGCTAATGGCCCGCCCCCCACCCACTGGCCGCAAGATTGGGTGCCTGCATTCTGTTCGCCATGGCCGCATGCACCAAGCGCATAATCATGCGCAGACAGAAAACATCGGACCTGTGCGAACGCAAGCGTCTGTGCAAACGAGCTAAGGTCTCAGCAAAGGGGTCTCCAAAAATCTGTTTTCCTCCCTATAGGACCCTGTGGATCTTGGGGGATGGGGAGATATTGGACCCTTATCCTTTTTGAAAGTTTTTGTACTGGGAGCATGCACTTGACCCATCGGGGGAAATTTACCAATATGAAAAACCTAGTTTTTCGTATTGGTATTTCCCCTCCGACTGCATACGACTGTTTCAGTCGTATGCAAAGTCGTGTTCCGGAGGGGAAATTACAAAGCAGTCAGATACGACTGCTTTGTAACCCTCCGATGATGTAACCATTCGTATTAGCGGCACATATATACGGCTGCTAATACGAATTCGTACAGGCAGTCTGCACGGATCAGTCAGATCCGTGCAGGCTGCAAGGTGTAAAAAAATAGAAAAATTAAATAATAAAAAAAAAAAAACCGGCGTGGGGTCTTCCCCACAGCTGTAACCAGCACCAGGCTGAAGGAGCCGGGGCCGGTAATTAAAAATCAGGGAACCCGACAAATAGGGGTTCCCCAATTTTTAACAACCAGCCCCAGGCTCCAGGTCCGGGGCTGGTTCCCAAAATACTGGGGACAAAATGACTAGGGGTCCCCCGTATTTTAAGAACCAGCCCCAGGCCAAACCAGCCAGTAGGGTAATGTCACAGCCGGGGGATACTTATGATATAAGGTCCCGCGGCCAAAACATTAACCCTACCGACCAGTCAGCCAGTCAGCCTGGGCGGTGGGCATCGAGCTGATTCTGGTGTAAAAAATAGAATAATCTATTGTCTAATACTGGGGCACTATAAGTCCCAGCAAGCCTCCCCCGCAAGCTGGGACTTGGAGAACCACAAGTCCCAGCCTGCGGGGCATTAAAGGGCCCGCTGGGTCTTGTAGTCGATGGTGTAGACATTCGTATTTGTAAATACAAATACGAATGTTCCATCTTTAGGAATACGAATTGTTGTATTTTCGGGATTGTAAATGAATGAATGAATGAATGAATACAAATTCGTAAAAAAAAGGTGTATTTCTCCCTACGAATACATCTTTTTTCTACGAATCCATTTTGGTAAATGTCCCCCATCGTATCGCACCTTCCGATGACTTCAATGACTTGCACATGCTCTTCTGAAACTTTAGATAATGATAAAACAATGCATTTAGTAATAATTGCAGGAGAACGTGTACTTATCGATATATTATAATGAATGTGTAAAATATCTTTAAATTGCACAGTAGATGTAAGAGTACGTTTCTTTAAAGTGTTTAAAATCACAGAAGTTGACCAAACTTGAACTATATGTTAGAATAATTAGCCATTTCCAGGGCTATTTAAAAAATAATTAATCCTGTCTCATTGAATTAGACGGAACAACTGGTCTCACCTGGCTTTAACCTCAGAAAACATAGCTGAGCACTTCAGGATGGTCCAATGTGGAACTGAACTTTCAACCAAGCAACGTTCCTCAGACACGAGCATTGCATCATTAATTGTAAGGCCCAGGTTCCGTGTTCTAAGGGTGAAAGACACTTCCTTAAGCCCCGTACACACGGGGGGAGATATATTGCCCAGTGTCTCCTTTGCATCAGCGACCAGAGATGGTCGCTGATGAAAAGGACCTCTGCTGGGGGAGCTGCAGAGGTAATTAGCTGGTCCAGCGATTACAATGGGGCAAAAAAAGGGAGCGCGCACCCGGCGATTTATCGCTGGTGCGCACTCCAATCACTGGCAATATGGTCGCCTGCGACCATATTCCCAGCGATTATAGCCCCTATCGCCCCTGTGTGTACACAGCATTAGAGATTGTTTAAGGATAATGATGTAGGTTATAACTTTACCAATTATGATTTACAATCTAATGTTGCCGTAATCTATTTCTCGTTTACTAACTACAATATAGTTAGGCATAAACATTGCATGAAACCAGAGCAAAATACAACCAAGATATAATTAGCATTTATCTGCCTGGTGGAGGTTAAACAATAATGGTCACATATAAGCCACTGAGAAGTGCAGCCCCACTCGGCTTTATGTGGGCAAGTGGGGCTACTGTACACCTAGTGTACACAATGCTAAGGACTCTAACGCTTGAATTATTATGGGGGTCCATTCTCAACCAGGAACAATAGGGTAACATCCAAAAAGTTCCAAATATCTACCTCTCATAACCAGGGCCGGCCTGAACCTAACATTTTTGGTAAGCCAATAGAGATGGTATTTAAATATGAGTTTCAACAAAAAATACTGTAGCTATTTAGTAATTAGGAAACATTGCAGAAAAACCTATTTAATTAGATCTACAAATCAGAAATTAGCATTGATTGATACAGTTTAAGTTAAATCAATAAAATCTATTCTCTGATTGGTAGCCAGAGATGAAAGAACCTTTGCTATTTGTATTCTAATTAAATAAAATTCATTGAATATTATTTATAAGTGATTATGTGAATTGTGAATCGTGATTGGGATAGTAAGAAATAAAATGGTACTTGTTTCCTAGCACGGCCACAATCGCGGGCATCGTGTGCCTTAACTTTAAAGCACACAATGCCTGCGATGCCTGCGATTTCCTTTGAAGAAAGCACAACTCGGGTACATCGCGTCGGTCGTGTGCCTTAAGAAGGCACACGACGCGACCGATGCGATGCCCACGATTTCCCCATAGGCTTCAATGTTAAAATATTTTAACATTAAAGCCTATGCGCGCTCGACGCGATGCCCCCGATTTCTCCATAGGCTTCAATGTTAAAATATTTAACATTGAAGCCTATGCGATGGACCCGATTTGTCCATAGGCTTCAATGTTAAATTATTTTAACATTGAAACTGAGTCCATTTAACATAGTTAAAAATGGGAAAAGGCCGAATATGGGCCATTTCTCATTGGGTATGGCCCCGTCATGTGTGTAAAAAATAATGGCCCCCCATTGTGGCCGCCACCCCCACGATTGACGCGAACCCGAAGCGTGGCGAGCGCAGCGAGCCCGCGAGGGGCGGCGGTGCGCGTCCTCCGACCTTTTCATTCCCCTACTATCCACGTCGGCGTGGAGTTGAGAATAGATTAGTGTGGCGAGCGCAGCGAGCCACCGAGCCCGAAGCGTGGCGAGCGCAGCGCGCCCCGCGAGGGGACGCGGATACCTTCACAGGTAAACGCATCCCTCGCGGCCTTGACAGGTATCCGCACTGCGCTCGCCACACTAATCTATTCTCAACTCCATGCCGACGTGGATAGTAGGGGAATGAAAAGGTCGGAGGACGCGCACCGACGCCCCTCGCGGGCTCACTGCGCTCGCCACGCTTCGGGTTCGCGTCAATCGTGGGGGTGGCGGCCACAATGGGGGGCCATTATTTTTTACACACATGACGGGGCCATACCCAATTAGAAATGGCCCATATTGGCCCTTTTCCCATTTTTAACGATCTTAAATGGACTCAGTTTCAATGTTAAAATAATTTAACATTGAAGCCTATGGACACGATGGACCCGATTTCTCCATAGGCTTCAATGTTAAATTATTTTAACATTGAAGCCTATGGAGAAATCGGGTACATCGCGTCGGTCGCGTCGTGTGCGTTTTGGTATGCACCCGACGCGACCGACATGATTTTTTAAAACACGACCACCACGATAGAAATCGTGGTGGCCGTGCTAGGAAACAAGTACCAATAAAATAAAAAGTAGTGACGCTTTTATGTTACTGTGGTCACAGGGAGAACAAATCTGAGCTGTGAACTTCATAGAGGACACCTCTATGGTGCGAATTACCTGAATAATGGCCAATATTTTTCCAATATTTTTTACGCTACGCAGGTATCACCTTGGAGAAAGTGCGCTATATAAATGAAACTTACTTACTTATATGCGCATAGGCGGTTTAAAAAAATGACACCTGGTGGTCAGACAACGTTATTGCAACTCAATGTGTCACACTGCGGCTGAATACATAACCTTGAGAACAAAACGGGGCCCTGCAACCAGGCACAGGCATACTTATTGCGACTAGTTTTTTTGTACTGCATGCCATATAGGCCGATAGGTGAGGGTGGCTACATTATTATTATTTTTATTATCATTTATTTCTATGGCGCCACAAGGGTTCCGCAGCGCCTGACAATACATTGATAAGCAAAGAACAATACAAGAAAGATTGTGATTTACAGTACAAATGCAAATTAGGACAAGTACATGGTAAATAAAAAAGACAGTTGCAGCAGCGGACACTGATGCAATTATAACAGTGACAGAGATATAGGGCCTTATTCTAGTTCGCTCTTTCTGACAAAATCCTTCTTAGATGGACAAAACCATGTGCACTGCAGGGGGGCAGATGTAAAATGCATAGAGAGAATTAGATTTGGGTGAGTTATTTTGTTTCTGTGCAGGGTAAATACTTGCTGCTTTATTTTTACACTGCAATATAGATCTCACTTTGAAGTAAAACCCCACCCAAATCTAATTCTCTCTGCAAAAGTAACATCTGCCCCAACTACAGTGCACATGGTTTTGTCCATCTAAGAAGGATTTTGTCAGAAAGAGTGAACTAGAATAAGGCCCATATTCTAAGAAAAGCACATGAGGAGAGAGGGCCCTGCTCGTTAGAGCTGCTACATCTGTATTTTGTTTTGTGCTTTTCCTTCCCTTCCTTATACGAGGGTGGGTCAATCAAGAAGGTTACAAGTCCTCTCATTGCATAATGCAGGGGTTCCCAAACTTTTTTAAATCACGGCACCCCAAAGCATCAGAAATGTTTTCACGGCACCCCTAGGCTAAAGGTTTATCATTAAGAAAGCCAGAAACACATATTAAGTTAAATAAATTGTGTTTATGGCCCTTATTCTGGTTCACTCGCAAAGGCAAATTCCTTCTCAAATGGCCAAAACATGTGTACTGCAAATGGGGCAGATGTATCTTGTGCAGGTCCCCCTTAGGACACCATGGCCTTTGGGTGGGACAAAAGAATGAGACAGTCCTGTGAAAATTGGGACAGTTGGGAGGTGTGACAAAGGCATCCACTTCTGAATCAACCCTTTGGTCAATACTGAGAAACAGGATCATATTCAGTACCAAATCTTTAAAACCTGGGATGTCCTGGCAAATTAGGGAAAGCTGTCACGTTTGCTTAATGCTATTTTGTGACCAGGTATGTGTGTCATTATTATTACTAGAACAGTGATGTTCAGAAGTTCTGATCTGGATGAGGAACATCACATAAAAAACAATAATTAATATCTACTTACAATCAGCAGCGCGTGACTTAAAGGAACAGACGTCTTTAAGGCAATGTCGCCTCTGAAGACCTTCTGCTATTACAGAAGTTTCCCCAGACTCCTCCTCTCTGATTTCCTGGCCGCAGAGCTCCTTAATTACATTCCCACTGGTACCTTCTAAAAGATCATTAAAAGTGCAAAATAAACAAGGGTCATGCATCAAGTAATATGCCATAAACACGTAGTAACTATGGATGATGAAAGGAGATTTTCCTTTAATAGACCTCAGCACAGCACCCACCTGAGGATTACAAAACAGCTGAGCAATGCAGACAACACCAGATTACTATAGTGATTTTTACATTTTTCTTTTTGCAGGAAAACAGTGTCAGGCCAGACACTTATCCTTGTGCAGAAATAACCAATCACTGGGGCAGGATGCAGTGATAAGGGAGGAGCAGTGAGACAGTATAGAAGTTGCCCATGACAACCAGCACTGAAGTAACCTCTTTAATTTGCATACTATAAAATTATACAGAGCAGCTGATTGGTTTCCATGGGCAACTTTTCCACTGGCTCATTTCTCCTCATTTGTCCCATTGTCCCCTATTCTTACCAGCAGCAAGCTCATAGCATATCAGAATTGATCTAATATTAAGGAGAATCTTATATAGGTTTGCTTCCCTGCTCCAAGCCCCACACCTTCTCTAATGTACAGTAATGAGTCTTCATTTACCAATATTCCAGTTCTACAGGTAACTGCTTGTGGACCAGATGTACTAAGCTTGAAAAGTGATAAAATGGAGAGTGATAAACCACCAACCAATTAGCTCTGACTTGACATTTTTCAAACACAGCCTGTCACATGACAGGTAGACGCTGATTGGCTGGTGGTTTATCACTCTCCATTTTATCATTTTTCAAGCTTAGTACATCATACCCTCCAACCCATTCCATTAGGTACAAAATGCTCTGTTCCTGGACTTCCCTGCCAGTGGCAGTTACAGAAGTTGGACTCCAGCACGGACCAAAATTCAAAGAGGGGGGGGTCACATCAACTGTCTGTGAGTCCAGGACAGTGATATTTGGTGTGGCTCCCCTTTTTGAATATTGTACTGTGCTGCAGCCCAACCTCTGCAACTGCCACTGGCAGGGAAGTCCAGAAACAGAGCATTTTGTACCTAATGGAATGGGCCATGTTGGAGGGTATGGTACATCTGGTCCAGAGTCTATGTTTAATCAATGGTCAAGTTGTTGCCCATTATCCAATGGACATATTTTATTGGATATTAATTATATTATTTGTTGATGAGTTTCTTCATTTTTTATGTAGTTAAGTCATGGGCAAGGTACCTAGCTAGAGAGAACACCATAGGCCAAATGTAATAGGGTGGACGATTATGGGAGAGTTTTTCCATTTTTTAAAAGCCGCAATCATTAACACTGCTAGTTGACAGTGACTAGGTTGACACCTGGAAATGGTCAACATACCATAGTTCGACATTGACAGAAATGCGACACATGCTTAAGGCCGATATAGGCATGTCGACACTCACAAGATCGACACAAGTTTTTTTTGGTGTAGACCGACTTGGTTCATACTTTACTATCCAAGTAGGCATAGAGATAGAATATAATATGCCAAGTGCAGCGAGGTACCGCGCCTGAAGCATGGCGAGTGGACGCGGTACACTTATAGGGTGTCCGTGTTGACATATGTCAACATAGACAACAAAAAAAAACCTGAAAAACTAGTGTTGACCTTTGACCTTCTGTCGGTGTTGATCTATGATATGTCGACCATTTTCAGGTGTCGACCTAGACATTGACTATCACTTATACCATAACTGCTGGTGCACAAGTGCAGTAAACACTAACGGTCACATTTTAAAACATGTGCTGCATTCATTCCTTAACTGACCTGTTCTACAGACCCCCAGGTGGCCTGGAACACACAAACGTCTGGGAGATCTCAAGGACCGGTTTGACCACTCTTGGCTAACATACTGTAGGCAGGTTTTTTTGCAACAAACTGCGTCCTCTGCACCCAAAATGGATGCCACATTTATATCCCAATAAAGTAATAGGCTGTATAAACGATACACTTTCAGATACCTCACACACCATTCACACTCACTTACTGTATCTATAAAGAAAGACTCGGACAACTGAAATATGGACGAAAGGGGATGGCTTTTATTTGTAGCCTATTTAAAGAGGAAGGCCTATTTAAAGTTTACTAAAAAATGGAAAAATCCCTTCCTTAGGAAGGAGGCGGGGAGAAGAACAGTTTGTATAGAAGAAAAATTGTAAAAAATGTAATTATACTTTAAATAAAAACAGGCAAAAAGAAAAAATAATTAAAAATAAGGTAAACTAAAATTTACACCAAAAAATGGGCAACTGCCCACCTCAACATGGGCGGACTCGTCAGCCTGTCAGAGTCCCCAGCCATGTTGCAACTCAAACCCCTGTGGGGAAAAACATTGGACCACAGGTCCCCTAAAAATTCCAATCACAAATAATTGACCGAATAGCATGGCAATCGGGTCCACCTGGAACGGTGATACCCGTCTCCCTACTGACGTACACGCCTTTCCGTGCCGGTCAACCTTCAATTAAAAGATATAAACCAAAATTAAAATTCCTAAACTGAGATAAGAAATGACACAAACCATTCTGAAAACGGTCACCACAAAAGCTGACATACAAATTATTAAAACCCAATAACTTAGGGCAGGAGGGTGGGCAATGACTTGACTGGAAAGAGGAAGAAGCTTCTGGAAACTGCAACTAAAACTCTAATCAAAGCTCCGCCTCTGAACTAAAAACTAATGAACTTCAAATTTAATTTACATGGACCCTCCTCCAAAACCAGCCCCTGCCATCCCAGCTGTAAGTGAGTACCGATGGAGCGCACAGTGTCCAGACTGGTAAGTTTATGCTGCTTGGGCACAATTATCCTCACAAAATGGCTGCCCTTATGATATGTATGTAGCAGGAGGACAGTGAAAGGCTTTGAATCTGTTGGGTACCCAAGAGAGAATTGTACAGTACCATCATCTGCCCTACAGTACTTATATGTCTAGAATACAGCAAAGGCAGAACATTCATTTACAATAGTTGGTGTGCAGCTTTGATTACATTGGTTATGTGCAGCCATGTATTGGGATAAATAAGATTTGAAGTACATGGGGAAAAAACATAACTGCAACCTGGCTAAAACAGAATTGTTTTTCTTTCCCTCTATAATGAAGTATCATAGATTGCTAATGACACACAATTCATTTTCATTCCCTTGAAAGTTCTTAACGAAGCTCCTTACCAGTACTCCTGGGTATTGTAGTACGCCTGGGGCCCAGGAGCAGCCAGGACGACGTACTAAGGCTGATGAAACTTGAGGAAGAGATTACCCATCTATTACAGAAAATAAACGGGATGTTGCTAATTGTGGTAGAATTTTATGAAGGCTTATTTCATGCAGTATATCAATGGGAATGAATTATTATCTACATTTGTACATTATAGATTTAACTATGATATAGTTTATTTAATTAAATTTACAACTTTTTGTCAAAACTAGTTGTAGCCATATAAAATATGCCTTAAACAATATGGCATGATTGTCTATATTTCGTGCTCATTTCACTGTCTAGACCCCATGTGGCTGAATTTTTTTGTTTTTTTTTCCTCATGTTTTTCCAAGTTTTACTTGATTTACTTCCATGCGGACTTCCACTGGGAATAGTAACCTGTGGCAACTTCAACGGACAGGGATAAAAGGTAGACAGTGGGTAAGGTTGACTGGGTCAAAAAATCATCATGACAATGATCGACACAAAACAAGGTTGACATGTTTTTAGCTTGTATGCTTAACTGTATCTGGGCACAACCAGTTAAAATAAGTACGCTTGCCAGGCTTGCCACATTTTAATATTCCCAGTTATAGTCCATGTGGATATTAAAAATCAAACAAAAGTTGAAGAAACATGAGAATACCCAAAAACTTGTGTTGCCCATTTTTGTGTCGACTAGTATCATGTTGACCTTTTGTCCCTGTCGACCTAATGCATTGACTGTTGACCTTGACACTGTTCACCTATACATTACACTACACCTATACTTTCAAAACCCACGTATACAAGCTTGCTATATCTCCTTCTGGGCGGGATGTACTAAGGTAAAAATGTGGCAAACCCCCCGTTTTTGGGGGTTTTACCACATTTTTAAATGTATTAAGACCCGGCCTGCATCTTCGCCGGCCATCTTCGCCGGCCATGGTATCGCCACCTTTGGGTGGCGATACCCTTTAGAACTCTACGGGCTTCTTATCGCCGCCTGCCGCAACCCGCTGCCTCCTCTGCAGATGCCGACCCCCCTACCCCTGGGTTACCGTCCTCCAGGAAGCCTGGACCCGGAAGGTAAACTCCTCCTCCCCCTAGCAACGCAGCCGGAAGGACCTCCTAAGCAGCCTAAGCAGGCTGTCCCCGGCGTCGCCTCCTCCCCCTGCAGCCGGAAGGACCTCCTAAGCAGCCTAAGCAGGCTGTCCCCGGCGTCGCCTGCTCTCCCTGCAGCCGGAAATACCTCCGGCTGCAGGGGGGAGGAGGAGGCCTCCGGAGACAGTCTGCTTAGGCTTCCAGCCATGGGGTATGAGGAGGTGCCTGGGGAGGGGACGGAGACCACCGTGCATACCACATCACAGGTATTGCGGGGGCCTCTGTAACTGCATGTTAGTACATATGCGATAGCATCACTGCAATGGCGTGTTGAGGGGCGGCAAAGTATTTTAATACATCCCGCCCTCTGAAGTGGGTGGGTTATGGTTGAGGTGCCCCCTATTTGGGAATCTCCTAAAAAATATTTTGGTATATTGTTCTGCATGACAGGGTATTGTCTAATCGCTGTGCCCAACTACCCCCCACAAATGACATAACTCTCTTGTTGGATAAAATTGGCCACAGCAGCCATCTTTATTGAAACAATACAATTTTAAACAATAATCCAAAACATTCCCACGGAAGGTGGTCCCCGAGGCCCTCAATATATATCCACACCTTTAAGCACTTCCAGGAGCTCTTACCCCCAGCCGATAGCGATTGGCTCGAGGGCACCAATTGTACACACCCAGTGCTCATTAATTAATCTCACCCAGGGGAGTCCAGCCCCCTCATGGGGCCCTCCCCGCCGCATAATTAAGCCTCAATGCCACCAACCTCGAGGACCCCCCTCCGCACAGGCCACTGTGACAAAAAGACATCCTATCAAATATTCTACCTAAACTATAAAAAATAGGGAAGGGTGGGTGGGAGCTGTTGAGAAAATCTCCCAGTGACCCCTATTTCCTGCCTGAACCCTGCTTATAAACCCCTCCAACACCCTGTTAAGCCCCTCCCCCTATGACCCTCTCCTTAAGCACTCCTCCTATGACTAAACTGCTAGTCAGCTCCCTACAAACCCTGTCAGGGGAGCCTACCCCCAGGCTTTGCCTCCAGTCCGGCTCCTACATGACAGGGTATTGTCTAATCGCTGTGCCCAACTACCCCCCACAAATGACATAACTCTCTTGTTGGATAAAATTGGCCACAGCAGCCATCTTTATTGAAACAATACAATTTTAAACAATAATCCAAAACATTCCCACGGAAGGTGGTCCCCGAGGCCCTCAATATATATCCACACCTCTAAGCACTTCCAGGAGCTCTTACCCCCAGCCGATAGCGATTGGCTCGAGGGCACCAATTGTACACACCCAGTGCTCATTAATTAACCTCACCCAGGGGAGTCCAGCCCCCTCATGGGGCCCTCCCCGCCGCATAATTAAGCCTCAATGCCACCAACCTCGAGGACCCCCCTCCGCCACAAAGCACGAGGTTAAACCCTTAACCCCGTGCGCCCCCCCCACATCCGGAACGCTGTTTCTATTCCCTCTTGTAGTCCCAAAGACCAAACATCTATCCCCACAGCATTCAGGTGCACACCGTCACCTCTCCAAAATGCCCCGGCACCAGACTCAAGTTCCCTGTGCCTCACCACAACAGCCCCGTTCCTGGCCATAAAACGCCCAATCGCCCTGTTAACTTTAATCCGTGCCTTATTGAGCTTGTGAGCCGACCTCGCATCCCTCCAATGATGGCGTGGCACGATGTCTGACCAAACCGTGATTAATTCCGGAAACATTGCCCATAACCGTAGGAGATCAAACTTGATATCCCGTATCAACTCCCTAAATGGTCTGCCCCCAAGGTCATTCCCGCCCACATGCAGAACTAATATGTCGGGAACCCTATCGAGCCGAACAAAACGGTGAAATTCCTGCAGCACTCCACTCCATACCATACCGCGTTTTCCCAGCCAGCGAACCACTGCCTCCTCTCTATCCAAAGCCAGCTGGCGGCCGTTCGGTCTGACATCAGCCCGTAAAGCTCCCCAAAAGACATATGAATGTCCTAAAATCCAAATCAGGCACGGAGGCTGCCCTAAAACAGAAAAAACACGGTCAACCTCAACAATCCCCTAAACGAACATAAGACCGAAAGCGAGACGATTCCCACCGCCCAATACGCTTAATCAACTCATCCCCAAATCCCATTCTAGCAGCCTCAGTTGCGGCCCCAATGCGGAAAGAGTGATCCGCGTATTCCTCCCCTTTGAGGCCCAACGTCCGCAGGACTGCTCTAAACACACTTGTGAACTGAAACCGTGATAAAAAGGATCCATTCGCATGCATCAGCAAAGGATCCCTTTCCCTGCCCACTCTGACCTCCTTAAATATCCTCAGCCGTGCCACCGGGCACATATCTGAGCCTGGTACAGAGAAGAGAACCACCTTCTTCCCCCTCCCTAACTGATCCGTCTTAGACCTCCTCACCACTAGCTCCACCCTATCCGAGTATAAATCCACATCCTCTCCTAACAAACCTCCCGGCCTGGACACGCTTGGACTCACGAGCTCCCCAATCCGCAGTGCCCCGAAGAAGGCAAGCGAAAAAGCTACCCCAAACAACCTTTCCTCGAAATTGGAACTACAGACCTCCCCTAACTTCATGCCCATATTCTGTAACAACTGGAAAGACACCGGCCTTCTCTGATCCTGTACGACATGACCTCTCCTCCAACCTTTTAAAGCCTGCGCAATCAGGAAATTCTTAGTGACGTCAGGCCTGCCGCCTGCACGAAACCCAAAAGCCAAGCCCGCCATGCAGCGCGTGATTTTTGCCACTGACCAACCAATCTCCTTACAATGGCCTATATATAGCAAGACAGCCAACTCGTCATCATCCTCCTTCAGACCTACTACCTCACGCCATTCTAACCAGCTCCGCCATTCCTGATTGTATGCCGACCATGTATTCGGGGCCAAGGATTCCCTGATGAGCTGATCGACTACCCGTCCAGCAGAGCCCAAAGCCGACTCGGGAACCCGGTCCCCTCCCTGTCCGCCTCTGGTGCCAACTCCCGAAAACGCTCCCACTGTGAACGAGATAAAGCATCCGCAATGCCGTTAGAGACACCGGGAACGTGCCTAGCCACAACCCACAAATTCAAAGCCAGACATTCCAATACTAACTGCTGCAAAATAGTGACCACTGACGGTGAAGATGCCGACAATTGGTTAATAGCCATGACAACCCCCAAATTATCGCAGTGAAAACAAATCTTCCTATTGCGGAATAGCTCCCCCCAAACAACTACTGCTACCAAGATAGGAAACAACTCCAACAATGCCAAGTTTTTAACCATGCCTCTCTGCACCCAAGACTCCGGCCACCGGCCTACACACCAATGTCCCGGGCAATATGCCCCGAACCCACCACTCCCGGCCGCGTCTGTGAAAAGGTCTAGCTCAGTAGCGACGCATGTGTCTGACATCCACAAAGCTCTGCCGTTAAAATCTTCCAAAAAAGTAGCCCACACCCGCAAGTCCCCTTTCAACTCACTACCTAATCTGACAAAATGATGAGGAAGAACCACCCCTGCTGTCGCTGCTGCCAGCCTCCTGCTGAAAATGCGGCCCATAGGCATAATGCGACACGCAAAATTCAATTTGCCCAGCAAGGATTGCAATTCCCGCAATCTAATCTTCTTCAACAGCAATGCCCTCCCTACCTCGGCCTTCAAACCCAGCAATTTCTCCTCGGGCAAGCGGCACTCCATATTCTCGGTATCAATGACAATACCCAAAAAACTGATCACAGTCGCAGGGCCCTCTGTCTTACCTGGAGCAAGCGGGACCCCAAAGTCTGCCGACACCCTTTCAACAGTCCTCAACAATAAGTCACATACTCCGGTCCCCCCAGGACCAATACATAAGAAGTCATCTAGGTAATGAATAACTGAACTACACCCAGAGACATCCTTAACCACCCACTCTAAAAAAGAACTAAAGGCCTCAAAATAAGCACATGACAAAGAACAACCCATCGGTAAACAACGATCAACAAAAAATTCCCCGTCCCAACAACAACCCAACAAACGCAAACTGGTTGGGTGAACCGGCAGCAAACGGAATGCCGATTCAATATCAGTCTTTGCCAATCTGGCCCCTTTCCCAAACTGCTTCACCCACTGAACAGCCGCGTCAAACGATGTATAAACCACCGAGCAGATGTCAGGGTCGATGCCATCATTGACCGACGCCCCTTTTGGAAAAGATAAATGGTGTATAAGACGAAACTTGTTCCCCTCCTTTTTTGGCACCACCCCCAATGGAGAGACTATCAAATCTGGCCATGGTGCCGACCCAAAAGGTCCAGCCATACGACCCAGCTGCACCTCCTTACGCAGTTTATCCTGCACCACCTCTGGATGCTCCCTTGCAGACTTCAAATTCCTCCTCAAGCCCCCTGAAACCTGCACGTCGGAAGGTATCTTAAAACCTTCCCTAAACCCCTCCTCCAACAACACAGCTGTCTGCTGGTCAGGATACCTACGCAGATAGCCCAGCATCCTTTCCAGCCGAACCGGTGTCTCCCCCTTTTGAATTACCGTCCCGTGACTTCCCTCTGAAGCATTTATTTGCACCATGGGTCCCTCCACACGAGGAACATTCATGTTTAAATGTGCATTTTGCCCCAAAACGACATGACCCGTCATTAAAGGCAAAGCAGAGTCCCTTCTGCATGGCCATCCCATTTGTGGCCTCCCTCGGCCCCCCCCCCGTCCCCACGAAAGGGCTGCCCACTTTTTGTGGGAGCCGTCACCTTTAACCATAAAGCAATATCCTTATGGTCCCAACGTATGTTAGGGCGAACAGCCTTCCTCTGCCTAAACTGCTCATCGTACCTGAGCCAAGCCAAGCCCCCATACACACGGTATGCCTCTCCTATCGCATCCATGTAACAAAACAAACCTGAACAATTGTCAGGTGCCTTCTCCCCAATCACACTAGCTAAAATAGCAAATGCTTGCAGCCAGTTCGTGAATGACCGCGGTATCAGCCGATACCGCCGCCGTTCCTCCTCCTCCTTCTTCTCCTCCTTACGGGGCCTATCCAGATTAAAACGCTCTAAAGGGAGCAATGAAAATATATCAACGTATTCCCCTTTCCAAATCTTCTCCCTCACCTCCTGCTTCAGGTGGGCCCCCAATGGCCCCTCAAAGCATACATACACCTCCCCTTTTGCAGTGTCACTGAGCCTTCCACTCTCCTCCTGCGTCCCAACACTGCCCCCTTCTGCCCCTGCACTACTGCTACTTTGCTCACCGCCGGATACCGGCACCCCGCTGCTCACCGGCACCCCACTGCTAACCGGCACCCCACTGCTAACCGGCACACTATTACTGACTGGCACACTAATGCTAGCTGGTGTGCCCGCATTCTGCGGCACCCATGCTGCCGCCGGGGATGGCCCCGCCCCCTGCCGCAAACCCACCAACCAATCTGCCAAACCACTCAATAATTCAGTAAAACCTCTATTCATTTCCCCTTGGAGGGCTAACCCTCCCCCCCCCCCTGACTCTGCGCTAAAGCATTAACAGACATAGAGACAGACTCACCAGGCTGCCTGGGGGCTGTGAACCCAGCAGCCGCAGGTCCAGTGTCCTGACGAACTCCAGCCAATAAGGAAGGACCAGGTATTTCTCCATCATCTGCTGACGCTGCCATCTCTCTTCTCCTGTCATCCCGACCCTCAGGTACAGCACCAGCCGGCGTGACCTCGTTGGAGGCGGAGCCAGCTGTGCGCCTCTCGCTCCGTGTACTAGGCCTGCGGTCCTCAGCCTGTACTTCTGCCCCCCTGGCACGACTCACCCCGCGCTGGGCAGCAGCATGCCCCGCATGCCCCACCGCACCAGGTCCAGTACCACGCGACGCCGGATCTTCTTGCACGTGGGGGGGATCCCCCCCGCGCAGAGGGTTCCGCCTGCTGGTTGGATTCCTCCCAGACCTGGTCCTGCGGGCGGAAGGTGCCCGGCCTGGCCTGGAGGGTCCCTAACGGGGCTCCGTGAACGGCGCTGAACCCTGGGGGACACAGATGGGCTAAAGCGCTCCGGAGGCCTGGACCTCCGAGGCCGTGCACCCGCTGGAGCAGCCTCCTGCGTTGCTGCTCCCAGTCCCCCCAGCAGACCTGACATCTGCTGCTGCAGCCACTCAGTCCCTCTGGTGCCAGCTGCCTCCCTGAGGGCAGCAAGCGCAGCGGATACCTCCGCATCAGCGTTGCCTGGGGAAGCCATGGGAGATGTCACGCTGCTTAGCTGTTGAGAAAATCTCCCAGTGACCCCTATTTCCTGCCTGAACCCTGCTTATAAACCCCTCCAACACCCTGTTAAGCCCCTCCCCCTATGACCCTCTCCTTAAGCACTCCTCCTATGACTAAACTGCTAGTCAGCTCCCTACAAACCCTGTCAGGGGAGCCTACCCCCAGGCTTTGCCTCCAGTCCGGCTCCTACATTATGTTACCTTCATCTAACATGTGTATACAAGGAATAACATCTCCCACTTTACCAGGCATGATAAATGATTTAAACTCCCAAAACAGTTTGTACTTCTCACTAATATTAGCCACACAAAATTAGACACTAGCATCAAGGGAGAGGGCCTGGGTCACTGTCACATACTTCTTCCAAGGTGCCCTTGCACCTCACAGCAACCCTCACAACACATCCCACTTTTCTAAAAACCCATGTTGTTTGGAGTAGGAGATAGTGGAGGCATACTGTTTGTAATGGGGTTTGAGGTTGTGAAAGGTGTGGGAACTGAAGCCAGCTGATCTCAGATGTTTTTTAAAGCGGCAATCATTTACAAGGTGACCGACATCCTGCACAAACTCTGACCCTATTACATATGGCCTAATATGTGGCTTAAGCTCTGTAAGCAGTCTCTGCGCCTTATTTACATATGGGCCCTTATTCTGGTTGGTGCGGAAATTCCCGCTTGCGTACGGGCCGCCGATGTTTATCTTCTGCGCATGTGCAGAGGTCACTCTGCGCATGTGCAGGCGATTTCGCCGCAAGGATTCTCTATACGCCGCACAGGGGGCGTAGAGGGGCGTGAGGGTCTACTTATCCTCATTACCCTATGCATACGCCCAGCGTTTCATGGGCGTTCCCATGCAAACGCGGGGCGTATGCATGGTAATGAGGCCGTGACGCGTGGGTACGGGGCGGGCATCTGACATCGCCGGATGTCAGCTGCCCGCCCCCATACAAGATTTCACACGGACAAGTGTCCGTGTGGTCTTGTGTTGCGGGACCTGGTGGAGCGTGCGGCCCTGCATTCGATGTTCGGCGACCATCGAATGCAGGGGCTGCTCCCACCATGGAGGAGGCGTATCCCCGTCCAATTTCATGCGGATCGCCACATATCCGCGTACGGACAGCCGTGGCGATCCGTATGGAAGGCGGGGATTCGCCTGGTGCGTTGGAGCCGCATATGCGGCTCCGGCCGCACCAACCAGAATAAGGGCCACGGAGACAATGCCGCAATGTTTTCGTGATGGTGGTTGCAGTAAGAATTTATTCACAAAATGATTGACAGTCAGGCAAGATTTGAGGGTGGCAACAGGAGTGGGATGGCTACTAAATTTCCGGCATGCCACATTGTGATTGCGATCTCATACACATGGACCCTTATTCTGGTTCACTCGCAAAGGTAAATTCCTTCTCAAATGGACAAAACCATGTGCACTGCAGGTGGGGCAGATGTAACATGTGCAGAGAGAATTAGATTTGGGTGAGTTATTTTGTTTCTGTGCAGGGAAAATACTGGCTGCTTTATTTCTACACTGCAATATAGATATCACTTTGAAGTAAAACCCCACCCAAATCTAATTCACTCTGCACATATTACATCTGCCCCACCTGCAGTGCACATGGTGTCCATTTGAGAAGGAATTTGCCATTGCGAGTGAACCAGAATATAGGCCATGGGCCCTGATTTTAATTGACTTGGTAAGCTGCAAGGTTTGCAGTTTACCAAGACCTTGTAATGCCGCCCCGGCGATTACACGTATTGTATTCCCTCGCAACCATGCGAGGGTATGTGTCACGAAGACACTTCCCCTCACATCATGTGACGTCAGCCAGCCGCCCCTGGAACACCGCGTCATGCCGCCATTTACATGGGAACTCCCAGCATATACATGGGAATGCCCATGAAACACTGAGCGTTCCCATGGGCGACACCTGTCTCCTCGCCCCACTCTCCCGGCCCGCATTGCTCTGTGCGAACGGCTCGGCGACTATGCAAGTCACTGAGTCCGTTTGCCCAGGGACCCTGCACATACGCATAAACGATTATGTGCATGTGCACAAGAAAAACATCGGTCTCCCATGCAAACCTGTAGGGGACCATATCAATTACAATGAGCTCCATCGAATCTTACTTTCATTTACAGTGCTGCGAGATGTAAGCAGTGACGTAATTTTTAAATTTGTGCCCCCCTGCCGCAAATTTGGGCAGCGCCCCCCCCCCAGTAGGATTAACAAACCCCCCGTAGGATTAACACCCCCCCTCCACGTGGGGCCGGTACCTCCTGCCACCGGCGCTTCTGTCTGCGGGTCCCGGCTCTCGTGGCTCCTGCTGCTAATAAAAAGTGACGCTCAGAAAATGGCTGCCCCCATACAGCAGACCGTTTTTAAGGTTGCTAGAGGAGGCCACCGCCTCCTCTAGCATCCTCAAAAACTGTCTGCATTATGGGGGAAGCCATTTTCTGAGTGTCACTTTTTATTAGCAGCAGGAGCCACGAGAGCCGGGACCCGCAGACAGAAGCACCGGCCACAGGGACAGCGGGTAACAATAGCCCCACAGACCCCCCCCGGTGCCCACACCTTCTCAGCGCCTCCCCGCCACCATGGCTATAGTTACACCACTGGATGTAAGGGTTACTCAGAAGGAGATAGTATACCTGTTGGTGTGCCTTTAGGACCGCGTTTGAGGGCCACTGCCTCTGTAATTCTTTATGTGAATGGCCGCTGTGCGCACTCTGTAGTAGGTTTTATTTGTCATTATTGCTACCAATTTAAAAATGCACTGGTTGTTTGCAACAGTACAGGGTCTAAGTAGAGGTGCATTGTTTGGTTGTCCCATTTGCACACATAGTAATAGAGCAAAAGCCCTTGCACTGGATCATGTGATTGTGCAAGACCATGCCACTTGGGAAAGGGGGAATGGAACCACATGGACATGGCATACCTCCAACCTATCCGTGAGTAGTAAATACTGCTTTACATGAGACTGTCATCTGCATGGGCACAGGTTTGCCCAAAAGTGAAGTCGCTGCCATAAAGCTATTTCTACTGTGTGGGCATCCTGCACCCATTGTAAATATGCTACTGCATTAAGGTAATCAAGTCGCTATGCTCAACCATGGATAACCTAAAAACCTGGAAAGCTACATGAGGACATGTACTAAGATAGAAGTTCTGTATCACATGGGATGTTGCTATGGGCAACCAATCAGAATCTACTTCTTATTTATTTAGGATCTTCTAGAAGATAATAGATAGCATTTGATTGGTTGACTATAGCAACATCCCATGTGTGAAATAGAACTCTTCTTAGTAACTTTTGCCCACAGTATCTTAATCTAATAAACAAAGACATGGAAACCTTTACATATTTATTTATTAAAATATGTAATGAAGGAAAAGTATGGTGACAAAGAAAGGACAAACAGAATCAGTGCAATGCACGATAACAACCTTTGTTGTAGGTGATTACACATCACCAAGAGTATCCACTTGACCTTCTACCTTGACTACACACTGGTCTGGGTGATGACCTTACGCCGTGTTAGGGTGGTACAATCAATAAAGAGAGCACACCCAATAAATGATTGCACACAGACTGGAGAGCTTCTGTTCTTTCCTGTCGCAGAATAGATCAACCGCCAACCAAGAAAACTTATAAGGGAGAAAGGATGGGAAGACTGGAACAAAGAGGCTTTTGCCGACAGCAGAAGCCATTAAATAAAGTCCAATACAAACACACACCCTGCCACACTATAGTCATGTGATCCACCTTCAAGCCAGCCCCGCCCTTGAGATTTAATTAGAGATGTGCATATCTGGATTTACCTGGATGTCAAAACGGGATCTTATTGGCTATCCGGCTGTCACATGTTTTGGAGCCAAAACATGTGACAGCTTAGAGCCAATAAAATGGCATTTTGAGCTCCTGGTAAATCTGGATCTGCATATCACTACATTTACTATACCTCATTTCTTATCACAACCATTTGGCTTCTCTTTCTTACTTCCTGTTTCCTTTGTCGGGCGGGAAGAGAACTTGCCTATGTTTGATCTGGGTTTCCTACAACACAACAATACCCCAACAGTAAAACATCAATGTGTTGTCTACCTCAACCCCTCCCTTTTCCCAATTACAGACATATTAAGCCCACTCCTCAGACAAACAAGATTCAAGTGGTGTGAGTCCTCTGAGCATTTCACACCATCTACACAACCTTTAAAGCATTAGCAGAGCCTTGAGTTGAACAAAACAGCTGCAAATTGATTTGTGTTCTAATTGGACAAATATGCTTAATTATTATTAGATTTAAAATGATTGGTTCCACGCCTACAACTTGCTGCTGCTAAAGTAATTAAATAGATGTTCCAATTTGTAAAATTTTCCACAAATTGCAGAAACAAGTCACTAATTTTAACCCACAGATCATTTAAAACTGACATCTACACACTGGAGTATATTCTGGTTCACACGCAGCGCTGCATATGAATTTAAGCCCTCTGCAGAGCCGGCCTTAGGCATAGGCAAACTAGGCAATTGCCTAGGGCATTTGGAATGCCTAGGGGCATCAGCAGCTTCTGCTGATTAAAATGATATGCAGCATGTCTATGTTCTGTGTGTGAGTGAGGCTGTATCTGCATATGAAATAGTGTAATCATGGAAATCACTGTAACATAGCATTCTGTATGCAGGTACACAGTCGCACACAGAATATAGGCATGCTGCATATCATTTTAATCATCGGAAGCTCCTTGTGTGTCCTGGTCACATAACAATGCAAATAAGAGGAATTTTCATCAAAAAATGCACCCAACGTTAGCAGAACTGGCCAGGAGCTGCATGGCTTATTGAGTCAAGATATATGAGGAAACATCTGTATCCAAGCAGAGGCAGAGGTCACAGTGTTAGCGGCTGTGCGAGTGCTGTCTGTGGGTGGGTTGGTTGTGCCATAGTGTTCGGCATATGTGTAAGGGGCATTATGTGTGTCATGTATAAATGCATTAATAATGTGCAATATATGTGTAACAGGCATTATGTGTGTCATTATGTGTATGAAGGGCATTAATAAAGGTTGGCATAATGTGTAAGGGCATTATGGTTATAAGGACATTAATAATATGTGTCATGTGTAAGGGGCATTACTGTGTGGTATTATCAGGGGTGCCGAGAGAAAGGGGTAGGGGGTACAAATTACCCAGGCCAAAGTCTGATGGAAGGGCCCAGTGGGGGCCCCGGGCCCCCTCCCCTTAAGTGACAGCAGCAGCTGCAGCTCTTCTCCTCTGTCCAGCACACACTGCTTTGTGCTGGGTTGAAGTGTGGCCATGGAGGTGCTTAAAATACAATATTTTCTCAGGATTTTTTTCTAAGGTTATAATGTGAATAATGTGAGGAGTAATGTATATAAGGTAAAGTGGTACTACTGTGTGATGTAACGTGAATAAGGGACACCATCGCATGATATAATGTGAATAAAGTGGCACTACTGTGTGGCATAATTTGAATTGGGGGTACTATTGGGTGGCTATGCCCCTTCCCAGCAAGAACACACCCCTGTTTGGGCTGCGCACCGAATGTATGCACTGTTTCTATTTAAAATATTGCGGGTAGGAGCACCAAAATTATGACTGCTATGATGAGGGTTGATGGTGCTGGGAAAGAGGAGCAGGGTCAGAGGTGGAACTACTGGCGGTGCTAGGGGGCAACAGCCAAAATCTTGCCTAGGGCATCATTTAGGCTAGGGCCGGCTCTGGCCCTCTGCCATTTGCACAGGCCGCCGACCCCCTTTGCAGCGCGAATTTGGCTGCACGGCTACGAATGGATGTTTTGCATAAACAGCCATTCACAGCCTACGGGACCAAAACCACTTTATTCGATGGTCGCATCGAATGATGTGGAAGGTACACGCAAAACTAAGACACTCCCAGGTGTCTTAGCTTTGCATGTGTTCTTGAGGGGAACATGGCGGGCAGCTAACATCCGGTGATGTCCGCTGCCCGACCCCAGCGCCCACATCACTGGATAAGCACCGTGGGAACGCCCAGCATTTTCATGGGAATGCCCATGAAACGCTGGGATTAACTATGGGTGTACCCATGGTCGCATCCCACACTTGCCTCCCCATGCCCCCCCGCCCACACTGGTGAGTGCGAGCACCTAGCGAACACTCTGTTTGCCGTGGTCGCTCACACCCAACGCATACCCTTGCGCAGAAATGTGCATGCAGAATTGTAAAACATTGTGCACCCGTGCAAATTTGCATGGGTGCGCATATACAATAAGGGCCTTTATATGAAATAAAAAGGATAACACTATTGATAAATAGGCTCATTTCTCTGGTTATAGGGACAATTTTAGGAAAAATCTCTTTTCACCACAATATACCAAAGCATCATTTGGCAAGTACCAGCATTCTTCCAGAGTCGGGGCGTAGTTACACTGACTTGATTCAGTGTCATCTGGACTGCCAACTTTACTTGCGCATTGCCAAGAAAATGGGTGGATGTTGAAGACGAACATTCTTCAGGGCATCTGGTAGTGCCAGCCTAAATTGTAAATGCCTAGATCAAGGGTAACATAAAATGTTTTTAAGAAAGATTAAAATGTTAAAACCTTTAAACTCTGAAATGGTAATGAAAGAGATGGTGTTTCAGTTGCCACCGTACTTGTTTTGCATGTTCCCCAGAGAAGACCAGTGAATCTAATTGTGGTATTTGCCACACAGTGATAAGGCAGAACCATAGTGTTGAAGAACACTCTTAATTGTTGACTTAGCCCCTTGGTTAGAACCCCACTTTTTAACTCTACCATAACTTTGTAACCAGAGTCAGTGGTTAGCTGCAAGGCATTGAAGGATCAGTAAGGGGTGTACACACGGTGTGATTTACTTTCTATTAAATCCCAATTCGATCGATTGAATCGCACAGCATAGTGTACACATTTCATTTAAAGTGCCCATACACGGTACAATTATTGTATGCAATTTGGACTAGATTGCATACATTTTGCGATGCAATGAGATGCAATCTAGCACAAGAAGTATGTGCGACACATACTTTTTGAGCTTTGCGATGGGATGTGTGCGGGAATACGCATCTCATCGCACCCAACAGTTGTACAGTATATGTGCACCTTTGGACTATATAGGACAGATCTGTACTATGTAGTCTTGCCTGTATAGTCTATTTTTCTATTCGATTTCTATTCACATCGGGATCGAATTGAAATAGAACTAGGGATGTGCACTTAAAATTTGCTGCCAGCTCACCTCCATTTCCTAGCCTGGCTGCAAACTTCTTTGAATAATGTGTGACTTATTCCACTCTGATTCATACATGATGATCCTATTCCACTTCAATGCACAGGCCCCATCTGCATGTCCCTGATTCATGGCTGTGCTGTGTTGTACGCTTTGTGGCAGTGCATTTCCATCTCACAGCATCTTCCGGCATACGTAGTTATTCAGGAGGTCTACACTTGTCAAGGAATCAATTTGAAGGATAATTCCATTGTTATATATAATGGTATTTGTTTAGAAAATCTCATATTGGCCTCATAAATGTGTCTGTGCTCGGTTTTATTGTTGTGATCCGAGGAATATCTTGTGTAGGAGCATCTGTGATTACCAGTATCAATTTTATGGCATTTTAACTTTTCAAAATGCAACTGTAATAGGGGCCGCTCAGCCTGTGGTGATATCACAGCTACAGGGAGAGCTTGTAAAATCCATTTTGGGGGGGGGGGGGGGGAAGGGGGGGTCCTGCATCCCGCCCTGGGGCCAGCAGTGTCCCACGGTGGGGCAGTTGGGAGTCCCCTCGCTACCAACTGCTTTGCTTAGCAGGTAAGGCGCAAGAAAATCTTATCGAAGCATAGAAGGGCCAGAGGATAGCGAGAAAGCTGCTTTTGCTGTGCTATGTATTCTGTAGTACAATTTACCCCCCCCCCCCCCCTTAAGTTTCACAAGCCAAAGTGCTTGTGTCTAGGCTAGTATTGGAAAAACGTGGGGGTAAAAGTGCATGGGGTACCCTAATTTCTCCAATGCAAGCATAGAACTTGACCAGCTCAGGCTAGTGGAGCTATAAGGAAGAGACATGCAGTGTGTGAGGTCCAGACCACCAGCCCTAGCCAATAGGCATCAAGGCTGGCTCCTCCCAAAAATGTGCAGACTCCCTCTCCTGGACTCTTCTCCATACATCTGGTAACAATGGGTATAGAGGGAATAGTAGGTCTGCCATGGCAAGTGCCAGCATGCCAAGACATCAAGGTCACACCTTCACCTGTGGTTCACCTGCAGAAACATATTTTAACAATAATGACCCCCCCTCCCCCCATGCACTCTCAATCAGCCATTCGCTCTTATTTTGCCTGTTACACTTTACCAGACAAGCATATGCTCTGGCAGGCAGAATGTGCCAATATCTACACCTGCTGCAAGCTTCTAAGTGGCTGCCTCATACATGACTGCCAAACGTGCAGAGTACCTGTAGGAGGAGTCTTCCCATAAACAAGCATGGCTGGACGCTGAAGCTGCCATATAGTGAATCAATACAATATAATGTATTTAGCTCAGATATAGAAAAGTGCATCAGCAAGTCATATACAGTAGGGCGGGATGCTCTAAGCCAGAAATGCGGTAAAAACCCCATTATCAGGATTTTTACTGCATTTTTGTATTCTCCATTGCCCCTCCGTAGTGTCAGTGCTAAAGCTGTCGATTCCCTGCAGAAACCTATGGGCTTATAACCGCAGCGCTGTGTGAGGATCCCTCCCAGCATGCCCCACGGCTGGGCCGGGCTCTGCACATGCGCAGACGGACTCTAGCACCGGAGCCGCATCGCAAGAGAAAGCTCTTATCACAAAAGCTGTCCCTTGTGTTATTAATCGTACATGTTAGAGCATATTTGATTATTAAGAATGCAGTAGCCAGCGAAGGGGGGAGATATATGTTAGAGCATCCCACCCATAGTTAGTTAGCAGCCCAGTTCTGCTAGAAATATGACTTGTGCAGCAGAGACAAGGACACCAGAGGACCTTAGGGAGTTGGTCAGTTGTCTTAAGGTGCATATTAGCGATGTCAATCCGGGGGCCTTTTTTCAATCCCGGGAATTGGGGTGGGGGTGGCCGTTAGCATATGGGAATGCCCAGGGCCGGTGCCAGACACCGGAGCACCCCAGGCGGGTGGGGGCGTTCACTTGCTCCCCAGCTCCCCAGGTATTTGGCCTCTCCACATGGGGGGGGGGGGGTTGTCTGGGGCTTGCGGGGGGAGGGTGCCTACGCTCACCTGCTCCCCCGCCGGGTATTTAGCCACTCCACACAGGTCCCTCAGCCACTCCACACGGGGGGGGGGGGGGAGTCCTAACATACAAGATGTTTTTAAAGCAAGATATGTTTTAAAAAATGATTAGGTTTATTTATTATAGTCTAATAAATTTAAATAAGCAGGCTTATTTTCTAAAAAACATACAGGTATAGCATAAAAAAATCACATTTAATAAAATAATTTCAAAAATCATGAAAAATGGGGCATAACTCTAATTCACCCCATACTTTCGGCTCCACACAGGTCCCCCCGGCGACAGGCCGGCCGCTCCACACAGGGGGGGGGGGGGGGTGCCGGTTATTGCGGCGGCAGGCCGCCGTGTCATCCCATGGGGGGGGGGGGGTGTTTGCCAGGGGCGGGGAGTGACGGAGGTTGCGGCCAGTGCCGCTAAGTAACTCCAGGGGTGGGGAGGGGAACGGGTGATTTGGCGGGAGGGGAGTTGTGGGCGCTGCCGCCACTCACCTCCATCCAGGGGGGGGGACCTGCTCCATATTACCGCCCTCCAGTGACAAATGCCTAGAGCTGCCTAGTGGTGGCGCCGGCCCTGGGAACGCCCAACGTTTTGAGGGCGTTCCCATGAGAATGCCGGACGTTCTCATGGTAATGGGCCGATGATGCGGGTGTGGGGGGCAGGCAGCTGACATCACCGGATGTCAGCTGCCCTCCCACTTCCCTCGGAATGTGCACGCAGATCAAAGGTTGCTCTGAAATATGCACACACATTCCACATCATTCGATGGTCGCCGACCATCGAATGATGTGGGTGTTCCCCCGCAGGCTGTGAATGGATGTTTATGTAAAACATCCATTCGCATGCCGTGCAAACGTACGTGCAGCGCGAATGATGGGCCGGCGTACCACCATTCACAAGGCAGGATCTGGTTGACTCGCAAGGATGCAAATTCGTATCCGAACGAATCAACCAGAATAACCCCCTTAGTACCTTAGTCAGTTTTATTATACATCTGTGCACAAGCAGGGATATCCCTAAAACCAGGTGCCTTGAGGCCCACATTTGGGAACTGCTGCTGTAGAATTAGTATCAGTAATTTCCGCTTATGAAGGTAGAAATGAAGGTGGCCTATGATTGAGACTGTAATGATTCCAAAAGAGAATGTGGGGTAAATTTAATTTGACAAGATGGGAGTTCTATAGAAGATGGAATGTTGCCCCTAGCAACCTAGCAGAATTATAGCACCTTCTAGAAGATAATAGATACAGGGCCAGATGCACTAAGCTTCAAAAGTGATAAAATGGAGAGTGATAAACAGGCAGCCAATCAGCTCCTGCCTGACATTTTTCAAACACAGTCTGTGACATAGCAGGTAGAAGCTGATTGGCTGGCTGTTTATCACTCTCCATTTTATCACTTTTGAAGCTTAGTGCATCTGAACCATAATCTGGTTGGTTGCTATGGGCAACATCCCATCTTCAGGAGAACTTTTATCTTAGTAAATTTATCCCTGTGTGTGTGTTCAAGTTGGACATTAATTCTGTAACCCAAAACTCTGCAACCATTCAAATCATATAATGAAAAAAATCCGAAACGGTGACGACAAAAAACCATTCACACTTTAATTTCTTCCAATACATTCCTGCTTTACTTTTCAGGAAACCGCGGTATCATTTACACCACCGGTGAATGAGTTAACATGATTTGAAGAAACAAATCTGAAACATATAAATGAATTAGCATGTAAATGAGGACACTTGCCATACACAGTTTAATATAGCCTGCAGCTGTAAATAATTCTAGGAACGCGATCGGAATAAAAACAAACAGCGCAATTTGTGTCCTGTAGCTGCCATGTTTCTCTAGCTGTGTTTACAACAATGATTCTGTGTCAGCGAAAAATTCCCAGCCACGTATACCAAATGTAAGATCACTATTGAATTCCTGGTTTCTAACTGTAACTGGCTAAGGAAGGGGGTTTCCACTTGCAGATGACGGTACTTGTTTAGGTTCACGGCGGCAGCATGGTCGCGCATCTGAGTCCCCTTGCGGGGCTCGCTGTGCTCGCCCACGCTACGGGCTTGGTGGCTCGCTACGCTCGCCACACTATCTGAAATCAGCCCCATGCCAACGTGGATAGTGGGGGTATGAACTATCCACTTGACATGGAGTTTATTTAGTTTATTTTAGAAAGTTTGGCGAGCGCCGAACCCGGAAGTAGCACGCGGCCATGCTGCCGCCGTGAAACTAAACAAGTACCCAGATGACTAATTGTTTTGTTTCTGAATCCTCTCAAATTTGTAGTGTAGCTGTGTTTACTTTTTTTTTTTACCAGTGTGTTTTGTCATCTGGGTTGTGATATATTTTGTCTTAATTTATAATGTTAAGATGACAATGTTGCTTGGCATGTTGACACTGACAACGTCTACATTTATTATGTCAACGTTGATGACATAGCGATATGATTAGAATGTGCCATAGGTGGTCTAGCGGTGCCTTACCTGATATAGAGGCACATACCCCACATCTGGTACAATTCTGGTATATCCATGATGTAGAACATCCCTACCTTAACCATCCTCCTAGTACCCTAACCAAAACCTCACTCTAAACATTATTCCTAATACTCTAACAACCCTTTGCCCTACCCCAACCCTAACCTCTCCCTAACCATAAACCGCTAATCCAGATCTAATATCCTACCCTAATACCCTAACCCAGTGGTTCCCAAACTGTGTGCCGTGGCTCCCTGGGGTGCCTCGGGACACATGCAGGGGTGCCCTGGGTTGGTGGTCCAGGACCAACTCAAATTATCAATAGTTAATTATTTATGAGCAAAACCAGTGCTGGTGGCTGCCAATCATAAAATGTGTACAATCAGAAGCAAGCCCTGCCCTTTACCACATAACTGACCCTAAGAATCACATATAAACCCAGTCGAATTTAAAAAAATATTTGGCCTAGGGGTGCCGTGAAAAAATTCTGATACTCTAGGGTGCCGTGATTCAAAAAAGATTGGAAACCCCTGCCCTAACCCAATTCCCTAAACTAACCCTAACACTTATGGTGCAAAACCAAATACTTATACTTTAGAACAAACCACTAAACTAACTCTAATAAGCTTTCCCAAATAGCCTAACCAAGGGCCTTATTTTGGTTCATTCTTTCTGACAAAATCCTTGTTAGATGGGCAAAACCATGTGCACTGCAGGTGGGGCAGATGTAACATGTGCAGAGAGAATTAGATTTGGGTGGGGTTTTACTTCAAAGTGAGATCTATATTGCAGTGTAAAAATAAAGCAGTCCATATTTTCCCTGCACAGAAACAAAATTACTCACCCAAATCTAATTCTCTCTGCACATGTTACATCTGCCCCCCCTGCAGTGCACATGGTTTTGTCCATCTAAAATAAGGCCCTAAATCCTCTTAACCAACCCTAAGAGAAAGCTATAAACTAATATTTATAAATTACTGTAATTAACCCTTATAGTGTAACCTGTAACCTAATACCCTAACCCACAGGTTCTCAAACCCTGTCCTCAGGACCCCACACAGGGCATGTTTTGCAGGTCTCCTCACAGAATCACAAGTGAAATAATTAGTTCCACCTGAGGATCTTTTCAAGTTTGAGAACCAATGCCCTAACCTAACCCTACATGGCAGATTGGATGGGTCATATCGTTGTTATCTGAGCCAAACTCTATGCAAAACAGTTAGCAACTATGGTGCTGGTCACTGTGCTCACCGCACTAGCATACAATGGCCGCCATTTTCATCGGCATATTTACGTAAAGTGTGTACCGGAGCGAGTAGGATTATTGTGCAAACGCAAAGGGCAGCCATACTAATACATATAGGGCGGGATGTTGTAACATCCGCGCCCATTATCGCTGGCTACCGCATTTTTAATAACGGCATATGCTATAACATATGCCGTTATTCATGCAAGGGACAGCTCTTGCGGTAAGAGCTGTCCCTTGCGATGCGGTGCCGGCGCTGGACTTCCGGGTCTGTGACCCGGGAGTCCATCTGCGCATGCGCAGACCCCGGCGCCGGCCGCAGGGCACGCTGGGAGGGATCCGTGACGGATCCCTCAAACAGCGCTGCGGTAAGAAGCCCATAGGCTTCTGCAGGGATTCGCCAGCTTTAGCTGGCGATTCCCTCCGCAGCGCTGACACTGCGGAGGCGCCATATAGCATATAGAGATGCGGTAGAAACCCCGAAAACGGGGTTTTTACCGCATTTCTGCTATATAGCATCCCGCCCATAGAATCATACTCCCCTCGACATATTTAGTACCTATGTGACCAGTCTCTCACACGCAGCCCTCCGGTGTTTGTTTGAAATGCGCAGCATATACCATTCATAAGTTATGGACATTATATATATTAATCTATACATTGTCACGAGGAAGGGATCACTGAAGAAATCCAGTTGAAACCAGATGCACAGCGGGAACCCCCTGGACATGATGACGAAGTCTTGATCAATGAACCAGCTGTGCATCTTTACTGTACCAATAAGGAGAGGCGAAACCTGACCTCTTGACCAATGAAGAACTTTATTGTACCCCATTGTCTGGTCCCTTTATAAGGCTACGCACGGACTAGGGAAAGTTTATTTGACTGTGCTCAGAACTTTGAATACAGTACCCTGGTCAGGGTGGCGCTGGCGTGTGAGAGACGGTAACTGTACCTTTTGTATTGTTTGTAGTTGCATTATAGCGGATTGTGCTTACATTTGTTTTTCCCCTTTTTGTTAGTTATTGTTAAGTATTATATACTGTGTGATCTTGATATACTCTGTTACCCCTTTTTGTCCATTAGGGACTTAGGGCCTTATTCTAGTTCACTCTTTCTGACAAAATCCTTCTTAGATGGACAAAACCATGGGTGTTATTCTAGTCCATTCTTTCTGACAAAATCCTTCTTAGATGGACAAAACCATGTGCACTGCGGGTGGGGCAGATGTAACTTGTGCAGAGATAATTACGGCGAAACTTACTTATTGTCCATCGGTTTGGGAAATATTAGAATTTAAGGTACTTGTTTCCTAGCACGGCGCCCGTCTCGTTGATTGTATGCCTTAAGTTTAAGGTACTTAAGGCATACAATCAACGCGATGGACCCGATTTTCTGTCAATCACCTGCTAATTTGCTGGTGAAAGAGAAAACCATTATAATGGGCCGCGATGCGATCAAGTGATTTTACATAGGTGACAATGTGAAATGGGCCAATATGGCCAATTTCTCATTGAATATGGTTCTAAAGTATGTTTAATGCCCCCCCATTGTTAACGCCACCCCACTATTGACGTTAACCCGAAGGGCAGCGGTATGCGTCCTCCGACCTTTTCATACCCCCACTATCCACGTCAGTGTGGCGAGCCCGAAGCGTGGTGAGCGCAGCGAGCCCCGCAGGGGGATGCGTATACCTGTGAATTATGCGCGTCCCCTCGCCTCGCTGCGCTCGCCACACTTTATAAAATCAACTCCACGCCGACGTGGATAGTGGGGGTATGAAAAGGTCGGAGGACGCATTACCTTTTTTTTTTTCTGCAAACCTTTTTTAGCAAAATAAATTATTATTAGCACAGTGAAAGGTGGAAATCCCTATTAGCTCTCGCAGAGAGATTTGCAGAAAATAGCTGGATTACCTGATTGATTCAAATTGATTTATTTCGCAGAGCATCTGGCACTCAAAAACAAACAGAACGGTAGCTGTAGATCTGGAGTTATCTTGACCCTATTCTATTCATTTATTCTATTCAATTTCAAGGGAACTAAAGTCCTCCAATTAATGTATTACCGGAAACCTATTCCCTCCCGTGCAAATCTATTGATAGATTTAAGCCCCTACCACCTGGCCCAAATTTTTTAACCTTTTTTTTTAATTTGTAAATGTACTGTACCCATAAGTGTGCTATTGGCTGAATGCATGCCGAGAAAGTGCATGAATTACACACTGTGTACACGCTGCCAACTTCGGGGAGTCCGGGATCCTATCATGCGAATTCTGTACTTATTTCATTATTTTCTGATGCTTTACATACAAAGTCAACGGATGACATCACTGCAGTGAAAAGCATAACCTACACTCTATCCATACACAGGAATTAATTAAGTCACATGTAAAGGTATGGAAGGCTCATTACTGACATTAAGGATGCAATCGTCTTGACTAATGATCTGATTCTGAATGCGTTTGCCAGCAATTAGTACTTGGTAATAAACATACCTTAAGGATGATGTTAAAAAACAGTTTGATAAACACTGATAATCCTTTGCTCTTTCTAGGGTGTAGAGCTGTAATTAATACTCGCTGTTGTCTTGTGTACAGATCTGCTATAACTGGCAGGTTGCTGGGTTTTGTAGCAAATAAGAATTAATGTACCTGAACATACAAGCGCCAACTGGGAGCGACATCATCTGAGATTCTATTCATTGTTCCTGACACAACGGAGACATTAGTTATCTATAGAGCCTGCGCTGTCATGAGCTGACCCCCTTATCATAGGACTGGAATCAATGATTAGAACAGTGGCATTCAATTACCTAAGGGCCCCAAAGAGGTCATATACGGCCTTGCTGACCCAAGTAAATGTACACACGCTTTCGATTTTTGACAGGTTCGATTCGATTTTGCTTATAGAACCCAAATCGAATGGAAATTGAATCGAATGGTTTTTAAATGCTCCCGTTTTCTCTATATTGAAAAGACAAGTAGACTGTGCAGGCAAGGAAATATCGAATTCGATCCAGTAAATCGAATGTGTACACTGTGCCTTGAATGCAAATCAATATCGAATGCAAAAGTGCAGATCGATTGTGAAATCGAATGGAAAGCACAGGCCAAATCAAAAGGGGGTGGAACTGGGGAAATCGAAAGCAAATCGAATTGAATGTAAATGGATGCGTCTGTCAACCTGATGGTTTACATACGAATCTAAAGTCATGCGCATGGGCAGAAGGAATCCCGCAATTGCCCTCACAGTACCCGGACAGCAACAGTCTGATGTACATGCTGTGGACTTTTGGGCTCGGGGAAGGGTTGGTGCTGGCCAGCATTTCCAAAAAATGGGGGACTGCTCCCCCATTTTCAGGTGAGCGGTGCTGAGGCAGCAGATTTCCTGGCCTCAATTATGGCCCTGCGGGGACCAGTCACTAGAACCTGAAGGTTTTCAGCTGGCCTCGGACACAGCATCAGATCATGTATGTCTGCTAGATGCACGTTCCTGTGTGGTGACTCAGAGGTGGTATGAACGCAACAATATTCATCTTATGGGCATATTATGGGAGTGTCTAGTGTGTGTGTCATAGAAAGCAGCTGCATTCCCAGATGCACAACCTGTTACACAGAGGCCATGCAACAATGAGACATTGCACCTGCTATGTGCAAAAGCGTCACCGGGTCTCATGTTGCACCAGCGGTGGACTGTCTACAACCATCGGGATGCGGTCATTTGGTCTACAGCATGATGGTCGACAGTCATTAGGTCGACATGGGTCTATGTCGACATGGGAAAAGGTCGACATGGTTCTAGGTCGAAAGGTCATTAGTTCGACAGGTCATTCCTTCGACAGTGTCTAGGTTGACAGTCAAAAGGTCGACATGGGGTTTTTCACTGTTTTATGAGCCGACATGTGCCGACAGGCGGTATTTCATGCCCTACAATCCACTAGGGCGTGGTGGGAGAATAAAATAGTGTGCCGAGCGCAGCGAGGCACCGTGCCCGAAGCATAGCGAGCGATGCGAGGGAATGCGGTGCACTTTAAACTGTGTCCATGTTGCCTGGTCAAAAAAACATGAGCAACCCCATGTCGACCTTTTGAATGTCGACCTAGACACTGTCGAACTAATGACCGTTCGACCTAGAACCATGTCGACCTTTCCCATGTCGACCTAGACCCATCTCAACCTTTTCCCACGTTGACCTAATGATGTCGACCTAATGACTGCCGACCATCATGCTGTAGACCAAATGATCCCAACCCGAACCATCAGGGGTGTTGCAGCATGCACAGCCTATGAAACTGAGCATCTCAGTGCATGCCATTCAGGCACATGCTAGTACACAAAATGGAAGGGCTGAAACGACATTTGCATATTATTGCAGGCACTTATGTATAGTTACTTACTCAATACATATTGCTTATGCAGCAACTTTGTTATTAAGGCTGCACATTGACTGCAGAAGTGCAAATATCATTTCCACTTTCCAGGAAGTTTCCATAATGTTGAGAAAATCTTTTTGAAAAAAAAAAAGAAAAAGAAAAAAAAAAAGATCCATTTACAGTAATACATTTGCTGCAGTATATTATATTTCACTCAGCAAGCCACACTGGCACTCACCCTACCATAGGGGAATAAACAGACAAAGTCAAACAGAGTATGGAGCCTGTACTAATGAACATAGGAATTAATAGGCGTGAGGAACCATTAACAAGATTTTGTTCACATTATCGTAGACACAACAAGACGTGTTTTCTTTGTACTTATGCTAAATGTCATTTTCTTTTGCACACCCTGATTCCCGCTCATACAGGCAGGGGCTGGCTGGCAACTTTCAGCCTGGGGGGCAACACAAGCAAGTGGCCCATCACCATCGCCATCGTTTCACCACCCTACCCTCTCCCCTCTAGTATGCAGCAAGGATTTAACAATCCTTCCCCACCACACACATACACCAGAAATGGGGACAGTGAGCGCCGAAGACGAGTTGCAAAAATTTACACTATAATGCCCATTACACATAATGCCACACACCGTAATGCCCATTACACATAATGGCCCTTATTCAGATCTGATCGCAGTACAAATTTGTTCTCAAAATGGGCAAAACCATGTGCACTGCAGGTGGGGCAGATGTAACATGTGCAGAGAGAGCTAGATTTGTGTGAGTTCTTTTGTTTCTGTGCAGGGTAAATACTGTCTGCATTATTTTTACACTGCAATTTAGATTTCAGTTTCAACACACCCCACCCAAATTAAACTCTTTCTGCCCACGCTACATCTGCCCCACCTGCAGTGCACATGGTTTTGCCCATTATGAGAACAAATTTGTACTGCGATCAGATCTGAATAAGGGCCAAATGTCACACACCGTAATGCCCATTACAAATAAAGCCATCACTGTAATGCCCATCAAACATAATGCCAACACCGTAATGCCCATTACACATAATTCCAACACCGTAATGTCCATTACACATAATTCCAACACCGTAATGCGTATTACACATAATGTCACACACTGTAATACCAATTAAATATAATGTCACACACTATCATGGCCATTACACATAATGCCAACATCGTAATGCCCATTAAACATAATGCCACACACCGTAATACCCATTAAACATAATGCCACACTGTAATGGCAATTAAATATAATGCCACACACCGTAATGCCCATTGAACATAATGCCACACCGTAATGCTAATTAAATATGCCACACACATAATGCCCATTACACATAATGCCAATGTCATAATGCCCATTACACATAATGCCAATTAAATATAATGCCACACCCCAATAATGCCCAGTACACATACTGTAAATCCAACAACATAATGCCCATAAATTATAATGCCACACGCCGTAATGCCCAGTACACATAATGCATAGGCTGCTCCCCTGCATAACAGGAGGACACCAATGGCTGCTCCTCCTGCATTGCAACAGGAGTACATCACAGGCTGCTCCCAATTCATAAAAACAGAAGGACACCACAGGCTGTTCCTCCTGCATTACATCAGGACACCAAAGGCTGCTCCCCCTGCATACCATCAGGACACCACAGGCTGCTCACAATGCATAAAAACAGAAGGACACCACAGGCTGTTCCTCCTGCATAACATCAGGACACCACAGGCTGCTCCCCCTGCATGCCATCAGGACACCACAGGCTGCTCACAATGCATAAAAATGGGAGGACACCGCAGGCTGCTCCCCCTGCATAACATCAGGACACTGAAGGCTGCACCCCTTGCATAATAACAGGACTGAGGAGTCAAGACACCACAGGCTTCTCCGGAAGCCTGTGGTGTCCTGACTCCTCAGTCCCGTTCTCCCCCTGCTAATACTGTAGTACACTACTTGCGGTAGTGAGGCTGATCTCGCCGCCGCTGGATGAGAACAACGAGGCTGCAGGCCTGCAGCACTAGTATGGAGAAGTACATACGCGCAGGCCGGCCGCCGGAAGCATGGTGCCATCATGATGGTCAGAGGCAGGATTCCTTCCTCGTCGTGTCTGCTCTGGCCTCCCTCGTCCCGCCTACATCCAGCCCACAGTCCAGCCTACAGCCCTGTTTGTACCTGCCTCCTGCACTGTTTATACATGTCCTCAGTGCAGGAGGACGGCAGCCATTTTCTAAGAGCCGCGGCCAGCACGGCTGATAGTAGGAGCCGGAGGGCTACTCACTGGACCACCAGGCGGCCCTTACTGCCCCGCAGCGCTAATTTATAAAGCAGCCCGGGGGGCACATGGCACCCTGCCCCCCGGCCCAGCCCGCCTCTGCATACAGGGGTCAATTTACCAAGATGGGAGTTATAATGAAGATTTGATGTTGCTATGGGCAACCAATCAGTTTCTACCTATTATTTTTTAGAAGGTGCTAAATAAATAAGTAGATTTGGATTGGTTGCTATGGGTAACATCCCATCTTCAATAGAACTCTTAGTAAATTTATCCCATAGTCTTATGGCAGCATTTTGCCATTGATCTCCTGTCCCATTGGCGTTCCGCCATCGATACTCCTGCTCCATCAGAGTTCCACCTTTGATACTGCTCACCATAGGTGTTTCTTCATCGATATTCATCACTGCCGGTATATTCACAGTCTTCAGCGGTCAGTACCACATTGCAAAACATCCATTGACTCTTTTGCTGTTTGCTCTAGTATATTGGGACTTTATCAGTGTTCCTGCACTATATTACATCCTACCATCAATGTTACTTGCTACAGCAATGCCTATACCCATGTGCCTGTGACCTGTCTGCTATTATACCAAAGTGCCAAGTATCATTACCATCTGCCGCTGAATGCTACATACAAGACTTGTTTTATACATTCCATCTTCTCTGTTCTGGTCGCGCCTCAGGCCTACCTACCAAGGTTACCATATCCTGGTTTAAGCACAAGAGCCTCATCCAGGCTTCCAAGTTCCTTTTCCCATCAGCCCCTATGCCTGAGGTTTTCACCAGTCCAGGTCAGACCTCAGGCTTAACCTCACTATCGCAATGGGAAAATAAATGGGAAATTCGGTAGCTGAGCAATTTGAGGCCACGTTGGTTGTTGTGTACAGATTACACAGAACTAAGCATGCATTGACTATGGACAAACAAAGAAAGGGGCATTATAACAAAAATGTGCTCAGGGTTAGGGCCTGATTCAGATCTGATTGCACAGCAGCGAGTTAGCAGCACCATGCAATTACCATGCGAATAGTTTGCCACCATCCCACCAGAGTGTAATCCTTCGCAAGCCTATGAATGGGTAACATATATGTTGCACGCACCCCAGCGAAAAAGCTGTATATGCATTCGCAGCTCATTCACCATCAAATTATGGGAAGTAGGAGTTAGGTATAGGCAGTAGGGAGGACTTAGGGTTAGGTTGTGTGGGGGGGTGCTTAGAGTTAGACTGTGCGGAGAAAGGTTTAGATGACTAGTGTTAGGCACTTAGAGGGGGGTAGGGTAATCACTTAGGAGGGGGGTAAGGCTGTGCCCCAGGGGGGGGGGGGTGTTTAGAGTTAGGTGGCGGAATACAAAGGTGAGGGCATCAGTATTCTAAATGTTGGCTTCCCAACCGTGTGTGTCCACTTAAAACAAGTGATGCTTTACAGTATGACAGGTCTCGACTTTTTACTAAATGACTGGAATAGAAATCTATGCTGAATTAATCAGTGTAAAAGATAAACTGTTGAAAGCAGACTTCTGATGAATTAAACGTGAAAACCCACTCGTCCCAATGTTCCACACAAATCAGCACAGAGCTGCGTTGGCTGATTATCTGCATACTGCAAGGGGAGAAGGTAAATAGCTCTTTCCTCTTATCAGATGTTCCACACACATCTGACACTGATAAATCTCCCAGTTCCGATGCTCATCATGGCCAGTTTCAGGTGCTGCACTAACTACATTTCCCAGGTGGGCAGAATCATTGATGAAGACAGATAGACTAAACACAAGTCCATTAAGTTGTTAATAAAGAAAATTACACATATACCTTAATCTGCGGCTTGCCTGACACTTTATGAAGTACATTAGAACGTAATCCAATTGCATCCTCACTATCAGGAACATCTTATCTCCACAACAAATTGAATTTATATCATATTCCTCATTTCTTAAATTAAAAAGCTAAAACCTTTTGGTTTGCTCTCATATGCTTGTGTAGAACTTAATCAGCGGCTTTAACAACATTATTTTTCAATATGGGCCATTTCTCCCCTCATTTATTTACCAGAGAGAACTTCCTGGTAGAGGGTTTGATTCAATTTGAGAGAGGATACATCAAGCACTTAAGGATTTTGCAAGGATTGATTGATTCTTTATCATGTAATATTGCCTCAAGTGCTTTGATGCAGCTCCATGTTCCGAGCTCTTTGGATGGTGAATTAGTCTACTGGAAGAATGATGTAGGCTGAAGCATTAGACAGCAACACCACTTAAGAAGAATTACACCACACACACAAGTCAAGTTTAAATGATAGTCCTTGTTGCATGACACATTAACAGTAAATGATGTTAACCAAGACAGTGAAGTTATTGGTCTCTGTGACTGGTATCAGTGGCAGAACTAGTGTCAGGTGCATATATATACCTCCCATGGGTTCCCACCCATAACCGCATTCCAAGAAATGCATTGCAGACTCTAGTCTATACTCACATACCGAGCCAGATTAACGATTAGGTGCATGGGTCTTCAGCCCCAGGTCCCCACATACAGTTGGCCCATCTTCATGGCATAATTACGCCCAGCTGACTTGCTGGCAACTTGGTCACCAATAAATCATTAAACCAATAAATCAATTTCTATTTTCAGCAAAAAATGATGCAATTTTTCTATTTTCACTTACTGAGACATTGGGGCTGATAAAGGGGCACATCAAGAAAGTTGGACGTATGCATGCAGTCCCAATCCAAGCACCCGTCTCTCTAGCAATAGACTCTGGGCACTAGGAGACCCTGCCAGAGTCTAGTGCACATATGCAGGTCTCCAGGAAAATGGGCACCAAACTATTTTCCTGGTGGTTCCTGCTGCTGCCCACATGGGACTCTGTAAGATAATATTGAAAAAAAAATGGGGGCAGGATGTGCGGTGCGGGGCCCACTGGCACACACTGTGCCCATTATATATAAGCCAGTGGTGCTGAAGGTGTAGGCAGTGATGATGCAAGAGGGAGGAGGAGGTACTAATTACCTAGGCTATGGTGGGTGCAGTCTCCTTTGGCTGTGTAATGTCTGAAGCGATTGAAGTGATTGCAACCCTACCCCCTTGAACTTCTCCTCGCTATGTGGTACTATGGTGCCACCTTTGTAGAGTTAATGGCATAACTTTGTAACATTCCTGGCTAGAATGCGCCCTAGAATACCATTCAATGTGTAACTAACCAATTGTGTCACCTTGGAAACCTTAATTAAGTGAATCATTTGACATAGGGCATTTTGCAATAGATGATGATAAATCACACCTAAAACCATAGCAAAAGGTAAATTAATTTTCAAAGTGGCCAGTTCTGTTCTTGTCCATGGTAAATATATTAAATACAATTGGCGTCATCTATGAAGATTGGCAACTGGACAGATGTGTATTGGCATACGGCACATAGGCAGGAATATTGGAATATTGGAATTACACCCCATCATAACGCAACCTCTTCACATGATTATTATAATGTGCTAATTTTCTATAAATAGTAAAGCTGGTGTCCACTCTGTTTTAATTACTTGTAACCTTCAACATTCACAGTTATTCTCCTTAATTAGGCTTATTTTATTATCTATTCTTAATTAACATTTAACTCTATTACTGGTGAATACATATGAATAGGGCTCCGACCCTGCTCCCTGTAGTTATAGCAAGAACTATAAAGTGTTATTCACATATGACAACATATCACACATTATAGTGAAGTAGGGATGTCACTGAGTTGTAGCAGGATAAGGATTGTCCACAATGTACTGTAGGTGATTGCTGTAGATTTATAGCAAATAATGTAATTACGGTAGAAAAACTCCAGCAATCCGCTCCCCCAAAGGTTACCTTCTCCAGTGCCTTACCGAAACACAGCAGACTGTGGTATAGTAGTGAGAGCTGGCACCTGGAGACTGCAAAACTTTGTGGACAACATGGTTTATGAAATTGTAATTTACAGAAAAAGCTATTTGCTATAGTGCAAATATTTCAGATTCAAATGGAAAATGTAAAAAAACGGTACTTGTGAGTTATCTGGGCTGCCGATTTTTTGATTGTATGCCTTAAGTTAAGGCATACAATCAGATGCGATGCGATGCGATATCGCATCGCATCGCATCGCATGCGATCATCGGATGCGATGACCCGATTTTTCCATAGGAATCAATGTATTCTGTGTCCCCTCGTGGGGCTCGCTACGCTCGCCACGCTTCGGGCTCGGTGGCTCGCTACGCTCGCCACAGGTTTATATCAAACTCCATGCCCACTTGGATAGTAGGGGTATGAAAAGGACCCCTTTTTCCCATTGAATTCCATGTTAAAATGGACTCAGTCCATTTTAACATTAATTCCTATGGAAAAATCGGGTCATCGCATCGCATCGCATCGCATCCGATGGTCGCATGCGATGCGATGCGATGTGCCCGATCCGACCCGATTTAGAAATCGGCAGCCCGGATAACTCACAAGTACCAAAAAAACTTGAAGGACCCATCTGTAAATCGACCCCACCCCCCCCCCTCCAAAAAAAAATGAAGGACGCCAAAGTATATGTGGCATCATTCGTAGAACCAGCCACTATGGCAACTGGTATAGTCGCATTTGGTACTTGACGACTTACCAGATCTTCTACGGTAGACAAGTGGAGAATGGCCAACAGCATCCAATCAGCTTCTAGTTACTATTTTTGTCAAGTACAGTAAATTTTTGAATTGTATGAGTAAACCCATACAAATATATATATATATATATATATATATATATATATAAAATATACATATATATATATATATATATATATATATAAAATATACATATATATATACACATATATATATATATATATATATATATATATATATATATATATATATATATATAAAATATACTAACTCCATACAGTTAGGGCCATGGTGGGAATTGAACCCAAAACCTTAGAGCTGTGAGTTATTAATGCCGACCATTGAATGATTTCTCTCCCCTTCGGGAAGAAAAGTCAGTCTATACCAAATTATTTCCTTCATTGTCCGCCGAAGAGGGGGCGGGTGCTGACGTCATATGACGTTAACTGCCCGTCCCGGAAGGCATCAGCCTATCCACGTTCCCAGGCGAATGCCCAGCGTTTCCATGGGTACACCCATAAAACACTGGCCATCACCCTGCTCCCACGCTATATCCACCCACCGATGCCCCCCCCCCCTTCCCTCTGGAGTGAACGGCTTGGAGAGAGTGAAACTACCCTAAGCCCACCACCATCAAAATGGGGGCCGAATTTGCCCAGTTTTAATAACTACTGAATTAGGCCCTAAAAGAGCTTAGACATAGATAATAGCTGTGGTATATAATACATCATGCAGTTTAAGGGACAGCTCAGACCACAATCAGTACACTGGACCAGAGAGTAGCTACCAGGAAGAAGAGACAGGACCCTTCCCTTTAGGTGGGAGAATGTGTGCTTAGGAAATGCAGTACTGGTTGTATTATGTTTGTGTGTTTATTTATTATGTTATGTATAACCTTTTCCTGATCCCTTTATTTATATTATTTAAATGTTTGATGCTGCCTATATTATAGACCATCTATAGTGTTAAATGTTAATACTGTATTCCATACAGTATCCAGTGTATAAAAAGATCAATGTTTACATTAATGTCCAGGGTGGTTACGAGATTCTTCTACCACTCCCCAATACTCTTGCATTCAATTTCCGCAGAGTGGGAGATTTTGGACTGTATTTGAAACCCTCTTTAGATATCCTGCATTTGCCACTGTAGCACCTATATGTAACCAATCTCATTGGCATCCTGCGGAACATTCTGTTTACAAACTGTTAAGCTCCATACACACTTGCCGATCCCCAACAATATTTCATACACACTTGCCGATGGTGGCGGGGAAGGGATCGACGGTAGGGGGGTGACAGCGCCATTGTTAACAAAGAACCGCCCTCAACTGTACATGTTCAGATGAGGGGAGGGAGGGGTTGTGCGGGAGCGTGCATAGTTAACGATAGGCAGATTACACGCTAGGCTATACAGTAAAAGCTATCACTCGGAAGAACCCTTCTGAGCGATATATTTTACAATATCGCCTAGTGTATGTAGGGCTTAAATTCTGACAGAAAAAAAGACTTTGAAATCTATTTCTTCCAAAATTATATAAGTTTTGATATTTCCTCTACAAACTTATTAGATACCATTTGTTGAAAAAGTCAATTAGTATCTTAAATTCTACAAAAATATGAATAAATAAAAAAATATTTCCAGTCCGCTACATGCTATCACACCTTCGAAGGCGAAGAAAATGTGTTCAATTACCGCAGAACAGAATGTTTCATTTAAAATTACAGCGCGCTATTAAAAGCCATTTTCTCTCCTGTTGAAGGCACCAAACTCTCACCCAGGCTGGCTTTGCTAGTTACATATGAGTAAAGGTGGATTTCATGTGGCACAGATCCAGGAAGACTCAGGTAAATCGATTGCACCCTAGAACCAACCAGCGCCAGCTTCCACATAACCACGAGTCCTCTGCTCCGAGACGCCACCGTCATGTGCCCTGTCACCTGACAAAACAGGATGACTCAGCCAGCAGCTGTCGGCTTCCTAAAATAATGACAAAAACAATTAGCAATCCAAGCAGTAGCCTCTCCTTAATTATCTCCTCCGAGTTTAATTAACTAGCTAAATTATCAGCAGTAATGTAGGCATTAATTATGTCAAATTACAGTGTAAAAATCACAGAGTGTGGAAAATGTCAATTCAGCTGTGTTCACCTGCCGGGATGAAATGCCAGCAAGTGTGTATGTTTGTGTCTATGTGACAGACACGGCTGCGGAATGGAGGAGCTTGTGGATAGCTGGGTTCTGCTGGTTTACCACAGAACCATGCACAGATATGAACGGAGATTTGTGAAGCAGTTGGGGGGGATGTTGCCACATTTTTTGATTTAAAGCCACATGGGATAAGCTTCATTTGTGTAGACTGGGGAGGCTTGGCTTTTATTTGGCTCGCATAATGCAAAGGAAAGGTACAGCAGTCCCCGGACCAGATGGCGCGAACGCTGAATTATTAAATTATGAATATTAATACAAATCATACATGGAAGTGGTAATAATTTTGTTACCCTGCAGAAATAATTAACATAATTTTGATAAATTACGTGATAACAGGATCTCCAAATTAAGGTAGATTTATCTTAATTAATATCTGTGACTGGGTATGGAAGGAAAGGCTTGGCGCCGGGGAACGGAGTTATTTTGGCCGACGCTTTCTGAAGTTATGCTTTGACCCTATCCGTGTGGTGTGCCTGGCGTTACCTATTCCTAATGGCGTTCCAGAGAATTGAGCAGATGATTGCAGTGATTTGCCACAATGAATGGCAAGGCGAATAATTGTGGTAACCCAAAGGTTAGACACAAACCGCACACCATTAGATCAGTCTTGCAAGCTACAGAATTATTAATTATTTAGAGAGGTCTCACCTGTGGAGAGGCAGTCACCTTACAGCAACAAGGAGGATACTCCGTCCTTATAATAAGCCTCTGACGCTCTGCCTGACGTCTGCAAAGTGACGCAGCCTTTGGCTGCCTATTTGGTGGCTGAGTCACTAGGTAGTGGTGACATGACTAATGTAAGAGGCCCTATGTACAGACTCCATTGTGGCTTCTCTAGGTCACGGATCATTTGTAAATATCTACCTCATGAATAAAAGTTATTATAATTTTATTTTGTCACCATGGGTCATTTGTACTAGGGAATGGCTAGAGGGGTTCAGATACTGAGGAATTTATTTACTAAGATGAGAGTCCTATTGAACATGAGATGTTGCCCATAGCAACCCATCAGAATCGACTTCTTCATTTAGCACATTAGAGAAGATAATAGATGCAATCTGGTTGCCCATAGCAACATCCCATCTTCATGATAATTCCCTTCCTAGGAAATAAACTCCTACCTCCGAACCATCCCTGGGATGGGCAGTTGGGAGTCCCTCCAGCCTGAATGGAATAGATGCAAAGTGTCTATTCAGCACTGCAGAGGGGTGAAAAATGGGGTGTGGCCATAGGAAGCATCATCCTGTGAGGCCATGCCCCCTTTCCATAGGCCATGCCTCTTTTCGGGCGTGCACGACTCCGCTTGCCAAGTCCCAGATGTTAGGAGGTATGGTCTCATGTTTTCATAATGTCCAATTTGAAATTTGGGGGGGGTGTAACCTCATGGCAGGGGCGTGGCTTATTATTTTGGGGACATGGCCAGTGCTCTGTGAGCTGCTGGCCATGTCCCCGGCCCCTCTGTCTCCTAGAATAGATGTTCTGCTCAGCTGCTCAGCACTTGCACACAGCGTTTATTCACGGGCTGGCCACGCCCCCACAGTGGCAAAGATGGGGCGTGGCTTTGCAACCATTAACACTCCACAAAGCCTTTGTCTAAAACCATTCCCCCTTTTCGAGCCTTTGGACGAGTCCCGGCTGGAGACCTGAGAAAGTAGGGAGGTATGTCTAAATGTCCTACTCACCATCAGCATTTGCATAAGGACTTTTCAAGAAAACAGGTTCTATGTCGCATGATAATTTGTTATTTCTAATTGGACATAACATTCTGTACAGTAACGTGATATTTATGGATAGGTAAACTCAGATCTCATAAATGTAACAATTAGCACCCAATACCACCACCTGTAAAACTAGCAAATTAGTAGTGATTATGGAACAAAGCTGCTTTAAACAGTATCACATTAAAAGTTTACACATCTATGTGTGTTTTTTGCTCATGGCATATGCAAATGACACACCTGGGTGCCAAAACAGCACGGAACGCACCTGCCAGGAGATTAACACAAGAAAGCGGGTGTTAGGTACTGTAACATTGTGTAGACGTACAGTACAGTAGCAATGCCTTCTTCAGATTCAAATATTTACTGTAGATCTTCACACGATGTATGTGTTTCTTCTGCCGAAAAACATGTCCACTCATATTACAGTCCAGGCGCTAGATATTCATGAGCACAATAGCAAAGAGCTCTGCTGGATTTACAGTTAGTATATATTTGAACAAGGCAACCATTCTTACTTAGGGCAAGATGTATCAAGCATCAAAAAGTGATAAAGTGGAGAGTGATAATCAACCAGCCAATCAGCTCCTTCCTGTCATTTTTTAAACCCAGTCTGTAACATAGAAGTTAGGAGATGATTGACTGGCTGTTTATAACTCTCCATTTTATCACTTTAGGGGGGTATTCAATCTTGGGCCATGGCTGTCGAGCTGGCTCAACAGCCGTGACCCTGTCCCATTCTCGGTGTGCTCAACCGAGAATTTTCAGGTGGAATTCAATGTTGAGAAGGGGGTGTGGCCGCGAGGTGCGGCCGGGAATCGGCAAGCTGCAGCCGGGAGTTCACCACTTCCCGGCCGTTCTCGGCAGAACGAGCCCGACTGCTTGTGAAGTCGGGCTCGTTCTGCCGGGATCCCCTGTTCAATGCCGTCAGGAGATGGCTGCGGGAGATTGAATACCCCCCCCCCCCCTAATGTGTATAAAGTCTATGCTACATATGTATTAAATGTGTATGTTTTGGGGTTTCAGTATATTGGAAATAATATAAATGACCAACTTCAGTGGCAGAAATCAATGAAGTTCAAGCATCTGTAGACTTAGAGAACGTCTCTCCTGACACTTGCCACTGTTACAGTTCATCTACTTTGTCTACCTGTGACCCATATGCATTCTGGGAGACCAGACCACCATGTAATCTGAGTAAGAGTCTGTTGCTCTAACTGGATAGAAACATAGCATATGACAGCAGATAAGAACCACTTGGCCCATTTAGTCTGCCCCTTTATTAAACATGTTACCTCAAACCATATTTGATCCTTCTTGCTTTGTAAGGGTATCAATATGCCTATCCCAAGCATGTTTAATTTGCTCTCCCTCACATGGATGATCTCTCTCTCTCTCTCTGAACTCCTACCATTTTCTACTACTGCTTTGGTGCATGACCATTCTTCAAGACTGTAGCACAGTGTTTCCCCAATACTTATATTGTATCGCTCTTGCCTGTGTAATGTGTATCCCTCTTCCATGAGTAATGTCTACCTCATTACTAAGAACTTGGGTTCTTTCCCATTTGATGACTAGGTTACTCAATGCCATTAGAATCACGTGACTCTTACCTTGGCTTGCCCGCTCTAAATTTGGAGTTGTGGAGGCCCCAGGGCTTCATCAATTCTACATGCCATTCCCATTCACTTAGGGGTACATTTACCAAAGTTTCTAAAAATATCCATAGCAACCAATCAGATTATGTCTATCATTTTTGTATTGCTTTCTAGAAATATCAGGGAGCATCTGATTGGTTGCTTTAGTAAATGTACCCCATCGTGTGGGAATGGTTAGCACTCCACTATAAATTAAGCCCTAGTTTACCAATGTAATAATTTGGGGGCTCCCTGCCCTACATCTCTGCAATCAATTACTGTAATGTAATACATCTTCTCAAGAACTGGCATCTGGTACAATGACAAATTCATATTGGATCACGATGTCTCATCAGCTACAATGGATTTATTATGTTCTCCAGTCACTTCGAACTTCACTACTGTGAATACAATGTTGATGTTAGCAGTAGATGAAGTCCGCTTGGTAGTAGGAGTCTCAGATTTCTGTCAGGAATATAGTACCAGTGATGCACTCTATGACGCTCGTGCGCGCCTTGGTAGTACACTCTTGGACATAGGCTTCCACTAGCCTCCAAGATAAACATACGGTACAGTCTGTGCTTTCATATAGATGAATGGAGCTTAAGCACATGGAATAGTCTTAGGCTAACGTCTCACTACTATTGACCGAGGTGTCACTTAAGTCCTGCAACATGTTGAGAAATAAGACCCATAGTTCAGATGAAGAAGGCAGTCACTATTAGCAACCTAATCTGGGGCAGATGATTTATCCAGCTGTCCAGAGGGTTCTTCCATCTCCATAGTAGTGCAGTCTACTTAATCTAGGGACAACCAACCCCTCACTAGATATATAGATACTTTCCCTCCTACACAGTCTCTGCTCCAGGAGCACATCCAGACCTAGGTTACATAGACATGATGGTGTTCAAACAGTTTTTTAAGTGATACAAAACACCTAGTTGCTATGGCCAACAAAAAAGAGGTTAACTCTTGATTTAAGATGACGTTAGAAAATGTCACATCTGTCAGAGCCATACAGCAGATTGACATTTCTAAATGTCATCAATAACAATCCTCTGTTTAGTTTTGTTCCTAGATGTAGTTTAAAATAATAACTTTTAAAACAGAACTCTGTTTACAATATGGATTCACTGAAACGCTTTCACATTATCAATGGAAATCCCAGTGACATCACTCTCTGACATCACAAGGGATTTGTTTGTAATAGATAGGTATGGTATCATTACAGACATAAATGTGGGCCTAATTCATGATTCTAAGGAATTGCACAGCCGAAAGGAAGCGGCTGACAATTCCGTGTAAATAAAATGCATCAGGAGGCATCTGTAGGAGATAGGTGCCTCTTGTAATTTTTGTAAGATCTGAGTGTTGCATCTCAGCATGCAGCTTCAGATAACCATCACAACAATCAGTCAGATGTTAGCAACATATAATTTGTCATGCAAAGTTTTCCCACCCCCACCTTCTCTCTTGTTGCCTATTTTGAACACAGTGACCGACCAATCAGAGCCAATGAGACAAAAATTATGTTAATTTAAGACAAAGCCGATACCATGCAGAAACGGGCATGGCCTAGCTCCCACAAGGCCACGTCCTATTGTTATATAGCTTGCATAAGGCCATGCCCATTTTTGCATATTTGGAATGACGTTAGTGGAAGCATGACCTTGTGTGAAAGCTCAGTTTTTAGTCAGGCTGGGGTGTGACAAGCACATTAAAATTGCAAAATTTTTCGTAATCTTCACAATACAAAAAACTTCATTACCTTTTCACTTGAATGGAATTTTTTATGGGTGGGACATTTGACAAATCTTTGTTTTGGAAAAAAAAAAGTAAATTCTGGCTCATACGCGAAGCTACTTGCAGTAATTCTCTCACGTGTGTCTGTAAGAACAGATCGACGTTTTAATTTCACTTGTTTCACTGTTGACAAAAAAAATGACTCACAAAAGGTAAGTTGACAGCCCTGACACCCGCTCTGCAGCTGCAGACCTGATCTGCCGTCCGGCCACCGCACCCAGCCTCTCACCCCTTGCAGTCTCTGTTCCTGCTCCCTAACACTGGGTACAGCATGCTTCTCCCATGATGTGACGTCACAACATCACGTCAAGCACACAGCAAAGTGGCGTAGTGTTAGAGGAGGCAGTGCCGCAGGTGCGGGAGGCCGCATACAGCTGAATAGTGCACACTCAGAGGAGGCATGCAGCAGTGGCGCTGGTACAGAAGCCACATCTCATTAAAAAATGAGACACATGAGCCGTGACCCCAGCCCGGTTTGGTTTTGTTCGACCGCAGATCACCAGGTGTGAATCAATGTCTCGCCCACCGATCAGCGACAAGGTCCACGTAAACGGCTGTGGATTGTCGATATTCGGCCGAGATTGCGACAGCCAAGATCGACAAAACTGGGTTGATTGCTTTTAAAGTCGGGCCCGTTCTGTCGATCTGCCTCTTCAGTGCTGTCTGGAAAGACTGCTTTGAATAGGCGGTCACCGCTATTTCCCCTATCGCAAATAGCGACTGGGAATGAATACCCCCCATAAATTTCTATAGAATTTTGTGTTTCTATTTAAATGAAGTCAATAATATTTGGCTATAATTTGTACCTATGTGTTTTTTTGATTGTTTCTTGGATTTTTCCTGTACTGCTGTTTTAGCATTTAATAAAAGACAGATTAAATTAATATATAAAAAAGTTTTCCATGGAAGTTTTATCATACAGGTCCTTCATTCACTTTTATAATGCGGAATATCCTAAGATCAACCACCAAAATGCTCCATATATAAGCATAATAAGCAGGGCCGCCACTAGTAATTTTGGGGCCCGGGACTGACCTTCAGTCCGGGCCCCCCCGCTCCGCTCCCGCAACCCCCCCCCCCCGCACCCCCCACCTTCCCCACACCCGCGCTCCCCCCTTCCCCGGAACTTACCTCAGCTGACCTCTCGGTGAACACACAACACAGGCACAGTGCAGCCTGCACAGCGCCGAGCCCCGAGTGTCCTAGGCTCGGCGCTCTGCAGGCTGCACTGTGTATCGTGCATACCTGGCTGGGGGGCCGCCGGGTGGTGAAGGTGGTGTGCGGGGATGGGGGGTGTCACTGTGGGCAGTTGCCCGGGCCCCTCCAGAGGCTGGGGCCCAGGACAGCTGTACCCACAGTAACCCCCTGTCGGCGGCCCTGATAATAAGGAGTAACTACTGAGGCTGATAGGTGAGAGAAGACCTGCTATAAACAACAGTAACAAATTAATAATCACTGTACGTTTTTAAAGCCATATTATATTTGGGTGGTCAGTGTAGAACATCAGTAAACCTTCATTTGTTATTAAAATCTTAAACACTGGAAACATAGGTGCATCTCACAGGGTGATCTCTGTCATTGGCAGATATGCAGACAACACGTAATGATGTAGACAGCAAGGAGTGATATTAGCAATGTGGAGTCCAGCTGTGGATTGATTAATATGGCTGAGTTCCAAGGCACTATGTGCTAGGGCATGTCTTAAATTATATTATCTCAAAATAAGAAAACAATAATGAAATTCATGAGGAATATGTGCTAGACGAAAATGCCTTCGCACATCAGTGTTACATTTTAACCAACATACAGTTATTAAATACTTCTTTAATTGCTGTCTTCTTGAATCAAAACTATACAGCAAAAAGCCCGGCTTGCTACCTACGGAATGTGGAGGCAGCCATTTTGTCCCTCTGTGATGTCACTGGCTTCAATATTAATCTCAATATTGTACCAGACCACAAAACACAACTATTTTCTTGCTGAATACTAAAGATAATTACCTATATCTCAGTAGAAATTTGAACTAAAGCTATTGATTCATATATTTACATTTTTTTACCTTTGGCCTCTTAAACTGGTAAAGTAGAACCATACTGCCATCTGTTTAGAAGGGATAAAATGAGGCAATGGACTAATCTAGTAAAATGGCAGGAACAATGGGCCTGGTTCTGTTTTGTTAAAGAAAGAATACACATGGGCACCCATGTTGCACTGCAGAGGTGGGGCAGATGTAATGTGCAGAGGGAGTTAAGTGGCATATACACTGAGTGATTGTGTGCTCTTTTCTAAGTATTCTAAAGAGATTGCTTATAGGCCCTACACACAGAGAGATTTGTGCCAGAGATTCATAACGGGAGATTCAGCATAAGAGATTTAAAATCTCTCAATTTATAAAATGGGTTGGAATGAATCCTGGGGGAGTGTCATGTGACACATGTCACAGGGTGACATATAAACATTGGTGCATAGTGTCCCCCCCCCCCAAAATAAATATAAGTGATATAGTGCCCCCTTAAACATAAATGTTAGTGATAAAATCCCCCCCCCAAATGCACTGCATTGCACCTATCAAATACCATGCCCCGCACTGCACCCATACTATGCCCCGGATTGCATACTGTACTAATCCCTGCACCAAACACAGAGGATACACTTTAGCCAGCACAGACCCTACACTTCAGCTACAGATCCAGCAATGCGCCCAGCACATGCACAGCAGAGCCCAAAACAGCCTGCAGAGCCCAGGTCAACAGAGCCCAGGACAACACAGCAGAGCCCAGCACAGCCTGCAGAGCTCAGAACAATAGAGCAGAGGCCAGGACAACACAGTAGAGCCCAGGACAGCCCGCAGAGCCCAGGACAATACAGCAGAGCCCAGCACAGCCCGCAGAGCCCAGGACAACACAGTAGAGCCCAGGACAGCCCGCAGAGCCCAGGACAACACAGCAGAGCCCAGGACAACACATCAGAGCCCAGGACAGTCCGCAGAGCCCAGGACAGTCCGCAGAGCCCAGCACAGCAGAGTCCAGCACAGCCCGCAGAGCCTAGGACAACAGAGCCCAGGACAACAGAGCCCAGCACTGGAGCCATCATTGCCCGAGCTCTACTCTGTGCAGGGGATTGGTACGAAATCGTGGTGGTCAGAATCCCGGTGGTCAAAATCCAGACACCGGAATCCCGACTGCCGAAATCCTGACAAGGGGGGGAGGAGAGGATCACTCGCCCTTACGGGCTCGCGGAGCTTGCCATGCAGCGGGCCCAGGGCCTCGCTATGCTCGGTACACTAATTTATTCTTCCTCTATGGGTGTCGTGGACACCCATAGAGGGAGAAAGTGTTGGGATTTCGGCGGTTGGGAATTTGACTGCCAGGATTCTAACTGCATCCCATATGCAGCATTCACAGCCGCTGGGGCGCCGAGGCAGAGTGCTGCCAGTGCTCATGGTGCTCTCCACGCTGCTCCTGCTCCATGCACTCACTTGCCTCCAGGCGTCATGGGGGCTCCGGGCTGCTGAACGCTCAGAAGGCCACCACACATGCAGAGATGTGTGGGCCTTCTGAGCGACAATAACAAGCAGGTCTGTTATGTATGGCGGTCCTGTGGCGTCGCACATGCCTGTCACTGTGACACAACAACACACAGCGATAGTCAGCCACTTTCTGAGCGATTATGTAAAATCGCTCAGAAAGTGGCTGAATATGGCTGTGTGTAGGCCCCTTTAGAAAGTAAACACAGGTCTCCCTGTGTGTATGCCCCGGGCAATTATGCTATCACTTGCTAACTAAGTCAGTGCATGCAGTCAAAATCTGGTCAAATTGCTTAGCAAGTGATTGCAGATCTCTCTATGTGTACAGAATGAGCAATAGTGATCGCAATCTCTCATTCTGAACCACTACCCGGACTTTTTTTTTTGCTTATGCAAAATTGCTTAGCACAAATCTCTGCATGTGTATGTGCTCCCCATGGGCGCTCTGGACACGGGAATCAACTACCCTAAATACTGTAGCTTAGCAAAATAGCTTAGCACTCATCTCTACGTGTGCCACTTTAGAGTTGGGAGGGTTGTGTTCAAACTGAAATCTCTATTGCTGTGTAAAAATAAAGCAGCCAGTATTTACCCTGCACAGAAAAAATATAACCCACCCAAATCTAATTTTGCACTAGATGATATGCATGATAACTATATCGTTAAAGATATTATCAGGCAAATCTTCTAGTGTGTAAACACTAGATTGCTAACGATACGCAGTCCCATGGGTCGAGAACAATGTTCTCTGTCACCTTGCATGTACAGACGAGAGAGGTCTTTGTTAATGAGGATTCTGCAGCAAGGCCCTGCAACCACCCTTCCCCGCCTTTGCTAGTCGCTGCCAGCATCAGCAATGTGTCCCCAGCACCTCAGATATCAATGGGTACACACCTCTCTGCACGTTACATCTACCCCACCTGCAGTGCAACATGGTTTTTCCCCTTCTTTGATTTGCTAACAGAGCTAAATCAGACCCATTGTTTGTAATCATAAGAGGATGGAAGATGAGGCAGTTGACTCCTCAAATTCTGTTCCATGAGGCCCATTTAGATGTAATTAGATGAGAAGCTGTAATATTGTTAGGTTTGGTCATTTTTTTGAGAGCTGATAGCCTTAATGAAGACAATTACAGCAATGCCAATACAGGAAGCCGGATTCTTCACAGACCTGTAATGCTAATCATCACTCTAGAATCCAGCCCTCCCGCGCCTGTGTATGGACTCCTGGTGCATCACATTGCCGCGCACCTCCACTGTGGAGTCACATGTTCTCCAGGCCGCTTGTACAGTGTGTTATTTCCAATTTCTCTCCATTTTTTTTCTTTCTCTCTGCTGGGATCCTGGACCCTCTGCTTCTGCTGTAATTATATAATTACTTCACAACACGGCTGGTAGAAATAACCAGGCAGACAGCTAAACCACCACAACAATAACGACAACGGAAACATTAATTTCTAGAGTTCTCTTAATTAATTCATCAGGAGCCGTGCTGTGCAAAATGATTACGTTAAAGTGTTTAATTACAAATTTATATGTAATGATGCACTTTAATTACTTTGGACGGTTACAATATTATCGGGCCTTTTTCCCAAGATTCCTGGCACCGTGTCTGGGTTTTGCAGAGAACCGCCACAAACACTTCTGCCTCTCAATTATTTACATGGCGTGTGAAAAATCTGGCTCGGAATTATAAAAGGAAGCAAGAAAAAAAAACAACTCTTAAGCTGGATGGTAACTCAAACCACCCCCAGGAAAATACAGTCAAAGAGTGTCAGGTCAGGCAGAAGATTCTCTGTGCTAGAGCAAACACTAATCCAATAAAATGAGATTATAGGAACTGCAGGAACAAAACAACGTTTATTGGAAAGAATCAGGATACATGACATGTTTCTGGATCTGATAAAATACGCTGATACAATGTAATCCCTTCCCATATCTAATTACAAACTTTCTGTGCAGAAACATTTCTAAAATTGGTTTCTCGATATATGTACCATTTAAATGTGGAGCCTTTTGCAGCTTCTGTAGCTAGTGAATGTGCAATACTCGTTCTTCCTGTAACTATATTTCTATAGTAATGCAGAACAACACATGGGAATAAGGTATTTTACTTACATCCACCCCTGTATTTCTATTGGTGTATGGTCAATAGATAGACCAATGAAATCGGTCCACATGGCTAAGCTTGACAGGGTTGGAAGGTCAACACAAGCATTAGGTCGACAATGGCAAGGTCGACAGTCAATAAGTCGACATGAGGTTTTCACTTTTTTTTTAGCCAACATGTGCCGACCGGTGGTATTTCATGCCCTACCATCCATCCACTAGGGCGTGGAGGGAGAATAGAAGAGTGTGCGGAGCAGCATAGTCAGTGCAGAGTGCCGTGTGAGGGGGCGCAGTACACTTTGACGGTGTCCATGTCGACTATGTCAACATTTGTCACAAAAAATGTGAAAAACTCACGTCAACCTTTTGACTGTCGACCTTGCCATTGTCCACCTACTGCTTGTGTTGACCTTCCAACCATGTCCACTTTAGCCATGTCAACTTTCTGTGGTCTACCCAATGCATGTCAACCTAATATGGTACAATCAATGACCCATACCCTTTCTATTTGCCCAAGTACACCTATTTGGGAGTAAGACCGAAGTGCAGTTGTGGAACGTTTTAGGTACTGTAGCTTCCTAGGGGCATTAGTATCTGAGGAGTGCCCCTGAGTCTATCATAAAATTACGAAGGACTCTGAGAAAAGCATCATTGTTGAACTTAATCTAAATGGCAAGTGAGGTGACAACTTCTAAGATTCCATCTCCACCCCTTCAATTGAGGTTCAGCAACTTCTAAGATGCCACCTCCACCCTTTCAGCTGAGGTTCAGCAACTTCTAAGATGCCACCTTCACCCTATCAGCTGAGGTTCAGCATCTTCTAAGATGCCACCTCCACCCTTTCAACTGAGGTTCAGCAACTTCTAAGATGCCACCTCCACCCTTTCAATTGAGGTTCAGCAACTTCTAAGATGCCACCTCCACTCTTTCAACTGAGGTTCTGCAAAGTCGGTATTGGTGTGTGGTTGGTGGTGGGAGCAGTAAGCTGACGTTTTGCCCAGGGTGCCGATAAACCATGCACCGGCTCTGTATATCTATGCAGTGGCTGTCAGTATCAGCAATTTTGTAGGCATTCATTTTATTTATATTGGATTTTATATTTTATTCCATGGATTTTTTGAAGAGGTCATTCCATATTCCTAGTAATATTTGTACACACGAAATGTAGTTCAGTCTGTTTATCTTCCTCATGCTATATCTATATCTACCTACAATACCTATCTTTCATGGGGGGTCATTAACATTTCTGTTTTCTGCAATTTAGATTTTCTAGGCTACGGAGTTACTAATGAGAGCAAGAGAAGTTGCCACCCAGGAATAAAAAGAGACACCCACCGAAGCCATTGCAAACTCATTCGCAATTGCGTACACATTCACAGCCTATATTCAATAAACACTGGTAAGGTAGCAAAGCTGGTGCCATGTTTCTCTGTTTACATGATTGCAGCTAACTACATAATATACACGCAATGTGCCGTCCGCATCTTTGCCACCAATCCTTTCCCCTTGATCTTGATGTGAACTCGTTCAAACAGTCACTTCATGTCAATCACTTTCCCATGAAATCCTCATTGTTAGCCGGAAGGCAGCAGCACCTTGATTCATGCGCAGTCTGCCGATTGCATGAACATTGGCTGCACAACGGGCGTTACTAGATATTTGTAGGCCCCAAAGCAAATGTTTGTAAGGGTCCCCTATTAAGCAAATGATGGTGATAAATGTATGTAAAACATAATACTTTGACGGTAAAAATGGGCCCTCTTCAGCTCTGGGCCCCATCGCAGCTGCACCCCTTGCACCTTTGGTAGTTACACCCCTGTGCACAAGCATAAACTAGGCCCATTATCTGATCCACCATATCTATTACCTAACGTATCATACACTGTAAATGTTTTTTAGTATTGTCTAAATATATTTGTTTTTGTATTTTTACATGCACTTTATTGGGAAATTATCACATGTGCATTGACCTCACACTTCAGCTTCCTCTTCTTCACTGCAGATGTAATTTGTGATAAATGGGGTGATTCAGACCCATCTGTTTGGGTCCGAATTCGTCCCTGTCCGCGATGTCCGGGGTTTTGCCCCCCAGGTAAAATCTGCCACTGTAGTGAAGCTGTGTGAGACTGCACTGGCTTCACTGTGACTGGCAGTGACTTCCTATTGGAAGTCCGACCTGCCAGTCACCCATTGGGAGGTGTTCCCTCCCCCAGGATGCCTTTCTGTGAGCTGCCGTGCAAAATCGGCAATTGCGCATGCGCAGTCCCTATATCGGTACTGCACACACGCTGGTCCCGGTGCCTGTCATTTATATTGTACAGGTGCCGGGACCAAGATTCCTTCTATGGGCTGTTGCTGAAGCAGCCCATAGAAGCTGGCCACATGACAGGCGCTAAGGACGGGAGAGCGACGTCAGGGGGTGCCTGCGGCCAGAGGCAGCGCCCCCCCCCCCAAAAGGTAGGAGCCGCCACTGGTCTGGACTGACTTTTATTACTGGTGGCGAGACAATTCATTCGATGGTCAGATCAGGGAGGGCAGAAACATCCCCATCTGGTCCATAGGAGGTTTCGGTATCTATATGTTTGTAAATTTTATAATAATTAATGGCATATTAGAAAAGGTAAGGATTTGAGTTCAGTAGGGTGTTACTATCAGATCCATTTATTAAGCTTGTAACTTGTGCCAATCCATTATTAAATACTGTATCTAGTTCCTAACTTCTTATAGTTCCAGCAGAAAGAGATTAGATGCCTTTTTAAAAAAAATATATCTGGGAAATCCATTTAAAATCACTTGTGTACAATTCCAAACCTGAGTAAATGAAAGCTCTATGCTATTTCCTACCACTTTACTTAAGGAAATTTCTTTAAGCCTCATATTCCAAATATCAAACACCTCGTCTCTGCATGTCATCTGCTCTTTGTGTCTGTTCTATTATTGTTATACTAGTTGAATTCTTCACTGACTTGTCAGCCTACTGTGATCTTAAAGACACGCCACTGATATCACTACCGATGTCTCATACAAGACTGCGAGATGGTTTTCTTGTGTGTATTATGCCACAGTCTGTTGATTCCAGCTCACCCTTGAATCTGTCATTTCTCGTTACTCATGAGGAATGATCAGTGGTTACATCAGACTATTCTCTACAATGTAGAATCTGTATTAGCCATTGCAGATAGACTAAGAATAGAGGAACAACTTTACCATGAATAACGGTTCAGAAAAACAATATGCAATTATTTTTCATATCAGTCAAAACTTGCTTGACATTGAAACAATTATAAATATGTTATATTCAGTGAAGGTCATTTATGAATCAATTGCTCAAGTGCACCTTGGACTCTGCCAAAGAGTGTTGGTTTGGAAAGCAAGTTGGTGGCATTTGAGGGGGAGTGAAATCTTAAATAGGCCGAGTCAAGGAGTTGGATGAAGGGAATGGAGTTCTTGGCTAATTACGTAGTAGGCAGTATGGTTGTTAAAGCAGTCCAAAACTTAAAATACATTTTGCGGAGCTTGATTACTGAAATGATAGAGTATATATTTTTATGGGTGCTCCTCGCTATGTGGAAGGTCATATGTAGATGTTCATGCCTTCGGAACACATTGTTCAATGGGCACATTTTGTACTGCCATGTTTCATAAATTGGACAACTATACCTACATGTCCACTCCACTGCCATTTGATATACCAGTATAACAGGACAACAGTGTGTCTTGTGTAGGGCAATTATATATATATATATATATATATATATATATATATATATATATATATTAGAGATGTGCGGCGGCCACTTTTTCGGGTTTTGGTTTTGGTTTTGGATCTGGATCTCCCTTCGTGTTTTGGATCTGGATTGGTTTCGGCAAAACCACCCTTGCGGGTTTTGGTTTTGGTTTTGGATCTGGATTTATTTGGAAAAATGCTAAAAATTGCTAAAATAATAGTTTTCGGGCCTGTTTTTGCCCCTAAAGTGTTATTAAGCTCAATAACATTAGTTTCCACTCATTTCTAGACAATTTTGATCACTTCACAGCTCACAAAATCGTTTTCATATACTGTAGTAGGGCCATAAGGTTATCCCGAGGTAGCTGGATGACTAAGCTAGGCGACAGCAGTGGGCATCACATACATGTGGACCTTACACTTGTGGACCTTGTCACACTGGACACAGGATATATGTCGTCACACTGGACACAGGATATATGTCGTCACAGTGGACACAGGATATATGTCGTCACACTGGACAATGGATATAGGTCACGCTGGACACAGGATATATGCCGGCACACATTACATGTCACACTGGACACAGGATATATGTTGTGACTTGTGACACTGGACACAGGATATATTGTCGTCACACTGGCCACTGGATATATGTCGTCACACTGGACACAGGATATATGTCAGCACACTGGACAATGGATATATGTCACGCTGGACACAGGATATATGTCGTCACACTGGACACAGGATACATGTCGTCACACTGGACACAGAATATATGTCGTCACACTGGACACAGGATATATGTCGTCACACTGGACACAGGATATATGTCGTCACACTGGACAATGGATATAGGTCACGCTGGACACAGGATATATGCCGGCACACATTACATGTCACACTGGACACAGGATATATGTTGTGACTTGTGACACTGGACACAGGATATATTGTCGTCACACTGGCCACTGGATATATGTCGTCACACTGGACACAGGATATATGTCGTCACACTGGACACAGGATATATGTCGTCACACTGGACACTGGATATATGTTGTCACACTGGACACAGGATATATGTCGTCACACTGGATATATGTCATCACACTGGACACAGGATATATGTCATCACACTGGACAATGGATATATGTCACGGTGGACACAGGATATATGTCGTCACACTGGACACAGGATATATGTCGTCACACTGGACACAGGATATATGTCGTCACACTGGACACAGGATATGTCGTCAGTCGTCACACAGGACAGGACACAGGATATATGTCGTGAGTGACTTGTGACACTGGACAATGGATAAGATATAGGCCGTCACACTGGACACAGCCCCTTGTATTAATGCTGCCCCTGTACACAGTGTACTACTCAGCAGCACTGCAGCCCCTGTGTGTGAGCACTGCAGCACTGAGTTAGTTAGTTAAATCACAAAAAAAACACAGGGTTCAGGGCTAAATAAAATAAATCACAACACAGGGCTTAGGGCTAAATAAATCACATCAGGGCACGGGCCACAGGACAGCCCCTGGACAGTGGACACTGCAGCCCCTGCGTGTGAGCACTGCAGCACGACACAGGATATATGTCGTCACACTGGACACAGGATATATGTCATCACACTGGACACAGGATATGTCGTCAGTCGTCACACAGGACAGGACACAGGATATATGTCGTGAGTGACTTGTGACACTGGACAATGGATAAGATATAGGCCGTCACACTGGACACAGCCCCTTGTATTAATGCTGCCCCTGTACACAGTGTACTACTCAGCAGCACTGCAGCCCCTGTGTGTGAGCACTGCAGCACTGAGTTAGTTAGTTAAATCACAAAAAAAACACAGGGTTCAGGGCTAAATAAAATAAATCACAACACAGGGCTTAGGGCTAAATAAATCACATCAGGGCACGGGCCACAGGACAGCCCCTGGACAGTGGACACTGCAGCCCCTGCGTGTGAGCACTGCAGCACGACACAGGATATATGTCGTCACACTGGACACAGGATATATGTCGTCACACTGGACACAGGATATGTCGTCAGTCGTCACACAGGACAGGACACAGGATATATGTCGTGAGTGACTTGTGACACTGGACAATGGATAAGATATAGGCCAGGGGTCTTCAACCCATGGCCCGCGGGCCACGAGTGGCCCGCCGAGTTGTTTTAGGTGGCCCGCCAGTGAATTGCGTTTTTTTAATTAAATGCCGTGCTGATTAAAAAAAAAAAAATCCTTCCACGCGCTGTCCCCTTAAAATCCTTCCGCGAGCTGTCCCCTTAGCAGTGGGATGCAGCGGAGGTGGATGTGCTGGCTGGGGCGGGCAGGCGGGACTGTGCGCGAACATGCGCATTGTGTACTTCCTGACGCCGCGCACCCGTCCCGCCCGTGCCCTTTCAGACAGCTGGGAGACTGAGTGAGTGTGACAACCGCCGGCAGCCGCGCACCAGTCCCTGCCTGCTCCTTGGCTGTTAAGACAGCCGACGCCGCCAGCAGCAGCCCTCTGAAGGAGACCTCTGCAAGGGACACTAAGGCAAGTGTCTCATGAGAGGGTGATGCTGGCTAGCTACTGCGGTGCTGACTAGGGGGGAGGGAGGGCTGGCAGTGCGATGTGGCCCTGTGTATGGGGAGGGTGCTGACTATGGGGGAGGGGGGCTGGCAGTGCAATGTGGTGCTGACTAAGGGAGGGCTGGCATGCTGCGCAATGCAGTGCTGACTATGGAGGGCAATACTAGGGCATTTTGTGAGGGACACTACTGGTGGCATTTTATGAGGGACACTACTGGTGGCATTTTGTGAGAGGCACTGCTGGGGGCATCATATGCATAAGCAGGAGTATTGGGGGCCTTATAGTGCACAGTGCAATGGGCATCATGATGTGAGTCATAATGTGCAATGGGTGTCACGGTGTGTGGCATAATGTGCAATGGGCATCACAGTGTGTGGCATATTGTGTAATGGGCATCATGGTGAGTGGCATAATGTGTAATGGGCATCATGGTGTAATGGGCCTTCATGTTTATATGTCACTGTGCGGCGTTTGGACAGCCAACTTAAGCGTGGAAGGACAACAACCATTCCTGCGGTAACCAATGTCTGGTCATGCAGGTTGCAAAAGTGAGATGTCAGCTAATTTTTTTTCCTGCTAGTTCACACTCTTATAATTAGACCACACCCCATTTTGGGATACCCGTCCCGCCCGAAAGGGCATGGGCGGGACGGGTGCGCGGCGTCAGGAAGTACACAATGCGCAATTTCTTAAATACCAAATTATGTATGGGGGGGCTGCATTTTTCTGTTCGTACTGGGACCCTAATTGTTTAGAAATAGCCCTGGTGCAGACTATATATTGGGGGCAGGGTTTATATGTATGGGCAGCTGTGCCAACTATCTATGGGGGGGCTGTGCTGTCTATCTATTAAGAGCTGTGCTAAATACCACAGTACAGCTTAGTGGCCCTCGGGCTTCGTTGAATTTTTTAATGTGGCCCACACTGTCTTAAAGGTTGAAGACCCCTGATATAGGCCGTCACACTGGACACAGCCCCTTGTATTAATGCTGCCCCTGTACACAGTGTACTACTCAGCAGCACTGCAGCCCCTGTGTGTGAGCACTGCAGCACTGAGTTAGTTAAATCACAAAAAAAACACAGGGTTCAGGGCTAAATAAAATAAATCACAACACAGGGCTTAGGGCTAAATAAATCACATCAGGGCACGGGCCACAGGACAGCCCCTGGACAGTTGACACTGCAGCCCCTGCGTGTGAGCACTGCAGCACCTAGTTAGTTAAATCACACTACAGGGCTCAGGCCACAAGTCTACAACACAGGGCAGTGAGGGCAGGTCACGGAGCACAGCACAGCACGGAGCACATGGCACGGAGCACAGCACAGGGCAGTGAGGGCAGGTCACGGAGCACAGCACGGAGCACATGGCACGGAGCACAGCACAGGGCAGTGAGGGCACAGGTCAGGTCACGGAGCACATGGCACAGAGCACAGCACGGAGCACACGGAGCTTCCCAACCACCCTCTTCCCTCTCCAAGATTGGAGTGAAGATGGCGGGCGCGCGTGCGTCTTTTATAAGATCCCGCTCCCGCGAGAATCCGACAGCGCGATGATGACGTTCGGCCTCGTTATTGGTCCGGAATTCAGGCGGGAACACCCGAGCCGGCTCGGATCTGGCCCGGATCCCCGATATTCGGATCTGTCGGATCTCGGGGATCCGGACCCGCTCATCTCTAATATATATATATATATATATATATATATATATATATATATATATATATATATATATATATATATATATATATAGTGGGACACATTGGGGGCATGGCCTTATTCAGGAGGTGTGGCCAGAAAGCTAGCGCACTACTTATCAAATGTCCTGTATAATGCACATACTGTACATCTTCTCAACCTTCACTGTCAGTTCCTGCACACTGACACACCACGATTGGTGGATAGAACAAGATATTCGGCTGCTGTGAACGTCTTGATGTCATAACATGTGGCTAGGTGGTAGGGGTCTTGTCTATGTCACCAAAACCTTCACTTCCGTTCTCTCCTGAGTGCCTTGCCCCAGAACCGCTTATGCCACCCAGTGCCCTTCCCAGCTTGAAAGCTTCAATGCTTTCTGGAGCCGATTATGCTTTAGAAGTTTATTGACCAGTATTGCCTGATAAGCTAAGGTGCATACACACGGTGAGAGTTTGGCTATTTATGATATATGCTGATTCCCTTGAACCCCTGGAGCCCAGACCATACAATTTTGACTATATTTACTTGAGATTTTTTACTATGGCCGATTTTGACTATACTATAACACTAGTCTTTACACAATATTGTCTTGCCTGCATAGTCTATTTTTTCTCGCAATGCCGTTCCCACCGGGGAGAGCATTGGCATCGAAAGCTGTATACACATATTTGTGCGATTTGTGCTAACTTTTCTTCCAATTTTGACTTTAAAGGAAGCTCAAATCGCATCATGTGTTTACTTTAGACAAAAGTCGAGTATTACTGTTGTTTGTTATTTGGCTGCTTGTTGTTTTAGAATAAAGTCTTTGCTGGTTTTTGATTGATCACTCAATTGGTACACTCGCAATGCCACACCCCCTGCAGGATCCCCATAGAATCTCTCCCTCCAGGATTCCCCAGGATGGAGTCTCACAGTGTCAGTGACTATGGGCGGGATTCTCTAAAATCCGCAGCCCTCTTCGCCGGCCACCGCATTTCTAATGACCGCATATTCTCTAAAATATGCGGTCATTAACGCAAGGGACAGCTCTTGCAGTAAGAGCTGTCCCTTGCGATGCGGCGCCGTTGCTGGACTTCCGGGTCTATGACCCGGGAGTCCGTCTGCGCATGCGCAAACTGATGCGCCGGCCGCAGGGCATGCTGGGAGGGATCCGTGACGGATCCCTCACACACCGCTGCGGTAAGAAGCCTATAGGCTTCTGCAGGGAACCGCCAGCTTTTGCTGGCGATTCCCTCCGCAGCGGTGACACTGCGGAGGGAGGTTAGAGAATACAGAAATGCGGTAAAAACCCCGATAACGGGGTTTTTACCGCATTTCTGTAATAGAGAATCTCGCCCTATACCTCCTATCTGTCCTGATCTGTCCGACTTTGCAAGTGGGAGGTAGCTGTTTGGTAAATCTATCACACATCATTCTACATGACCTGTTTACTTTGGATGCTATTTTTACTTGTGTGTTTAACTTTACACATCTGCTTAAAATAATGCAAATCTGATTAGTTTATTATTTAACAAAAAATTATATTGTATGCCATTTTTATATCGCTATGAATATTTATTGAATTATTGATTACAAACACCATTACAAAATAAAATAATGACAATAAAAAAGCAAAATAAACTAAATAAATATGTGTACAGTTTCGAAAGCACATTGCTGTTACAGGGAAAAAAAAGAACCACCTTAGAACATTTATCTGTCAAAGGCAACATTTCACATGCTGTCATCCCATGGGCGCAAATAGTGAGTACAAAGGTTACAATTGTGGCACAGAGGCTTAGGGGGTCCTTCATCTGGGGTATAATGTTGCTTATCAATTTCCCAGATTTTCCTGCTGATCAGAGGTCTGATCTGATCCAGCCTGAATTGTTAATGTTATGATAAGGGGGCACTGTAATTTGTCTTCATTTTAACTGGAGGCCACTGTAATGTGTCATAATCTGATCTGCTTGTTGTAATGTGGAGGGCACTATAATGTTACATAATAAGAATTGGGGCACTGTAATGTGACATAATATGCACTAGAGGGCACTGTGATATGTCATAATCTGATCTGCTTGTTGTAATGTGGAGGGCACTATAATGTTACATAATAAGAATTGGGGCACTGTAATGTGACATAATATGCACTAGAGGGCACTGTGATATGTCATATCTGATCTGCTCAGTGTAATGTGGAGGGCACTATAATGTTACATAATAAGAATTGGGGCACTGTAATGTGACATAATATGCCCTAGAGGGCACTGTAATATGTCATATCTGATCTGCTCAGTGTAATGTGGAGGGCACTATAATGTTACATAATAAGAATTGGGGCACTGTAATGTGACATAATATGCACTAGAGGGCACTGTGATATGTCATTATCTGATCTGCTTGTTGTAATGTGGAGGGCACTATAATGTTACATAATAAGAATTGGGGCACTGTAATGTGACATAATATGCACTAGAGGGCACTGTAATGTGTCATAATCTGATCTGCTCAGTGTAATGTGGAGGGCACTATAATGTTACATAATAAGAATTGGGGCAATGTAATGTGACATAATATGCACTAGAGGGCACTGTAATGTGTCATAATCTGATCTGCTCAGTGTAATGGGGAGGGCACTATAATGTTACATAATAAGAAGAATAACGTAATGTCTGCAATAGGCATGGAGTGGGTTAAACATCCAAGACTGTTGTGTGACCTAGGGAAGCATGTGACTCGGTGGTCCAATAAGGACTTAGGGAAGGGCAGTGTTAGCTGGGATATCAGGGCAGGAAAGTGAGGAGTATTTCTCTCTTTCCTGAAAGTCCGGAGTTTTCTCGCTTTTTGCCTGAACTGACGGACTGAATTTGATCACTCTGATTCGGCTATAGTCTCAATTAAGAGTCCCTCAGCAGGTCCAGTCGTTTTTTCTCCGGCCGAGTACACCCGTTTTTTCCTTATACCCTTCCATTACCTTGCCCTCCCCCTGTTTGTCTCTTTCCATCTTTGTTTCCTGGTATGGCTTCAATTGGTATTGGAGCATGTCTTAAGCACCTAAAATTGTGCTTCAACAGAACAAATTTATTTTCTTTTTTGGCAGATCCTCCTATTATACTTAGGTCAACCCTTTAATATAAATACTACTAGTCTCCTCTTATAGCTTCTCCTTTAGAGGTATGGGGAAGGATAGGCTCAGAGTGTGCATAGTTGAACATTCATTTGTGTATTGGGCAGCCGGCTGGGCCTCATCTGGGGGTAGGCCGTTTGCGAATTCTCTGTTAGTCTGGTGGCTTGGAGTTCGAGAGCTGTACTGGTTTGAGTTTAGAGGCGTTCCTTGAGGTGAACGTCCGCCAGTGTCTGAGGTCTTTGGTACTTCAGCTGGAGGCAACAATTTGGGAAAATGTCCCGATTGAAGCTGTCGGCCTTGATCTTGAGTGATCTTGCAGCCATTAATACAGCTTGGTTTTTCTGCACCTTGGTTGGTCTCCAATTGTTTCCCCGACTCCGTTTTTGAGAGATGTTAGAAATGGTAAGGCTTCAAATAAGGCTCGGAAGCAGCTATATCGGCGGTGGCACAGTGGGTTCTAGCTGCCAGAGGTGCTGTTGACCCACAGGAGAGGATTAGGTTTTGGTGCCATCAGGTCTTCCTGCCTAACGGAGTGCATTTGGTTAGGGATGGTTCATTAATTTTGGAGGATCCATCTCTGGTTGTAGCTCAGTGCGTTAGATTGGTGGCCGGGCGGGGATTCTGGGCTCAGAGTCCCCGCTTTGGCGGGAAAGAACGGCAGGTGAATAGAATTAGTTCTTATTCAAATGATGATGCTACGTATATGTTTGCTTTTCGGTGCGCTTGCCTCTCATTGGCTTAGGCCTTCGCTCGATCTCCCGCTCGGGGGGCAGCGAACCCATCAGATGGGTGGGTAGTCAATGCAGTAGGTCGAGCGGATACCGCTTGTTAGGGTAGGCTTGATTACGTATGCAGATTGTGTGGGTGGAGCTTAGTTAACTAGCCGTTCTTTCTGGGCCACCATTAATTAATTAATTATTAATAAATTAATCTAGCTTAAAAGTGCTAAAATAAATCAGCTAACAATTTCTGCCAAACCTAAGTCTCCGAGTCTTTATTTCAGGTTTAGTTTGTAAGTTTTGAAATGTGATGTATACACATGATAGAGGTCACACACATCAGATGCTAGGATGTTTACTGGGACAGTGCAATGTGACATAATCAGACCTGCACTCTGTGACACAGAATGAACAAGGGGCATTATAATGTGGCATAATATGGGGACACTTTATAAGATAACATGAAATAAGGATACTGTGTGGCATAAATGTGTGCTTTGACATCATAAACTATAGAACGATGATGGTTTCATAAAATAAATGATGGCACTACTATTCAGCAAAATATTAACTAGGGCACTACTATGGTTCAAGACATAAACTAAGGCACTATGAAGCATACAATTAATAACTAGCATTGGGAATATGGAGCCCACCTAGTTCTGGTTATGCCCCTGCCCAGTGCATTGGACTTGCGGAACACCTTGCTTTGTTCTGGTAGAGTAGGGCTTTCATTACTCAGCCCTGCCGATCTCCAGGTGAATCTAGCACATATATTACCTACATAATCACATATGTATGGGTGTGTTTTATATGTGCTAAGCGTTCCCCCCTGCACTACTTAGTTAGCGCCACAGCCGCTGCTGGTGAGCACTGCACTACTGCATTAAAGTGCAGGTTGTGTCGTCTCCCATATCCAGAATTCCGAAATACAGAATTTTTTGAGTGTGACTGAGATACTAAATGTTTTGCTTTCTGATGGTTCAAACTTTATTTATTGAACACAATTATTATAAATCTTGAAATGAACTTCTCCATTTGTCTCAGGCACAAAGCAAGTTTAAGATTTGTAGGGACCACTACCACTAAACTGTCCATAGGATATAATGGCTATATTACTAAGAGTATAATGTGTAAACACACCCAGCACCACAAATGCATACACAGAAAGTCCAGTCCAAGCAGCCGATAAAGGTAAGTGTACACACTTACCAATCAGATGCTCAATGTGTCATTAGCAACACGAGCTGGGTGCGCATTTGAATTTGCCCGCCCAACTGTGGCTTCAGCCGCCCAAGTGTATGGGCAGTAGGTGGACCACCCTTACACACAAACAAATGACCGTATATATCTGCTAGGATCAACTGTGTTCTCCACCACTCTGGCAGCTTCCTGGCGACTCCTGCTCACGAACGGCCCCTGGCGCAGGACACAGCCCCCCAGCGGCAGGATGCTTTTTTTTCCTTTTTCTTGTCTACCTATTTGGCTGGTGCATTCACTATGTGGCACCACTGAATGGCTGCCTTGGTGCTGAACAGCTCAGTAAAATATAAGTTCCCCATGTCCATGTCCCCTATTAGAGTACATCTAGTATATATCTGTAGGTGTCCTATATCTGTACTGTTACTTGTCTACCTATCTGGCTGGTGCAATCACCATGTGGCGCTGCTGAATAGCTGCCTGGGTGCTGCACAGCTCAGTAAATATATGTTCCCCATGTCCGTGTCCCTCAGTAAAGTACATCTAGTATATATCTGTCCATGACGGATCCCTCACACAGCACTGTGGTAAGAAGCCCATAGGCTTCTGCAGGGAATCTCCAGCTTTTGCTGGTGATTCCCTCCGCAAGGCTGACACTGCTGAGGGGGGTTAGAAAATATAGAAATGCAGTAAAACCCCCGATAACAGGGTTTTTACCGCATTTCTGGGTTAGAGCATCCCACCCTATGACTCTTGGTTTTAGTAATGTAATTAAATTATGCATGTGACCTTATAATGCTTTGTACAAGATTAGGCAATAAGGAGTGGAGATGTTTCCCATATCAACCAATCACCTTTTAGCTATCATTTATTTAATACAGTCTATAAAATCACAGATTCTGATCGGTTGCTAAGGGCAACACCTGCTTTTGCACTATTTAGACAGTTTGACATCTCTCCCCCAGGGCCTTATTCTAGTTCACTCTTTCTGACAAAATCCTTCTTAGATGGACAAAACCATGTGCACTGCAGGGGGTAGATGTGCAGAGAGAATTAGATTTGGGTGAGTTATTTTGTTTCTGTGCAGGGTAAATACTGGCTGCTTTATTTTTACACTGCAATATAGATCTATATATAAATCTAATATAAACCCCACCCAAATCTAATTCTCTCTGCACAAGTTATATCTTCACCACCTGCAGTGCACATGGTTTTGTCCATCTAAGATGGATTTTGCCAGAAAGAGTGAACTAGAATAAGGCCCCCAACGAGGTTTGCTGACATCACTAGGATTGTAAACAATACAGCACGGGATCTGTCTTTCTTATTTAGAAAACGTTATGGAGGATGAGTTCCCATTATCCCTTGAAGATGAGGGGCAGGTTTATTAAACCTGCCGAAGTGATAAAGTGGCTGGGACTTTATCACTGACCAATGGGCTCCTAACTGTCAAGTTACAGACAGGGCCGCCAAGAGAAATCCTGGGCCCTGGTACAACAACTTCCTAGGGCCCTCCACGGACAGAGCTCCCCGCACACTCTGTTGACCCTTGTTATGCCACTGGTGGACACAGGGACAAAAATTTACACCTTAATGCCGATTACACATGTCACACACCCATTACATATAACACATGCCATAATGCTCATTACACGTTATGCCACACACTGTAATCTCTATTACATATAATACCACACATATTATGCCACATACTGTAAGTTCCAAATGCTCATTGCTATGGGATTTATGCTTGATGCCAGGGGTTAACATGCTCTACCAGGGGTTAAATGCTCGTTGCCACGAGTTTACATGCTCTGCCTGGAGTTACATGCTCTGCCAGGGGTTAACATGCTCTACCAGGGGTTAACATGTGCTTGGCCATGGGATTAACATGCTCTGCCAGGTGTTACATGCTCTGCCAGGGGTTAACATGCTCTGCCAGGGGTTAACATGCTCTGCCAGGGGTTAACATGCTCTCTGCTATGGGATTAACCTGCTCTGCCAGGGGTTACATGCTCTGCCCAGAGTTACATGCTCTGCCAGGCGTTACATGCTCTGCCATGGGTTACATGCTCTGCCCAGAGTTACATGCTCTGCCAGGCGTTACATGCTCTGCCATGGGTTAACATGCTCTGCCAGGGGTTAACATGCTCTGCCAGTGGTAAACTTCTAAATCACGTGGCGGGCTCTCAGCAGGCCCTGGAGTCGGAGAGCGGAAAGACCTCTGTGATGCTGCTGCCCCCATGCCGGCCCACATCCGCCCACATCTGTACTCCCAATGCTGTCACTGAAAAGTTGACTACGGCGCACTCAGACCCAGCACACTCGTCACCAAAAAAAAATAATAATTGTGTGTTCAGACCCGGGCCCCCTGACAGGCCTGGGCCCGGGTAAATTGTACCTGCTCCCCCTCCCTCTCGGCACCCCTGGTTACAGACAGGGGGCCAGAAGCACTAAGATTCAAAATTGATTCAAAAAGTTGATACAATGGAGAGTGATAAACAGCCAGCCAATCAGCTCCTGTCTGACATTTTTCAAACACAGACTGTGACAAAGTAGGTAGGATCTGATTGGCTGGCTGTTTATCATTCTCCATTTTATCACTTTTGAAGCTTAGTGCATCTGGGCCCCGGGTCTAAAAATGACAGTTAGGAGCTGATTAGCTGGTGCGTTATCACCGGCCAATTTAACACTTTACCAGGCTTACTAAATCTGCCCCATAGTTATTAAGGAGTGTACACACAGCAGGCAAAGCACTTTTGACTTAGCAGATTTTGGCTAAGCCCATGGGCGATTTTGACTAGGCCCATAGGCCAAATACTATGTGTATCCGGCTTAGTCAAAATTGCCTTGCCTGCACAGTCTATTTGGCCAGGTGATAGCAACGCTGTGCATCACTATAGCCCACAGTGTACACACAGTGCTATTCAGGCTAACCTTGCTAGGAAATTTCGGTACTTATGTAGTATCTGGGCGTCCGATTTAAAAATTGGATCGGATCGCATCGCATCGCATCGCATGCGACCAAATCGTATGCGATGCGATGGTCAAGATTTTTCCATAGGATTCAATGTTAAAATGGTCTGAGTCCATTTTAACATAGAATTCAATGGGAAAAAGGAGTCCTTTTCCTTTCCCCACTATCCAAGTGGGCATGGAGTTGGATATAAACCTGTGGCGAGCGTAGCGAGCCACCGAGCCCGAAGCGTGGCGAGCGTAGCGAGCCCCGCGAGGGGACACAGAATACTTTTTAAGAAATATGCGTCCCCTCGCGGGGCTTGCTTCGCTCGCCACGCTATATAAAATCAACTCTATGCCCACTTGGATAGTGGGGAAATGAACAGGACCTTCTTAACATTGAATCCTATGCAAAATCGCATTGAATCGCATCGCATCGCATCTGATTGTATGCCTTAAGGTAAGGCATACAATCACAAAATCGGACGCCCAGATACTACATAAGTACCGAAATTTCAACTATCTAGTCAAAATTGCGTAGCACATCATGACGTGTGTACGTGGCTTAATTGAACAGTGAAATAGAAGAGCATCTGTAGCTGATCACTCTAAAGCCACGTACACACACAGTGAGATAGTGGCTAATGGCCAATTTTGAGAAGAACAGATTTTGGCTAGATGCCCTGGAGATTTTGACTAAGCAATTTTGTCTAAATAATGATAGTCTAAAGACCTAATCAAAATGACCTTGCCTGCACAGACTATCTATGCTAGGAGATACTGACTTAAGGTCCATATACACTGGGCGACTATGCCCAGTGTGTATGAACAGCAATGATCACTATCATCGATGTGGGGAAAGCCGCTCAGTGCATACACACTGCCCGGTGCCTAAGGAGGGGGAGGATGACTTTACATAGCGCAGCGCTATGCCAAGCTGTCCTCAAAGCCGCTCATCTGCTGGTATTACCAGCAGATGAGCGGCTTTCCTGGAGATGATGCGGGAGCGCGCAGCAGCGCTCACCGTTCATCGCCGGGGCATACACACACTGGGCGGCTGTGAGCTGAAAGCCTCTTAACCCCTTCCTGACACAGCCAGTTTTTGCGTTCCTGACAGAGCCCTTTTTTTCAAATCTGACATGTATCACTTAAGTGGGGATAACTTTTTTTTGCTTTTACTTATCCCAGTGATTTTGAGATTGTTTTTTCGTGACACATTGTACTTCAAGTTAGTGGTAAATTTTCGTCGATACAGTCTGTGTTTTTTTGTGAAAAATACCAAAATGTCGGAAAAAAATGGAAAATTTAGCAATTTGCAAAATGTTAAATTTTCTGCTTGTGTGACAAATAATCATACCACTCAAAATAGTTAATAACTAACATAGACCATATGTCTACTTTATGTTTCCATCATTATTTCAACTTCCTTTTAATTTTTTTGGACACTAGGAGGCTTACAATATGAATAGCAAATTTTCAAATTTTCAAGAAAATTTCAAACACTGATTTTTTTAGGGACCAGTTCAGTTCTGATGTGACTTTGAGGGACTTGTATGTGAGACACCCCCATAAATGATGCCATTTCAAAAACTGCACCCCTCACAGTATTCAAAACAGCATTTTGGAAGTTTGTTTTGGAAGTTAGGTGTTTCACAGGAATTAAAACAAAGTGTAGGTGAAATTTCAAAATTTCATTTTTTTTGCAGATTTTCAATTTTAATACATTTTTCTAAGGAACACAGTACATTTTACTAGAGAAATGTGACTAAAAATTGATTCCCCCAATTCTTTTGTTTTCATAAATATCCTATATGTGGCCCTAGTGTGCACGTTGACCAAACCACAGGCTTCATAATAGAAGGAGCACCTACTTGATTTTGGAGCCTCCTTTTTATGAGATTATTTTTTAGGCACCATGTAGGTTTCTAGGCACCATAAGATGCTAAAAGTTAGGAACCCCCCCACAAGTGACCCCATTTTGCAAACTACACCCCTCAGGGAATTCATCTAGCGGTATAGTGTAAATTTCAAACCCCCAGGGGTTTCACCAATTGTGGTACAACTGGGCAGTGAAAATGAAAAATTAATTTTTTTACACAACAATGCAGTTCTGGCTCCAAATTTGTCATTTTCACAAGGAATGAAGGAGACAAAGCACCCCAAAATCTGTGCCCCAATTTCTCCCGAGTACGGCAATGCCTCACATGTGACCAAAAAATACCAGTTGGGTGCATGGCAGGACTCAGAAGGGAAGGAGTGATTTTTGGATTTTGCAGCTCAGATTCTGGTGGAATGTTGGTGGGTGCTATGTCGCATTAGCAAGACCCCCGAAGCACCAATACAGTGGAACCCCCCCCACAAGTGACCCCATTTTGCAAACTACACCCCTCAGGGAATTCATCTAGGGGTATAGTGTACATTTCAAACCCCCAGGGGTTTCACCAATTTTGATACAACTGGGCTGTGCAACTGAAAAATTACATTTTTTACACAAAAATGCAGTTCTGGCTCAAAATTTTTCATTTTCACAAGGAATGAAGGAGACAAAGCACCCCAAAATCTGTGCCCCAATTTCTCCCGAGTATGGCAATGCCTCACATGTGACCAAAAAATACTGGGTGCATGGCAGGACTCAGAAGGGAAGGAGTGATTTTTGGATTTTGCCGCTCAGATTCTGGTGGAATGTTGGTGGGTGCTATGTCGCATTAGCAAGACCCCCGAAGCACCAATACAGTGGAACCCCCCCACAAGTGACCCCATTTTGCAAACTACACCCCTCAGGGAATTCATCTAGGGGTATAGTGTACATTTCAAACCCGCAGGGGTTTCACCAATTTTGATACAACTGGGCAGTGAAAATGAAAAATTAAATTTTTTTACACAAAAATGCAGTTCTGGCTCCAAATTTGTCATTTTCACAAGGAATGAAGGAGACAAAGCACCCCAAAATCTGTGCCCCAATTTCTCCCGAGTACGGCAATGCCTCACATGTGACCAAAAAATACCAGTTGGGTGCATGGCAGGACTCAGAAGGGAAGGAGTGATTTTTGGATTTTGCAGCTCAGATTCTGGTGGAATTTTGGTGGGTGCTATGTCACATTAGCAAGACCCCCAAAGCACCAATACAGTGGAAACCCCCCACAAGTGACCCCATTTTGCAAACTACACCCCTCAGGGAATTCATCTAGGGGTATAGTGTACATTTCAAACCCCCAGGGGTTTCACCAATTTTGATACAACTGGGCTGTGCAAATGAAAAATTACATTTTTTTACACAAAAATGCAGTTCTGGCTCAAAATTTTTCATTTCCATAAGGTATGAAGGAGAAAAATCACCCCAAAATCTGTGCCCCAATTTCTCCCGAGTATGGCAATGCCTCATATGTGACCAAAAAATACCAGTTGGGTGCATGGCAGGACTCAGAAGGGAAGGAGTGATTTTTGGTGGTGGAATGAATGGTGGGTGCTATGTCGCATTAGCAAGACCCCTGAAGCACCCATACAGTGGAACCCCCCCACAAGTGACCCCATTTTGCAAACTACACCCTTCAGGGAATTCATCTAGGGGTATAGTGTACATTTCAAACCCCCAGGGGTTTCACCAATTTTGATACAACTGGGCAGTGAAAATGAAAAATTACATTTTTTTACACAAAAATGCAGTTCTGGCTCAAAATTTTTCATTTTCATAAGGTATGAAGGAGAAAAAGCACCCCAAAATCTGTGCCCCAATTTCTCCCAAGTACGGCAATGCCTCACATGTGACCAAAAAATACCAGTTGGGTGCATGGCAGGACTCAGAAGGGAAGGAGTGATATTTGGTGGTGGAATGAATGGTGGGGGAGGGGGGCTGGCGCTGCGGCTGGTGGGTGGGTGGGAGGGGGGGCTGCCGGGTGGGAGGGGGGGGGGGCTGGCGATCGGTGGGGATCGGTGCTGTACTTAACAGCACCGATCACCACCGATCACTGTGTTACCGAGCGGCTTAGCCGCCGGTAACACAGAAAACGCTGCAATTGGCTGTTCACATTTGAACAGCCAATCGCAGCGATCGGCGGCGAGGGGGGATGTCTGCTGTCAGGGACAGTTCAAAGCCATGACGTATATATACGTCAACGGTCGGGAAGTACCTCCCGACCATGACGTATATATACGTCATATGTCTGGAATATCTATCTGTCTATATATATATATATATATATATATATATATATATATATATATATATATATATATATATACATATATATATATATATATATGTGTATATATATATATACATATATATATGTGTATATATATATACATATATATATATATATATATACATATATATATATATATATATATATATATATATATATACATATATATATATATATACATATATATACATATATATATACATATATATATACATGTGGATAGCAGTTGTGGGTTGGCGCCCCTTTGAGTGACCTTCAATAATTAGATCTGTACAGCCTTTAGGTATAATTCCAAAACACAAATAAGTAGGTAAAGTCCAAAATTCATATAGATTTATTAAAAAGTCTTTTGTCCCACACTGTGGTGGTGGTTGAATCAGACCATAAAAAGTTCAGTGGTATATTTCATTACAGCACTTTAAAAAACGATCCCAACGCGTTTCGTCCCCACACGGGACTTCATCAGGGGTTCGCTACAAATGCAAACATACATACAATCATAGTTTAATATTTCGTATGACAATATAAACAACAGTTATATTAATAATATTTAAAAGAATTCAGAGGACTTTACTCAAATAGCATTTTCACAATATTGTAGGCAAAAATTCATTGACAAAACGTTGTTTAACAAAAAGATGGAGAACAGGTGATGAGAAGAAAAAAGAACATGAGAGTAAGGGTTCTGAATTTAGAAATAACTTGAGCTGGGAAGGTAGTTTTGACATACCAAAAAAAGGGTTAGGAACAATTTCCACTACTATCTTGGTGAAGATGTCTTCCACCCGGGTGGAAGACATCTTCACCAAGATAGTAGTGGAAATTGTTCCTAACCCTTTTTTTGGTATGTCAAAACTACCTTCCCAGCTCAAGTTATTTCTAAATTCAGAACCCTTACTCTCATGTTCTTTTTTCTTCTCATCACCTGTTCTCCATCTTTTTGTTAAACAACGTTTTGTCAATGAATTTTTGCCTACAATATTGTGAAAATGCTATTTGAGTAAAGTCCTCTGAATTCTTTTAAATATTATTAATATAACTGTTGTTTATATTGTCATACGAAATATTAAACTATGATTGTATGTATGTTTGCATTTGTAGCGAACCCCTGATGAAGTCCCGTGTGGGGACGAAACGCGTTGGGATCGTTTTTTAAAGTGCTGTAATGAAATATACCACTGAACTTTTTATGGTCTGATTCAACCACCACCACAGTGTGGGACAAAAGACTTTTTAATAAATCTATATGAATTTTGGACTTTACCTACTTATTTGTGTTTTGGAATTATACCTAAAGGCTGTACAGATCTAATTATTGAAGGTCACTCAAAGGGGCGCCAACCCACAACTGCTATCCACATTCTCCTTGTCCCCATCCAACAGGGGTCCGTGTGAGTTCGGCAGCCCTAACAAAGTTTACACCAGTATCAGTGGCGCGATAAGAGAGTCTGTTCCCCATATATATATACATATATATATATATATATACACATATATATATATATGTGTATATATATATATATATGATTTCATTTTATACATTTTTTAAGCGTTTTACATGCGGGGGGGTTGGAGCTGGGGGGGAGCGCTGCGGCTGCTTCTAGCTGACAGGGAGCGAGGGAGGGAGAGCGGCTGCCGGAGGGAGAGCAGCTGCCGGGCGGGTGGGAGAGCGGCTGCCGGGCGGGTGGGAGGGAGAGCTGCGGATCGGTGGTGATCGGTGCCAGCACCGATCACCGCCGATCCCTGTGTTACCGAGCGGCTTAGCCGCCGGTAACACAGAAATAGCTGTGATTGGCTGTTCACATTTGAACAGCCAATCACAGCGATCGCCGACCGGTGGGGGCATCCCTGCCCCCCCCGGGCGGCGAGGGGGGATGTCTGCTGTCAGGGACAGCATACATCTCCAAACTGTCACCGCGTCTATAGACGCGGTGACAGTTAGAAGCCATGACGTACATTTATGCCATGTGTCGGGAAGTACTTCCCGACCATGACGTAAATGTACGTCAAATGTCGGGAAGGGGTTAAACATATACTGTTTTGAGCGGCTTTCAGCTCAAAGTCGCCCAGTGTGTATGGGCCTTTAGCATCGGTGTCTAAGCAGAAGAAAAATTGGGAGATTTTGGCTAAACCTTCTAGTCAAAATCTCACTGTGTGTACACCCCTTAAGGAAAGCATGAGATTTCTGTTGCAATCTCATGTTAAATGGAATGCATGGGTTTTTCCAAGCTGTCTACCCTGATTTGTGCCACCCCAAACTTGGCAGCCACATTCAGTCTGAACTTTATAAAAGAACATTAAAACTGAGTGTTAAGCCATTGGCCACACATTAGTGTATGCTAACATAACCTAGACCATGTGTTTATGGAATTAACAATCTTGGTTGATTCTCACTTGGCTCCAGGACGTCCATCTGAAGCTCCACTATTTCCTGTTGGTCTGGTGTATGTAGAGCCTCTTCTGCTAATGTAAAGGGTGCTGCTTACAGCCTGCGTGTGTTCTGTGCAGCTAATGAGCATAGAAGAGTGTCTGCCCATTCACATAATGGTTTCACTGGTGCTGGGTCTGCCAATGGCAGATGGTGTTTGCGAGCAGTGCCAGGTCCCAGTTGAGTAGTGCCCTGGGAGACACTAACAGAAGCTGCCTCTGCAGAAAGCACTGCCAAACGCAGTGGCATATGCTCCACTCTGCCCTACACCTGTCTATGGGTAGAATTCACACACAACTCTCATGGCACCGGCTGGAAGGAAAGGAGAAGATCTAGTATCCATCTGGAATGTGTTTAACAGATAAACAAGCAAAAAAAAAAGACAAAGAGAAGTATGTCCTCAATACCAGAGCTGCGCATCAAACCCAAACTACAGAATTGTGTTGTGCCCCGGACAGTGTAGATGGGCTCCTGTCAGGCTTCGTGTTGTGCATTGTGTTTGCGTCAGGCAGATGCCCCGCAGTGAGGACTTGGATGTGGCATTTACTGACAACATGGCTAAGTTGGTGCAAATCTTTTGAATCAATGGGACTTGCGTCACCTATGAATGGAAATTGTCAGTGTGAGGGCCTGTTTTAAAGTGAGTCAGTCACACAAATGATCATCAGAAGTTTTTTATGTGTCATTTTGTATGGTTCCTCACCTGTGTACCTAATTCGTGGCTTGCTTCGCTCCCCCGCTTTGGTTAAAGTTGCTATTCATAATCATAGTGCACATGGCTGGTAAACCAAGGAAAAGTTGATAAAATGTGTGTCGACCGTATGTGTGTTGACCTTTTGTAACCCCTGACCTTTTGACTTGTCCTGCTTTTAACCTAAGGATCTTTTGAACCTGTTGACTGTCTATCTAGACAGTTCCTATGCATAGTCCAGAACCATGAGCATAGGCCCTTATTCAGATCTGATCGCAGTACAAATTTGTTCTCAAAATGGGCAAAACCATGTGCACTGCAGGTGGGGCAGATGTAACATGTGCAGAGAGAGTTAGATTTGGGTGTTGAAACTGAAATCTAAATTGCAGTGTAAAAATAATGTAGCCAGTATTTACCCTGCACAGAAACAAAATAACTCACCCAAATCTAACTCTCTCTATACATGTTACATCTGCCCCACCTGCAGTGCACATGGTTTTGAACCTATAACCAGTTCACAAGGAACCAGTGACATCATTGAGGTCTGAGGCTCATATGCCTGCACTTGTATGTATGTCGTCAGGAATCCCTCAATTACTTGTAACTTCCCAATAAAGCGACATTGACACACAGTGATGCGGTTGTTTTATTAATGTATAAATGGGAAGTTGCATTGATGTTGAACAAGCATATATCTCGCAGTATTCCCAATTAGAAAAACAGAACAAGACTATTGTGTCCCGTGTTTTCCATTTGGTGCTTAATGCAATGGATCCATTATTGGAGGTTATCGATTTCCACTAATTTGATTAACACAGTTACAGAAATGTCTGTTAATGCTTTCCAGCGGCAATAATCCCACATGGGAACCCGGACCAGAGCCCATGTATTTCACACTTCCTGAGTATGTGGTAATGCAATTTCTCCTGTCTGTTTTTTCCATGAGGTGTGTGATGTGCATTTCATTATGGACGCTGTTACAGCGAGTGCTATTACATAAGTGCATGCTTATTAAGGACTCTCTACAGTAATAGGCAGAGTAGATATCAAGATATCAAAGGGAAGGCGCTTTGAAATGAGTGTGTCTACAGCCAAGCAGCAGTTAGAGTAAATGGGTAGTCACTCCCAATCGTAAGTAAGAAGGTCAGGAAGGGTAAACTGCGCTAAACATACGTTAAAAACATATCAGTAAAAAAACAACATTTAATAGGTGAATGGCATCAGAATAAACATTGTATATAATAAAAAATGTTAAATATTTATAACAGACACTTGCAAAGTCAGTTGGGATAAACTTTATATGCACTCAGGGCAGGATCAAGGACCACATGGGCCTGGTGCTGAAAATATCCCAGGGCCTATTAGGTTAAGTTGAGGAGGTGAAGCCAATGCCATGTAGCCACTAGGCATGTAGAAACCATACACTATAAAAGGCCTAGCCAACATGTTGCTCTCCAGCTGTTGTGAAATTACACATCCCAGCATGCCTTGCCACAGTTTCAGCATACCCTAATAGCAAAACTGTGGCAAGCTATGAATTGATTTGGCACACCATGAACTAGACCATTGATGGTCTAACTGCAATTTTGTGGTGGGAAAGGGCGTTATCGCAAAGCTTGTTGTAGGAGAATGGTGGGGCCCCAGGTCAGCTGCTGAAGAAAAAAAAAATAGATTACCCATAATGCACTCAGTGTTTACCCAGAATGCCATAGTGCACATATGCAAATTAGTTGACCCATAACGCACTCTGATTTTAAACGATGTCAGGTTTCATCGTTCTTTTCCTTGTGTAATTAATAGAAATGGTGATCAGCATACAGTACTGTAAGTATTTTGCAAGACAGATATAATTAAGCACCCTCCCCCCGGGCACCCATGCCCCCCCCCCCACCCTGTGCCTTACCCCTTCGCTTAGCAACAGGGACCCGCAGATCTTCTCTGCGATGCGGTCCCGACTCCCCCTCCTGGCTACTGCTGCTTTGGAAACAGACCATCATAAAATGTCCGCCCCCATACAGCAGACTGTTCTATGAAACTGTCTGCTGTATGGTGGCAGACATTTTGTGAGGGTCATAGCAGCAGACGCAGATGGGGAGCCAGGACCGCACCGCAGAAAAGATCTGTGGCTCCCTGTTGCTAAGCGGAGGGGTAAGGCTCGGGGGGGTCATGGGGGGGGAGGGTTGCTCATTTTACTTGGGGGGGAGGGGAGGAGTTGCCGAAATGTTCGGCAGGGGGCGCATTTATTATAGTTACGCCACTGGGCGTGTGACAGTTAAAACTGCTGTTGGCTGCTGCTGGAAGCGCCTCATACATTAAGCGCTTTTGGATTAAATCACTGTTTTCTTGAAATACCTGAGAGCTGCTCCTTTACTTTACTTGGGCCCTGCACCAATTTTTTTAACCCTATTAGAGTGCCACCTTGTCCGCAAATCCAATATATATATATATATATATATATATATATATATATATATATATATATATATATATAAATATATATATATATATATATATATATATATATATATATATATATATATGTTTCCACATATTTTACACATACACAAACGTGACTGAAATCACAATATGGCAGGTGGATCTACAGCTCCAGGCCCTCCATTTATTTTGGGCCCATATAATTTCAATGGATTTAGGTATGGGGTACAGGCCAGTAAGCTGCCAAACAGCTTGCCCACTGTTCTATGTGCTGAAATGCTGGTTGGCTGTCCATGCACTTAAATTAATTACTGAAGGTTTTTTGACTGGTTTAACCCTTTAAATGCCAAGTGAATTTGTCAAAACAGGTGTGAAAATTGACAAGCAAACATTTTTACTCATCATAATAACCTGTAATGTTTACCTTATATTGGAAATATGAGGATTATGGGAGAGTTTGGCTGGTTATGGACTGTTACTATGTCTGATTTCAAATATCTACATTTTGGTAGTTATTCTTTAGTGATCATATGGAACCTGATTTATAGTAAGCTGTTATTTCTCTAGTACAGGGATTCCCAAAGTTATGTGGTAATGGACAGGATTCCCTTCTGTTTGTCCACAATTTGACTATTATAATGGACATAAAAAAACTTGAATTGGTCCTGCACCACCAACCCAGGGCACCCCTGCAAGTCCCCCAAGGCACTCCAGGGTATACTGTGGGCCGGCGTACCACCATTAACAAGGCAGGATCTGGTTCACTCGCAAGGATGAGAATTCGCATCCGAGGGAATGAACCTGAATGCTCTCCTATGTATATAAGCGGCACTGCTGTTTTTAATATGTTGTGGAATATGTAATTTACACAGTAAAGGAGTTCTCAGACTGAGGTAATTATGGTCCATGAATACACAGCACAAAGGTATTATACTGTACTGTAGCTTGTCTGAGTAACTAGGCTAAATTGTGGTCCCAGGTAATTTTGTCATTTTTTTAAGATTGTAATATTGTTTTATTCATGCAAATACGAGATAGCGTTCTGACAATTTCCTAGCCTGTATTTGACCTTCTGTTGCTGTTCTACAATCCTGGAAGCAGATTCATGTGTATTGACATGTCCACATCTGCATTTGTTACTTCTTCATAATAGTAAATACCAAACTGCAGAGTATATTGTTAGTGCCAGGGTCGCTGTTCTTATACATCTATATAGAGGGAATTTAATATTGTAGGTTTGAAACTGCCAGCTCCCTAGTATTTGTCACAGCGAGTTTGCCAATTTTGTTATAGCCACAATCCTCCCTTATGTTCGGGAGAGAACAAGCCAAAAATACAAGGCCTCATATAAACAGACACGTACATGTTACATTTACTGGCACTATATAGATGACAGAATCCGTGTCAGTATTTAGACGGCCCATTTCCTCTTGTACTATTCCTTTTTCTAACAAGCCAGAGATAACGGGGAGGTGCAACATCCTTAAAAACTTTTTCAATTAAATTTCTAGTATTAAATGTTTTGTAATATTCAAAGACTTAACAAATATGGCTCCATGAGCGCTATCCAGCATTGGGGGCTTTTTACTGGAGCCTGATTAAGATGGAAGCAGAAGCCTACGTTACCTTATGGATGTCTGTCTGTGCTTTCTCCTACTCTGTACCATACTTGCCTGCTTTTACTTTCACCTCTCCGGGAGAAGCCCGGAGAGGCAACCCGTCAGGGGGAGGGGGCAAGGCTGACATCACTCTGCCCCGCCCCCCCCATGTAAAAAAAAACCTCAGTGATTCGCGGGCTGCGATGAGGGGGCGGGGCTTAAATGATGCTTAATGCAGCGATCGCGTAATTTAAGTCCCGCCCCCTCGCCACGGACCCGCGATTTGCGCTAATTAATCCAGTGGGCATAGGGAGGAGCGGGGGCTGTGAACAAAAAAACGGGAGACTTGCCCACCTTCCCGGGAGGGATTTTCGGGAGGCTCCCGGCCATTCCGGGAGGGTAGGCAAGCCTGCTCTGTACACATGTTCATCTAACAGTTTGACAACCGATACAATCTATAGTAGTTAAGAGAAGCATTACATAAATGAACCAGTCCACAAAACATGGCAGAACTTAGCAGTGCTCATCTGCCCAGGTTCTTATTCATTTATAGCTTACATCATTAAGGGAAATGTTATTGCTGCGACAATTGCCAACAAATACTGAGAGAAAGGGGGTCTATTCATACATTGGTCCCTTAGCCCCTAATTAAGGCATTAGGAACGCCAGTAGATAGAATAAGAAGACCGGGTTGTGAGCTTGGATAAATTGGGTTATTCTGGTTGATTTGCTTGGATGCGAATTCGCACCCTTGCGAGTCAACCAGAAACTGCCCTAAATGGTGGTACGCCCGCTCCCCCTCGCTGCGTGTGTTTGCACGCAGGGCCTGCCAATGGATGTTTAACATAAAGATCCATTCGCAGCCTGTGGGTGATCACCCACATCATTCGATGGTCGCCGACCATCGAATGATGTGGAACGTGAATGCATATCTAAGTGACTCTCAGGTCACTTAGATTTGCATGCACCTGCCCGCCCCTGGCACCAACGTCACTGGCAGGGCCGGCGCCACCACTAGGCAAATCTAGGCATTTGCCTAGGGCACCGGCCACTGGAGGGCGGCATTTCCCCCCCCCCCCCCGTGCCGCGGGGGTACCTGTCCTGCGGCTGTGTATATAAAGCTTGCGGCGGCGGCAGCGGTGGGTACCTGCAATCAATAAGAATTTAATAATGAGCGCTATCCGCCTGGCTACGCGGAAGCGCTTCTGTTGTGGAAACACTGGCCGCACGCTGATTGGCTGAGATTCAGCCAATCAGCGTGCGCCGTGCGGCCAGTGTTTTCACAACAGAAGCGGTTCCGCGTAGCCAGACGTATAGCGCTCGTTATTAAATTCTTATTGACTGCAGGGACCCCCAGCTGCCGCCGCCGCAAGCTTCATATACAATATACACAGCCGCAGGACAGGTACACCCCCCCCGGCACCGGGGCGCTCCGGTGCCTTGCACAGGCCCTGGTCACTGGTCAGTTACCATGGGAACGCCCAGCATTTACATGGGAACGCCCATGAATCTCTGGGCGTTCCCATGGGCGTGACTATTCCCCACCTCCATGCGCATCCGGCATATGCACATGCGCAGAAATTCGGCTGCGCATGCGTATACGCCAAACATCGGTCCCCGTGCGAATGAACGCTGGCTGCGAACGGACCAGAATAAGGTCCAAAGGGTATGTCGTCCCCTGGTCGACAATGTCTACGTTGACAGTCACTAAGTCGGCCGCTAATGGTGGACAGTGACTAGATGGCACCTAAGAATGTTCTGCATAGCCTAGGTCAACATTGACAGAAGGTCAACACAAGCTTGAGGTCAACATGGTAATGGTCGACATGAATATGGTTGACATAAGTTTTTATCTATCCAAGTAGAGAAATAGAGTGGTGACCGACCATGTTTATGTCGCCTTAAAGCTTGTGTTGACCTTCCGTCTGTGTCAACCTATGGTATGTCGACCATTCTTAGGTGTCGACCTAGTCACTGTCAACCATTAGTGGTCAACCTAGGCATTGTCTATCATCTATACTGTAACTGGATAAAGAAAGTTGAATGAATATTTGGGAAATGATTGCAAAGACCTAGAGCTCTAGTAAGGTGTGGTACAGTATATGTGTAATCTGGGGAAAATAGTTACTTTTTAGGGATTAAACCCTATGATGAGCCCTAAACACGGGGCGATATTCAACCATTTTCTGAGCGATTTCACATAATTTTAATAAATCGTGGCTCCTACACAGTGACAGGAGCCACGTGCTGCATGTACTGTTACGGCGCAGCACATAGCTCCTGTCACTGAGGAGGAGCCGGCACTTTTGTGTTATTATAGATAAATAGGTAGATAGATAGACAGACATATATTTTAGATATACAGTAGTGTTCCTGGAACAAGTGGCTCGGTAATACATATACTTATGCTGCATATTTCATTTGTTATAACTAACCCTTAGCCTGGACATTTACAGCTGACAGTGCAGCATGTCTGCTAAATGTTTAAAGATAATAATTTAGCTGAGCACTAACCTTTTGGAGCTACACTTTCTCTGACAGCTTCACGTCATCGCCATGTTCCTGAACCTGTGTCTATAAGGCTGCCTCTAAGCACCCCGCGATGATACCCTTCACTTTCACTTTCATTTATATGCAACTCAATGAGATAGAGAAAAAAGTTCATCCATCTTCAGCTTTTAATTTATTGATGAGTTTAAAACAACTGTTTAATGTGGAAAAGCGAAGCAGATCGATAGCAGGGAGCACAAATAAGTACTGCTATTGACACATCCGTATTTTAAGCCTAATTGCAGCCATATGCACTTTCTAAGGACATCTCACCCAGTAATTACGCCCTGGGGAATAGGTAGTTTATTGATGCATCTGTTTATTTTGCGCACACGTGTTCCTGATTATAGTCTCTGGGGGTCATTAGTGGAACCTGCAGTCCATCTTGTATTTATCTCTGAGCTGATATCAGACGCTTTAGCATCATGAATTTAAATTGTGTTCAGCCCAATTGTTTCTCCATTAAATTGTAAATAATTGTGGTGTGACACAGCTTCCATACAAGTTGTCTAGGATTAGTGACAACATTCCTACTGTGTTACAAAGAGCTGATGGAATCTATGTTTCACTATAAAGGTCTACAGTATAGAAACTTCTGTGTATGAGGTGGAATGGTGTCAACTTTGCTTTGCTTCTGTTCATCAAAGACTTTAACCCCTTCCTGACGCAGCATGTTTTTGCCTTCCTGACAGAGCCCTTTTTTTCAAATCTGACATGTATCACTTAAGTGGGGATAACTTTTTTTTGCTTTTACTTATCCCAGTGATTTTGAGACTGTTTTCTCGTGACACATTGTACTTCAAGTTAGTGGTAAATTTGGGTCGATACAGTCTGTGTTTTTTTGTGAAAAATACCAAAATGTCGTAAAAAAATGGAAAATTTAGCAATTTTCAAAATGTTAAATTTTCTGCTTGTGAGACAAATAATCATACCACTCAAAATAGTTAATAACTAACATAGACCATATGTCTACTTTATGTTTCCATCATTATTTCAACATCCTTTTAATTTTTTTGGACACTAGGAGGCTTAAAATATGAATAGCAAATTCTCAAATTTTCAAGAAAATTTCAAACACTGATTTTTTTAGGGACCAGTTCAGTTCTGATGTGACTTTGAGGGACTTGTATGTGAGACACCCCCATAAATGATGCCATTTCAAAAACTGCACCCCTCACAGTATTCAAAACAGCATTTTGGAAGTTTGTTTACCCTTTAGGTGTTTTACAGGAATTAAAACAAAGTGTAGGTGAAATTTCAAAATTTCATTTTTTTTTGCAGATTTGCAATTTTAATACATTTTTCTAAGGAACACAGTAGATTTTACTAGAGAAATGTGACTAAAAATTGATTCCCCCAATTCTTTTGTTTTCATAAATATCCTATATGTGGCCCTAGTGTGCACGTTGACCAAACCACAGGCTTCATAATAGAAGGAGCACCTACTTGATTTTGGAGCCTACTTTTTATGAGATTATTTTTTAGGCACCATGTAGGTTTCTAGGCACCATAAGATGCTAAAAGTTAGGAACCTCCCCCACAAGTGACCCCATTTTGCAAACTACACCCCTCAGGGAATTCATCTAGGGGTATAGTGTACATTTCAAACCCCCAGGGGTTTCACCAATTGTGGTACAACTGGGCAGTGAAAATGAAAAATTAATTTTTTTACACAAAAATGCAGTTCTGGCTCCAAATTTTTCATTTTCACAAGGAATGAAGGAGACAAAGCACCCCAAAATCTGTGCCCCAATTTCTCCCGAGTACGGCAATGCCTCACATGTGACCAAAAAATACCATTTGGGTGCATGGCAGGACTCAGAAGGGAAGGAGTGATTTTTGGATTTTGCAGCTCAGATTCTGGTGGAATGTTGGTGGGTGCTATGTCGCATTAGCAAGACCCCCGAAGCACCAATACAGTGGAACCCCCCCACAAGTGACCCCATTTTGCAAACTACACCCCTCAGGGAATTCATCTAGGGGTATAGTGTACATTTCAAACCCCCAGGGGTTTCACCAATTTTCATACAACTGGGCTGTGCAAATGAAAAATTAAATTTTTTACACAAAAATGCAGTTCTGGCTCCAAATTTGTCATTTTCACAAGGAATGAAGGAGACAACGCACCCCAAAATCTGTGCCCCAATTTCTCCCGAGTACGGCAATGCCTCACATGTGACCAAAAAATACCATTTGGGTGCATGGCAGGACTCAGAAGGGAAGGAGTGATTTTTGGATTTTGCAGCTCAGATTCTGGTGGAATGTTGGTGGGTGCTATGTCGCATTAGCAAGACCCCCAAAGCAGCAATACAGTGGAACCCCCCCACAAGTGACCCCATTTTGCAAACTACACCCCTCAGGGAATTCATCTAGGGGTATAGTGTACATTTCAAACCCCCAGGGGTTTCACCAATTTTGATACAACTGGGCTGTGCAAATGAAAACTTACATTTTTTACACAAAAATGCAGTTCTGGCTCCAAATTTTTCATTTTCACAAGGAATGAAGGAGACAAAGCACCCCAAAATCTGTGCCCCAATTTCTCCCGAGTACGGCAATGCCTCACATGTGACCAAAAAATACCATTTGGGTGCATGGCAGGACTCAGAAGGGAAGGAGTGATTTTTGGATTTTGCAGCTCAGATTCTGGTGGAATGTTGGTGGGTGCTATGTCGCATTAGCAAGACCCCCGAAGCACCAATACAGTGGAACCCCCCCACAAGTGACCCCATTTTGCAAACTACACCCCTCAGGGAATTCATCTAGGGGTATAGTGTACATTTCAAACCCCCAGGGGTTTCACCAATTTTGATACAACTGGGCTGTGCAAATGAAAAATTACATTTTTTACACAAAAATGCAGTTCTGGCTCCAAATTTTTCATTTTCACAAGGAATGAAGGAGACAAAGCACCCCAAAATCTGTGCCCCAATTTCTCCCGAGTACGGCAATGCCTCACATGTGACCAAAAAATACCATTTGGGTGCATGGCAGGACTCAGAAGGGAAGGAGTGATTTTTGGATTTTGCAGCTCAGATTCTGGTGGAATGTTGGTGGGTGCTATGTCGCATTAGCAAGACCCCCGAAGCACCAATACAGTGGAACCCCCCCACAAGTGACCCCATTTTGCAAACTACACCCCTCAGGGAATTCATCTAGGGGTATAGTGTACATTTCAAACCCCCAGGGGTTTCACCAATTTTGATACAACTGGGCTGTGCAAATGAAAACTTACATTTTTTACACAAAAATGCAGTTCTGGCTCAAAATTTTTCATTTTCACAAGGAATGAAGGAGACAAAGCACCCCAAAATCTGTGCCCCAATTTCTCCCGAGTACGACAATGCCTCATGTGTGACCAAAAAATGGCAGGACTCAGAAGGGAAGGAGTGATTTTTGGATTTTGCAGCTCAGATTCTGGTGGAATGTTGGTGGGTGCTATGTCTCATTAGCAAGACCCCCGAAGCACCAATACAGTGGAACCCCCCCACAAGTGACCCCATTTTGCAAACTACACCCCTCAGGGACTTCATCTAGGGGTATAGTGTACATTTCAAACCCCCAGGGGTTTCACCAATTTTGATACAACTGGGCTGTGCAAATGAAAAATTACATTTTTTACACAAAAATGCAGTTCTGGCTCCAAATTTTTCATTTTCACAAGGAATGAAGGAGACAAAGCACCCCAAAATCTGTGCCCCAATTTCTCCCGAGTATGGCAATGCCTCATATGTGACCAAAAAATACCAGTTGGGTGCATGGCAGGACTCAGAAGGGAAGGAGTGATTTTTGGATTTTGCAGCTCAGATTCTGGTGGAATGAATGGTGGGTGCTATGTGGCATTAGCAAGACCCCCGAAGCACGGTGAAATGATGAACCTAATAATCCATAGATGTGTGGTATATTTTAAAACACTCCTTTATACATAGGCCGGGTTTGTCGGGGCAAGTTTCACAGTGGAAAATAGTATCCTTTCTTATTCCCTTTTTATAGCAAACTTTGCACCTTTTTTGTGTCCTGCCCTTTCTTGCAGTGGAGGGGATTTCGTTCGGAAAATGCTGCCCTGGTACAATACGGGGGCCAGTACTAGAAGTACTGGGGCCCTCTGCCTGCTGGTTCCCAAATATTAGGCCCTTTATGACTTCCTCTTGAAAGTGCATAAATGTCCCCCTCTGGCTGGTAGAACGGAATAGCACGTAAGCGTTATACAGTGCCATCTGGATGATATACACGGCCAGCTTCTTGTACCAGATTTTTGTTTTCCGCAGGGGACTGTACGGCTTCAGTACCTGATCTGAAAGATCCACTCCGCCCATGTACTTATTGTAATCTAGGATACAATTAGGTTTTGAGGTGTGGGTACTGGTACCTCGTACAGGGATGGAGGTGGTACTGTCTCCATGAATTGTTGTCAGTATAAGGACATCCCTCTTGTCCTTATATTTGACCAACAACATATTTTCGGTGGATTGTGCCCTGCTTTCACCCCTTCTCAGTACTTGGGCAATGTGCGTTTTTGGGAGGCCTCTTTGGTTCTTGCGCACAGTACCGCAAGCTGCTGTACCTCTTGAACCAAGGGCCTTAAACAGGGGGATGCTATTGTAAAAGTTATCCACATAGAGGTGATAACCTTTATCCAGGAAGGGGTGCACTAAATCCCAGACAATTTTTCCACTAACACCTACGAGGGAGGGGGGGCATTCTGGCGGTTCAATTCTTGAATCCTTCCCTTCATATACCCTAAACCTGTGGGTGTACCCTGCGGTGCTTTCACACAGTTTATACATTTTTATGCCATACCTTGCCCTCTTACTGGGAAGGTACTGTCGGAATTTAACCCTTCCTTTAAAATGTATAAGGGACTCGTCGATACAAATAAATTTTTCAGGGATGTACATCTCTGCAAATTTGGCACTGAAATGATCAATGACCGGCCTGACTTTGAATAGCCGGTCAAAGGTGGGATCATCTCTGGGTGGGCACTGTGCATTATCGGTGTAATGTAAAAATTTAAGGATTATCTCAAAACGAGTCCGAGTCATGGCCATACGGTAAAGTGGGGTGCTGTACAGAACATCTGTACTCCAATATTGCCTAATTTCTGGCTTTTTTACTATGCCCATATGTAACACCAGACCCCAAAACGTCATCATCTCTACTGCATCTACAGGGGTCCACCTAGCAAATGATGACGTGGGGTTTTGAGCAATAAACTGCTGGGCATATAAATTACTTTGGTCCACCATTAAATTTATAAAATCATCAGAGAAAAATAATTTGAAAAAGTCAATTTCTCTGAGACCTGTTGAATCAAATTGGATTCCTGGGATGGCCAAAAACTCAGGAACCCGGGGCTCAAAATTGTCTGGTGGTGGGGTCCATACGGGATCAATCATTTGGGGGGGGGGTGTCTCAGCTGCTCTACGGGGGCGTCTTTGAGGGGTTCCCTCATCACTAGAGGAGGAAGAGGAGCTTAAGACGAATCCTTCAAATTCCCCGCTTGCATCACTGGCTGTGTCAGAGTCAAAGGCAAGCATGGCATATGCCTCCTCCGCTGAATACATTCTTCTGGATGACTGGGATGACATTTGGGATGACATTTGGGATGCCATTTTTATTTTTGTGTTTCTGTAAGTGTAATGTTTCAACACGTGTATAGTGTAGGGGGGGTACAAACTTTATTTCAACACGGGGGGTATGTAGTGTGTAGTGTGTATGTAGTGCAGAAAAAAAAATACTTTATACAGGAATTTGATCCCAATAAAAAAAAAAAAAATTGAAGGGGTTAAAAAAAAAAAAAAAAAGGTCCTGCGCCAAAAATTGAGCACAGATGTTGGTCAGTAACGTCCGTCACTGAACAGCGCTCAAAGGCAACAGGACACCCACAAAAGCAACGTGGGTGTAAAAACAATAAAAAAAAAATAAACCACAGCACTCTCCAAAAAAAAAACAATTACAAAAAACTGCAGAAAAAAAATGATATCAACCCTGTGCCAAAAATGCTGTTCAGTGATGTACGTCACTGATCAGTGGCCACAGGACACCCACAAAAGCAACGTGGGTGTAATAAACCACAGCACTCTCCAAAAAAAAAAACAATTTAAAAAAACTGCAGAAAAAAAATGATATCAACCCTGTGCCAAAAATGCTGTTCAGTGATGTACGTCACTGATCAGCGGCCACAGGACACCCACAAAAGCAACGTGGGTGTAATAAACCACAGCACTCTCCAAAAAAAAAAACAATTAAAAAAAACTGCAGAAAAAAAATGATATCAACCCTGTGCCAAAAATGCTGTTCAGTGATGTACGTCACTGATCAGCGGCCACAGGACACCCATAAAACAAAACCCCACTGCAATCCCCCCCCCCAAAAAAACTGCAGATCAGTGATGCAGTGATGCGACACTGATTAGCAGTGAGGGGCAGCAGGCAGACAACTGTGGGTGCAACCTGACAGGGTATATATAAAAAAAAAAACCCTGGACCTCCAAAAAGTTGCTGATCAGTTAATTAATTTAAACTGATCAGCACAAAAAGGGGGGGGGGGGGGGGCAGCAGTCAGTTGCACAGGCAGCACAACCTTTGGTGCAACTGACAGGTATATATATATAAAAAAAAAAAAAAAAAAAAAGTTGCTGATCAGCACAGATATACTGATCAGCACAAAAGGGGTGCAGCAGACACAAAATATAGCACTTTCTATCACTCTCTATCACTCTCTGTCACTCTCTGTCACTATCTGTCACTATCTCTCACGATCTGTGACTCTATGACACTGCAGCAGCAGGACACAGGAAGTCACAAGATCCAGGAAGCATCCAGCTGCTGGCAGCACGCTACCAGCGGTGATCAGCGGTGATCAGGTAAGTATCAGGCAAGGTTCAGGTATGTATATCACGACAGAGTGGCCGGTGACCGCTCTGCACGCAATTCCAGACCGGAATGGCGTCTGCAGCGCAGTCACCGTTAGTTTAAATGACGCGCCTTGGCTGTGATTGGTCCGTCGGTCCGACGGACCAATCACAGCCTTGGGGGCAGGTGGGGTGAGGTGGGGTGAGGTGTGGTCATCACCGGTGACCCCCTCATGCCCCCTCACACCCGGCGGTGATTGACACCTGTGTTACCGAGCGTCTGATTCGCCGGTAACACAGGAAAACGCTGCGACTGGCTGTTCACATTGAACAGCCAATCACAGCGATCGCCGACGGGGGGGAGGCATCGCCACCCCCCCCTGGGCATGCAGGGACATGTCTGCTGTCAGGGACAGTTTAAAGTCATGACGTATATATACGTCATGTGTCGGGAAGTACATCCCGGCCATGACGTATATATACGTCAAATGTCGGGAAGGGGTTAAATATTATGCATGGAAGCATGGGCGCCGGAATGGGGGGGCGAGGGGGCAGCTTGCCCCCCCCAAAATTACTGAGGCGCTAAAGTACCGTTGTCTGGGTCGCTGTCAGGGCCGGCGACAGGGGGGGTCAAGGGGGACATGTGTGATGGGCCCCGGCGATCTGAAGGGCCCCAGAGCCCGGCCGGGGCCCGTCTGTGTCTTGATGTATGTGTGAGGTCTTTTCTACACTCACATATCCTGCAGTTCTATGCGCGCTGGCGCCGCTGCGCCGGGTCTCTCCATCCGTCCTCCCTGTCAGACTCAGTCCCCTCCCTGCCGGTCGCCCTGCCCAGCGGTGTTTGATTGACACTTACAGTGTCCGACGCCGCGGCCGCCCGCCCCCTGCTGCTTCAGCGACGAGCGTCGCATGGGCATGGCATCCAGCATCCAGGTCCCCAGTGCGCTCCAACCCCATCCTGCTGCGGCCAGCGTGTCTGCCTGCTGTGTATGGGAGGGATCCAGGCAGCAAAACAAAAAAAGTAAGTTGAGGAGATCTCTAAACTTGCTCACAATTTGAGTTAATGTACATTGGGGATGTATTAAGTTATGGGGAGTGTGTGAACAATTGATGTTCTGGGCATATGAGTGGTGTGGGGACATGTTCTGGGCAAATGAGGGTTATAGGGACATGTGCTGGACATATGAGGGATGTGGGGGCATGTGCTGGACATATGAGGGATGTGGGGGCATGTGCTGGACATATGAGGGGTGTGGGGACATGTGCTGGACAAATGTTATTTTGTTACTAATAAAACTATAGTGTTTTTCTGTTACTCTATTACTATTGATGAAAACATATTTCATTAACTATCAGGGGGTAACATATAGCAATTTAGGGGGCGCCAAAATGAGATTATATCTTGCCCCCCCCCCAACCTAAAAACGTTCCAGCGCCACTGCATGGAAGATATCAGACAATAAGACATACAGCATAATGATCATTTACAAACCACTGCCCACAGAACATGGTTGGAGGAATTGTCTTGTTCTTCTTTTGACCTGCAGTGAGTCGCACTGCCTTTTATTTTGCCAGGAACGAACTATTGAAGAATAGTTGCCTTGCCGACTTGTGGGTGAGCTGCGGAACTGAGAGGACAGATGTGGGCATTCATTTTCATTTAATAAAAATAATAAAAATGCTTAACAGAACAGACAAAAAGAAACTATTTAAAAAAATAGGTGTAGTTTATAAACTCAACATCGGTATTCTTATGCATAAAAACCTTAACACTTAAATTAGCTTATCTAACTAAAATAACGACACGGACACAACTGCTGGCGTTTTAAATAATGAATGTCAAATTTATTTATGACAACTGACTATAAAACTATAAAATGGTGGCGGCACCAAAGAACGGTCAGAGGAAAGAAGGAGGGGGGGGGGTTGTAAGATCACCATAGCATTCACACACCGCTGGTGATCAACTCTCCCAGCCACCACCTGGGTCTGTCGTGGCAGCCATCTTCCGTGCAAAGAAGTATGGTTCCTGACAAGCGATGTCGGGAGAGCACCACCCACTATTTACACACTATTCCATCTACACAAATGACCGTTCTTTACCGCCAAGCTAGGCCCTAAGCCACAGCACCCCCACCAACTAACAAAACACGCTCAGCACCAAATTCTCAACCATAAAAATAAATCGGGCAAAAACAAAGCCAAGCCTTCCGGGCTCAGATGCACTCAATCATCCCTATACAGCTCTTCCCTCTAAAAAGACAATGCCATCATGGCAGATGACACCACCTCCAGTAGCCAACATGTAACGCTCCACAGCTGTATTCACTTTCTTACGTGAACTATCCACCCATAGGCAAGATCGTGCTGATCTCCATACTCGTCTGGGTATCACAGCAAACCACGCCAGCCGACAGGCTGGCCAAGCCTGCGCAATGATGTGCAGGTCCCTAATAATAAGGGACCTCAATTCCAAAGTTGTACACTGCCCGACATCATTGCCTCCTAGATGAATAATCAAGACCCTGGGGATGCCATATCTCCACAGGGCCCTCAACAACTGTTCACGCAAGGCACAGCAACGCATGCCTCTCACACCCAGCCACCTAACCAAGCTTGCTTCGGGATACATGCACACATTAGAAGCCAATGCCGACCTCAAGGCCCAATATATGAAGGAATGGCCCAAACGCTCCTGGTATCCTGTCGACTTGCAACATGGTACAAGAAGTTAACAACAACGGTAACAACGGCAAACTCACCACATGCATACACAAGGGTAAAGGAGAAAAGTTTTTAGGACCATGGCACCAGACCTTAAGGCACAAAACACAAAACCCCCCGGAGTAATCTATCAGGTACACCATGACAAATTATAAATTAGGCCGAATTGTGCCCCCGGGGGAATGTGAACACACCTCAAGACCCCCACAGTAAGTTGACGAGTGCTTATGCGTCCAGTGAACCATGACCCTATAAGACTGCGGAGCGCTATCGACCCAGGGACTGAATCTCTGCGTCGGAGCGCCCCCCGCAGTTGCAGACGTAGCAGCCCCGGTCCTAAAGGAATGCGACCCAAACTCCTTCGGATCGAGGCCCAAGGCCCCCAGTGCCCGGCCCAGGACATGACAGAACTGGTACTTAGTAAGCGGAGACCCGTCCTCGTGCATCAACCATGCGCCATGTAGGTCGGGACGCACCGAGGAGAAAGCGAAAGCGAACTCCACTGGGCACACCCCTTCCACGGCACACGGGAGCAAAGCCCGGTTCCCAGCAGCCGTGTCATCACTGAGCACCGCGTGCATGCGCACGACTTGCACCGGATGCCCGCCCGCGAACCAGCACGGCACTAACCTACCGCACCTGGCCGCGATGTCTCCCCCTGCCAGCCGCCCACTGCATCATTATCCGATGTCGGGGGCCCGCCGGGTGAGTCTGATGTCAGGGGCCCGCCGGGTGAGTCCGATGTCGGAGGCCCGCCGGGTGAGTCCGATGTCGGGGGCCCGCCAGATGAGTCCGATGTCGGGGGCCCGACTATTGCTGCTATTTTAATCTATAATGTTTGTAATTTCTAAATGCTGTTTTTCTCTTTTTATTATTTGTTTACAGTTTCTATGGCAACCTTCTTCTGTGGTCGTGGCCTGCAGTCCCTGACGGCAGAGGTGCGGATGACGCTGTGCGTGCAAGCGTGGTCGCAGTAATGTTGACACACTCGGGACGTCAGTATGGGGCGCCGGCTTGTCCGGTCTCATGACCAGGGTGATGTGCAGGTGTCAGATACAGGTGAGGGGGTTGCTTGTCATTATGGTTTGTGGGTGGGGATCTCTGAGGGGTATATTATGACGCATTGTTTCATGGATCTGGTTGTACTATATATATATATATATATATATATATAGATATAGATATAGATAGTTAGATATATATATATATATATATATATATATATATAGACTGTGGTGTGCGGTCCGGCACTCTCCCCTCCTGACAACAGCCCCGGTGCCTTCCAGGCATAAACGATATGAACACACAAGTAATAGGCGGCACTCCGAGGTCTTCTTAAAACAACTTTGTATTTGGATCAGGACACCAACGTTTCGAGGCTTACGCCTCTTTGTCAAGGTGAAGTAAAACAGTGAACAGTGAAGTAAAACAGTTCACTGTTTTACTTCACCTTGACAAAGAGGCGTAAGCCTCGAAACGTTGGTGTCCTGATCCAAATACAAAGTTGTTTTAAGAAGACCTCGGAGTGCCGCCTATTACTTGTGTGTTCATATATATATATATATATATATATATATATATATAGGTTGATCAGGCCATGGACTAAATAGATTTGGCCTCGTATGCGCAAAATTAGGCTGCTCTGTATTTGACCAATGTTGCTGAAAAGATACAATATCAGTTTTACTGTGAATGATATACTGTGTTATACAGCAAATTGAGAATAAGTAGCTGCGGTGTAACAGATTATATGGAAGGCCAAAGCCTGACATAAGCATAGCCAGTACTATTAATGTATGCCACACTTATACAGTAGAACTAGTGAATATGTTTCAGCAGTCAAGATACCAATTACACCTCTGCAGGTATCTGCAGCTAGTGTGGAGTGTTGATTGTATTAAATAGGAGTTAATGCTTCCTCTACTGTAGTCTAAAAGTATATTATAAGCTACAAAGAATTGAGGTGCAGGTCAAGTTACTATGCTAGTTACAGGGTCATTGCTATAATGAACTAGATAGACTATATTATTTATTCCATTACTACAATTGTGCATTTAGAATACATTAAATAATGCAGTGAGGAAATGTATTGGATGTATTGTTTAGTAAGTGGTTATTTTACAACTGAAATGTAAAATAAGTATTGGGATAAATATGAGGGTGCGGGCTGCGGCGGAGAGGAGGATGGCGCACCCTCATGCCTCCGCCCGCACCCTCCAGCACTTTCAATTTGAAAACATCTGGATGCGAGTTCCGGCGTTACTAAAAATCACACCTTCAGAATGTGCGATTTTGCGGCAAAAACCATTTGCCACTATTTGCCATTTTTTTCCATTAACTATGAGAATTTGGAAAAACGTACGATTTTGGCCGTTTTTTGCCTAAAAATCGTACAAATCACATTTTCGCATCTGATTAAATGTCACCCATTCTGTTCATATTATGCATCAATACAACATAATTTGGAAGTGTTAGACAAATGTAGACATACAGTACTAGGTTTTGAAGAGCAACTCAGCAGCTGTATAGAAAAGGTGCGAACATGGCGAATGTATGGGATGAGTATGTGTGATTGAGAATGTATTTATAATCAATGTGTTGCTCTTGTGACATCACAATTAACCATTTAAACATTATTATGCCCAAATATATATATTAATAAAAGTGTATAGTATGTATTATAATTTATTACAAAGTAACTTTGGGTTGGCAATAGCAGATGGGCAGCTATTATGCCACCTGTTAGCACATTCCCGCTGTATTAAAGTGAACCGCAGAGAGGGGTTCCAGGTTATGATTTTTTGCTGAATATTGCCTCACAAGTAACATTGCTTATTTCTCATGATGCTACTTATTGTAATGTATTTTCAGGGTTGACTATTTTGGGTGACTCCAGGAAACAGGCTCCGAAAAGAGGCCACCCAGACAAAGGCTATAAAGTGCCTATAATGCCATAATAGGTCATTGGTACGACCTCATTTAGAATACTGCATCCAGTTCTGGAGGCCGTGTCTCCAATATATAAATACTCTAGAGATGGTACAAAGAAGGGCAATTGAAATAGTACATGGCCTACAGTGCCTTGCATAAGTATTCACCCCCCTTGGCATTTTTCATGTTTTGTTGCCTCACAACATGGAATTAAAATGGATTGTTTAGAGTTTTGCATCATTTCATTCAAAGATCATGCCTACAAGTTTTTGTTATTATTATTATTGTGAAGCAAACAAAAATCAAAAATATGACAAAATAGCAGAAAACTTCAGCATGCATAACAATTCACCCCCCTTCCCCCCAAAGTCAGTATTTTGTAGAGCCATCTTTTGTGGCAATTACAGCTGCAGGTCACTTTGGATAAGTCTCTATGAGCTTTTTACATCTTACCGATGTGATTTTTGGCCATTCCTCAAGGCAAAACTGCTCCAGCTCCTTCATGTTGGATGGTTTCCGCTTGTGAAAAGCAATCTTCAAGTCTGACCACAGATTCTCAATTGGATTGAGATCTGGGCTTTGACTAGGCCATTCCAACACATATAAATGTTTACCCTTAAACCACTCGAGTGTTGCTTTAGCAGTATGCTTTGGGCCATTGTCCTGCTGGAAGGTGAACCTTCATCGCAGTCTCAAATCAAAGGCAGACTGAAACAGGTTTTGCTCAAGAATATCACTGTATTTAGCCTCATCCATCTTTCCCTTGACTTGAATCAGTTTCCCAGTATCTCCTGCTGCTGAAAAATATCCACCACCATGTTTCACTGTGGGGATGGTGTTCTTGGGGTGATGGGATGTGTTGAGTTGCGCCAGACTTAGTATTTTCCTTGGTGGTGGCATAAAAGTAAAATGTTAGTCTCATCTGACCAGAGCACCTTCCTCCATACATTTGGGGAGTCGCACACCTGCCTTTTGGCAAACTCAAAAGGTGCCTTCTTATTTTTAACACTAAGTAATGTTTTTTGTTTTTGCTGATCACTCTTCCATAAAGCCCAGCTCTATGGAGTGTATGGCTTACTGTGGTCCCATGCACAGATACACCAGTCTCTGTTGTGGATCTCTGCAGCTCCTTCAGGGTTACCTTTGGTCTCTGTGCTGCCCCTCTGATTAATGCCCTCCTTGCCCGGTCTGTGAGTTTTGGTAGCCGACCCTCTCTTGGCAGGTTTGTTGTGGTACCATGTTCTTTCCATCTGAAGATGATGGATTTGACTTGTGCTTCTCAACAATTTTGCCCCTGACTTGTTTTTAGAGCTCCTTGATCTTCATGGTGTGATGCCTGTTGCTTAGAGGTGTTGGGCCTTTCAGAAAAGGTGTGTTTATACTGACAGATCATGTGACACTTAGATTGCACACAGGTGCGCTTCATTTCACTAATTATGTGACTTCTTTAAGTAATTGTTTGCACCAGACCTTTTGAGGGGCTTCATAGCAAAGGGGGTGAATATATATGCACATGTTAATTTTCAGATTTTTTTTTATATATAGTTTTCTAATTTCACTTCACCAATTTAGACTATTTAGACTATCTTGTACAGACCCATCTCATACAATTCAGATAAAAAAAAAAACATTTAAATTACAGTTTGTAATATAACAAAATAGGTAAAAAGCCAAGGGGTGAATACTTTTGCAAGGCACTGTGCATCATAACACTTATTCAGAAAGGCTAAAAAATCTCAGTGTGTATAGATTGGAGCAGAGAAGGGAAAGGGGGGACATGATAGAGACTTTGACATATAGCGAAGGGTTTAACAAAGTCCAGGAGGGAAACATTCTGCAAATAAAGGGAAGTATTAGAACATGAGGACATGCACTTCAGAGGAAATCTGAGGAAAAATTACTTCACAGAAAGGGTAGTATATAAGTGGAATAGCCTCCCATCAGAGGTGGTAGAAGCTAGGACAGTAGAAATTTTTAACCCCTTCCTGACAGAGCCAGTTTTTGCGTTCCTGACAGAGCCCTTTTTTTCAAATCTGACATGTCTCACTTAAGTGGGGATAACTTTTTTTTGCTTTTACTTATCCCAGTGATTTTGAGATTGTTTTTTCGTGACACATTGTACTTCAAATTAGTGGTAAATTTGGGTCAATACAGTCTGTGTTTTTTTGTGAAAAATACCAAAATGTCGTAAAAAATTGGAAAATTTAGCAATTTGCAAAATGTTAAATTTTCTGCTTGTGAGACAAATAATCATACCACTCAAAATAGTTAATAACTAACATAGACCATATGTCTACTTTATGTTGACATCATTATTTCAACTTCCTTTTAATTTTTTTGGACACCAGGAGGCTTACAATATGAATAGCAAATTCTCAAATTTTCAAGAAAATTTCAAACACTGATTTTTTTAGGGACCAGTTCAGTTCTGATGTGACTTTGAGGGACTTGTATGTGAGACACCCCCATAAATGATACCATTTCAAAAACTGCACCCCTCACAGTATTCAAAACAGCATTTTGGAAGTTTGTTAACCCTTTAGGTGTTTCACAGGAATTAAAACAAAGTGTAGGTAAAATTTCAAAATTTCATTTTTTTTGCAGATTTGCAATTTGAATACATTTTTCTAAGGAACACAGTACATTTTACTAGAGAAATGTGACTAAAAATTGATTCCCCCAATTCTTTTGTTTTCATAAATATCCTATATGTGGCCCTAGTGTGCACGTTGACCAAACCACAGGCTTCATAATAGAAGGAGCACCTACTTGATTTTGGAGCCTCCTTTTTATGAGATTATTTTTTAGGCACCATGTAGGTTTCTAGGCACCATAAGATGCTAAAAGTTAGGAACCCCCCCACAAGTGACCCCATTTTGCAAACTACACCCCTCAGGGAATTCATCTAGGGGTATAGTGTACATTTCAAACCCCCAGGGGTTTCACCAATTTTGATACAACTGGGCAGTGAAAATGAAAAATTACATTTTTTTACACAAAAATGCAGTTCTGGCTCAAAATTTTTCATTTTCAGAAGGTATGAAGGAGAAAAAGCACCCCAAAATATGTGCCCCAATTTCTCCCGAGTACGGCAATGCCTCACATGTGACCAAAAAATACCAGTTGGGTGCATGGCAGGACTCAGAAGGGAAGGAGTGATTTTTGGATTTTGCAGCTCAGATTCTGGTGGAATTTTGGTGGGTGCTATGTCGCATTAGCAAGACCCCCCAAGCACCAATACAGTGGAACCCCCCCACAAGTGACCCCATTTTGCAAACTACACCCCTCAGGGAATTCATCTAGGGGTATAGTGTACATTTCAAACCCCCAGGGGTTTCACCAATTTTGATACAACTGGGCAGTAAAAATGAAAAATTACATTTTTTTACACAAAAATGCAGTTCTGGCTCAAAATTTTTCATTTTCAGAAGGTATGAAGGAGAAAAAGCACCCCAAAATCTGTGCCCCAATTTCTCCCGAGTACGGCAATGCCTCACATGTGACCAAAAAATACCAGTTGGGTGCATGGCAGGACTCAGAAGGGAAGGAGTGATTTTTGGATTTTGCAGCACAGATTTTGGTGGAATGAATGGTGGGTGCTATGTTGCACCAATACAGTGGAACCCCCCCACAAGTCACCCCATTTTGCAAAGTACACCCCTCAGGGAATTCATCTAGGGGTATAGTGTACATTTCAAACCCCCAGGGGTTTCACCAATTTTGATACAAGTGGGCAGTGAAAATGAAAAATTAAATTTTTTTACACAAAAATGCAGTTCTGGCTCAAAATTTTTCATTTTCAGAAGGTATGAAGGAGAAAAAGCACCCCAAAATATGTGCCCCAATTTCTCCCGAGTACGGCAATGCCTCACATGTGACCAAAAAATACCAGTTGGGTGCATGGCAGGACTCAGAAGGGAAGGAGTGATTTTTGGATTTTGCAGCTCAGATTCTGGTGGAATTTTGGTGGGTGCTATGTCGCATTAGCAAGACCCCCCAAGCACCAATACAGTGGAACCCCCCCACAAGTGACCCCATTTTGCAAACTACACCCCTCAGGGAATTCATCTAGGGGTATAGTGTACATTTCAAACCCCCAGGGGTTTCACCAATTTTGATACAACTGGGCAGTGAAAATGAAAAATTACATTTTTTTACACAAAAATGCAGTTCTGGCTCAAAATTTTTCATTTTCAGAAGGTATGAAGGAGAAAAAGCACCCCAAAATATGTGCCCCAATTTCTCCCGAGTACGGCAATGCCTCACATGTGACCAAAAAATACCAGTTGGGTGCATGGCAGGACTCAGAAGGGAAGGAGTGATTTTTGGATTTTGCAGCTCAGATTCTGGTGGAATTTTGGTGGGTGCTATGTCGCATTAGCAAGACCCCCCAAGCACCAATACAGTGGAACCCCCCCACAAGTGACCCCATTTTGCAAACTACACCCCTCAGGGAATTCATCTAGGGGTATAGTGTACATTTCAAACCCCCAGGGGTTTCACCAATTTTGATACAACTGGGCAGTGAAAATGAAAAATTACATTTTTTTACACAAAAATGCAGTTCTGGCTCAAAATTTTTCATTTTCAGAAGGTATGAAGGAGAAAAAGCACCCCAAAATCTGTGCCCCAATTTCTCCCGAGTACGGCAATGCCTCACATGTGACCAAAAAATACCAGTTGGGTGCATGGCAGGACTCAGAAGGGAAGGAGTGATTTTTGGATTTTGCAGCACAGATTTTGGTGGAATGAATGGTGGGTGCTATGTTGCACCAATACAGTGGAACCCCCCCACAAGTCACCCCATTTTGCAAAGTACACCCCTCAGGGAATTCATCTAGGGGTATAGTGTACATTTCAAACCCCCAGGGGTTTCACCAATTTTGATACAAGTGGGCAGTGAAAATGAAAAATTACATTTTTTTACACAAAAATGCAGTTCTGGCTCAAAATTTTTCATTTTCAGAAGGTATGAAGGAGAAAAAGCACCCCAAAATATGTGCCCCAATTTCTCCCGAGTACGGCAATGCCTAACATGTGACCAAAAAATACCAGTTGGGTGCATGGCAGGACTCAGAAGGGAAGGAGTGATTTTTGGATTTTGCAGCTCAGATTCTGGTGGAATTTTGGTGGGTGCTATGTCGCATTAGCAAGACCCCCCAAGCACCAATACAGTGGAACCCCCCCACAAGTGACCCCATTTTGCAAACTACACCCCTCAGGGAATTCATCTAGGGGTATAGTGTACATTTCAAACCCCCAGGGGTTTCACCAATTTTGATACAACTGGGCAGTGAAAATGAAAAATTACATTTTTTTACACAAAAATGCAGTTCTAGCTCAAAATTTTTCATTTTCAGAAGGTATGAAGGAGAAAAAGCACCCCAAAATCTGTGCCCCAATTTCTCCCGAGTACGGCAATGCCTCACATGTGACCAAAAAATACCAGTTGGGTGCATGGCAGGACTCAGAAGGGAAGGAGTGATTTTTGGATTTTGCAGCTCAGATTCTGGTGGAATTTTGGTGGGTGCTATGTCGCATTAGCAAGACCCCCCAAGCACCAATACAGTGGAACCCCCCCACAAGTGACCCCATTTTGCAAACTACACCCCTCAGGGAATTCATCTAGGGGTATAGTGTACATTTCAAACCCCCAGGGGTTTCACCAATTTTGATACAAATGGGCAGTGAAAATGAAAAATTACATTTTTTTACACAAAAATGCAGTTCTGGCTCAAAATTTTTCATTTTCACAAGGTATGAAGGAGAAAAAGCACCCCAAAATCTGTGCCTCAATTTCTCCCGAGTACGGCAATGCCTCAAATGTGACCAAAAAATACCAGTTGGGTGCATGGCAGGACTCAGAAGGGAAGGAGTGATTTTTGGATTTTGCAGCACAGATTTTGGTGGAATGAATGGTGGGTGCTATGTTGCACCAATACAGTGGAACCCCCCCACAAGTGACCCCATTTTGCAAACTACACCCCTCAGGGAATTCATCTAGGGGTATAGTGTACATTTCAAACCCCCAGGGGTTTCACCAATTTTGATACAAGTGGGCAGTGAAAATGAAAAATTAAATTTTTTTACACAAAAATGCAGTTCTGGCTCAAAATTTTTCATTTTCAGAAGGTATGAAGGAGAAAAAGCACCCCAAAATCTGTGCCCCAATTTCTCCCGAGTACGGCAATGCCTCACATGTGACCAAAAAATACCAGTTGGGTGCATGGCAGGACTCAGAAGGGAAGGAGTGATTTTTGGATTTTGCAGCACAGATTTTGGTGGAATGAATGGTGGGTGCTATGTTGCACCAATACAGTGGAACCCCCCCCACAAGTCACCCCATTTTGCAAACTACACCCCTCAGGGAATTGATCTAGGGGTATAGTGTACATTTCAAACCCCCAGGGGTTTCACCAATTTTGATACAAGTGGGCAGTGAAAATGAAAAATTACATTTTTTTACACAAAAATGCAGTTCTGGCTCAAAATTTTTCATTTTCAGAAGTAATGAAGGAGACAAAGCACCCCAAAATGTGCCCCAATTTCTCCCGAGTACGGCAATGCCTCATGTGTGACCAAAAAGTGGCAGGACTCAGAAGGGAAGGAGTGATATTTGGATTTTGCAGCACAAATTCTGGTGGAATGATGGTGGGTGCTATGTCGCATTAGCAAGACCCCCAAAGCACCAATACAGTGGAACCCCCCCACAAGTGACCCCATTTTGCAAACTACACCCCTCAGGGAATTCATCTAGGGGTATAGTGTACATTTCAAACCCCCAGGGGTTTCACCAATTTTGATACAAGTGGGCAGTGAAAATGAAAAATTACATTTTTTTACACAAAAATGCAGTTCTGGCTCAAAATTTTTCATTTTCAGAAGGTATGAAGGAGAAAAAGCACCCCAAAATCTGTGCCCCAATTTCTCCCGAGTATGGCAATGCCTCATATGTGACCAAAAAATACCAGTTGGGTGCATGGCAGGACTCAGAAGGGAAGGAGTGATTTTTGGATTTTGCAGCTCAGATTCTGGTGGAATGTTGGTGGGTGCTATGTGGCATTAGCAAGACCCCCGAAGCACGGTGAAATGATGAACCTAATAATCCATAGATGTGTGGTATATTTTAAAACACTCCTTTATACATAGGCCGGGTTTGTCGGGGCAAGTTTCACAGTGGAAAATAGTTTCCTTTCTTATTCCCTTTTTATAGCAAACTTTGCACCTTTTTTGTGTCCTGCCCTTTCTTGCAGTGGAGGGGATTTCGTTCGGAAAATGCTGCCCTGGTACAATACGGGGGCCAGTACTAGAAGTACTGGGGCCCTCTGCCTGCTGGTTCCCAAATACTAGGCCCTTTATGACTTCCTCTTGAAAGTGCATAAATGTCCCCCTCTGGCCGGTAGAACGGAATAGCACGTAAGCGATGATATACACGGCCAGCTTCTTGTACCAGATTTTTGTTTTCCGCAGGGCACTGTACGGCTTCAGTACCTGATCTGAAAGATCCACTCCGCCCATGTACCTATTGTAATCCAGGATACAATTAGGTTTTAAGGTGTGGGTACTGGTACCTCGTACAGGGACGGAGGTGGTACTGTCTCCGTGAATTGTTGTCAGTATAAGGACATCCCTCTTGTCCTTATATTTGACCAACAACATATTTTCGGTGCATATTCCCCTGCTTTCACCCCTTCTCATTACTTGGGCAATGTGCGTTTTTGGGAGGCCTCTTTGGTTCTTGCGCACAGTACCGCAAGCTGCTGTACCTCTTGAACCAAGGGCCTTAAACAGGGGGATGCTAGTGTAAAAGTTATCCACATAGAGGTGATAACCTTTATCCAGGAAGGGGTGCACTAAATCCCAGACAATTTTTCCACTAACACCTACGAGGGAGGGGGGGCATTCTGGCGGTTCAATTCTTGAATCCTTCCCTTCATATACCCTAAACCTGTGAGTGTACCCTGAGGTGCTTTCACACAGCTTATACATTTTTATGCCATACCTTGCCCTCTTACTGGGAAGGTACTGGCGGAATTTAACCCTTCCTTTAAAATGTATAAGGGACTCGTCTATGCAAATGAATTTATCTGGGATGTACATCTCTTCAAATTTGGCACTGAAATGATCAATGACCGGCCTGACTTTGAATAGCCGGTCAAAGGTGGGATCATCTCTGGGTGGGCACTGTGCATTATCGTTGTAATGCAAAAATTTAAGGATCGTCTCAAATCGAGCCCGGGGCATGGCCATACGGTAAAATGGGGTGCTGTACAGAACATCTGTACTCCAATATTGCCTAATTTCTGGCTTTTTTACTATGCCCATATGAAACACCAGACCCCAAAACGTCATCATCTCTACTGCATCTACAGGGGTCCACCTAGCAAATGATGACGTGGGGTTTTGAGCAATAAACTGCTGGGCATATAAATTAGTTTGGTCCACCATTAAATTTATAAAATCATCAGAGAAAAATAATTTGAAAAAGTCAATTTCTCTGAGACCTGTGGAATCAAATTGGATTCCTGGCATGGCCAAAAACTCAGGAACCTGGGGCTCAAAATTGTCTGGTGGTGGGGTCCATACGAGATCAATTATTGGGGGGGGGGGGGTCTCAGCTGCTCTACGGGGGCATCTTTGAGGGGGTCCCTCATCACCAGAGGAGGAAGAGGAGCTTAAGGCGAATCCTTCAAATTCCCCGCTTGCATCACTGGCTGTGTCAGAGTCAGAAGCAAGCATGGCATATGCCTCCTCCACTGAATACATTCTTCTGGATGACTGGGATGACATTTGGGATGACATTTGGGATGCCATTTTTATTTTTGTGTTACTGGTAGTGAAATGTTTCAACACGTGTATAGTGTAGGGGGGGGTACAAACTTTATTTCAACCAGGGGGGTATGTAGTGTGTAGTGTGTATGTAGTGCAGAAAAAAAAAATACTTTATACAAAAAAAAAAAAAATGAAGGGGTTAAAAAAAAAAAAAAAATTGAAGGGGTTAAAAAAAAAAAAAAAAAGGTCCTGCGCCAAAAATTGAGCACAGATGTTGGTCAGTAACGTCCGTCACTGAACAGCGCTCAAAGGCAACAGGAATTTGATCAAAAAAAAAAAAAAATAGATCAACCCTGTGCCGAAAAAGATGATCAGTGATGTACGTCACTGATCAGCGCACAGCGGCCACAGGACACCCCCAAAATCACAGTGTGTGTAAAAAAAAAATTAAAAAAAGACCCCACAGCAAACACACAAAAAAAAAAGGTGATCAGTGATGCGACACTGATTACCAGTGAGGGGCAGCAGGTGCACAACCTTTGGTGCAACTGACAGTGCAACTGGCAGGTATATATAAAAAAAAAAAAACCTCTGCACCCCTAAAAAGTTGCTGATCACCTCAGACATAGTGATCAGCACAAAAGGCGGGGGCAGCAGACACAAAATTTAGCACTCTCTATCACTCTCTGTCACTATCTCTCTCTATCTCTCTCTATCTCTCTCTATCTCACTATCTATCACTCTATGACACTGCAGCAGCAGCACTGACAGTTATATATATGAAAAATAACCCCTGCACCCCCAAAAAGTTGCTGGGGGTGCACAAAAGGGGGGCAGCAGACAAAATATAGCAGTCTCTATCACTCTCTGTCACTATCTCTCTCTATCTCTCTATCTCTCACTATCTATCACTCTATGACACTGCAGCAGGTATATATATATATATAAAAAATACCCTGCGCCCCCAAAAAGTTGCTGATCAGTTAATTTATACTGATCAGCACAAAAGGGGGGGCAGCAGTCAGTTATATAAAAAAATATATAGCACGATCTGTCACTATCTCTCTATCTCTCTCTATCTCTCTCTCTCTATCTCTCTCTATCTCTCTATCTATAACTCTATTACACTGCAGCAGCACAAAATATAGCACTCTCTGTCACTAGGCCTCTCTATCTCTCTCTCTCTATCTCTCTCTCTCTCTAACTCGATGACACTGCAGCAGCACAACACAGCACAACACAGCACAGGATGTCACAAGATGAAGCAAGATCCCAAGCAGTGATCAGGTAAGTATTGAGCAAGGTTCTGGTCAGTAAATGGCGACAGCTGGGCACGGTGACCGCACTGCACGCTATTCCAGACCGGAATGGCGTCTGCAGTGTAGTCCCCGTTAGTTTAAACCCCCCTCCATGGCTGTGATTGGTCCGTCGGTCCGACGGACCAATCACGGCCTTTGGGGGCGGGCGGGGTGAGGTGGGGTGACACCAGTGTCACCCTTACACCCCGCGGTGATTGGTGCTGTACTTTACAGCACCAATCACCTCCGATCCCGTGTCACCGGCGAACGTTATTCGCCGGTGACACAGAAAACGCTGTAATTGGCTGTTCACACTTAACAGCCAATCACAGCGATCGCCGACGGGGGGGCTGCATCGCAGCCCCCCCTGGGCATGCAGGGACATGTCTGCTGTCAGGGACAGCAGACATCGTCCCTCTGTCACTGCGTCTCTAGACGCAGTGACAGTTAGAAGCCATGACGTATATATACGTCATGTGTCGGGAAGGGGTTAAACATACATGGGATAGAGATAAGAATATCCTTACAAAAAATAAAGATCAAATAGGGTTTAATGGTAACAATATGGTTAAAAAGGGACAGAATAGATGGGCTGAAAGGTTTTTATCTGCTGTCAAATTCTTTGTTTCTATGTTTCTAAGTGATTCGGCCTGGCTTCTTTATTCCATATGCACAGCCTTCAGCACTTGTGGAAATGAAATCTATAGGTATAGCACCATCTTGCCAAGGGTTACATGCTTGTTGCCATGCGTTTCATGCTCATTGCCAGGTGTTTTATGCATGCTGCCAGGGGTCACATGCTCATTGCCAGCTGTTACATGCTCATTGCCAGGGGTTACATGCTCATTGCCAAGGGTTACATGCTCATTGTCAGGGGTTTCATGGTCATTGCAATGGGTTTTATGCATGCTGCCAGGGGTTACATGCTCATTAACATGGGTTACTGCTCATTGCCAGGAGTTTCTTGCTTGTTGCCAGGAGTTTCTTGATTGTTGTCAAGGGTAACATGCTCATTGCCAGGGGTTTTATGCTCGTTACCAGGGGACTTCCATGAAACTTGCTGCACTTCCCTTACAGTTGCTATTTATTTATTATTTATTAACAGTTTCTTATATAGCGCAGCATATTCCGTTGCGCTTTACAAAGGGGACAGTGATACAACAAAACAGGGTATTTACAGACAGTCAAAATGTAGGAGGGCCCTGCTCGCAAGCTTACGTCCAGTATGGATTTTGAAAATGAAACTTTCATAGACCACCTGGTGCCGGCTCCCCCAAGTCACCACTAGGGATGCAGTAGCATTGCTACCCCATTACCTATCATCTACTATGTGGTTTGCATGAATGTTTTGGATCATATCTGTCTTAAGACCCTAACAGTTTTATGATTTACTGTCCTTGGCAGTCTTATACTAATGTTTTACTATTGTTTATGGCTTATGATCACTTGTATTAATAGGACTGATGTGGCCATACGACCAATCACCCCATCGTCACTCAGTGCAGAATCAGTTCTAGTGAAGAAGAGCGTGCTGTATTAGCCATTGCCTCAGTTTCATATGTACAGAATGATGCTCATTTCTGCTCCGGTCTTTTGTTCTCTCTCTCTAAAGTGCATATTAGAAGTTTGTGCAGAATGCTAAGAACTTGTTTCATTTACAGAAATCCAGGCTTGAAAACAACTTAAAAAAAATAAATCCAAAGAGCATTAAGGTGCAAAAAGATCAAACCCCAGAGATATGTGAGCTTCAATTCACACCTTTAATTGCCAGCAGACACTAGAACAAAAAACACACAAGTGAGCAAATGACTGGCGGGCAATAAAACTCAGCTGACTGTAAAATGAGTCAGGATGCTAGCACAGAACCGTACTAGAAGTAACTTCAGGATATTCATCAGTCTCTTTAAATGAGCTATTTAAAGTTAAAATTCCCACCTATCAACACTTTGGGAAAGAAAGCGGGTAAAACACAATCTGCCATACATGAAACTCTATGCTTTGCCTTTAAGGCATTACAGTCCCATTCACAGGTAGACTGTGAAAGTTGTAATACTGGTGCGGGGTCGCTTAAAAGATCACAACTCAATTATTCCCATGTTGTCTCTTGTATCACCCTACAGTGCTGGCACTAGCACATTAGTGGTGCACATACTAGAAATGTAAATATGTCCAGGGAAGCATGCTATACACAAGGGCCTGACTCACTGCACTGCATCAGGTCCTTGTACAGATGGAGCGTGCCTCTTCCTTGCAGGCAGTCCCGTATCGCCGACACCTGCCCCCACCTCCCCGCCTAACCCTGCCCGTCTCCCTGAAGCGGAGACAGGCAGGGTTCCCGTCCCCCGCCACCAGGAAACTGGGACGCACGTGCATGTGGGACACGAGCGCGGCCCAGTCAGATGTAGCGCCGGCTCGCCAGTGGGGGCGGTCTGGCGAGCCACAGCACTGACTGAGCGGTGCTACATCTGTACACTACACTACTGTAACACACACAGCCGGGCATGCATATAGAATATATATATAGTTTCTATATGCAATGAAAAAGAATTCCTGGGGGTAATAGTTGGTTGCACTGCCGAGACACAGCCAGTCATGCATATAAATTCATATGCATGCCCGGCTGTGTCTCAGCAGCACGTCTGTCCATTACTCCCAGGAATTTCATTTTTAACCCATTTGGGGTAATTTACCCCTGTTCACTGACCACTGAGTTAGGGGATACTTACATATTGTGGGGTGTTTGGACAGATTTCATGCAAATTAGCTTTAATAAATATGGCCGCATATGTTCTAATGAAAGAAAAAATTAAAAATTCTTGGTATTCGGTTTGGATTTGAAATTTTAGAATGTATAGAAATAAAATGATGGGCACTACATATAGGAAGGTATCACACCCATAGAAATCGAAGGTGTATACATTGTATTTATTTATTTGGAAACACTATAACTATTATAAACTAGCGACCCGCCCCGGCTTCGCACAGGAAGCACTAATTATCTATAGCCAGATGACTTCGGATTTTTGTAGTTGATTGTTAGATTTGGGACTACCTTGTCGACAACGGCTTGAATATTCAGTTGCATTTGACGGGAACAAAATCTCATTCATGGCATGATCAATTAATTACCAAAAAAAAACCAAAATTTCTGTTGATCCGACCGCTACCAAACTTCACAGGATCACCCGCTGGGCTAATCTGAAGATTGCCTGAAAATGTCATCAAAATCAGTCATGCCGTTTTGGAGTCCATAGGGAACATACACACATACACACATCCATTATCTCTTATATATTTGACTACATCTGTCACTCAAAGTGTGTCTGGAGCTATAAAGCTGGGTGGAGCCTCTGACTCACATGACTGACTCACATGACAGAGAACCAGCCCAGTGAGCCCACAGACAGTGCCACTGCCAGACACCCTCTGCCTCTCCATGTTACACAGCAAAGACACAGCTACTCACCAGACACACCAGGTGAGCGCCCCACACCTCCATATCTCCCAACATGACCCTCTCCAGGAGGGACAGAATGCTCTGTTTGTGGACTTCCATCTTAATTTATGATTGTCATCACCTGTCATTTTAAACAGGGTAATTGATAAGAAAGGTTTTTAAGCACAGGTGATGGTAATCCATAAATTAAGAAGAAAGTCCAGAAACAGAGCAATGTGTCCCTCCTGGAGAGGGTCATGTTGGGTATGCACCTCCCTCCCCCCCCCCATTCACGGCATCCCCACGATTAAATGGCACATGCAAAACACTGACATGGCTATGGTCGACAATGAAAAAGGTTGACAAGATTTATTTTTCACTTTTTCAATGTTTTCATATTAATTCTCATGTGTCGACATGGACACCAATGAAGTGCCACACTTATGTCAACATTTACATGTGTTGACCTTTCTGTGTGATTTTTTCTTGTGGCGATTCGCGGCACCCCCCGCGACCCCCCTCCCGCGATTTGCAGCACACCCCCCGCAATTCGCGGCACCCCCGGTGACTCCCGCGATTCGCGGCCCCACCCCGTGACACCTCCCCCTCCTGCGATTCGCGGCACCCCGCGACCCCCCCTCCCACGATTCGCGCCAACCCCCCGAGCCCCCCCTCCTGCGGTTCACGGTGCCCCCCACGACCCCCCCCTACCGCGATTCCCCACCCCCTGACCCCCCTCCTTTAATTGCGTCAACCCCCCGCCCCCGCGACACACCCTCCTGCGATTCACTGCAACCCCCCGCGCCCCCCCATCCCACGATTCGCGGCACCCACACCCCCCCCGCGACCCCCCCCTCCCGCAATTCACGGCATCCACCCTTGAACCCTCCTCCCGTGATTCCCCCTCACCTCCTCCCCCCCCCACCCCCGCGCGCGATTCACGGCAACCCCAGGATTAAATGGCACATGCAAAACACTGGCACGGCTATGGTCGACAATGAAAAAGGTTGACATGAGTTTTTGAAGATTTATTTTTCTTTTTTTCTAATGTTTTCATATTCATTCTCATGTGTCGACATGGACACCGAGGAAGTGCCACACTTATGTCAACATTTACATGTGTTGAACTTTCTGTGTTGATTTTTTCTTGTAGCAATTTTTTTCCAGTGACAACTATGAACTATGTGCACGTCAACCTACACATCATCAACCAATTCTTTGTATAATATATAACACCTGTTCTGTTTTACTGTAGGTGTTTTAAGTCAGACCTTTTACTGCTACTATTACTGTTTATGTAAATGCATTCTGAATGACAGCAACATCCTACCATCCTTCTACAAGAATAGATAACCAACTAGGTGATTCATCGCGCCCCGTCCCCCCCCCTCCCGCAATTCACGGACCCCCCGCGCACCCCCCCTCTCGCGATTCGCAACCCCCCCTCGCGCAATTCACGCCACCTCCCACGCTTTGCGGACCCCGCCCTCTCCCGCGATTCGCCAACACCTGCGCCCCCTCCCTCCCTTGATTCACGGCACCCCCCGCGCCCCTCCCGCAATTCACGGCACCCCTAAGCCCCTCTTTAGTCCCCTGTATACTCACAGACCCCTATCACTACCCAGCTTCCTGCTCTCCTGAACCGTAACTTCCACCACTGGGGAGTCGCTGATGCTGTTTTGCCCACATGCCCCTATCATGCCTCTTAGCCCAGCCTCCTGCTCTCATGCACCCGAACTCCCACCCAGTAGGAGGAGACACTGACTAAGGGCCACCATCCTGTACTCCTGTACTGCCACGCTGGACCCTCACCCACTGGCAGAAGCTGCACAGTATCTCCCACCCTTCTCTTTAGTCCCCCTTATGCCCACACACCCCTATCACTACCCAGCCTCCTGTTTTCCTGTGTCGTGACCTCCGCCACTGGGGAGCCGCTGACTCAGAAACACCCTACTATACTATTGCACACACACACACCTAAACAACATGCGCACACAGCCCCCACACCCACAAATGTCACTGTACCATCCATACTATCAATGTACATCTTACTCTGTAACCGCTTTTTAATTAAACAAAACAATACACACCCCCTTCCACATCATATGCTCTCTATTTAGTACATTTCACCTATAACTCAAGTTGCAATACAGGCCATCTTTCATACAATTCTAACCATCTTTCTCATATACAAATGTTCACAAATTAAGGGGGCGCAGCCCCTTACGACGGTGTGAAGAGCGCCCGTAGGGCGCGATGAATCACCTAGTATATATATATATATATATATATATATATATATATATATGTCTCCAAGCTTTGTTTTACACTTCCCAAGTTATCTTAAGTGTTCGTTACTCCCTTGCCTCATTCCAATAACACATTACACACAAGACCACGTGTTTTCCAATCCGTTCATCAGTATCATTATCAATTTCAATAGCATTTTGCTTTCTTCTTTCAAGATTAATGTCAAACAAAAAGGTTTTTTCTTTTAACTAATGGTCATCGCTAACATCAAATACTCCAGTTGGACAAAAAAAAAAGTCTATTCTAAGATGCAAATAATTCTTCCACTGCAAATTCTTGTCCATTAGAGTCAATTTGAAGAATATTGAATTTAATACACTCGGTTGGGGAAATCACTTGTGTCCTGTGTAATCCACAGCCCAGGCTAATCGCGGCCATTACTTCGTAAGTGAAATGCGTTTTGCTCTCAGTAAAATAGCGGCGTTTTTCTTTCACTTTAACTAATAAACATCTGCCTGGTGCCTGGTGAAAGCAATGCTTTTTATAATAATCAACCAAAAAAGCTTCCCGATAAAAACCTGGGGGAGCATAGTATGTCCTTGACAATAAATCTAGCAATCCCTACACCATGATATCTGTGATCACTTTAGTTTAAGCTTTTTCCTCCAGGAGAAAAAAAGACTTAAGAATTGAAATGAATAACACAGAGCAGTGAAAACCTCTTAAACTCTCAATGCCTGTTCGGTTCCTTCCTTAAAAGGATTTTCTAGACACGGAGCTGTATTCCAGCCTGATGCAGGAGAATAGATAACAGATGCATACAGGAATGAATAGAGGACAGACACTTGCATTTGAATCACTTTTCCGTTGCCTCTGTGAATTACGTGCTTTTTCTTGCATTTGTAAGTGGAGGGTGGGACAGATGGCAGCGGCTTAGCCTAAAGTGATGTGTCTGTTAGGAAGCGACTGCTGCCAACTGAGTTTGAGTAAAGAAGGAGCATAAAGGTTCTGCGGATTCTTGTTACAGCTGGGAATCTTCCAGCCTCTGTTCTGTTCTGAGAGGGAAGCGTACGTAATACATACTTGCCAAATCTCCCTGAATGTCAGGGAGACTCCCTGAAATAGTAACAATCTCCCTGACTCACTGAAGAGTGTTTCAATCTCCCTGATTGTTCCTTATGTACAGTAGCTGTTATATACTTATGGGAAAAAATAAAGCAGAGATAGAAACATTGAAATGGGATTGTTATGATTATCTGGGGTGAACTTGGAGTTAACCCTCGCTCCGACTGGCAGGTCTGCAAGATGTTGATAACAGCCTGAATTGTGCTTCTGTGGCCGAGGAGCCACAGCAGCACCTGACCCTGACCCTAACTCTACCACTATACCCTGAGTTGGCTGGCAGTTGCAGAGGTCTTAGACTTTGCCACTAATACAGTAGCTGCCTTTCCAGGGCAGACTAGCTCCACCCTGTACTCGGATGCCACCTGTACTTTCGTGGTGACACAATGTCCCAACTGAGTCAGGGTACTAGGAAGAGAAAAAACTAACTAGACAACACAAAGATAAACTAGGCTCCGCACATGAACATAAACTAAAATATGCAACCAGGATTTGCGGCCTTTACCACTATAATGTGAATCCGTCGCAATAAACCAAACAAAAACTATAACCAAGGTATTGCGGATAGGTTTGTAACCTAACCGCCTATGTAACACCATCACAAGGCTAGACCAATGTCTCTGGCATCTGCCGTGAGACAAACAAACAAACAAGTAGCATGCGGTAAGGCCTGCGCCCTAACCACCTCCATTACTCTATCGCAGTACAACACCTATGGCTCCAGCTGGCGCTGTGGGAGTACCAGTGGCAGATAGTAATGAAAGGTGTGAACTCCTTCACAATGTGTGGGGAAGCCGCTGGTACTCACAGAAGCTGGATACAGACAAGATCTCACAGACTGGATGCAATGGTTCTCTGACACAGGCAGGATCTCACAGGATGCATGGCAGGTATGATTACTGGTATAGTCAGACTCAGGTTGGAGCAATCTAGGACACAGCTGCTACACTGAGGCCCAAGATACTGTATACAGGCTGGAATTCACTGAACTCTGAAATAATCTCAGACAGTAGTGTGCATGGAACTCTGAGAATCTCTGGGAACATTGAAAACACCAGGAACAAGGAATATAATAGCTGTTTCTTCTACGATCCCGATGGCAGCCAAGACCTTGGGATTTCATCCCTCTCCTCCTAGTTAGACAGGCTGTTTTTTTCCTTAGGACCTCCCCCTTCTAGTATAAATCCCAGCTCCTCCTTATCCACCTTGTCTTTTTTTCCTGTCTCCTTGTTAGTTAGAGATAGGCAGAGCAGGTTTTTTTTGTAGGAGCTTACCCTAGGTTCAGGGAGCACTCTGGGGGCAGAGCGGCATGGGAGCGTGGACCGAGGGGTTTCCTGCCCATTACAAAGCCTTGGGAGCGTGGTCACGTATGACTCCTGTCCAGGGGAGAATGAAGCACGGAGCTCCGGCGGTGGGTAAGTCTCCAGAGCTTCTAAAACTCCAGTAGCAAACAGCGTTCAGCATGGCCGGGACTTCCGGGGCGGCGCTGGGCAAACTACAGCTCCCAGGAAGCAAAGCGTTACAGACGCGACTTCCGGGAGCGGCTTAGATAGCCGGACACCAAGACCCATAAGCCTTTGCGCGTGACGCACTTCCGGTGCGGGCGGCACGAGGATTCAGCGTGTAGGCTATAAAAGCCTAAATGAGACTGACAGCAGCATGCAAGCGCTGCTGCAAAGAGAAGTTGCAGCATTTATACTGGTTCAGCGTTCTGAAGGTATTGTGGACTGTTGGGTTTTTGTTTTTTCAAATGAGTGAAGCTAATTGGGGAAATCTATTCCTAATTTAAAGTATTCATTCTAGGACTGCTCATACTGTATTACAATATGGATTCGCCTTCCCCCCCAAAGTCAGATAGTGATCCTGTGAGGTAAGCTCCGGTATTATTTTTATGTTAGGCAGAAATTATTTATTTTTATATATTTAGTGACAGGCATTTACTCTCATTTTAGTGTGTCTGCCAATCCAGTGGTACCAAAGAAGAAAAATATTGATAAAAGTTGCATTGCCTGTGATAGAGTCTTTTCTGGATCTCAGACAAAATCATTATGCGATAATTGTGACGTTCAGCAAATTCCCATTCCCGAGCAACCAAATAAGATCTTGCTAGATCTGATGGAATGGATGAAAAAATCTTTTGTGTCCAAAGAGGAATATATGGGTGCACAAGGTAAAATATCCAGGGATCAGGCAGGGTTCGATGATGATGAACAGAAGAAATCCCGGATCCGGATTATGTTTCCTCTGAAGAATCAGGCGAGATTAAAGAGGAGGTCAGAAGTTTTAGTTTTGAGAAAGTGGAAAGTGTTCTTAAGGCTATCTACAAGACGATGAACTTTAAAGAACCAGTCACTGCTGAAGCAGGAGAAAATATCTTTTTCGAAGATAGGTCCAAGAGGGGCAGGCTTTTCCCAATTCATAAGGTTATGAAGGATCTGATTACGAAAGAATGGTCTAATCTAGATAAGAGGCAAGGTAAACTATCTAGGATAGATCGAATGTATCCGGTTAAAGATGATCTTTTTCTGAACTGGTGTTCATTGCCCAAAGTGGACGCGGCAGTGGCAGAACTTACCTCTAGGACCACGCTGCCGTTAGAGGATGGGGCCTCATTCAAGGACCCTATGGATAAAATAATGGAGGGTGCCTTCAGGAAGCTTCATTTTTCATCGGCAGTGTCCCTTAAAGCTGGAGTGTCAGTAGCATCCGTTTCTAGAGCATTGAGACTGTGGGGAACAGAGTTGCAATCAGACATTGAGAAGAGAATCTCCAAGCAATGTTTGTTAAATAAATTAGAAACCATGCAGAAGGCTACTGAGTTTTTCTGTGAAGCTTCATTGGACATTGTTTCTTTTGCAGCCAGGTCGATGGCAGCAGGGGTTACAGCAAGAAGAACCCTATGGCTGAGATCGTGGGCAGCTGACGCAAACTCAAAAAACAGATTGGTAGCGCTTCCGTATGAAGGTTCTCATTTATTTGGATCCTAGTTGGATGCATTGATCCACAGGATTACTGGGGGAAAATCGCTGAGGTTACCTCAAGATAAAAGAAATAAGTTTCCATATCCGACCTCTTCCAGACAGCAATACATGGAGGCAAAATCCTACAGACCAGGGAGACCATATGGTCAAAGAGGTTCCTTTCCATTATCAAGACAGTCCTTTCAGCAGTCAGCAAGAAGAGGAGCTCGGCAATGACAGTCACAGTGTCCCAGAGGTAGGGGCTCGGCTACTACTTTTTGCCAACCTCTGGAAAGGTCTGATTCAGGACAAATGGGTGATGAACATTGGGAAAGAAGGGTACGCAATAGAATTTCTGAGAAGGCCAACAAGAGACACCTTCTGGGAATCAAGAAAACCCAAGACAGCGGTAGAAAGGTTGGAGCTAAGAAAGCTGATAAACCAATTGAAAGGAATCAAGGCAATAGAGTTAGTTCCAGTCCAGCAGGAAAAAAGAGGTTTCTACTCAAATATATTCCTGGTGAAGAAAAGTACGGGAAGTTATCGCATTATTCTAGATCTGAAAAGGTTGAACAGCTTCATAGATGTAAAAAGATTCAGGATGGAAACTCTGAAAACTATTCTGGCAGGAATAGAGAAGGGAGACTTCATGGTCTCTTTAGACCTAAAAGACGCTTATTACCATGTACCGGTCAGGATCCAGGACAGGAAGTTTCTAAGATTCATTGTGATGAAAGAACATCTTCCGTTCACATGCCTACCCTTCAGACTAGCCACATCGCCTCGAGTATTTACAAAAGTTTTAGTCACGATCATTGCAGTTCTGAGAAAAAAGAAGGTCCGTATCTGGCCCTACCTGGACGATTTGTTAATAGCAGCATCCTCAAAGGAGAACGTGTTGAAAGATCTAGGGCTAGTAATAGACATGCTTCAAGATCTCGGATGGGTGATAAACTTTCAAAAAAGTCAGTTAAACCCGACAAGGTCAATCCAGTTTCTAGGGGTCTTGATAGACTCAAGAAAATTCAAAATTCGTCTGTCAGGAGAAAGATGTCAGAAGATCAGGAATCTGGCGGAGGATATTATGGAGATGGAATCTTCACAACTGAGAACATGTCTCCAACTTCTGGGCATGATGATGTCGGCCATCGGTACAATTCCGTGGGCTCATTGGAGACTGAGAAAATTCCAGTGGGTGCTCCTACCACTTATAAAAAGAAAATGGCCTCTAACAAAGGTTGTCAAGCTAGAAATATCTGTGAAGGACTCTCTGTTATGGTGGACAGATCAAGAGATGGAGAACAGAGCAGTGTCCTTAAATCTCCCACGTTTCTTAGTAGTTACAACAGACGCGAGTGCCCTAGGCTGGGGAGATCATATGAGAGACCAAACGATCCAAGGATCTTGGACAAAGGAAGAAAGTAGAAAGTCTTCAAACTGGAGAGAAGCGGAGGCAGTCTGGAGAACCATTATAGGTCTAAGGCACAGAGTCAGAGGAGAACATCTAAGGATCTTCTCAGACAACATGACTGTGGTGTCAAACAATCACCAAGGGGGCACCAGAAGCTGGGCTCTGATGTCAGTAATGTCAAATATCTTGATGTGGGCAGAAGAGAATGTTCTATCCCTGACGGCAGTACATGTACCAGGGAAAGAAAATATAATAGCAGACTTCTTGAGCAGACGCGAGATCCTTCCATTAGAATGGGAGCTGAATGGGGAGGTGTTCCAACAGATAATCGGTCTCTTCGGGGGAACCAGACGTAGATTTGATGGCTACAAACATCAACAGGAAGGTGAAGAAATACTTCTCAAGGTATTATCTGCCTCAGACATCTGCTGTGGACGCTTTCTTGATACAATGGGACTGTCGACTGGGATACATCTTCCCTCCATTTCCTTTGATTCACAGAGTGCTCAAAAAGATAATACAAAATAAAAAATAAGTCATCAATATAACAGCCATAGAGGACCAGGCGTGCGCCGAGCTCATTCCCCCACACATGTTGGTCCTCAAATTGACCCATGTATAGGCTCGCATAGCTTGGTCCCCATGGCCGTTCCCATCACCCTAAGATCGTGTTTTCTTTGAAATAAAAGTGATTGCGAGTTAAAATAAATATGATGGCATCTAACAAAAAATTATTTTTTTCATCTGAAAGATCACCATCTTTTATTAAATGAGACTCTATTGCTTTCACACCAAAAATCATGTGGAATATTAGTATAAATACTTTGTGCGTGAAGAGTCAAATATGCATAGGACTCCTGCCATTTTATATTTTGAATTAAATTAGGAAAGTGGGTAGTGTCCTATATATGTGATTTTAACTGTGAAACCTATGATTGAAGGTGTGAATCTACAAAGTCCCAATTTTTGGCTAGCCGAAAAATCCAGATATGATTGAATACCCTTCTATGGCTACCTGCATTTTCAAAAAAAAATTCCCATGGTCACTTGGAAGTCAAACTTCAACAGCTTAGGTTTACATTTGGATACAGTTACATCCACTTTAACATGCCGCACTCATAGGTGTTGTATTCACAAGACTTTGGGGCTTGGATCTATCATTTTAAAGTGGAAATTCATCTGTAAAGCCATGTTCTCTTATTTATTTCTGGGTCTTGAGTCAATTTAACCGTAGGAAACTGATGTTCTCAGTATATTGCTATTAGATTCTAACACATTACAAATGTAAACTAGTAAAAAGTTATAAACTGAGCGCAAAAAAACAGGTTAAGGTCCAACCTGCTGTTGTTTAAAAGGGTTACTCAACACTTTTAGAAAACGAAGACAAACATTAATCTACAAACATTACAAATGTAATGTAACAAATTAATTCTCCTTTTTTTTTCTTTCCTTACTTATACTATCGTCTACTCCAGGGGGTGGCCAAACCTGTCCTCAAGAGCTACTTTACCAACAGTTCATGTTTTTCAGGCAACCTGTGGATCTAGTATAAATGAATGCAGCAGGTTTGAAAATGTGACAGGTAGTAATGACTACAACTGTGCACCCGCAAGGTGATCTGGAAAACATGGACTGTTGGTATATCTCGAGGACCGGTTTGGCTTGCCTTGGTCTACTCCATACGCCCTACAACGGCACCGGTTTCTCCCATCCTTATGCTTATTTCAGTTTTATAACCACTGGTGCAGAAATAATTATAGACCATGTACTTGCATTGCAATGCCTTGTGTAAATGGCTGTTTTCTTGTTTTGCTTATCTGTTTATGTACTTTTTTAGGCACTTTAGAAACCTTGTGGCACCAAATAGATAAATGCTGATAATAATAATAATAATAATAATACAAAATAATAATAATAATACTAATGTTAAGATAGGCCACAGCTTTCTTTGCAAATCTAGTATATATATACTACTACTACTACTACTGATACCTGGCCCACTGGTCTCTGCCCCCCCTCCCCCCCATTCTACCATAAGGCTGATCAGGGTTTTACATGGGCATAGAGTGTCAGTCATCAGTGGCCCAAGGCCTCCAGGAGTGAGGTAGATTGAGAATAGGCATGTGCTCAGGGTGTATGCACTTGTGTAGGGGTCATCCATTTCCCCTGTAGCTATGTTACACATTGTTTAGATGTAGCATTTACATTAAACTACTGCAACCACTTGGCAATCAGCATTTATAAGTCTAGTGTTAGGTATACAGTGGAGTGCAGATATTGCATCTTAGTGCAACATTAGTATTTTGGCCATAATGTCTCCTCAATGATTACACAGGTCCAAATTGCGGAAGGTCTCAGTACGAATGCTTACACCTTCGATTGCTGCCGAGGTTGGTGTAAATCACCCTGAAGCCAAACTAAATTATGATGTGTAAGATGCAAAGCCATCCATAACACTCTTAATTGAATTGGCCCCAGAGTCTTGTTGGATGACCTTGGCAGAACAGATCAGATCACCATTATCTCCTACCAGGGGTGCATGCACTCAATCAGCGTCTTTCTATGGGGAGAAATACTGTAAATCACTGGTGTAATCAATATGAGTGCACTGCTAATATAATTCATATGCTGATATTAACATATGTGTGGCCACCTCCTGTATAATCATAATGTGTGCTACTTTCCCATCTATAGGTTGTTTGCTTGTGATAATCATAGGCGAATCTAGGGGGTGGTCCGGGGGTGCACCGGATCACACATTAGCCAATTTTGTAGCTGAGGGATGGGGCTTCCAACGAGCCCAGCTCTGTGTCACTAGTCCCCTGGGAACCGGAGATACTGCCAGGAAAAGCTGGAACGTTTTCCCGATAGGATAACATGGGACCCGCAAATTCCGACCCCCACCCAGTTCAACGGCTGCCAGTTCCCCCTTCGGCATCACTGAAGTTCAAGGTTGATCTCAGTCGAACCCAAATCGCTGGGCCTTCAATCTGATACCAGGCTGGATTCATATGGGTTAATTGGTTCCAGGGATATTGAGGTTAAACCTTTTTTTTTCATTTCTTAAATGTAATTTCATGACTGTTTATGTTTTTTGAGGGCAGATTTCTCTGGAACCAAACAGCCCAGTTTCACGGGACCAAAATCATTCTAAGCCAACTCAAAAGTTCTTCAATATGATACTGGTCTCGTGTAAATGGGTCAGTTGGTTCCGAAGATATAGCTGGTTGGTTAAAGGGGGGTAGGGAGAGGGGAGTGGTTGTCTCTCCCCCTCACACTAGAAAATGTCCCTGCATGATCCTTGGACCATATTCCTGGGTAAATCCCTGCATTTTCTGTTGTGAAAGGGGTATTATTTCAAACAGCCGTGACCTGCAGTGCTCTGAATACAGCCGGGCAGCCCCCTGCTCTCTGCCCAGCTGTCAATGACTGTCACCCCTGCAGCTTCCGCTCCAATTCTTCTCCCCGCTTTCACCTCAGCCCGCCCCCCCCTTTAATCATGTGGTGCCGGCGCCCAGCGCACAACAACAGCGCGCACAATATTTCAAATGTCCACTCGGCTAGAGGGGACACCAGGAGGGGAGTGGGAGCGTGCTCTGCGCTGCGCTCTGCTCCTCTCCCCATAGAAGCAGCTGCACCGCTCTCCATCTCTCCCTGCAGCAGCAGCGAAGGCTCATATAAAAATTTACAGTAAGTGGCACTTTTGAAGGCATTGCTTAAGGGACGCTACAAGTGGCGGTATTTGGGGGCATTACGCATAATGTGTGGCTTAATGTGTAAGGGGCATTATGGTGTGCAGCATCATGTGTAAGGGGCATTATGTGTGCAGCATCATGTGTACACTTTTCTGACAAAATCTGATGTGCCTGTCTAACAAAATCTTATGTGCCTGATGTGTAGGACACAATCCACAATCCTGTGCCATTGGGTATAACCAAGAGATTGGAAGAAATTGAACCTCCTGCACATAGGATAAATCTCGAGTCAATCAGGATCAATTTGTTGAACAATAAGTTGAACAAGTGTAAGGGGGCCTTAAGGGACATTATGTGTGCAGCATAATGTGTAATGGGCATTACTGTGTATGGTCTAAAGTGTAATACCCAGGGTTGCCGACACTCCCGCATTTAGCGGGAGTATCCCGGTTTTTGTTCCTTTCTCCCGGTCTCCCGGTAATGTGTGCGATCCTCCCGGTTTTTTAGTGACTGCGCATGCGCAAATCACAAAGTGCCGAGGCAGACGCCGCGGCTGTCCGGCCGGGGATCTGTCAGCAGTGTCTATACTGCCTACAGCGGCAGCGCAGCAGGGGGCAGCCATCGGAGCAGGAGCAGCAGAGGGAGCGGCACAAGCAGCAGAAGGCAGCGCCGCAGATAAGATGGTAAGATAGCGGCTAGCTGCTTCGTGCCTCCCTCCTGCTTCTCTCCCTCTGCTCCTCACTATTTTTCCTTTAATTGGGTTCCTTCCTTTAAAAAGTGCTACGGTACCATCTCAAAATGTAATTTAGATAGCCACGCCCCATTTTTGTGCCGTAAATGGGGCAGGGCCATGGGCGGAGCTATCCAAATTACATTTGAGAGCTCCCACGCCCCCTAATTAGCTGCCCTCTGCCTGGTCTCCCGCAAAGGGGAGATGAAAAGTCGGCAAGTATGGTAATACCACACCCCTTTTTGTAATGCCACGCCTCCTTCCCATGAGGCCAGACCCCCTTTTTGTCGCGCGGCTACGCCGCACAAAGGTCCCCCTACTGTTATGTCTAGATCTGGGACCACCTATTACCATAATTCTAGATTCGCCTATGGTGATAATGTTGCACAAATGTTCCAAGTAACCAACTTTGACAGACATGTTCATTGCACATGATTCAAATGATCTCGAGCACCACTACCCATAGTAATTAGTTAATTAATAATACATTATTATAATAAGTTGATTATAATGCACTATTTTATGCAAAATCTCAGATTACAGCTTTATCATTCTCTTTGTTTTACTGAAATACCACAATGGAAGTTCCAATCCTATTTATATGGAGCTGCGCATGGAAAGCTTCCTATGGGGACTCGCAGTATGAATTTCTCTGTGTCTATTGTTCTCAGTGGGCTTTAATAATATCTGTACTGAGTATTACAACTGGTATCACTCTCATATATTAGCTTTATCATGACATTACCTGATAGTCAATGTTATCTTTAAAAAAAACTAAAACTTGGGAGCAGTAATGCTCGCTTGGAATAATTCCCATGTAAACTGCCCCATAGGAAATGTTGTGATACAATGTAAGTTCTGTTAGGTAACTAGATCATAGAAATTTCTATGTATATGGTGGCTAACTTACAACCCCTACAGTTAATATGTAATATTGTCTATATGCAGATTTATACACGTATAACCATTAACAATAATAGTACCAAGGACCTTATTCTGGTCCACAGGTTACGCTGCAAATTTCGCTGCGTTGTTGTGTGAATTAAATGCAGGGCGGTTTTTACCTATGGGCTGCAGGGTTGCAGCCCCCCCCTCCCCCCCAGGTAAAATCTGCCACTGTAGTGAAGCCAGCTGCAGTATGTGAGACTGCACTGGCTTCACTGTGACTGGCAGTGACTTGTTATTGGAAGTCTCACCTGCCAGTCACCCAAGGCAGTCCCATTGGAAGGTGTTCCCTCCCTCCGGCAGCCCATGAAATCCGGGGTCTACGCATTGGCAGTACCTACGTCGGTACTGCGCATGCATCGGTCCCGGGGCCTGGCATCTGTATTATACAGGCCCCGGGACCGTGATTTCTCTTATATAGGCTGTTGCCCATAAAATCTGGCTACATATGCAGTACAGAGGTAGGTAGGGACCAGTAGGAACGGCAGCGGCAGGGTGGGTGCCGGCATCGCGGCCAGCGGCAGCCCCCTCCTATCAAAAGGAAGCAGCCGTCATTGATTAAATGCCGCTCACACAGCCAACGCCCCCCACCGCATGGCTGCGGATGGATATTTTGCATAAACATCCATTTGCAGCCTTGGGTGCGGGAGACAAATCATTCGATGGTTGCCGACCATCGACTGATTTGAAGGTGCACACAAATCTAAGACACTCTCTGGTGTCTTAGATATGTGTGCTACCTGTATGGGAAGAATGTGGGCAGCTGACTTCCGCTGACAACAGCTGCACGCATGTGCGTCACAGCCGCATTAGCATGGGAGCGACCAGCGTTTTCATGGTAACACCCAAGAATGGCTGGGCGTTCCCATGGGCATAGCCCATCACCCCCTGCCCTACGCCCCCGCACTGCTAGGTGTGAACAGGACAGCAAACTAGTAGTTTGCCATTCCCGCTTGCACCCAGCGTCTGCACATGCCCATAAATGCTCATGTGCGAAACATCGATCCCCTTTATGAACACACGGAGGAGCGATGTAACTAGATTCAGTCCCCAAATCCAGGCTGGGCAATGTGGTATAGGAGGAAGACCAATAATACCTTACATACTTCTGGAAATCTATGGCAGAATAGAGCTGCTTTAGGTTAATATTTTGATGCTTGTACTGTACAGTACTGTTCAAAAGTTTGGGGTCACTTAGAAATGCACTTAACATTAAATTAATCAGAAATACACTCTATACATAGTTTTTTTGGATAAAGTCGGTTGTTAGGGACAAGAATAATTGTGGTACAGATGTAGCCTCTGTCATCCTTGGCCGGGGCTCGCCAGACCCTCCCCTCTGGTGAGCACCAGGGACAGGGGCTACACTGAACTTGGACACACGTGCGTCTTACACGCATGCGCGTCCAAGTCTCTCGACGGCGGCTCTGTGGGTCCCTGCCCGTCTCCACTTCAGGGAGTGGTCAGGGTGGCGAGGGGGACCAGCGGCGGTGGAGGAGGTGGTGGCAGGTACCCGAGGCAAGCTCAGTTGCCACCTCGTACACGCGCGACCCCTGGCGGGAGCCGGCAGCTGGTGGGGGCTGGAAAAAGTATCGCCAGCCCCTGCAATGAAGAGACCGGCTCCATCTGTACAGCATGATCATTAAATCACACCATGGACAGAATACATATAGCAAATATTGTGAAGATGTTAAATAGCCATTCACAATCCCACTGAAGCAAGGAATGTACTACCAGGAAACATACAGTAAACAAAAACAACAAAAAAATTGCGGTAGACGAAGAAACTGGTGCCAGCAGGGCTATATTTGTGGCGGAACGGTCCGGAACGCCGTTCCTGAAGTTCATTTGAAAAATGACCTCACCAGGAACGGCGTTCCGGAAGTTCAACGCCGGGCACAGGCGGCAGCACAGAGATTATCTCCAATCTCTGTTTCCACGGCGGCAAGGAAGATCATCCCTGCCTTGTCTGCTGCTGCCCGCCTGCTGCATTCTGTTCTAAGTCCTGACTGCGCTGCCCAGCCGTGGCTCATACAATATCGGCTGTGTGAGTCACGGCCGGGCGCCACAGCAGTCAGGGCTCAGGACACACTCCCTCCATGGTCCATCATGTACCCGGTCTCCGTCCCGCTGCACACGTGCCACAGCACATGCCCAGGAGAAGGTGCCAGCGGCAGGGACAGGTACCAGCAGCAGGAGCCGCTGGGAGAAGCTGACAGCCGTTCGGTGCTGTAACCCCAGGAGAAGGTGCCAGCAGCAGGAGCCGCCGGGAGATGCTGACAGCCGCTGGGTGCAGTAAATAACCCGAGGAGAAGGTGTCAGTGGCTGATTTAACTAATGGGCTGTGTGATCTAAATGGATAACTGTGTACAACAGTAAATGGCAAATCACACATAGGAGAAGCTGGTACCGGCTTCTATATACAATAGTATATTGCAAGTGTTGGTAGATAGTGTTGGGCATCTTGGTGTGGGCCATATGTTTGATGGGCATCTCTGTGTGGGCTACATGGGCATCTCTGTGTGGGCCTTATGTTAAATGGGCATCTCTGTGTGGGCCTTATGTATAACGGGCATCTCTGTGTGGGCCTTATGTATAACGGGCATCTCTGTGTGGGCCTTATGTATAATGGGCATCTCTGTGTGCGGCATATGTATAATGGGAATCTCTGTGTGCGGCATATGTATAACGGGCATCTCTGTGTACGGCATATGTATAACAGGCATCTCTGTGTGCGGCATATGTATAACGGGCATCTCTGTGTACGGCATATGTATAACAGGCATCTCTGTGTGCGGCATATGTATAATGAGCATCACGGTGTGGGGCATATGTATAATGGGCATCATGGTGTGGGGCATATGTATAACGGGCATCTCTGTGTGGGCCATATGAATAACGGGCATCTTGGTGTGGGCCTTATGTATAACGGTCATCTCTGTGTGGGGCATATGTATAATAACTGTTATGGAGCGGGGCATACTGTATGTATAATGGGCATCTCTGTGAGTGGCATATGTATAACGGGCATCTCTGTGAGTGGCATATGTATAACGGGCATCTCTGTGTAGGCCTTATGTATAACGGGCATCTCTGTGTGCGGCATATGTATAATAAGCGTTACAGTGTGAGGCATATGTATAATGGGCATCACGGTGTGGGGCATATGTATAATGGGCATCACGGTGTGTGGCATATGTATAATGCGAATCTCTGTGTGTGGCATATGTATAATAAGCGTGACGGAGTGAGGAATTATGTTTTTCCTTTTTAAATGTAATGCCCCGCCCCTTTTGTAGCTCCTCCCACATCACCGCCCACAGTTCCTGAACCTATTTTCCTACAAAAATAGCACTGGGTGCCAGCATATGTTAAGGACTGTGCGAAAACAGCTGCACGCGCACTTATGCATGACACTCCAGTTTGCATTTCTTCCCCCTCTCCCAAAACGAATGTAATCAGTAACACCATCCACGCCCCCCTCAAACCCCTCTGAAGAAAGTAACTAGCTGGATGTCTAAATATATCAATATCAATTGTGCTACAGAACCAATCATTTTAACCTATCGCTGCCGTAATTCACAAGTGGCTGGTTACCAAATAATAGGTACAGTATTCTATATGCTTAGTCAGTGTCCTCTTGTGTATCATACAGAGATTCCATCCATTTCAACCAGATTTTCTCAAATTTAACATTGGCTTGTCTACTCATATAGCTATATCACTCATGCTTGATGGTGGAGTTGACTAGAGCCTGGAAGGTGGAGAATGCAGGATCAGTGGAGGCCATCCAGGAGCCGACCTTAGCCAGAGCACATATACTTATAACATATAGCAAGTCTGCCTGAAGTAAACCCTATGCATTGTTAATGTGGTAAATGCCTATACTTGCTGCAAATGTCTGGTTTTTAAAGGAATATATACATAAGGGTATAGAGGCCCATTTCCAGCAACTATCACTCCAGTGTTCTAATGATACATTTTGTTTGCTAATCATGTTATAAGACTAATGGATGATTAGAAAACCATTGTGCAATAATGTTAGCACAGCTGAAAACAGGTTTGCTCTTTAGAGAAGCTATAAAACTGGCTTTTCTTTGAGCTAGTTGAGTATCTGGAGCATCACATTTGTGGGTACGATTATACTCTCAGAATGGATAGAAAAAGATAATTTTCATGTGAAACTCGACAGTCTATTCTTGTTCTTCTAAATGAAGGCTATTCCATGCGAGAATTTCCAAGAAACTGAACATTTCCTGCAATGGTGTGTGCTACTCCCTTCAGAGAACAGCACAAACAGGCCCTAGAGAGGCGGGAGCTCCCTGGTGCATAACTGGGCAAGAAGACATGTACCTGTACATTAGGTAAAATGGATTTTAAGTAAGGATGCCATACCCTGTGGAAAGCGCTTGATTTGAGCCAATTTCCTCCTCCAACAGGACAATGACCCAAAGCACACATCCAAATTATGCAAGAACTACTTAGGGAAGAAGCAGGCAGCTGGTATTGTGTCTGTAATGGAGTGGCCAGCGCAGTCACCAGATCTCAACCCCATTGAGCTGTTGTGGGAGCAGCTTGACCGTATTGTACGCAAGAAGTGCCCATCAAGCCAATCCAACTTCTGGTAGGTGCTTTAGGGTGAAGGTGGGGTGAAATTTCTTCAGATTACCTCAATAAATTAACAGCTAGAATGACAAAGGTCTGCAATGCTGTAATTGCTGCAAAAGGAGCATTCTTTGACAAAAGCAAAGTTTGAAGGACAAAAATATTATTTAAAATAAAAATCATTATTTATAACCTTGCCAATGTCTTGAGTATAGGTTCTATTCATTTTGCAACTCATTTGAGAAATAAAAGTCAGTTTTCATGTAAAACACAAAATATATATCTGATATACTGTATAGTGTTTACAGGAAGCTGTAAAACATTAAAGGGGAGTCAATTATCCACAGAACTCATGAGGTCTGTCCCCCAGGTTATGAGCATGGAGCTATTCAATTGCTGTCAGTGGTAATTACGACACTTAAGGGTGCCAACAGGGGAGTTTGCATTAAGTGCAGCCTCAGGGCTTACTGCATGCAGTATCTGCATAGATCCTGGCATTCAACCCAGAATCTTTGACTTACCACAAATTAGCCACATGGCTTACTGCTTGACATACTGTAGTTGAATGGCTGTGTGCATTTTACCTGGGAGCTAAAAGTCCTCAGTAATTGAATTCCCCGCTCAGGATAAGATATGGGGTGAGATTTAATAGGATGAGAGATTCAGAAAGTGAGAGATTTGGTAAGAAATCTCCAGTTTTTTTAAAGCGGCAATCATTTACACTGCAAAATCAAACTGGTTGAGCCGTGTAACTGATTGCTGCTTTAAAAAAACTGGGGATTTCTTCCCAAATCTCTCACTTTCTGAATCTCTCATCCTATTAAATCTCACCCATGGGGTCTGATACGGATTTGAAAGTAAGGCAGAAAAAGTATGAAAAGCCCCATGCACACTAGACAACCCACACCGCGGCCGATATTGTAATTGATACTGGCAATAGATGGACGATCTTGTTGAGTGACGGCCAGCTAAACATGCAGGTTGTTGGCAATGTATAAGCCAACATGTTCAACCAATCCTTGTTAATAATGCGTAGTAGTGCACATCATTAATGATATTGAGTGTACACAATAGACATTAATAAAAAAAAAAGATAGCACTCAGAAGGGACCAGTTTGTATCTGGAACAATCCATTTTGCAATGCAAGAGGAGGAAATACTTTATTCTATTTCTGTGAAGGGTAAACTCTGGCTGCATTTGCATGCACAGCTTTACACAGCAATTTAGATTTCAGTTTTTACACGCCCCACCCAAATCGAAATCTCTCTGCACATATTACCTGCACGTATCTGTCACATCTGCAGTTCAGCATGGTTTTGTCCAGTTGGCTGCTTCTACATCTGAATAACCCCCATGGTGCTTTAATAAGGTGGTAGTTTCCTCCAGAGTACCCAGAGGAAACCCACACAACCACACAGGGAGAATATACAAACTTTGCACAGAGAGGGCCATGGTGGGAATTGAAGTCATGACCTCAGTGCTGAGAGACAGTAATACCAACCATTACCTCATCATTCTGCCCAGAATGAAAGTAGAACCGAAACACAGGGTATTGGCACGCATCATTATTCTAATAATAATTATCATGCTACAGTATATATTTATCACATGTGATATAGGGTTTGTGGTCCATTAAGGGTCCCCTAGTGGCCAAGGTCATAACTACCATAGGTGCTAGGAGTGCAGCTGCTATGGGGCCCAGAGCTGCAGGGGGCCCATCTTTGCTGTTTAAGTAATATGCTTTACATATATTTATCACCATCAGTTGCTAAATAGGGGGCCCTAACAATCTTTTGCTATGGGGCCTATGAATATCTAGTTACACCCCTGCTAGTGGCTCTCGCGGCCAGTAAGAGGTAAGTGGTGACTTGTCATAAAATTCACCACTTGTCAGTACCTGGAATTTCTGTGGGCCCGGGAGACAACCAGGAACGGTTGCAGCTTTAAGGATAGCTGGGAGTATATAGGTCCTTCTCATACGGGTCCTGGGAGGATCTTGGAGCCTTGGACACTTAAAGAAGAGGAGTCTCAGGAGTAGCCACGGGAAGGATGATTGAAGAACAGGGAATTCACAGGAGTCAGGAACCAGTTGTAACCAGACTGGAGGTACACAGGTGTCAGTAACAGGTAGCACCCAAGCAGGGGGTGCGCAGGAGACTGTATCAGGCTGTAGGCAATCGGGAGGTACACTGGAGATTGCAGCAGGTTGTACCCAAACGGAAGGTACACAAGCGATGACAGCAGATTGTACCCTAACGGAAGGTGTACAGGAGGTTGCAGCAGGTTGCACCCAGACTGAAGGTACACAGGCGATGACAGCAGATTGTACCCTAACGGAAGGTGCACAGGAGGTTGTTGCACGTTGCACCCAGACAGAAGGTACACAGGTGATGACAGCAGATTGTACCCAAACGGAAGGTGCACAGGAGGTTGTTGCAGGTTGCGGGATGCAGTTACGATCCCGGCGGTCGGGATCCCGGCGTTCAGAATCCCGACGCCGGAATCCCGACCGCCGAAATGCCGACACTTTCTCCCTCCTGGGGTGTCCACGACACCCCTGGAGGGAGAATAAATTAGTGTGCCGAGCGTAGCGAGGCACCGGGCCCGCTGCGTGGCGAGCGCAGCGAGCCCGCAAGGGGGGCGATCCACGTCCCCCCCTTGTCGGCATTTCGGCTGTCGGGATTCCGGCGTCGGGATTCTGAACGCCGGGATCCCGACCGCCGGGATTCAATACTGAATCCGCAGGTTGCACCCAGACAGAAGGTACACAGGTGATGACAGCATATTGTATCCAAACCGAAGGTGCACAGGAGGTTGCACCCAGACTGAAGGTACACAGGTGATGACAGCGGGTTGTACCCGAACGGAAGGTGCACATGAGGTTGTTGCAGGTTGCACCCAGACAGAAGGTACACAGGTGATGACAGCGGGCTGTACCCGAACGGAAGGTGCACAGGAGGTTGCTTGCAGAATGCACCCAGACAGAAGGTACACAGGTGATTGCAGCAGATTGTACCCAAACGGAAGGTGTACAGGAGGTTGTTGCAGGTTGCTCCCAGACTGAAGGTACACAGGTGATGACAGCGGGTTGTACCCGAACGGAAGGTGCACAGGAGGTTGTTGCAGGTTGCACCCAGACTGAAGGTACACAGGCGAGCACCAGCCAAGACGCTGGAGGTGCACAGGTAATCAGGACTGATTGCACCTAGAAGCAAGACGCTGGAGGTGCACAGGTGAGCAGGGCTGATTGCACCTAGAAGCAAGACGCTGGAGGTGCACAGGTAGTCAGGAGAGCTCAGGATGCTGGTGTTCCCTAAGGAGTGACAAGCAAAGCACTGGCGCCAGCTTGTTTCAAACATAAGTCTTTTATCCCCCTGGAGAGTCTCTGATAGGCTGCTGACTTCAGCCCGGGTTGCTATTGGAGGACTCCAACAAGATGGCGCCTTTCTGCAGACGCTGCAGCTGAGCTAGTATGCCCTGAGTCAGTGAAGTCCCCACAGGCGGCTGGAAGCACTGCAAGTGCCGCTACCGCCATCCAGGGCGAGGAGACAGAGCCGGAACAGAGGCGACCAGCCAGAGCGGGCACTGTCACCCACGCACAATGGTGACTGCCCAGAGCCCCCTGGCGCCGTGCTCAAGCGTCAGAGACCACGCACCTGGACCAGATCCTGCCGTACTACCCGGACTGGTAAGCGACATGAACGGACTGTGACACCACTGGATTCAAATTGGTGATTTCTCTAAAGGATAAGCCAGGTAAGTTTTGTGTTAAAACAAAATCCCTGCTTTCCATGCCGAGGACAAATGTCCTCATTTGCCGACCCAGAGCCTATTGCATTCCAACCCAAGTCTACAAAGGGTCTAGCAATGCCAAGCTGCCAGTACTGAGCTGTCTCACTCTGGCGGTAAGAGAAGCACACCCATCACACCATGGGCCAGATGTACTAAGCCTTGAAAGGTGATAAAATGGAGAGTGATAAATCACCAGCAAATCAGCTCCTAGCTGTCATTTTTCAAACCCAGCCTGTAACATGGCAATTAGCTGCTGATTGGCTGGTGGCAGAGGGGCAGATTTATTAACCCCTTCCTGACAGAGCCAGTTTTTGCGTTCCTGACAGAGCCCTTTTTTTCAAATCTGACATGTCTCACTTAAGTGGGGATAACTTTTTTTTGCTTTTACTTATCCCAGTGATTTTGAGATTGTTTTTTCGTGACACATTGTACTTCAAATTAGTGGTAAATTTGGGTCGATACAGTCTGTGTTTTTTTGTGAAAAATACCAAAATGTCGTAAAAAAATGGAAAATTTAGCAATTTGCAAAATGTTAAATTTTCTGCTTGTGAGACAAATAATCATACCACTCAAAATAGTTAATAACTAACATAGACCATATGTCTACTTTATGTTTCCATCATTATTTCAACCTCCTTTTAATTTTTTTGGACACTAGGAGGCTTACAATATGAATAGCAAATTCTCAAATTTTCAAGAAAATTTCAAACACTGATTTTTTTAGGGACCAGTTCAGTTCTGATGTGACTTTGAGGGACTTGTATGTGAGACACCCCCATAAATGATACCATTTCAAAAACTGCACCCCTCACAGTATTCAAAACAGCATTTTGGAAGTTTGTTAACCCTTTAGGTGTTTCACAGGAATTAAAACAAAGTGTAGGTGAAATTTCAAAATTTCATTTTTTTTGCAGATTTGCAATTTTAATACATTTTTCTAAGGAACACAGTACATTTTACTAGAGAAATGTGACTAAAAATTGATTCCCCCAATTCTTTTGTTTTCATAAATATCCTATGTGTGGCCCTAGTGTGCACGTTGACCAAACCACAGGCTTCATAATAGAAGGAGCACCTACTTGATTTTGGAGCCTCCTTTTTATGAGATTATTTTTTAGGCACCATGTAGGTTTCTAGGCACCATAAGATGCTAAAAGTTAGGAACCCCCCCACAAGTGACCCCATTTTGCAAACTACACCCCTCAGGGAATTCATCTAGGGGTATAGTGTACATTTCAAACCCCCAGGGGTTTCACCAATTTTGATACAACTGGGCAGTGAAAATGAAAAATTACATTTTTTTACACAAAAATGCAGTTCTGGCTCAAAATTTTTCATTTTCAGAAGGTATGAAGGAGAAAAAGCACCCCAAAATCTGTGCCCCAATTTCTCCCGAGTACGGCAATGCCTCACATGTGACCAAAAAATACCAGTTGGGTGCATGGCAGGACTCAGAAGGGAAGGAGTGATTTTTGGATTTTGCAGCACAGATTTTGGTGGAATGAATGGTGGGTGCTATGTTGCACCAATACAGTGGAACCCCCCCACAAGTCACCCCATTTTGCAAAGTACACCCCTCAGGGAATTGATCTAGGGGTATAGTGTACATTTCAAACCCCCAGGGGTTTCACCAATTTTGATACAAGTGGGCAGTGAAAATGAAAAATTACATTTTTTTACACAAAAATGCAGTTCTGGCTCAAAATTTTTCATTTTCAGAAGGTATGAAGAAGAAAAAGCACCCCAAAATCTGTGCCCCAATTTCTCCCGAGTACGGCAATGCCTCACATGTGACCAAAAAATACCAGTTGGGTGCATGGCAGGACTCAGAAGGGAAGGAGTGATTTTTGGATTTTGCAGCTCAGATTCTGGTGGAATTTTGGTGGGTGCTATGTCGCATTAGCAAGACCCCCCAAGCACCAATACAGTGGAACCCCCCCACAAGTGACCCCATTTTGCAAACTACACCCCTCAGGGAATTCATCTAGGGGTATAGTGTACATTTCAAACCCCCAGGGGTTTCACCAATTTTGATACAAGTGGGCAGTGAAAATGAAAAATTACATTTTTTTACACAAAAATGCAGTTCTGGCTCAAAATTTTTCATTTTCAGAAGGTATGAAGGAGAAAAAGCACCCCAAAATATGTGCCCCAATTTCTCCCGAGTACGGCAATGCCTCACATGTGACCAAAAAATACCAGTTGGGTGCATGGCAGGACTCAGAAGGGAAGGAGTGATTTTTGGATTTTGCAGCTCAGATTCTGGTGGAATTTTGGTGGGTGCTATGTCGCATTAGCAAGACCCCCCAAGCACCAATACAGTGGAACCCCCCCACAAGTGACCCCATTTTGCAAACTACACCCCTCAGGGAATTCATCTAGGGGTATAGTGTACATTTCAAACCCCCAGGGGTTTCACCAATTTTGATACAAGTGGGCAGTGAAAATGAAAAATTACATTTTTTTACACAAAAATGCAGTTCTGGCTCAAAATTTTTCATTTTCAGAAGGTATGAAGGAGAAAAAGCACCCCAAAATCTGTGCCCCAATTTCTCCCGAGTACGGCAATGCCTCACATGTGACCAAAAAATACCAGTTGGGTGCATGGCAGGACTCAGAAGGGAAGGAGTGATTTTTGGATTTTGCAGCTCAGATTCTGGTGGAATTTTGGTGGGTGCTATGTCGCATTAGCAAGACCCCCCAAGCACCAATACAGTGGAACCCCCCCACAAGTGACCCCATTTTGCAAACTACACCCCTCAGGGAATTCATCTAGGGGTATAGTGTACATTTCAAACCCCCAGGGGTTTCACCAATTTTGATACAAGTGGGCAGTGAAAATGAAAAATTACATTTTTTTACACAAAAATGCAGTTCTGGCTCAAAATTTTTCATTTTCAGAAGGTATGAAGGAGAAAAAGCACCCCAAAATATGTGCCCCAATTTCTCCCGAGTACGGCAATGCCTCACATGTGACCAAAAAATACCAGTTGGGTGCATGGCAGGACTCAGAAGGGAAGGAGTGATTTTTGGATTTTGCAGCTCAGATTCTGGTGGAATTTTGGTGGGTGCTATGTCGCATTAGCAAGACCCCCCAAGCACCAATACAGTGGAACCCCCCCACAAGTGACCCCATTTTGCAAACTACACCCCTCAGGGAATTCATCTAGGGGTATAGTGTACATTTCAAACCCCCAGGGGTTTCACCAATTTTGATACAAGTGGGCAGTGAAAATGAAAAATTACATTTTTTTACACAAAAATGCAGTTCTGGCTCAAAATTTTTCATTTTCAGAAGGTATGAAGGAGAAAAAGCACCCCAAAATCTGTGCCCCAATTTCTCCCGAGTACGGCAATGCCTCACATGTGACCAAAAAATACCAGTTGGGTGCATGGCAGGACTCAGAAGGGAAGGAGTGATTTTTGGATTTTGCAGCTCAGATTCTGGTGGAATTTTGGTGGGTGCTATGTCGCATTAGCAAGACCCCCCAAGCACCAATACAGTGGAACCCCCCCACAAGTGACCCCATTTTGCAAACTACACCCCTCAGGGAATTCATCTAGGGGTATAGTGTACATTTCAAACCCCCAGGGGTTTCACCAATTTTGATACAAGTGGGCAGTGAAAATGAAAAATTACATTTTTTTACACAAAAATGCAGTTCTGGCTCAAAATGTTTCATTTTCAGAAGGTATGAAGGAGAAAAAGCACCCCAAAATCTGTGCCCCAATTTCTCCCGAGTACGGCAATGCCTCACATGTGACCAAAAAATACCAGTTGGGTGCATGGCAGGACTCAGAAGGGAAGGAGTGATTTTTGGATTTTGCAGCACAGATTTTGGTGGAATGAATGGTGGGTGCTATGTTGCACCAATACAGTGGAACCCCCCCACAAGTCACCCCATTTTGCAAACTACACCCCTCAGGGAATTGATCTAGGGGTATAATGTACATTTCAAACCCCCAGGGGTTTCACCAATTTTGATACAAGTGGGCAGTGAAAATGAAAAATTACATTTTTTTACACAAAAATGCAGTTCTGGCTCAAAATTTTTCATTTTCAGAAGGAATGAAGGAGACAAAGCACCCCAAAATGTGCCCCAATTTCTCCCGAGTACGGCAATGCCTCATGTGTGACCAAAAAGTGGCAGGACTCAGAAGGGAAGGAGTGATATTTGGATTTTGCAGCACAAATTCTGGTGGAATGATGGTGGGTGCTATGTCGCATTAGCAAGACCCCCAAAGCACCAATACAGTGGAACCCCCCCACAAGTGACCCCATTTTGCAAACTACACCCCTCAGGGAATTCATCTAGGGGTATAGTGTACATTTCAAACCCCCAGGGGTTTCACCAATTTTGATACAACTGGGCAGTGAAAATGAAAAATTACATTTTTTTACACAAAAATGCAGTTCTGGCTCAAAATTTTTCATTTTCATAAGGTATGAAGGAGAAAAAGCACCCCAAAATCTGTGCCCCAATTTCTCCCGAGTATGGCAATGCCTCATATGTGACCAAAAAATACCAGTTGGGTGCATGGCAGGACTCAGAAGGGAAGGAGTGATTTTTGGATTTTGCAGCTCAGATTCTGGTGGAATGTTGGTGGGTGCTATGTGGCATTAGCAAGACCCCCGAAGCACGGTGAAATGATGAACCTAATAATCCATAGATGTGTGGTATATTTTAAAACACTCCTTTATACATAGGCCGGGTTTGTCGGGGCAAGTTTCACAGTGGAAAATAGTTTCCTTTCTTATTCCCTTTTTATAGCAAACTTTGCACCTTTTTTGTGTCCTGCCCTTTCTTGCAGTGGAGGGGATTTCGTTCGGAAAATGCTGCCCTGGTACAATACGGGGGCCAGTACTAGAAGTACTGGGGCCCTCTGCCTGCTGGTTCCCAAATACTAGGCCCTTTATGACTTCCTCTTGAAAGTGCATAAATGTCCCCCTCTGGCCGGTAGAACGGAATAGCACGTAAGCGTTATACAGTGCCATCTGGATAATATACACGGCCAGCTTCTTGTACCAGATTTTTGTTTTCCGCAGGGCACTGTACGGCTTCAGTACCTGATCTGAAAGATCCACTCCGCCCATGTACCTATTGTAATCCAGGATACAATTAGGTTTTGAGGTGTGGGTACTGGTACCTCGTACAGGGACGGAGGTGGTACTGTCTCCGTGAATTGTTGTCAGTATAAGGACATCCCTCTTGTCCTTATATTTGACCAACAACATATTTTCGGTGCATATTCCCCTGCTTTCACCCCTTCTCATTACTTGGGCAATGTGCGTTTTTGGGAGGCCTCTTTGGTTCTTGCGCACAGTACCGCAAGCTGCTGTACCTCTTGAACCAAGGGCCTTAAACAGGGGGATGCTAGTGTAAAAGTTATCCACATAGAGGTGATAACCTTTATCCAGGAAGGGGTGCACTAAATCCCAGACAATTTTTCCACTAACACCTACGAGGGAGGGGGGGCATTCTGGCGGTTCAATTCTTGAATCCTTCCCTTCATATACCCTAAACCTGTGAGTGTACCCTGAGGTGCTTTCACACAGCTTATACATTTTTATGCCATACCTTGCCCTCTTACTGGGAAGGTACTGGCGGAATTTAACCCTTCCTTTAAAATGTATAAGGGACTCGTCTATGCAAATGAATTTATCTGGGATGTACATCTCTTCAAATTTGGCACTGAAATGATCAATGACCGGCCTGACTTTGAATAGCCGGTCAAAGGTGGGATCATCTCTGGGTGGGCACTGTGCATTATCGTTGTAATGCAAAAATTTAAGGATCGTCTCAAATCGAGCCCGGGGCATGGCCATACGGTAAAATGGGGTGCTGTACAGAACATCTGTACTCCAATATTGCCTAATTTCTGGCTTTTTTACTATGCCCATATGAAACACCAGACCCCAAAACGTCATCATCTCTACTGCATCTACAGGGGTCCACCTAGCAAATGATGACGTGGGGTTTTGAGCAATAAACTGCTGGGCATATAAATTAGTTTGGTCCACCATTAAATTTATAAAATCATCAGAGAAAAATAATTTGAAAAAGTCAATTTCTCTGAGACCTGTGGAATCAAATTGGATTCCTGGCATGGCCAAAAACTCAGGAACCTGGGGCTCAAAATTGTCTGGTGGTGGGGTCCATACGAGATCAATTATTGGGGGGGGGGTCTCAGCTGCTCTACGGGGGCGTCTTTGAGGGGGTCCCTCATCACCAGAGGAGGAAGAGGAGCTTAAGGCGAATCCTTCAAATTCCCCGCTTGCATCACTGGCTGTGTCAGAGTCAGAAGCAAGCATGGCATATGCCTCCTCCACTGAATACATTCTTCTGGATGACTGGGATGACATTTGGGATGACATTTGGGATGCCATTTTTATTTTTGTGTTACTGGTAGTGAAATGTTTCAACACGTGTATAGTGTAGGGGGGGGTACAAACTTTATTTCAACCAGGGGGGTATGTAGTGTGTAGTGTGTATGTAGTGCAGAAAAAAAAATACTTTATACAAAAAAAAAAAAATGAAGGGGTTAAAAAAAAAAAAATTGAAGGGGTTAAAAAAAAAAAATTGAAGGGGTTAAAAAAAAAAAAAAAAGGTCCTGCGCCAAAAATTGAGCACAGATGTTGGTCAGTAACGTCCGTCACTGAACAGCGCTCAAAGGCAACAGGAATTTGATCAAAAAAAAAAAAAAATAGATCAACCCTGTGCCGAAAAAGATGATCAGTGATGTACGTCACTGATCAGCGCACAGCGGCCACAGGACACCCCCAAAATCACAGTGTGTGTAAAAAAAAAATTAAAAAAAGACCCCACAGCACACACAAAAAAAAAAAAGGTGATCAGTGATGCGACACTGATTACCAGTGAGGGGCAGCAGGTGCACAACCTTTGGTGCAACTGACAGTGCAACTGGCAGGTATATATATAAAAAAAAAAACCTCTGCACCCCTAAAAAGTTGCTGATCACCTCAGATATAGTGATCAGCATAAAAGGCGGGGGCAGCAGACACAAAATTTAGCACTCTCTATCACTCTCTGTCACTATCTCTCTCTATCTCTCTATCTCTCACTATCTATCACTCTATGACACTGCAGCAACAGCACTGACAGTTATATATATGAAAAATAACCCCTGCACCCCCAAAAAGTTGCTGGGGGTGCACAAAAGGGGGGTAGCAGACACAAAATATAGCAGTCTCTATCACTCTCTGTCACTATCTCTCTCTATCTCTCTATCTCTCTATCTCTCACTATCTATCACTCTATGACACTGCAGCAGCAGCACTGACAGGTATATATATATATAAAAAATACCCTGCGCCCCCAAAAAGTTGCTGATCAGTTAATTTATACTGATCAGCACAAAAGGGGGGGCAGCAGTCAGTTATATAAAAAATATATAGCACGATCTGTCACTATCTCTCTATCTCTCTCTATCTCTCTCTCTCTATCTCTCTCTATCTCTCTATCTATAACTCTATTACACTGCAGCAGCACAAAATATAGCACTCTCTGTCACTAGGCCTCTCTATCTCTCTCTCTCTATCTCTCTCTCTCTCTAACTCGATGACACTGCAGCAGCACAACACAGCACAGGATGTCACAAGATGAAGCAAGATCCCAAGCAGTGATCAGGTAAGTATTGAGCAAGGTTCTGGTCAGTAAATGGCGACAGCTGGGCACGGTGACCGCACTGCACGCTATTCCAGACCGGAATGGCGTCTGCAGTGTAGTCCCCGTTAGTTTAAACCCCCCTCCATGGCTGTGATTGGTCCGTCGGTCCGACGGACCAATCACGGCCTTTGGGGGCGGGCGGGGTGAGGTGGGGTGACACCAGTGTCACCCTTACACCCCGCGGTGATTGGTGCTGTACTTTACAGCACCAATCACCTCCGATCCCGTGTCACCGGCGAACGTTATTCGCCGGTGACACAGAAAACGCTGTAATTGGCTGTTCACACTGAACAGCCAATCACAGCGATCGCCGACGGGGGGGCTGCATCGCAGCCCCCCCTGGGCATGCAGGGACATGTCTGCTGTCAGGGACAGCAGACATCGTCCCTCTGTCACTGCGTCTCTAGACGCAGTGACAGTTAGAAGTCATGACGTATATATACGTCATGTGTCGGGAAGTACTTCCCGGCCATGACGTATATATACGTCAAATGTCGGGAAGGGGTTAAGCTTGGAGAAGAGATAAACTGGAGATAAAGCGGAGAAAAGGTAAAAGGAGATAAAGCACCAGCCAATCAGCTGTGTTTGAAAAAGACAGTTGGGAGTGGATTTCTCCGCTTTATCTCCAGTTTATCTCTTCTCCAAGCTTAATAAATCTGCCCCACTATTTTATGACTATTCAAGCCTAGTACATCTGACTGTCGTCTGTAGCCATGAGCCAGATCAAATATATATTAGATTGTGATTTATAGATCACCAATGTTCAATTCATCTTATTTAAGTAGTCAATTAGTAAGTAATTCAAAAGACAAGAGAAGCAGATGATGTTTACTGGTAAATACTAGCAAACATCACCCTACAGCAGAGCTTAGACTCTTCTTCATAAGTATTAGGTGACCTCTTGTTACGCTGTGAAAGAATATCTCACAAACCGTGGCAAGAGGTCAGTTCTGCACTGAGATAAACTGACAGCATCCAGTCATAACATGGTAATAACCAGTAACAAAACGTGTATCCACGTGTGAGAAAACCATACACACACACGTACTGTATATAATGCAGAATACACATTTATTATATTACCATGTATAACATTTATAAAATAGCAAATATATATATATACACACACACACACACACACACACACACACAGTGGCAGCTCATGCCATTGGTAGGGGGGCTGCTGCTGTCCCGCGGTGCAGGCACTCCCCTGCCACTGCTGCTACTCCTCCTGGTCCTTGCCAGACACAGGTGCATCGTTCCCAGCAAAGGGAATGGGGGTAGGGGGGGGAGGGGGGGTTACACTGCGCTATACAATTCACAATAAAATAATTATATTGTTAGTGCCAATTGGGTAGAGATATTACATAATTATTTATTAAAAAACATATAAGACATGACATACCATATTAAAAAGGGGGGATTTGGCAATGAAATAGGGGAGTAATTCAATTCAGTCCAGTACATACGGTACCGTATTTATAGAATCCACTGGTTAATGGGTCCGTTCCTATAACGTCTCCTTGTTACCATTGGTAACCAATATGTCCAGAAGGGCCCGCGGTAGGTATTTTGTGGAAGTAGCACTCTCCCTTTTTGTAAATCACCTCTGTCCGGGTTGGGGCATAAATAAGCCCTGTATGGGAAAACACCAAGTGGTAGCCGCTGGTCATAGAAAGACTCTGGGTCTGGAGACTGGTCCGGATACAATAGGTGAGATAGTGGCAAGCTAAAGAACTTGGTGTGGGTTATCCTCTTGGTCCACCAACGCGTTTCGCCAGGAGCCTGGCTTTATCAAGGTGTGCAGGGTGTTGGTACTCCAGGGTTTATATACCTATCTAACAATGTCAATCACAAACCCAATTGGCACATGTGTAATTAAGGCAAATACATTAAAAACTGTCCTAAGACTTATATGAGGCGTATGAGCAAGAGGAAACTATTAATAATATAAATAAAGTATAAAAAACCGAGCATAATAAATACCATAAAAAAACAAAATTGTTTAATTAATAAATCGGATGTACAATTCCGGCACACAGTGGAACGCATATCGTTTCCGGAGTATGATGCGTGTCACACTCTGGGGTTTTGTAGGGACTGACGGAGGGTTGGTGGTCGAATGTACTGCCTTCTCATATACCAGGATAGAGGATGAACGAGGAGAACTTGGATATGATTGAAGAGTTTAATGAAAAGGTCTTAGCATACAATGAAATACGAATAATAGCATACAGCAAGTAATGACATGAATGAATGATAACAGTAGCAATGGTAACAGTTTGTATAATGACGAGACTATGATGAGAGACTTGTTAACACAACGATTATGAGATTAAAGATGATGAAGTAGTTTGGAGACCACTGTAAAAGTTCGTAGTAACGATAAAAGACCTTTGTAGATAGCTATGGCAACTTTGGAAGACGTGGAAGACTTGATACTGTGATATACTGTGAAGACTTGGTACTGTGGAATACTGTGAAGACTTGATACTGTGGAATACTGTGAAGACTGGATACTGTGAATACTTGATATTGTGGAATACTGTGAAGACTGGATACTGTGAAGACTTGATACTATGAAATACTGTGCAGACTGGATACTGTGAAGACTTGGTACTGTGGAATACTGTGAAGACTGGATACTGTGAAGACTTGGTACTGTGGAATACTGTGAAGACTTGAAACTGTGGAATACTGTGAAGACTGGGTACTGTGAAAGATTCTAGCACTTGACCACACTGAATACTCTTTAGTACTTTGAAGACACTGTAGATACTTTAGTGCTTAGATGGCACTGTAGACACTTTAGTACTTAGAAGACACTGTAGACACTTTGGTGCTCTGTCGACACTTTGGTATACTGTTGACACTTTAGAAGACACTGTAGACACTTTGGTATACGGTTGACACTTTAGAAGACACTGTAGACGCTTTGGTATACTGTTGACACTTTAGAAGACACTGTAGACGCTTTGGTATACTGTTGACACTTTAGAAGACACTGTAGACGCTTTGGTATACTGTCGACACTTTAGAAGACACTGTAGATACTTTAATACTTAGAAGATACTGTAGACAGTTTGGTACACTGTCGACACTTTAGAAGACACACCGTAGACTTTAGCATACTGTAGACTTTAGCATACTGCAGACTTTTAGCATAGTGTAGACCAGTGGCCCTAGCCCTCGAGAGCTACCAACAGTGCACATTCCAGACAACCTAGCTGCTGCACAGCTGCACTCATTAATCACTGACACATTTTAAAAGATACACAGATAGAGCTAATTAGCTCACTTGTGATTCTGTGAGGAGACCTGCACTGTTGGTAGCTCTCTAGGACTAGTGTTGGCTACCCCAGGTGTAGACTTTTAGCATAGTGTAGACTTTAGCATAGTGTAGACTTTGGAATACCTGGGTATTTGCTGAGAGCGTCTGAGGAACTTTGAAGGTAACTGAGAGGCACAGAACGGCAATCCCAACAGGAAAGAGGTGGGTCTGCTGCGGCACGCTGGAAGGTCACTGCGGTACTAGGACTTTAAGGTACACCAAACAGAAGCAGCAGCAGGTTAGGCAGGAACACTGTGGAGCACAGTCACTGAACCACTCTCCAGGAGGTAGACTGAAGCACTGGCAGGGAGACATGGGCCAGACCCCTTTTATCAAGGAAAGACATACGGGATTGGCTGGAGAAACCCCTGGCAGGGGATTGGAGAAACCTTGGTCTCCAACATGGCTGCCCCCACACTGGAGACACCACGAAGAACCAGGCACACCTCTCACAGCAACAGACATGTAGCAGGTCTGCCCCTCCACTGCACTGTGCTACAATGGCAGCTTCTGCTGCCGCACCACGCTGCCCTGAACCTGCCTCCTGTGCGCCCCTGCTCCCCGTCCTGACCATACCACGCGGCCAGCAAGACAGACAGCGCGACCCCTAACTGTGGTTAGCCTCTGAGCGCTGGCAATGCGCTTCCTGTATATGGAACGCACAACATTTCCGGATGGGCGGCCGTAGTGTGGGCGCCGAGTTTAGCACAGATCATAGCACTATTCCGCACTGTTCCGCCGGAAGGCAGGGGGTTTCTTGCGCTTCCTGTCTGTGAAACGCAAAGCTCTTCAGAATGTGTTCCACAGATGCATTATCACAATATAAATCAAGAAGCGCCACTCACTAAACACTTTAGTGTTTATCAGCAGAACTGGACCAATAATTCATATCCATAAGAGTGGTATTGGGGATTAAAAGATGTACACATATTTTTATAGTAGTTTGTGTCACTCGGTCCGGCCATGTGACCAGAAATAGAGAATCCGCCATCTTTGAAAAGGGAAAACAATATATAAATACACAGATATAGCCCAATTTCAAAATCCCATGATAGATAAATGGAAAGTTGTATACTATACATTTTAAATAGCCTATATTCCTAGATTTTTCATCGCAAAGTAACCACCAAATAAATATATAAAAGTATATAAAAATGAATTCCTAAAATATATAAAATATATATACTGTATAGATGAAAAATGTTTTTTCAAATACATATGTGTAAAAGAATTTGCATAAACATTTCTAATGCATTTTTGTCTTATTTCTACATTTTGAGAGCATCACAATACCACATATGTCTAGCAATATATATACTGTATCCTATTGATGAAATATGGTACAATAAGTTTTAGGGAAACATTTATTTACTGAAAAAGAGAGAGAGTGAGTTAACAAAAATTATCAGAATATACTGTATATACGTATATATTGTCTAAAACCATAGTTACGGAACAGTTTTCTAGCTAAGGAGGACCTACAGTAATCAAAAATATACAGGGTTTTACGAAGAGAAAAAGAGAAGAAAGAAAGAAGAGAGCAGCACAATATCTACGCCTGTTATCTATATCGGTTAGGATATGTATACGTATGTCCCTCAATCTATGATAGCATTTAACTCTATTGCCTCATTGAGCCCGTCAGGATATATAGTACAAAGGTTGTACATCCAGTAAACCTATTATCCACAGAGTCTACTGAAACGGTCTCCACCTCTAGATGTTCTTGTGATGTGTTCTCTTGGTGAGACCTTCTGGATTTCCAGCATGCATCTCCTGAAAATGTCTCGAGATACTGTGATTAACAAAATGTTTAGAAATGTTGCGATGATGTTCTAAGAAGCAAATTTGTATTTGCCTTGTAGCTCTTTCTACATATTTGAGTTGGCAAGGGCAGCTCAGTAGATAAATGAGGCACTCTGTATTACAGTTCATAAACCCACTGAGCTGTACTATTATTGCCCTCTCCATCTGTAAGAGTTTCAGTTGGGTGGACTTTGATGTGGTTACAAGTAATACATCTACTGCTCCCACAGCGAAAGAAGCCGTTGGGTTTGGGGCCCAACCATGTTAAGTTGGAAGGTGTTGGGTCTATTTCATTTAACATGCTGGGAGCCAGTTGATTTTTAGGAGTTCTGTTTTTTTTTTTTTTAACACTGGATCAGAGGGCAAGACATCCTTAAGTAAATAGTCAGATTTTAATATATTATAATTTTTTTAAATAATCTTTTTAATCTGAGCTGATTGTTCATTGTATTGGGAAATATACATCGCACTAGGTGATTCATCGTGCCCTACGGGTGCTCTTCACACTGGCGTAATTTGTGAACTTTTGTATTGTGAGAAATATGGTTAGAATTGTATGAAAGATGCCCTGTATTGTAACTTGACGTATAGGTGAGTCGGGGGGCGGGGGTGTTTTAAATCGCAGGAAGGGGGGTTGCGGGGGTCCACGAATCGCGGGAGGGGGTGTGGGGGTCCACGAATTGCGGGAGGGGGGTGCGGGGGGTGCCATGAATCGCGGGAGGGGGGTCCGCGAATCACGGGAGGGGGGGTTCGGGGGGTGCCGTAAATCATGGGAGGGGGGGGGGGGTGCGGGGGTGTCTGTCATCTGGTGGCTGTGGAGTAATGGTGGGTGGGGTGCGTGTACTGTAGCCCTGGCTGGACGGGGGAGGTGATGTCAAGGGGGTGGTGGTGTGTATAACACTGGTCTTTTCCCTAGGGGGGGCGGGTTTGTGTATAATGCTGGGCGGGAATGTCATACACACAGGGGATGAGTGACAGATCTGGCTAAATATATAAGAGATGAGTATCCCACCCTGTATTTTGCATTGATCTCTATGGGTGTGATGTTAAAAGTTGGGCTCTGTCCGTTGCTACAACTTCCTCGCATGCTTTGTTTAATAGGGGACTTGGATAACCCCTTTGTTTAAATGAGGTAATAATCTTTTTTTCCTGAGTTTCAAAGGTATTAAATTTGATGCAATTCCGATAGAGGCGTAATAGCTGGCCCTTCGGAATTCCTATTTTCCATGGAAGATAATGGGCGCTATTAAGTGGAGGTAAGCATTTGAACCAACTTCTTTTGTATAATTAGAAGTGACAATTCTATCTCCTATTGTTTCAAGGGTCAGATCCAGGAAAGAGGTCCATTTTTCGTGGTAGGAGTGAGTAAACTGTAAATTAAATTAAATGAAACTGTAAATACGGTACTGTATGAACTGGACTAAATTGAATTACTCCTCTATTTCATTTCCAAACCCCCCCCCTTTTTAATATGGTATATCATGTCTTATATGTTTTTTAATAAATAATTCTGTAATATCTCTACCCAATTGGCACTAACAATATTATTATTTTATTGTGAATTGTATTGTATAGCGAGGTGTAAACCCCCCCCCCCCATTCCCTTTTCTCTAGAAGGGGGCTAACTACCTCCCATTTTCACTGCAGCTTGGCAAGGCATCCCAGTTTACGGACAGCACCGCTGTGGGTCCCTGCCCATCTCCACTTCAGGGAGACGAGCAGGGATAGGGGGGACAGCGAGGCAGCGAGGGGCACCGGGGGAGGTGGCGGCCGGCGGAGAAATCACTGTAGCCACAGGGCGCGCGCTAGCATCTGATACGCCCCATCTGTATATATATATATATCAAACGATAATTTGGCAAGCTGGATAAACTGAGAAAATTCACTGGGGTGCCATGCTAGCAAGAACAAATAAGCAACAATAATAGTCGGCACTCCACAGTTTTGAAATAGTAGCTTTGATGAAGATTAAATGTGGTAATACATTACATATGACACCGTTTCATGGCCCACCGGCCATTTCATTAAGAAGCAGTCTGTATTAGGAAAGTGCAAGTGCAAGAGTGTGACACACTCTGTAATTCCATACCCTCCAACAGTACCGAATTTGCCGGTACAGTACCGTTTTTTTACGGTCTGTACCGGCAAATTAAACATGTACCGAATGTACCGAATTCAGAGCCGGGCAGCGCACAGACAGCAGTGAGCTGTCTGTGCGCTGCCCGGCTGGATTTAGTTTCTGCCCTCTGCTTACCAAAAGCGGCGGCAGCAGCAGCATAGTCTCTGCCGCGTAATTCAAGGCCCAGCCCAGGGCAGGCTCTTTCTCCCTAGGCTCAGGCTGGAGTCAGTGGACAGCTGCGAGCCAATAGGAGGTCGCGGTCTAGCAGCCGCTCATGATTGGCTGTCTGACCGCGACCTCCTATTGGCTCGCGGCCGCGGCGCCCAGCGGGAGAATTGAAAATAGTGAGGGTCAGGGACGAGGATGCTGCCGCTGCTTACACTATACAGCCGGGCAGCGCGCACAGCCTGCTCTCTCTGCCCGGCTATCATTTTATTCAATTGTGTGTGTCCGGCGGCTCCCCCTTGACAACGAGCAATCCCCCCCCCTTGACAAGAGCATTTTCTCCCCCCCTTGACAACGAGCAATTCCTCCCCTTGACAACAGCATTCCCCCCCCCCCCCCCCTTGGCAACGAGCAAGTCCCCCACCCTTTGCAATCGGCATTATAGCATTATATTCCCCCTTGGCAACATGCCATGCACTCCCTCTTGGCAACAAGCATGAAGCCAAATCCTCCTTGACATCAAACATGAAGCCCTGGCATCAAGAAAGAACCCTCTAGCAATGAGCATGTAGGTAAGCAGCATTTATGCATCAAATATGTAATGGGCATTATGGTTTGTTATTTAGTATGTAATGGGCATCACGATGTGTTGTACAATGTGTAATAGGCATTACGGTGTGTGGCCTTATGTGTAATTGGCATTACGGCGTTTACTAAAATGTGTAACGGGCATTACGATGTGTTGTGTAATGTCACGCCCCTTTTGTGTTGTGACACGCCCCTTCCACATGGCCACGCCCCTTTCTGAATGTGTACCTATTTCTGCCCTTCAAATGTTGGAGGGTATGCAATTCCTGTTTACCCAGGGCCGGCGCCACCACTAGGCAGCATTAGGTAAGTGCCACTAGAGGGCGGCATGAAGTGAGGTCATCGTCACCAGCACGCCGCCCTGACTGGAACTGGTGCAGGTGAGCGGCGGGTCTGCCTGCACCCCCCTCCCCCTAGCTGGAGCAAAGGGTCTGTCCGCACCCTCCCCCCCGATGGAGCAGCGTGTCTGTCCGCACCATCACTACTGCCCCCCCTCTATGCCTGGGGCGGTGAAAGGGCTTACACCGGCACTGTTTACCCGGTGGTTGAAATGATCGTAAAGGGTGGTTTGTCTCTTGGTTTCAGTTGTTCATTCTCAACAAAAAAATGAATCTCTTAAATACTGAACCGATAGGTTTATGGATCACCCTACTTTGAAGTAAAGCAAGGGGCCTTGCTTTTGAGAGAGAACCTTGAGGAACATGAGGACTTTTTTGAACCAATCAACCCATAGGCAGTTTTATCACAATGTGTTAAAGGTTGAGGGGACCCCCCCCCCTCCCCCCAAATAAAAAAAATATCAAATATTTTGAAAAACCACGGTTTTTGGTTTTCTAAATATTTTGGTGTTTGGAATACACGTATAAGGGAGACCCAACTTGTACTACCAAGTTCACTTCAAAATGCGGTGTAATTATACCTCATGAGTAACTGCCCCATTTTAAAATTCTGGTATTGGGAGAGATAGTTAGATAACAATTGTGTTGCTTAAATAGAGGATAACTTGAAATTCTAAGGTGCAAGGCCATCATGCAGTGTCACATTGCGTTAAATCCCCAGTATTAGGCAAGGAAATGCTTAATGTGCTTTTGGAGAATTTCTCAGTAATAAATGTCTGTTTCAATTGTTTCCCCTGTTCTTCTCTGTCTGTTCCTCTGCTCCCTTCCTGTGACTGATAAGTTCAGTGGTTCTGACAGAAAATTCATTACTTGTTTTTTCCCCCCTTCTCTTTTACCCAGACAGCTTCGCGCCTGATCTGTCAGCCTCTTCCATCCTGATTATCTGGAGACGCCAATTTCAAAGAGACATCTTAATAGTGATGTCAACAAATTAATTAGATGTGTTAATGAGCTAAAAGCAACTCAAATTAAATTAATGCAGTAATAAGCACAGACAGCAAAATTAGCTCCAATTTCTGTAAATGACTCTGAACTGTACACAACATATCATCCTGCTAGTACATTACCATCCCCCACAGCTAATCAAGAACTCCAGTGCAATTAACTGCTTAATTACAAAACACACACACAGCCTGGAGTTCCAAAGGCAGATGAGAGGCTGTGTTCTACCTGGGAAAAAGAGATATCGCAGTCAAAATTAAACAATGTTCTAACATTCCCCTTTCCGCAGAACAGCAGGGTACGTGGCGGTGTGGCTCAGATCTGAGGCAGGTTCTACAAAGCAGTTATATAGAATATGGAGGAATTATTTTTTTTTTTTAAATAAAATTCCTCTGTGGTACAGATAGAGACATTCTCATCTAGCCCTTTAATAGGTTTAAGTGGGCCAGAGCCATCAGATTATTCGTTTGCACGGGGTCAATGTTTTTTGATGCGTGCACCTTCCACATCTTTCGGCGAATATCAAAAGATGTGGGAGGGTCCCAGTGGCATGCGAGTGGATGTTTATGTGAAAAGTCCATTTGCAGCCAGTGCGAACGTACGCCTGCGCCTCAGAAGTCCGGAACCCCAATTTTGTTGTATAGTGCGAACGTACGCGCCTTGCGAATGGTGGGCCGGCGTACCACCATTCACAAGGAGGGACCTGGTTCACTCGCAAGGATGTGAATTTGCAGCGAATGAACTAGAATAACCCCCTTAATCCTATGCTAATCCCCTACTGTATTGTTCTATGTATTATATTGCAGCTGAGAACAATAGGCCTTGGTGAGCGATGGCTATACAGAGAAGGCTAGTTGAAGAAGGCTCCATCTGTATATCAGTTAGAATTGCGGCTTCAACACTCAGGGTCCATCAGAATCAGAATCAGCTTTATTGGATTTCGATGTAACCGAGGCCCTATCTGCGTAGAGTTTGGAGATTTTATTTTCAGTCACTCGAAATTTGCGCATATGTAAATGTACGTAATTTATTAATGACTTACAGTATGCAGGATTGTGGGATGTTACAGGACGTTTCACTACACTGTGAGTACGGGAATGGGTCATAGGGTCAACAGAACTTAGGTCGACATGCTCGTTAGATCAACACAAGCATTAAGTTGACATGGAAAAGTACGAGGTGAAAAAAAGTTGGCATGAATTTTTCATGTTTTTTTGATGTTGACTCAAGTTGACATGGACACCGTATAAGTGTACACTCGGCACACTAATATATTCTTCCTTTATGCCCGCTTAAATAGTAAAGTATGAAAAACCACCTTTTTAAGAAAGAAAAAGAAAAAAAACATGAAAAACATATGTAGACCTTTTTCATGTCGTCCTTTTACATGTCGACCTAATGGCAATGTCAGCCTAATGCATGTCAAACTATTTCCTGTGTCGACCTAGTGACTGTCAACGTTTAGTGGTTGACCTACTGACTGTCAAGCTAATGCTTGTAGACCTAGAGGCCGCATCCGGTGAGTACAGATGGACAACATTTTTGTTTTTGTATTTGCAGATTTAATAGAGGCTACATCAAAAGTACTGTAAAATCGTATATAGAACAACATCCCACGCAAAATTGAATTTTGGCAAAACATCTGTCATTTTACATAGATGAATATAGAATCTCCTGATTTACTAACAGTCAAATTTAAAATCTAGCACAAAATTGAACTGTAAATTCCCAAAATAATAGACTAATGACAGACAGCCGATTTGATCTTTATAGACAACATTCCATTGCCTAAACCTTCATATATCTGTAAGACTAGAGACGATGGACCCTATGGGGGGTATTATTTATTTATTTATTATCAGTTTCTTATATAGCGCAAACATATTCCATAGCGCTTTACAGAGTATAGTTGAACATTCACATCAGTCCCTGCCCCAGTGGAGCTTACAATCTATATTCCCTACCACATGTACACGCACACACAGACATTCTAGGGTTAATCTTGTTGGGAGCCAATTAACCTACCAGTATAGTTTTGGATTGTGGGAGGACAGGAGTAACCGGAGTAAACCCACGCAAACACGGGGACAATATACAAACTCCACACAGTTAGGGCCATAGTGGGTATTCAATCTTGGCCGCTATTTCTGACAGGCGAAATACCAACCACCGCCTAGTCAATGCTGCCGTTTCCAACAGCATTGTAGGCAGATTCTGACAAAACAGATCCACCTTTAAAACAAGCCGCGGATTGTGGAATTCAGGGCCATTTTTTGACAATCCCCATCCGTTTTTGCTGGTACATGGTACATGTCTTGTACATGCGCAGTTCCCCAGATCTGGAGATGCATCCAAACCAGAATTACAGAAACCACAACAGCTTCTAACATGTGATATATAAGGACCAGTAGGATGGTTATTATATAGGTGATTTTGTATAGATGATTTCAAAATGGAGTCAAAGTCAAACATCAAATTCAATTTTGAAATCTATTTCAGAATAAAATCTTAGAAAATGTGGGATTTGATCAGTAAAAAAGAATATTGATTTGATTGAAGAAAGGGAAACCTTACTTAGCGGTAGTGGATTTACCAGCTCGGCAACAAAAGCGGCCACTTAGTACCCTGTGGATCGCCAACAGAGATGTATTATATCGTTCTCCTGGCCCATGAGGATTGTAACTAGTAAACAAAGTTTGGGGGGTTGGTAACAGGACACACACATGATAACTTATATCAATAAGCTATTCTCTAGTTTAAGCACACTGAGAGATGAAATGATACATAATATATCATTGCATCTCTCAAATATTTTTTTTACAAAATGCTACATACAGACAAAAGGCAAAAGCATTGCCCCTCAAAAAACATTGAAAAAGCAATTTCTGCTCAGAGAAAGTCTGGGGATTATGGCTACAGGCAAAACCCCATCAACAAAAAGACACTATGCAGCCAACTCCTGGGTCTGTTGGAAGACTTGTCAAGTCTAAAACAAGAAGAGAAAGTTCAAGTAATGGTAATTGCACAGCCAAACCCGAGCAGCGCTGGGTACCTCAGCTAGTTATATATAAGTGCCCCCCTACAGCCTAGCAGGTTTACACAACTTCCAACAGTCCCTGACCCTTTGTCCCACCACAGTGCAATCTTCAAAAATTGGGGGGAGCACACACCTCTGCTATGCATTCACAGTACAGAGTGGGCCAGGGAGCATCTCAGGGAGTTGTAGGCATACCCCTAAAATGATGAGAACAGGGGTGTCGCAAGGCTCCAGTCCTTTTAATGATTATCTATCCCCTTTTTATGCATGCACAGTGGGGGTTATTCCGAAGGACTAAATCAGCCGCTGGTACTTGCATCAGTCTTGGGTCCATTCATTTGGTGATAGTGGGTGAGTAATGTTTAAATCCTCCGACCACATTTCTCTTGATGTCCGAGACTGGCCCTATATCCACTTCATACTTCATGTTGTCGAAAAAAGTTGGAATTGAAGATTTTTATTGAAGAGCAGACACCAATCTTTGAAATCAAATACCAGAATTATGTTTTTTTAAGTGTCTTAGAACCCAAAATATTTCTTCATCCGGAAAACATGCAGCCAGCGGCAATAATTTTACTCTCACACAATTTCTGCATTGGTTGAAACTGTTAGCATCGATGGTGCCTACCACTTAATGATGTATCTTTATACCAAAATGTTTGCTGAGCAGAAGACAGGGAAAAAGTAAAGTAAATGCCAGCCGGTTTATAGCAGAGACCTGGATGCAGGTTGTTTATCACTTACATCAGAATCTGAAGAGCATCTTAGAGCCTAATTGCCCAATATCACTGATTTCCCACCGGGGCGGAAAAATTAATAGCGCTGGAAAGCTGTGCGGGCTTCTGATTATGTCCACAGACACTAATTGCACAGAGAGGTTGAAGAGGGAAACAGTGCAATGATGACTATCATAGAAAAATGGAGAATTGATATTGATGACAATAATCGAACAGAATGTTGGGAAAGCATCACTGCATGGAGATTAATGCTCCCTGTAAAAGTAGCCGGTGGAATCTATTGTGTTGAGAACAGACAGGCAATGAATGAAAGCTCACTGCAACATAGTGTTTTTTATACATCCGTAAACTTATTTTTAGATTTTAAATTGGTTAAAAAAAGATAAGCATATTCAATGGGTGCTGGGTGCGCAGAGTGGGCCCCTTTGACCCATGATCCCATGTGCATCATTCATCCTGCACCCATTACGACAGTACGGATGGTGTAATGGTTAGCATTACTGCCTTACAGCACTGAGGGCATGGGTTTGACTCCCACTAACCCGGTTTTCTCTGGGTAATGTGGTTTCCTCCCACAATTCAAAAATTAATGATAGGTTATTTGTCTCACAACAAAAAAACTTAACCCTACCCTATGTGTACATGGGCAACTGGATGAGCCAAGATGTTGTTATCTGAGAAAGAAGTAAGAAGAAGAAATAGACATTGACATTGGCTGATATTACTACAAAGTATCTGTAGGATGGAAGAACTCCATGTATGTATGTTACAATTTGAAAGTTTCCAGACCCCCTGCACACTACATTTTTTTTAATGTAACTGTGGTTGCTATAGTAATTGTGTGATACTTATCAAACTATAGATCTTTCGTAGCAGTTTGAAGAAAAGCTTATTTTAGAAAAGCATAAATCTTTATTAATCTCCTAAATACATATGAAATCGTCTTCAAGTAGTCTCACAGCAATAACATAAAACAAGATAATGAAACATAAACCACAGTCTATAGCATGGGATTTTTATTGCAGTTAACAGTGGATAAATTGTAACCAATCAGCTCCTACTTCTATTTTATTTAGAATTTACTTGATAAATGCTGCCTTGAAGCTGATTGCTTACTATGGACAACTTCTAATTTTGTCCACTCTTTACACTGCTTGATACATCTCCCCCCATGTGATCTAGCTATCAAAATGATCAGAAAAGTACAATTTTTTGTAAACGTGAGACCAAACAATAGCAAGGACCAGGGCTGGTGTAAAGTTCTTGGATCCCTAGGCAAAACTTCAATCTACTGTGCCTCCCACCCCCCTCAACCCCACCAATACCCACTCTCCAACCCCTCAAATTAAATAGAAGTGTGGAAGTGGTGTCTAAGATGTTCCATGGCTGCCACCTGCATTAACATTTTGAGTGCCAATTGAATTTGTCAAAATTGGTGTGAAAATTGCCAAGCAAACATTATTACTCGTCATAATGACCTGTAATGTTTAACTTATATAGGAAAATATAATCTTATTTTTACACAAGTTTTTTATTTGAGTTTATATAACAAATGTGAGCGACGCCGGCATTTTTATCGGATATTTTGCACATCTCTCAAAGAGATGTTGGCACTTGAAGGGTTAAGTACAACAAGGAAGAGATACATGTTAATAACGCTGTTAAAAAAAAAATACATAACTGAACACAGTAAATCTAGCCAAGGTGGCACGTAAACTGTGAGTCCAATCCAAATGCCCCCTCTGCCCTGCCCTCAACTATAAAATGTAATATACCCATCATTATTGATCACTTCTGTCAGCCTTAGCACATTCTGAGTATTAAGACAAAGCTTTCTCAAAGGATGTTTAAAGTATCGGGATATATCATCTATGTGACAAGATTCGTGCTATTGATTTGGAGTTCTGTAATGTTGTTACTGCAGCTGTCCTATAGGCCTTTGAACACACAACAAAACTATGTCATGTGGGTCACTTAACCCTGCAGATCCCTGTCAGTTGGTGGCGACAAACATACATATGAGGACACAGGCATGGAGCCAGAAGATGTCTCCTTTTCTCTGTGTTAATTCCTCTCATCTCCTTCATGTTTTCCTTTTTTTCTACTGCAATTAGTTAGTCTGCTAATAGGCAAAGGATATTTTTAGTTAATTTCAGTTCCACCTAATTGATTCTAAGTGAAACCTAGCAACTGAGTTAATTGATCAGTGTATTACACAGTAACTGCGAGGTAACTCCCTTAGCAACCGCCATCCTTGGGACTCATAAAAAAATAATGATGAAAACAATGGATATACCGATGACAGGATAAACCCATAAAATTACTCCTGGGGTTTTCAAAGGGTGGGGGGGAGATGTTCGTTTGGCTTCCGTTCACGGAACAAAGGCTGTGAATATTAAAGTGAGGACAGAGGAAGGCATACTGTGAAGACATTTATCTCTGATCTTTAGACCTCTGCGGCATCTCTGTACAACCTGGGCATGCAAACGTACAAACCCATAATAGAAAATTTACATAGGGCAAAATATGGAGTCTCTGTGTAACCAGATTAAATTAATTCTATTGAGCATTTGACACCAAGAATGAGCCTGATCCTTATAATCCAAGAAAACTTGTTACATAGGGTAGCCATTCCCGGGATCGGGATTGGCGGGTCCCGGGATTTGGTCCCAAAATTGCCGGGATTTCTATCCAATCCCGGGATTTTGGGATTAGACTGCACATGTGTGATGTTCTCGGCTGTGCAGCTCTGCACAGCGTGATGTGGTCAGAGGTCATGTTGCAATGGACACACCACCCTCCCGCCTCACACTCTTCCGCATCACTCTGCCGGTTCCTGGCCTCAGCCGTCCACCTGGCTACTGGCCTCACCCGCCCATGTAAGTAACTATGCGGGCGGCCGGGATGTTTCAAGGGATTAAAAAAATGAGGCTGTTGTTTGTTTTGGTTTGGCACCATTGGAAGCATCTTTTGGCCATGATAAGAATAAGTCCCTTGTCATGTCTGCTCATAGGATCAAGAAATACAAATGTATTTTGTTTTTAATTTTTTGCATCCAACTGCACACAATATGCACCCGACTGCACCCAACTGCACACAATATGCACCTGACTGCATCTAACTGCACACAATATGCACCCAACTGCACACAATATGCACCTGACTGCATCTAACTGCAGCCAATATGCACCAACTGCATCCAACTGCAGCCAATATGCACCTGACTGCATCCAACTGCACCTAATAAGCACCTGACTGCATCCAACTGCACCTAATATGCACCGACTGCATCCAACTGCAGCCAATATGCACCTGACTGCATCCAACTGCACCCAATATGCACCTGACTGCATCCAACTGCACCCAATATACACCTGACTGCATCCAACTGCACCCAATATGCACCCAACTGTATCCAACTGCACCTAATATGCACCGACTGCATCCAACTGCACCCAATATGCACCAACTGCATCCAACTGCAGCCAATATGCACCTGACTGCATCCAACTGCAGCCAATATGCACCCGACTGTATCCAAATGCACCTAATATGCACCCATATCTCCCAACATGACCCTCTCCAGGAGGGACACAATGCTCTTTTTCTGGACTTCCTTCTAACTTTATGATTGCTATCACCTGTTTTAAACAGGTTAATTTATAGCAAAGGTGTTTCACCACAGGTGATAGCAATCTTATATTAAGAGGGAAGTCCAAAAAAGCATTCTGTCAATCCTGGAGAGGGTCATGTTGGGAGGTATGTGCACCTGACAGCATCCAACTGCACCCAATATGCACATGACTGCATTAGGTACAAAGTGACTAATAATGTGACAATTTCCAAAGAGAAAATTTTAGAAAAACAAATGAACATTTGATTGCAATCAGCCATGTCCTGGGATATTCTGTTATCTGGTAACATTTTCCTATTTCACATAATATACTGGAGTCATGTCTGTTCAGCCTGTTCCTCTCACTGTACTAGGATATTGCTCATAATAGTAATAAATATGGTAATTAATTCACACAAAATACATTATGGAATTAAACAGTATGAGTTACATTACGGGCTGCGGCACATTTTCCATTGCACTACATATTTAAAATTGTTTCAATATTTTGTACAACTGCATCTGCTTTCCTTATATTTCCATACTAATTTGATTATGTGATATGGCAGTGGATGGTGATGTAATTATTAAGTAACTTTATGATAAGAGAATTTGTGAGGTGTAAATTCAATCTTACTGTCTCTCCTTGGTATAACAGCGGTGAGATTGGAGGGTCGGGAACTGGGAAGGGGTAGCAGGAAATCTGAGACTTCTCTTTCTTGTTGAGACTGACAATCTGATTACATTCATTTCAAAATTATAGGTGGTCCCGTGATGTCAGAGCCGGCATCGATCCACCTGATCTCATTGCAACCACTGAGTAAGTTCAAGGGCTACTCGTCAGCTACGATCAGTGGTGACCAGTGGTAAATCATTCGATGGCGAACAGCTTGCGAATGGTTTTAATACTATTCGCACGCCAGCGATACGCATTAATCCCCAGGGGGGAATTAACTTTTTACAGGGAAAATATCACTGAAATAATTGTATTTTTATTAAAATATATAAATTAAAAAAATATATATAATTTGCTCGGCACGCCACAAGATTTAATATAAAAATGACCTATTTGGACTCCCGGTTCCGGAGCTGGAGGAGCAAGCTGCTTTAGCTTAGAGCTCCGTGCCTCCCAGCCTTAACATCGCCGGACCGGACCCGCAGACACCCTAGCAAGCCTGCCTGACACCCCGCTAAACATCCTGAGACGACCCCCGCCGCCAACCCGATTTGCCTGAGGCACGCTCCAGCCGCCCTGACACCGCGATCCCGGCTTCCTCCCGCAAGCCGCCATTGCTCTCAGCCGGCCGCGTCCACGTGACCTGAGACGCGGCGACTGCCTCGCTGCTGAGAGTGACAGGGGGAACGGACATTACCGGCGGGGCGCTCCGGACAATCGCCCTGCTTGAATCCATTTGCCCAGCGGCCCTGACACCGCGATCCCGGCTCCCTCCCGCAAGCCGCCATTGCTCCCAGCCGCCCGCGACCACGTGACCTGAGACGCGGCGGCTGCCTCGCTGCTGAGAGTGACAGGGGGAACGGACATTACCGGCGGGGCGCTCCGGACAATCGCCCTGCTTGAATCCATCTGCCCAGCGGCCCTGAATGAGACGGGCATCAGAGACCCGCACCCTGTGATCGGCCGCCATTACGCCTAACTGCCTACACCCAGAAGACCGGTGACACGGAGGAGCACGCATACAGCACTGCTGGGGGACCTGGAAAGGACTACACCTGTTGTACCAAGCACCCCAACCTCACCCCATAGAACTGTGAGTACCCCAAGGGCGGACGACATGCCATTACTGCTCCCTCCTGACTCCCCCTCCACCTCCCACTGCCAAGCCACTGAGAGACACAGAGCTCAACATACCCAGCCATCTCACTACCCTCATCCCCTGGCTGAATATTATAACAGCCCCGCTACAATGGCTGCCAACAAGCCTGATAAGACACAGGGAATCCCAGCTCTTGAAGATACCCCTAGGCACCGCTCCTCTAGTCGCAACACTAGAGACAAGATGGCGCCCGCCCCAACTACTCAGCCCCAGAGCAAGCAGCCACAGCCTACTGGCAGAGGGAGGAAGGGGGCAGACACTCTGGAGACTCTAGTGCCTGCACCACTATCCACGAGCGAGGACTCATCCTCGATACCAGACCCTGGATCACCTGCCCTTTCTAGTGCTGGCGATAACCCCCCCCCGACCCACAGGTGTATCCCCGCTTCCACCTCCCCATCAACAACAGGAGCCCCCTATAACATACTCTGCAATGGTGAAAGCCATCCAGGACACAATTAGTCCTATAATGGAGGCCCATGCAAACAAGGTAACACAGGCAGTGCAAGACTTAAAGTCACAATACAAGCAGATATCTAAGAGACTCACCACCACCAAACAAGTGGTGGGAGGAGTTTTCCAAGACGTCGCAGAGCTAAAAGATAAGACGACGCTTATGCAGAGAACACAGTATCAGATCCAGGCCAAACTGGATGACCTTGAAAACCGATCCCGTAGGAATAATTTGCGAGTGGTGGGCCTCCCTGAGTCTCTGAAGGGTCAGGCCCTCTTTATCTTTATCCAGACCACACTCCCTGAGCTCCTAGGAATCTCCGAGGAATGTGCGGGAATGACTGTGGAAAGAGCTCACAGAATAGGCCCGCAGAGACCCTCAGCTGACTCCCGCCCGCGCCCCGTAATATTCCGATGTCTGAACTTTGTTCATAAGGAGGCGTTGTGGACCGCGTCCCGACGCAAAAGAGATCTTACTTGGAATGATACAAAACTGTACATCTTCCAGGACTACTCGGCTGAGGTAGCCAGGGCAAGGAAGGAGTTTGCCCCCTTATGTTCACGCCTAGCGAGGAGCAACCGAAAATTTGCTCTGATGTACCCGGCCCGGCTTCGCCTGTTCTCTGGTTCAACGTTTAAAGACTTCTCCACAGTAATGGACGCGGAGTCCTTCCTACAAGAAGAGAACACCGGGCCGGCCTCCCCATCTTTGTTTTCCCAGGACCAGCCTGCTGATGAAAATAGTGAGGCCTAGGACGTTTTAGGGTTCATCTATCATCTAACGTTAAGTGTTGTTGAGATCTAGAAGTTACTTGAATTGTTGAAAATTCATATAATGCTGTTTTGATACGGAAATGTCGGAGTGGGAGGAGGGGGGTTGGGGGAATTCCCCCCCCCCCTTCCCAACTGAACATTATTAAGATAATTGTTTTTTTTTCCACGTTTAATTGGAAACAGGTTTGCTAGGATTATAGATTAAGCAAATTAATACATTGATAATTGATCGGGTCTGGAATGGCGGGCGAAAGCCCAAATTGACACCTAATGGGTGCCAAATTGTACCACCTTAATGAGGCAGAAGAGGCCCATGGTCTGCTGGCTCGGATCTTGGGGCGCCTGCCTGATCTTGCCACACCTGCCACTTCCCGGAGGTTACTTAACCGTAGATTGCTATATTTGTATTTGTGTTTATATGTTTGTTTGTCTGTCTGTTTATCTGTTTGTCTATAACAGACGAGGATGGTGAGAGGGCCTCTTGTGGGCCATCTTGCTGGCACGATAATTTTAACCACCCTTTCTACCCTCATGTTTTTTCCCCTCTTGTGTCAGATTCTGTCTAATGTCATAATTTTTATCCGTAGAATGTTCATGTTCACAACTAAGCTCATAATGTTAAGCTCAGAAGACGTGGTGGACTCCAGGACCTGTAAGTTGCCTCCCCCTCCCGACTGACAAATGACATTCATTAAGGTTGGTACGATTAATGTGGGGGGCTTCCACTCCCCTGCCAAGCGTAAAAAAATATTACTATACCTATCCAAACTGGCCCTAGACATAGTATTCATCCAGGAAGCCCATCTGATCCCAGCGGAGATCCTAAAACTAAATACCTTGGGATGGGCTGTATTATCTTCAGCCCCATACAACTCGAAAGCTAGAGGGGTGGTCACGCTGATTAGAAGAAACATTCCAACAACAACTCATTCAGCTCAGATAGACCCTGAGGGTCGCTATTCCATACTAGATGTAACTGTAAACAACTCCAGATACATTCTGGCTAATATTTACGCACCTAATACAAACCAAAGCCAATTTTTCATCACTCTAACGGCTAAACTGCTCCCTTACGCCCACCAAAATATAATTCTAGCAGGTGACTTTAACTCAGTGGCATCTGCTGCCTTAGACAGAAATACCACGTCCTCTACCAGACGTGCTAACCCCAAGTATGGGATCCAATACCTCCTCGCGCAGCTGCAACTAATAGATGTGTGGAGGGCATGCCACCCTATTGAAAGGGAATACACTTGCCTTTCGGCAGCACATGGCACTCTCTCGAGAATTGATTATGTCCTGATCTCCTCTTCCCTTTTCCCTGGGGTGGAGGGGTCAGAACTTGAACCCATAACAATATCGGTCCATGGTGTCTGCTGGATGGCAGTGGCAACATCTGTAGAAAGGGGACCAGTTAAACAGTGGAGATTCCCATCCCAGTTGACAGATACCCCATCTTTTTGTAACATGTTAGAAGCGTCCTGGATGGACTACACAAACAATAATCCCCAAACAGAAGAAGACTCCCCCTCCCTATTTTGGCAAGCCTCTAAACCTGTCCTAAGAGGAAATATCATGTCTTACACGGCTAAGCATAGAAAAGACTCCCAGAAGCTATATATTGAAGCCCAATCCTGCCTCACTGAGGCATACCACAATTTCCAGACCTCTCCTACCCTAGCAAATAAAACCAAATACACCGAGCAGAAAGCACTCTTTGATGCCCTACTGGTTCAACTAGAGACCAAACTCACTTTCTTGTCCCGGGCAAGATTCCATAGATACGGCAATAGGTCTAACCGACTGATGTCTAACTTGCTTAGAGGCCAACATCCCCCCTCGATCATACAAGCCCTACGCAGAAAAGACGGCACAGTGATCCATTCCGGACAACAAATAACTGAAACACTACATGATTTTTACGAGACACTCTACGCCCCCCCCACACACAGAGGAACAACAAAGAGCAACATTTTGGGAACCACTCTCACACCCAACACTAGATACAGACTCATCTAATACTCTGATAACCCCTATTACAGAGGAAGAGATACTGGCCACGATTCAGGCACTCAAAACAGGCAAGTCACCAGGTCCGGACAGCCTGTCCAACGAATATTACAAACTACTTGCTCCCAAGATTGTCAAACCACTTTCGGCCCTATTTAATTTAATACTACAAGGCTCCCCCCCTCCCCTATACTTCAATTCGGCCATCCTTAAAATTATCCATAAACCCGGTAGAGACCCACTACTCCCAAGCTCTTATCGCCCTATTTCACTCCTTAACACGGATTATAAAATTTTTACAAAAATACTAGCGGACAGGCTTAAATTCAAACTTCCCTCCCTGGTGCACCCCGACCAAACGGGATTTGTATGGGGCAGGCATTCTGCACTTAATGTGCGTAAAGCATTAACAGTCACGCAATGGGTGGAAACCACAGACAACTCTGAGCCTTGCGCTCTACTATCCCTAGACGCCGAGAAGGCCTTTGACCTCGTTACGTGGGACCACTTATTCTTTACTATGGAAAAATTTGGGCTTCCGGGGGAGTTCACCCGCACAGTTAAGCTACTATACTCGGGATCATCCTCCCAAATATTATCAAATAACTATATGTCTAGCCCCATACCACTATTTAGGGGGACCAGACAGGGCTGCCCCCTGTCTCCCCTACTGTTTGCTTTGGCAGTGGAACCGCTAGCTATAGCATTAAGAACTTCTGAGGACTTTACAGGTGTGCGGGTGGGCTCCTCCGAGGTCAGGCTAAGTCTCTTCGCGGACGATATATTATTATTTATATCTAAACCCAATACTTCCATCCCAGCGATCCAGCATATTATATCACACTTTTCCCATTTCTCTGGCTTTCGAGTGAATTATGACAAGTCTAGACTATTACCGCTCTCAACCCTTTCCACAACACCAGCCACATCTCAGCACACCTCGCAATTCACTGTATGCACACACACACTCAAATACCTAGGAGTCCTGATCCCAAGAAAATTGAAAGATCTCTATAACGCTAATATTCCCCCCTCCCTTATATCGGTCGACAAATTGTTATCTGGGTGGATGGAATTACCTTTATCATTGGCAGGCAGAATCACAGTAATCAAGACGATAGCCTTCCCTAAGCTGTCCTATCTTTTGCAGATGTTGCCACTTCAAATCCACAGCACGGACTTGCAGAAACTTAAAACCCTATACCTCAAATTTGCATGGGCAGGGAAGAAGGCCCGCATTCCATTTAGTAGACTTAAACTAAGCAAATCAGATGGCGGATTTGGCATGCATGATATACAAGCCTTTTCACAAGCAGCTCATTTTAGATACATCACTGACTGGTTCACCTCTAGATCGGAGTATACCATCCCCACATTAGAAAAGCAAATATTCAACCAGTATTCCCCGGCAGCTCTTTTACATGCCCCATTACGACTTATCCCCAAGACAATTAGAGAGTCCATCCTGTTCAAGGCGACTTACAGGTCCTGGAGGCAAATCAACAGGGCCGTACATAGACGGTCCACCTCCTCACCATTTACCACCCTCTGGGGTAACCCCTTGTTCCCCCCTGGTCTGGAGGGTGCGGAGTTTCTCGGCTGGAGGGACAAGGGCATCACAAGCATATGCAAAATATTTGACCCAGGGGGCGGAATACTCCCATTCTCAGCGTTGCAGGAGAGATATGAGCTGCCGCACCGACAGTTCTACATGTACCTCCAGTCGAGACACTTTGCGCAAACACACCTAAAACCAATGGACAGGGAAGCAGATGTAGACCCAATTTCAGATTTATTGAGACCAGACTGTGTACTGGGATATAGAATCAAATATTTATATTCTGCCCTAATAGCGACAGATAAGGAGGCACACTACCAACAACTCCAAACTAAATGGACCAAAGATATCCCAGACCTATCACCTTTAGTAACTATACTTAAAAAACTCCCAGTCACCATGAAGCACTTGCAGTCGGTTGCTTTACAAGAGACCCACACAAAATGTTTAAATAGGGCTTACATAGCCCCGGTACAGAGGGCACAGTTTGTCCCCAGTGACACGGGAAGATGTTATAAATGCCAAAAAGCAGATGCCTCGTATTTCCAGAATTTCTGGGAATGCAGGAAAATCAGAACCTTTTGGGACAAGGTAATAAATTTTGTCAACACTACATACTCTCTGAGGCTCCGAAAGCAACCGACTGCATGCCTCTTCCTATATTTCAGGGACTGGGACCTTGGTCCAAACAAGAGCCGGATCATCCCGACTCTCACTATTATATTAACGATTGCTAAAAAATTGATTTTAACACATTGGATACACAGGACATCCCCATCCATCATGGAGTTAAAGCAAAATATCTTAAACACACTGTTCTATGAGAGACAGGCGCTGAGAGCCGATCTTGAGAAAGGAGCAGTGCGCTTCAATAGAAAATGGGGGATCTATATCAACAGCTTAGATCATCCAACACAAAATAAAATCCAAAAAATGTTTGAGACTACGACCTGGTACCTGCTCAGGCAACTATCTACCTAAATGAAACTAGCTTGGTGTACCACCCGCGATTTCTTTGGCAACAAGAAGATAAAAGAGCTACGGCATTAGAACCTTCCAAACGAACAACTTAGATAAGGACTTTTGCTTAATTTGACTGTTGTCTGACGTCTCCCCCCCCCCCCCCTCCCCTACCCTCCCAATACCTTCCTACCCCATCTGCCCTGTTAGATTTATAGATAAGATTGAAAGATTTGTTGCTTTGTGAGACTGACAGTGCGAATTATAAGGATTATCACATCTAAGAATCCATGTTGACCCCATGAGACTTGGTCCCATGATTGCTCATAGATACTCTGACTATATTACAATTAAGTTTTGTAAGTAAGACAATTCTCTGGCAATGTTATGTATATTAGTGTATGTATCCCATGTCACCTGATGTTCTGAACAAAGATATACATGGATATACCTATATATTACCATATGGCGGTTATGTCTCACAATATCTGTATATTTTATTCCTTTTCTTATGTTCTAAATAATTGAAAAATAGGTACTTATGAGTTATCCGGGCGTCCGATTTTTAAATCGGGTCGGATCGGGACATCGCATCGCATCGCATGCGACCATCGGATGCGATGCGATGCGATGACCCGATTTTTCCATAGGAATCAATGTTAAAATGGACTGAGTCCATTTTAACATGGAATTCAATGGGAAAAAGGGTCCTTTTCATACCCCTACTATCCAAGTGGGCATGGAGTTGGATATAAACCTGTGGCGAGCGTAGCGAGCCACCGAGCCCGAAGCGTGGCGAGCGTAGCGAGCCCCGCGAGGGGACACAGAATACCGTCCCCTCGCGGGGCTCGCTTCGCTCGCCACGCTTCGGGCTCGGTGGCTCGCTACGCTCGCCACAGGTTTATATCCAACTCCATGCCCACTTGGATAGTAGGGGTATGAAAAGGACCCCTTTTTCCATAGGAATCATTTTAACATTGATTCCTATGGAAAAATCGGGTCATCGCATCCGATGGTCGCATGCGATGCGATGCGATGCGATATCGCATCGCATCTGATTGTATGCCTTAACTTAAGGCATACAATCAAAAAATCGGACGCCCGGATAACTCACAAGTACCGAAAAATACAATAAAAATGTTTATCAAAAAAAAAAAAAATGACCTATTTATCATGATAATTCAAAGGGGTTGATTGGATTCCACGCAGAGCTGATCCTAATTATATTGTGTATAGTTATGTATTAACTTGAACATCATTTATATGAGTATCCCTATGTCAGGAGTTCCCAATCTTTTTTGAATCACGGCACCCTAGAGTATCAGATTTTTTCCATGGCACCCTTAGGCCCCCCCAAAAATATATATATATATACAATGAAGTAGATTGTGTTTATATGCGCTTCTTAGGTTCAGTTATGTGGTAAAGGGCAGAATTTGCTTCTGATTGTACACAGATTTTATGATTGGCAGGCATCAGCACTGGATTTGTCCATAAATAACTGATCATAAATAATTTGAAATGGTCCTGGACCACCAACCCGTGGCACCCCTGCAAGTGTCCCGAGGTACCCCAGGGAGCCACGGCACACAGTTTGGGAACACCAGGGAAACACTGCCCTATGTGATTGTTACAAGCCGCCTCTGGTGGGTCTGGGTAACTGCAGCCTTAGTTCTGTGTGTGTTCTGTGAGCAGTCTCAGCTGCTGCACAATTAGCCCATTACCTTTGTGTCAGCTGCATTTAATCTGGGTATCAGGAGGCTTGTCATTTTCCAGCGATTCTGATTGGGACTTGCTTCCTATATAACCCAGCCTGTACTTTACCTTTATAGATTCTTGTCCTTGAGGTTCTAGTTCCGGTACTTGCTTGTATTCTGAGTTTTATTACTCCAGCTTCCAAGCTACCTGTCTGAGTCCCAGTTCCAGCTTGCAGGCTTCTGCAGCCTGTTTAGCTAAATCTTAGGGTTTTGATTCCTGTCTGTATATCCAGTCTGAACCCTTGTCCTGCTGTAGTTTTGAACCTTGAATTTCTATTATGCTGTAATAACATCCTATGCATTGTTGCGTTTAACCCTGCATTAATATTATAAGTTACACTTTGTGCAAAGTAGCAGTCATACTTATTAGTATCAGCATCTGAGTGAAACTCTGCTCTATCAGTGTCCTTCCCAGCATATACTGCACCTTTGTGATGGTTTATTGATAGGTAAAAGTGCTGTTTTTCTGAACTGGCATTCTCTATTGTTATTATTTTTATTTTTAGGTTACCTGTGTTAGTTTTAGAAAAAATATAAATGATACAGCGCTGGGGTTTTTCCGAAAATAATTTAATACAATGTATGAATTTAATGAATAAAAATATAGATAACAATATCACACATAATACATTTTATATGAGAATTCTCTTAAAATAAAAAATAAAAAATTGTGGAAAGTCAGTGAAAATTACTGATGGAATATAGATTTTCCAGCTAGCATTCAATATTATGGAGGATTAATTTTGTGTCCAAATCAACACCAATTTGCATATATTTACCATATAATATGGATATCCTTGTTTGGAAAGAAGTGGTGGATTCCCAAACGTCACACAATGGTAGAATGATGCAGTCCTTATGGTATGGCAATACCTGATTTTCTGTGGCTGCAGAGAAAATCTCAACTATGGGATCCAAAATGTTAGTGGTAAAAACTGGTCCGGATGAAGTTTGTTGTGGAATTCCAAGGATTTTTGGCTGAAGGAGGTGTGAGATGGAATACTCTCCAATGCTGGAACAGGTATGCTGTAGCTCGGAGCATACGGAGTCCCTATTCCAGCATTCAATTGGAGAGTTACATCATGTATAGCACCCCGCCCTACAGTATTTCTCTTCATCAGTCTGTTTTCCATGTGTGTGTGTGCTGCTGTTCCTACACCCCCACCCCAAACAAATATTTAAAAATAAAATACCAAAAATACAAAAAGCAAAAATAAAAATTCAAAAATACAAAAAAAAGTTGTGTGTGATGGTAACATTGTTTTTATTTTTCTGTGCTGTACAGTACCTTGTTACCTTTTCCCCAATGATTCGACTGTATCCCTTGTCATCAATGTGCTGTCAATAAAAGTGTTTCTTTCCAGTTGCGGCTGAGTCCATTGCGGCGCGGTGCATCCAGCATCTGCTATTTTCCTTCACTGATCTGTCCCCTGTGTGCATCAGTGTTCAAAACTACTGTACCCCCCCCCCAAAAAAGCAAAAAAATATACAAAAAAAACCCCACACCTCACCCCACCCTAAAGTTTTTCTCTTCACCGGTCTGTTTTTCATGTGTGTGTGTGCTGCTGTTCATACACTCCCACCCCAAACAAATATAAAAAAAATACCAAAAATACAAAAAGCAAAAAAAAAAATACAAAAAGCAAAAAAAAAAAAATGTTGTGTGTGATGTTACTATTGTTTTTATTGTTCTGTGCTGTACAGTACCTTGTTACCTTTTCCCCACTGATTTGACCGTATCCCTTGTCATCCATGTGCTGTCAATAAAAGTGTTTCTTTCCAGTTGAAAACAAATGCTGTAGGAAATCACCCATGGCAACAATCATGTACTGTACAGTAATCACCACATTAAAAACAAATAGGAAATCCCCCATGGCCACAAGCAGAAAATACAGTACCAATACTGTACAGTACTTACTTTCCCTTAGGGAGTCCAGCAGTTGGGGGTCCCGACGGACCAGGTCACTCCAACGGCGCTGCAGGCCCTCACCGTCCTGTCCCGACGGAAACGCTCCCTGATGGCTTGGCTTGCCTCCTGGTAGGCCTCGACAACCTCTCGGTTGGAGACCAGGGGCCTGTCCCGCCACGCCACCAGGATCAGGAGCTCTCCTCTTCCCGAAGGGCCTTGCTCTTCTGGACCAGCGTGCAGCCATCTCTGCTATCTCAGAAGACAATAAAAATGGCGCCCTGCCCACGTGCGTCCTGTGCGGAACAAGCGTCGCATTCTGCGCACCCGCCACTGAGTATTGAATACAGTAGTTTATCACTGGCCAATCAGCTCCTACAGTAACTGTGAATTTACTGTACTGCACATGCTTGGCTTGAAAAAATGACAGGTACTGTACAGCACAGTAATATACTGTACTATACAGTAGCAGCTGATTGACCACTGATAAAAACCAGACATTTTATCACTTCAACGAGCTTACTAAATCTACAGTACCACTGCATACAGTACATGACTGTGAATGTCATGACACCAAAATGTGGCCACCTTTAGAACGATATACTGAAACGCATTAGCGTCCGTGCCACTCCAGTATAGTACCCGTGTAGATGCTCAAGCGTCCGTGCAAATTTAGATGCCCGGAAAGCCTTATTGGTAAGCCGAAATCTTTTATGTGTGTTAAAACTACAATACTGTACTAACCTACTGTACTGTACATGTGTTGAAAGACCAGCACCTTTCAACAAAACCAATGAGACGTACAGTACAGTATAATGTAGTGTGATTCTGTACGCAATTCAATGTAATTTTATTTATTAGTGTGTACACTATCTACAGAACAGTACAGCTTGCTGGACACAGGACAGTAGTAGCAAAGTACTTTACTGTAGTACCCTGCCGTAATAACAACTCAGACGCAAAAAGCGTCTCATTCCTGGAGCGTCTCTGCAACTCAGCCGCAGGAGTGTCTCATTCCTAGAGCATCAGAGACGCTCCTGCGTGTCAAACAAATGGAGCGCCTCTCCGCCTGCGTCAGCATGTTCCACTCTCCGCCAAAGAGACGGGATAATGCTCGTGCCGGCGGTGTGAGAGAGGCGCTGACTAGGCTTGCCAGAGACAATAAAGTACTTTACTGTAGTTCCTGCGCTTTATGCACACGCTGCAGCACAAATTTCACGCATGCGCAATGAGGTTTTCAAAAGGTGACATCTGGTGGATGATCACTGGTATTGCATTCACCCGGAGATGCCACGGCGAATCGCCAAGCTTTAAAAATGTATTACGATGCCGCGCGCCGTGGCCCGCCATGGCCAGCTGGCGGTACAATTGCCATAGGTAGAAAGAATGAGACCTTCTCCATCTGTATGATAAGCTTGCCTGAAGAGGTGAGTTTTCAAGGAACGCTTGAAAGTTTGGATTCTGGAGTAAAGTCTTAATGTGCGTGGGAGGGCATTCCATAGGGAGGGTGCTGCCCGACGAAAGTCCTGCAATTATGAATGGGATCTAGTAATGAGTGTGGATGAGAGACGCAGATCTATATTTTGAGATAAAATGAGAGATGTGTGTTGGTGTAATCAGGTTAATGGGCTTGTATGCAAGTAGAAGCATTTTATATTGAATGCGGTAATATCCAGGCAACCAATGGAAGGACCAACAGAGCGGATCAGCAGACGTTGAACGTCTAACTAGAAAGATCAGCTGTGCAGCTGCATTATAATGGATTGTAGTGGTGAGAGTAATTTTTTTAGGAAGACCGGTAAGGAGACTATTGCAATAATCAATGCGTGATATAATGAGTGCATGGATTACAGTGTCTTGGTAAGATATGGATGGATTTTGGATATGTTTTTAGATGCATCTAACATGATTTGAAGACAGATTGAATGTAAGGAATGAAGGACAGTTCAGAGTCAAGGTTGACCCCTAGGCAGCGAGCTTGTGGCGTAGGATTAATTGTTGTATTCTCAACAGTGATAGAGATATCAGGTTGGTAACTACTCTGGTGGGAATATAATTAATTCTGTTTTGGAAATGTTGAGTTTGAGGTGGCGAGATGACATGGTAGAAAGACATTCAGAGACACGGAGCAATACTGATGGTGACAATTCCCGGGAAGATAGATAGATATGATTATCATCAGCGTACAGGTACAGGTACATACTGTATTAGAAATTTACTGCTATTTTTGTAGTGGTATTTTCAAATTTGAACTGATTCATAGATCTGTTGACTTAAGAATATGACTAATTACTGTAATATTGAATACTGTATTGGAAAACACAGAATAGGTTGATTAGAATTTTAAGGGGTAATTCAGACCTGCTTGCTAGGCTGCATATATTTGCTGCCTAACGAGCAGGTAACCGCTGCCTCGCAGAATGCATACCCACCCACCGCCTGAATCCCTGTGCTACTATGTGAGCAGATGTGTCTGCTTACCCATCCACTCACATGTGCCCGCCATACAATGATTTCTCCTCTGTTCGTTATGAAGAGTAAGCCTAGACTTACTTTTCATATGGACACTTTATGCCGAATTTAGGGCAGAAGCTGATGTCATGTGATGTCATCTGCCCGTCCCCCCCCAAGCAAGCCGCACCACATCTGGATTTGCTGGGGTCAGCCCAGCGTTTCCATGGGTGCGCCGTTTTTTGGGCATGCTTATGAAACGCTGAGCAGCCCCACCAACCATTTGCGAACGCCCCGGCAGGTGGAAAAAGACTTTCGCTCCGGGGGGGTTTGCACATTCTGATAAGCGACTCTGCGCATGCGCACTCCCCCACCACCATCGGAGACGGGGCCAAATTCAGTAGTACCGATCTGAATTTGGCGCCTCTGGCCCGATGGTCGGGATTTACACATTTATGCACATGTGCAAACCCTGACAGCGATCAGCCAAGGAGGGAGCAAGGAGGGAGGTTGGGGGGCGGTTGCAGGGCCGGACCAGGGAAATGCCCAGGGCATTCCCCTGGGGACACGGGAGGGTAGATCGCTTCTGGAGGAGGGAGGCTCACGTCACAAGACGCCAGCCGCCAGCCCAGTCTTCGTCCAGTTCAGACTGACTTTTATCTGTGAAAGCCAGGAGAAAACATTTGATGGTCGGTGACTAATGAATGACTTCTCCTGCTCGCAGAGGCATGTGAGGGGATGTGTGCTGTACACATCCCCTTGCATGTTACCGAGGGGATTGGTGGCGAGGGGGGGGGGGTGGACGGCAGGGTCTCCGGTGCTTGGTAAGCAGCTTACCAAGTCAACCTGAATTATGCCCAAAGTCACTGTTGTTCCTATATGTGTGCAAATTATTTTAAATGGCTACACACAAAAATAGTGTATCTATGGCAGAGCCATATACATCCCCAGATGTGTCCAGCTCTACACCTGCTTCATGTCATCATCTCCTGTTATAGGGAAGGTGCAAAAGTAACATCTCCTTACTGGTGTGTATCTGCCAGTCCGCATTATCCATGTTCCGTAGGAACATATCCTTTCTGTATTCTGCCTATGTCAGGCCTTCCCTTCCACCCACTATTTGCCTTTTCAGTTGTAACAAGGCAAAGGGCAATCTAATGCAAATGTGGCAGTTTATTTACTAAGATGGGAGTTCTATTGAAAATGAGATAATTACCATAGCAACCAATCAGATTCTACTCCAAATGTATTTAGCACCTTCTAGGAGAAAATAGAAAGAATGTAATTGGTTGTTCATAGCAACATCCAATCTTCAATAGAACTCTCATTTTAGTAATACCCCTTTTACACCGCCGCAAAAACCTGGGGTTTTCCCTTGTGAACCCAGGTCAGCGGAGTTGTAAAAGGGGTTAACCCATGTCCCTTTACATAAGACATCTACCCATGTCCTGACCAGGGTAGAACACGGGCAGGACCTGGGTAGAGGGCAGTGTAAATGGGTACGCCCGGTCATCCGACCTGGCTTCCCTTTACAGCAATGGGGGAAGCTCAACCTTCAGACCACAGTGTCCTGCGGTCAGTCTGGAGGTTGGGCGGGGGGCACTCACAGCCTCCGCTGCTGTCTGCTGTACTCTGCAGACAGCAGCATAGGCAGGGAGGAGGTGGACAGGGGCTGGGGGGGGGGGGGGGTGCCTGGGGGCTGGGGGCAGCCCAGCACCCTACCTTGGTTCTAGGCTTGCCCCAGCACGACGATCGGTGGTCCCGGTGCTTGAAGACTATGTCATCTCAAAGTGCGACCCCCGTTTACACTGTGGGTCGGCACCGCAGTGTAAACGGTGCAATTCCCGGATCCGACCTGGCTTGGAACCATGTTCCAAATACCGGGTCGGATCCGGGATTTGGTGTAAAAGGGGTATAAATCAGGGCCATCTTAAGAGCAGTGTAGGCCCATGGGCAAAGCAATGCACTGGGGCCCTTACCCATTCTCCCCTCCTAGGGGTGGGGGGTGCTATCAGCAGCTTTGATGTCCCACGGGTGGCAGGGGGTGCTCTATCTTCCACTCAACATGTAGGACCTGGAGCAGTAACTTCTGCTAATCACTCCTTTACTGCACAGGTGGTGGGAAGGAGAACACTAACGTGTGGAAGGGGGCACTGAGCCGAATGAAGGGTCCCTTGCAAATGACTTCCAGGGAGGTAGAGGGTGTTTTATACACAGGGGAGGGTTGGATAATGGAGTGGGCTTAATATTCGTCATTTTCCGGTGGAAGGGCAGCTTGTTTGACTGCAGATATCGCCATTATCTGGAAATAGATTTCTTAGCCTTCAATAGTATAAAAACCTAGAGTCCCACCTTTCAGGAGGTGCTGGGGACTTGGGGATCAGAGATCAGGAGCCAGAGCAATCCATTGACTAAAATATAAAACTGTACTCCAGACGTTTGGAGCTGGAGCATGGTCTGGCTGCTGGAAGGCTGATATCACTGGTTCTGGGCAAGATAGAGACAAGCGGATAGTGTTCACAGAAAGGGAAGAGTCCCAGATTTTAGAATATACTCTCAGAAAAACTAAGTCAGACAGAACCTGAGAAAACTGACTGGGAATTGCAATTAACAGGTCGGATCTGGACTGCTGCTTTGAAGTTGGATATCTCCATTTCCCCAGGGCTGATTTTCAAAATTTTGGTATCCCTGGAAAAAGGGGATCCTCAGCTATCCTCAGGATAGGGCCCTTATACACCTGGGGCCCCTGGGCAAGTGCCCATTAAGCCCATACAAAAAGGCGGCCCTGGTATAAATAATCCCCTTAATATCTGCAATGTTTAATGTTTCTGTAAACCTGTTCAGATGAATTTGGAATTATTTGGGAATGGACCTATTTATCTACAGTACAGAACACTAGGATAGGCGCCATTGTGCATAAGAAAATGTTTTGCTTCTTGCATTTTTTTCTTGTATTAAGTTTCACTCTGTAGAACAGCAGCAAAATCGACACATTAATTGTATAGAAAGGGTCAACCGTGCTGTCTGCGAAATGTTAATGCATTTATACAAGAGAATGTGCTTAATGGCAAATTTTAATTAAATTATAAAGACAAACTGCTCAGATTTCTGAAAGCTGTCTCATTTAAAAGTTAATAAGTTAATAAAGAGGAAATATTATTTTAGCAAAATAAGTATGTGCCATGCAGGTTATTCTGTTAATTAAAATTAAGGTATGTCGAGTATTGAGAGAATCATTGTTCAAAAGTAGCATTTACAATAATTTTTTGTACTCTAATTTCTTACATCCTTTGGAGTGAGGAAGGGTTATGTACTAAACACAGAGTGTGCAAAGTAGGAAAGAGAGGGAAGAAATGGAAGAAGGGAAGGGTAAAGGAAAGGAAGGGGAAGGAAGCGTGGCGGTGGGCGGAAGTGGCTGCAGCGTGGCTGTGGACGGAAGTGGCTGCAGTGTGGCGGTGGGCGGAGTCACCAAAGCCAGGTAAGTGGCATTACCACCACCCTTCCCTCATATAAGTAGCCCCCCCCCACCCCCCCCCGGACTGCTTCAAGATTTTTCCCGGGCCGGATTTAGTTACCAATCCGCTCCTGGAAGGAAGGTGAGTACAGAAATGGAACAGGGATTAGGACAAGGTTACAGAGGAGATAAGAGAAACACCCAAAAGAAGAGTCTGAGAGAGATAAAGTGGAAATAATTGGTCCAATAATTTTTCAGATAAACAATTATCTATACACAACTATTTGTGCTAATTGATAGATTAATGTTCTCCCCTCCCACATACCTGACCTGTCTGATCTGTTTGTTAAGCTCAGTGATGATGAAGATGTAGTACACGACTGTGCATACTCCAAGTGTTGGTTCCTTCAGAGAGGCTACAAATGACTTACAAAGATGGCCATCTACCATACTTCTGCACATGTGCAGTGCCAACTTTCACTTTATTAGATTGCCACAGCGGGAGATGGACGTCATCCACTTATCTCCAGGAGACCACCAATGGAACACAATGAAGCATACAGTTGGTGGTCCCCTATGTTTCACTGATATTTTTCATAGTGTATCCAATTAGATGTCCTGCAAAAATTACTTTTTTTTGTGCAAATGTACACAGTTTCAGTCAAACCTGTGTGTTTTCACCACCACAGTCACAAAAAGCTTGTACTTATCAGGATTTTGCTTCATCTGCCTGAGGCAGGTCTCGTGCCAGATTATCTGGGTGAATAGTATAGCCCCCAACGAAGAAATTACCCACAATAAATGATAATTGGATAACCCCTCATTGAGTAGAGACCAAGTATAGTTATTTGACATTAGTAACTCAGGTTGTGATAGATATCAGAGAAAATCTTAGCCAGGGATGAGCACATTTGGATCCTAGAGATCTGAACGCACCCAAACATACCTGATCCAAGGAGCATCCAAGCTGTTCGCTTCCATTTTTCTAAGCCAAAAATGAGGCTGAACGCCATCTTCCTGTTGGATTCTTGCGAGACCTGGTTTCTGGTGCCATCCTCAGTTCATATGTGAAATTCAGACAGCACGGATGTGTCCGTGCTGTCTGCAGAGGGAAAAGCTATCGGGGCTGCAGGGAGAAACAAATGGTGCACAAACTAATGGGAGAACTAACAGGCTGCCTAACTAAAAGGGGGCTGCTTAAGGAAGACTGATGGGGAAAACATCTACTAAGGAGGAACTACTGAGCGGGAACCTAGTAAAGGCCATGGTACAACTACTAAGGGAGAACTACTGGTGGAGGAACTGTACAACTACAACTGAGCTGGAAACTTTTAACGGCCACAGAACAACTAATAAAGGGGAACTACTGTGGGGGAAACTATACTAATGGGGAACTTCTGAAGGTACAACTACAACTAAGGGGGCATTACTAAGGGTACTATTATGGGGGCACTACTAAGTGGGGCTGCTATATGGAATTGCTGTGGGGGACAACTAAGGGACTCTTTGAAAAAAATGTTTTTTTTATTTTTACTGCAGGGCTGCTTGGTATCAGTCCAGCTGTGTTGCCCAATGTCCCATATCATTCTAACTGTGTTGCCCAATTTCCCGTATCATCCCAGAGGTGCTGCCTCCCCCCCCCCCCCATTTTTAAATTAAAATTAAAAAAAAGTTTGTTTTTTTTTCATTACTGCAAGGGCTGTTAAGTGTGTCGTATCAGTCCAGGGGTACAGTATCAGTCCAGGGGTGAGACAAATGTGATGTATAATTTATGGGGTGCTGATAAGTCTGCTGTATCAATCTAGGTGTGCTGTCCTTTTAATAATTTAAAGAAAAAAAAGTTTTTTTTTCTTTTACTGCAAGGGCTGTTAAGTGTGCCGTAAGTCTAGGGGTGAGCCAAGTGTACTGTATAATTCATGGGGTGCTGCCATTTTTTTATTAAAAGAATAAAAAAGTCTTATTTTCTTTTTTTCTGCAGGAGTGTCACCATGTGTGCCGTATAATTCCATGTGCGCTGTATCAGTCCAGGGGTCCCCCCATCTGTGCCATATAATTCCACCAGGTGCCACCAGGTGTGCTGTGTCAGGTCAGGGGTGCCACCATCTGTGCCATAAAATTCATGGGGTGAACCAAGTCTGCAGCATAATTCATGGGGTGCTGCCAAATGTGCCATATCAGTCCAGGGATGATGCTAAGTGTGCCATATCAGTCCAGGGGTGCTACTAAGTGTGCTGTATCAGTTCCAGGGTCATGCTAAGTGTGCCGTATCAGTCCAGTGTTTGTGTCACCCGCTTGTGTCGCTTAGCATAGTCATCCAGCTACCTTGGTGCAATCTTTTTCCCTAAAAACAATATTGTGAGGTGTAAGGATGTTCTGGATAGACTGGAAATGAGTGGAAATTAATGTTATTGAGGTTAATAATAGCATTCAAGCAAACAAAAATATTTTTTTTAGATTTGAGCAGGTTTGTTTATGTTTTTTTTTTTAAATCTAGTCCCAAATCCCAAAAGGGTGGTTTTGGCTAAACACAGCCAGACCCAAAACCCGAAGAAGTTCCAGACCCAAAATTTTAACCCCAAAAAATGGCCTCTTACAATATAGAAATACAGTGATACAGGGTTTTTATCAATCAATCTGTAAAGACTTTAAAAAAAAAAGAGGTTACATGAAAAAAATCTAATTTTGAGAGATGGGTAATTTAAGACTGGGCTATGGATCTTAGAATTATTATAAAACTGTCCAATAAGAGTGGAGTATATGTTATTTGTTAATAACTACAGCATACCAAGAAAGCATATAGACAAATGCAAAATACTATATATTATATTTTACATCTATAATACAATTACAGTTTCAGAAGCAGTTTAAAGAGATGTTAGATTTAGCGGTCCAAGTTGGAGAATATCCAGGGAAAACTCAATTTTTGTTTGTGCTCTATCCAATTATTCCAACATATTATTATTTGGCAAAAGTACATATACAGTATCATGGGATGTGGATTATTAGATAAATAGTAACTAGGTCAACAGTCATTAAGTCGATGATTATTGGTTGACAGTGAAGAAGTTATCTGAGTAAAAAAAATCAGGAAAACCTCATGTCGACCAAACTTTTGACCATGTCAACTTTTTGACTATGTAGACCTTTTGCCTGTCGACCAACAGTGGTTGACCTATTGACTGTTGACCTAATTACTTTCGACCTATAAATTGGAATCAGCATCACGGATACTCTACCAGGGAGGCCAATTATTTTAGGTGTCATTAAGCATCAAATTCACTTGGCTTATGGATTTCTTTTTTGCAAACTCCCTCAAGTCCTACATTAAAGACAAAACTAAATTTTTTTATTTGGTTCGAGATATAAAAATGAAAAAGATCGTTATTTGTACTTCCTGTACATCCTGTACTTGCAGAAGTGATTTATCACCAGTATGCCATTGCAGAAAGGTATAGAAGCGCTAAGTAGTTGGAATCAGATGTAGAACTGAATGAGGCCCAATATCATAGGTGTGCCCATTTTATTAGGGGGTGCACCATTGGAGGGGCGTGTCTATCACCACCTACTGGGCGTCAGTGCCGAATTTCCCATTAGGCAAGAGTGTAGGGTCGGCACATGTTTGGGGGCCGCACTTGGATGCTTGTGGTACTGTCAGCATGAATTGTACCAGTAGCTGCAAAATATTTCCACTGTACTGTACCATATTCCATCTTGAATAGAGTATAAATGGATAGGACATGCACATACTGCCCTTGTAAGCTGTCATATTTGTAAAAGTGTATATATAATGTAACCCCGAGTTAGATCTGTAAGAGGCTTGACAAGTTTACTGTAGTTGGGGACAAACCGTTTGAAGAAGTTACCAAACTCCAAAAATGACCTTAAGTCCTTCACTTTTGTTGGTCGAGGCCACTCTATCACTGCTTCTATCTTTGCCGGATCTGTAGAAATTCCATTCCTGTCCACAATATGTCCAACATACGTGACTTTGACTTGGCAGAAACCAAGCAGCAGCATTGAGTAGTCACAATGAGTGACTGCAGCAGGAGGCATGGTCACAGCCTGGGAATCAGCTCAGCAGCGCAGCATCGGGCACAGCAGGCAACCATTATGCCATCTAAAGTTGGCGTTATGTTTTTGTGACTAGTGGCAAAAAGTCAGTTGACAAAACCCTTTGCCACTATAGCCAGCTGTGCTGGCGGTCTTATTGGCCACGAGTTAGAATGTTCCCGAGAAATGTATGATTTCTCATTGGAACACCTTTTCATACATAGGCAGGGGCGGATTGGCCATTATAGCCACTGGGAAGATTCCCGGGAGGCCGATCACAGTGAGGCCGCCGCTGCCGAAATACAGTCCCCTCCCCGTGCTATATATCATTCAGCAGCAGCCCCGCTCAGCCTCCCCTCCTCCCGCCCGCTGTCCTCCTCTTCCGGCGCTGTCCCGCCTCTAGTCTAGAGGCAGCGCGGCTCCAGATGTCAGCTCAGCAGCGGCGGTTGTCAGCACACAGCACCATCTACATGTGCCGGGGGCGGGGCCGGCCGGGGATGTCAGCAGCAGAGGTGATCAGCGGCTCCTCGAGGCACCGGGGCTGCGCCACATCAACCCTCAGCGGTAAGATTGCCTCTTTCGTCGGTGTTGGTGCCCCTAGTAGTGGCTGTCTGGAAGGAGGTAGTAGTCTGTGTGCCATGGTGCGGGGGTGTATGGCAGCAGTGTATGTATGTATGTATGTATGTATGTATGAATGAGACTGTCAGTGCATGTATGTATGTATGTATGAATGAGGCAGTTAGTGCGTGTATGTATGAATGAGAGTGGTAGTGTATGTATGTATGCATGTATGTATGTATGAATAGAGAGTGTCAGAATCAGTGGCGTAATTAGGGCTCTGCAGCCCTAGCCATGGCAGGGGGAGCCGGTGCCACGGGGGCGCAGTGATCTGCCGGAGCCAATAACAGAAGGAATGTTAGGGGTGTGGCTGCGCTACTCTACTTATGGCCGGTCTAACCTGTGCTGCCGATCTGTGAGTGCGCCACAGTAGCAGAGCTGGGCTTATGACCCAAGAAGCTTTAAAACAAAAAAAATTACAATGAAAAGGCTGCAGTGTTCTCCCCACGCTTTACAGGCAGCTTTTGTGGGAGATGGTGACGGGCGAACAACAGGGGACGAGTGGGGAGCAGGAGGCCCGGCGGCGCCATATGTACATTGCAAAGCAGGAGGCCCTGCGGCGCTGTCTGTACAGGGGAGAGAAGGTGGATGCTGGCTGGCCTGTACAACAGAGTTGAAGCTCTGGTGCCGGAGAGGTGAGAGGTAGCCTTGCGGCGGTGCCTGTATAGCGCAGTGGAGCCCTGACGGCGGCACTGCTTATGTGCAGAGCCAAGGTGGCCCGGTTGCGGGAGACACTTATGAGAGACCCAACTCAGTCTGAAGGTATCTTACTGTGGAGGGGAGGGAGGTAGTAAAGATAGCAGAGGGGCTAAAATTGTACTACACAAGATGCCTGGCTCACTCTCTCCTCTCCTTATCCCTGTGTCCCCCATATCTCCCCCCCCCCCACCATCCACCCCCTCCATTGATCTCTCTCCTCTCTTTTGTCCCCTGTGCTCACACCCCCCCTCTCTCTCTCTACCCTGCACTCCTCTTTTTCGCCATACCGTGCTCCCCCTCTCTCTCTACACCTCTTTCACTGTGCTCTCTTTTTTCCCATACTGTCCTTCCCCTCCCACTCTCTCCCACCCCTGCGCTCCCTTCTCTCTTTTTTTTCCCTTCTGTGCTCCCCCCACACAATCCTTCTCTCCTTCACACTCCCCTTTTCTTTCTCCTGCACAGGGGCGATCAGTGCACACAGTGCCTGCAACCCATGACAACGAGAATGTAACCCAATGACAGTGAGCATAGAAAATCCTGGCAATGAGCATGTAGGTAAAAAAAAGTTGAATAAATGCATGGGGTGCGCCAGAAACTTTTTTGGCAGGGGGGGGGGGGGGGGGCAAAATTTCGAGTTACGCCACTGGTCAGAATGTATGTCTGTATGAGTGTGTCAGTGTATGTACAGTATGTATATATGAATGAAAGTGGCAGTGTATGCATGTATAAAAGCGGGAGTGTATTTATGTATGAATGAGAGTGGGAGTGCATGTATGTATGAATGAGAGCGGGAGTGTATGTACTGTATGTATGAATGAATGAGAGCGGGAGTGTATGTATGTATGAATGAGAGCGGGAGTGTATGTAGGTATGAATGAGATTGGGAGTGTATGAATGATAGCGGCAGTTTATGTATGAATGATAGCGGGAGTGTATGTATGTATGAGAGCGGGAGGGTATGTATGAGAGCGGGAGCGTATGTATGAGAGCGGGAGTGTATGTATGTATGATAGCGACAGTGTATGTATGAATGAGATCGGGAGTGCATGTATGTATGAGAGTGGGAGTGTATGTATGTATGTATGAATGATAGCGACAGTGTATGTATGAATGAGAGCAGGATTGTATGTATGAATGAGAGCGGGAGTGTATGAATGATAGCGGGAGTGTATGTATGAGAGCGGGAGGGTATGTATGAGAGCGGGAGTGTATGTACAGTATGTATGAATGATAGCGGCAGTGCATGTATGTATGAGAGCGGGAGTGTATGTACAGTATGTATGAGAGCGAGAATGTATGTATGTATGTATGTATGAGAGCGGGAGTGTATGTAGGTATGAATGAGATCGAGAGTGTATGAATGATAGCGGCAGTGTATGTATGAATGAGGCGGGAGTGTATATATGTATGAATGAGAGCAGCTATGTATGGACAGTATGTATAAGAGCGACAGTGCATGCATGTATGTATGTATGTATGTATGAATGAGAGCACCTATTAAGTGTAAGAGGGGGCCCTTAAAAATGTTGCTATGGGGCCCCAAAAGTTCTAGTTATGCCCCTGACAGCCAGGTACCCCACATTGCTGCTAATGACTGGTACCTGCTGCTTACTGCCATTGCTTATTAAGGAACCCCATGGATTGGAAGGAGGAGGCCCAGCACCACGGATCACAAGAAAAAGCCCGGCACCGCAAAGAGGAGGTTGAGGCTCTGCACCAGGGGACTGCAGACAAGAGGCCCGGCGCACCAGTGTGGGAGGAGGAGGAGGCCCGTTGCTGAAGAGAGGGAGAGCTGCCTGAGGTACACTCGCAACTTTGATTGAGGGGGAAGGAAGGATTAGGAGGCGCAAAGTAATTTCTGTAACTTTCAAACACCTGCCTACTTCTGCTCTTCCTTCTCTACAACCCCCTTCTCCGCCTCTACCACCCCTTCTCCTCCTCCTCTACACCCCCTCTCCTCCTATACCATCCCCTCTCCTCCTCTACCACCCCCATCTCCTCCTCTACCACTACCCTTCTCCTTCTCTACCACCACCCTTCTCCTCTTCTACCACCACCCTTCTCCTCCTCTACCACCACCCTTCTCCTCCTCTACCACCACCCTTTTCCTCCTTCTCCCCCTATACCACCCACTCTCCCCCTATACCACCCCCTTCTCCTACGTTCCCACCCCCTTCTCCTCCTCTCCCACCCCCCATCTCCTACTCTACCACCCCCATCTCCTCCTCTACCACCCCCCTTTTACTCCTCTACCACCACCCTTATCCTCCCTCTCCTCCTCTACTACCCCCTCTCCTCCTCTACTACTCCTATTTTCTCTTCTACACCCCCTCTACTCCTCTACCACCCACATCTCCTCTACCACCCCCATTTCTCCACTACCACCCCACCCCTCTACCATCCCCTCTCCTCCTCTACCACCTCCTCTGCTCCTATAAAACCCTCGTCTTCTCCTTTACCACCCCCTCTAAACCCCTGTCTCCTTCTCTTCCACCCCCGTCTTCTCCTCTGCCACCCCATGTCTCCTCCTCTAACCCCTGTTTCCTCCCCTACACCCCCCTCTTCTTCTCTATGCCCTCTCCTCATCTGTACCCTCTCCTGCTCTACCACCTCCTCTCCTCCTCTAACCCCAGTCTCCTGGGGGTATTGGTGTGTGTCTGAGATACCTTGCACCGGCCCTGCGGCCCCTCCCTCTCTCCTCCCATCTCTCTTTCACTCCCCATCTCACACACTCTTTATCTCCCATTCCTCTCACTCTTCCCCTCTTTCTCTCTCTCACCCACTCTCCCTTCCCCTAGCTCTCTTCCCCTCTGTCACCCTCCTCTCCCTCTCTCTCCACCTCAGACACTCTCCCTCTCTTTCTTACCTTTCTCATTCTGCCCATCTCTCACTCTCTCCTCCCCCTACTATAGTCCCGTCACTCACTTTCCCCTCTAATCCAACATCTCTCCCTCCTCTCACCTACCCCTCTCTTTCTTTTGCCACCACTCTTACCCCCTCTCCCTTACTTACCCCTCTCATGCACCCCCTCTCACTTTCTCTCTCTCTTCCCTTTCTCACTATCGCTCCACTCTCTGACTTCCCCTCCCCCTATTTAACCTGTCACTTATTTTCCCCTCACCCAATTTCTCCCCCTCTCTCTCTCTCCTCCTCTCACCTACACCCTCTTTCTCTTGCCACCTCTCTCACTTACTCTCCCCTCTCATGCACCCTCTCGTTCTCTACATTCTCTCTCTCTTCCCTATTTCCCCCCTATTTTTATGTCTCTAACTTACTCTCACCCCCTCTCTTTCTCTCTCACACCATCCCTGTCCCCTCTCTCTCTGCCCATTTCTCTCCCCTCTCTATCTTCCACTCACCTCCTCTCTCCCCTCTATCTCACTATCCCCTCACTCTTTGTGCCTCACTGACTCACTCCTCTTCCCTCTCACTGTCCCCATCTCCTGTACCCCCTGTACCCTCCGCCCACCTTCCCTAGCTCCCTGTGTGTCTCCCTGTAGCCACCTTTGCCTCTCTGTCTCTCCCCTTTACCCACTGCATCACCATCTACCTCTCCACTGTGCTACTATCTCCCCATTTTCCTCTCTCTCCTGTCACTCTGCCTTTCCAAGACATCACCCTCTGCCTCTCTGTTCACTGTTACGCACTGTCTCTCCTTGTCATTAACTTTGAGGCCATGCCCTTGTTTCGAGGCAATGCCAACTGTTTTTTGAACATGCGCATATAAACCCTCTCCCTTCCCTGTTATGGTGTCCCCTTGTAATTTTGTTGTGGAACCACCCCTGATGGGCAATGTATCAGTGGCGGCAACGCTGCACAAGGCCCTGCTGCTGGATGCGGCCCCACCTCCTCCCACCCCACCTCCTTCTCCCCATACACTGCAGTAAATATAAGGCCCAGCACTGCTGGATGTGGCGCCACCTATTGTTATGCTGGCTCTCCCCACATGAGGCCACTTCCAGATATTATCCAGGGCCACTTTTAGTCCCCAATCTGCCCCTGTACATGGTGCAGGATTTACTAATAACATATGTACTGACACATGCCATTAGTAACGGAAAGGGCAGCTATCCCAATAAGTGCATAGCTGCTGGTCCCTGGATTTCTGGGTTTGTGACCCGGGAGTCACACTGCATACATATTGAGGAGCAGTGATAACCCTTTTTTCTTGAAACATGTAAAAAATGGGTTAATCCTGCTTGATACATCTAGCGCTTAGTGTGGGGTAAAGGTCACTTTAAAAGACTGATATAATGGATCTACTGTAGCAACCGGTGGATCTGATGGGACTAGTGTGAGATTAGTGCTGATCACGGGAACTTTAAATAGGTGGACTTAACAGCTTAATATTGGGCATTTTGCAAGCCTTTAATAAAGCAATAAATTGATTTTCACTTTGGAAAATGATGCTCGCACATTGGTACAGCAAGGACTGTGAAACAATACACTTTCTTATCTAGATACTTAGGGTGAGATTTAATGGGAGGAGAAATTTAGAAAGTGAGAGATTTGGTCAGAAATCTCCAGGTTTTTTAAAGTGGCAATCATTTACACTTTAAAATCAAACTGGTTTTGCAGTGTAAACTATTGCCGCTTTAAAAAACCTGGAGATTTCTTACAAAATCTCTCACTTTCTGAATCTCTCATCCTATTAAATCTCACACTTACTGTTTTCAGATATATTTCAGATGAATATTGAATATACACATGTATTATTCTTGCCGTATATGAAATACTTTGCACTTTCAGTGTATCTCCTTCAGAGCTGTGATTTACAACTGTAAATATATGTGTCAACAGTATGAAACAATTGTTTTATTAGAGAGAGGGAGAGAGAGAGAGAGAGAGAGAGAGAGAGGTTTGCTGGGGGTTCGGCACTCCAGCTCTCTGGTGCAACTTCCTAGGTGCCCTCCGGATCCAATAGGTAGTGACAAATAGCATGCAGACGGCTGCACTCAATAGGTTTTTTTAATCAGTGTAAATCAATCTCCAACGTTTCAGTGGCTAGCCCCTTTGTCAAGGTGCAAAATAACCCTATAGAATATATATATATATATATATACACACACATATGGATATATATATACAGTTGTGCTCATAAGTTTACATACCCTAGCAGAATTTGTGATTTTCTGGCCATTTGTCAGAGAATATGAATGATAACTCACAAACTTTTCTTTCACTCATGGTTAGTGGTTGGGTGAAGCCATTTATTGTCAAAAAACTGTGTTTACTCTTTTTAAATCATAATGACAATGGAAACTACTCAAACTACTCAAATGACCCTGATCAAAAGTTTACATACCCCAGTTCTTAATACCGTGTATTGGCCCCTTTAACATCAATGACAGCTTGAAGTCTTTTGTGGTAGTTGTGGATGAGGGTAAAACTGTCCATTCTTCTTGGCAAAAAGCCTCCAGTTCCTGTAAATTCTTGTAAATTCTTGGGCTGTCTTGCATGAACTGCACGTTGAGATCTCCCCATAGTGGCTCAATGATATTGAGGTCAGGAGACTGAGATGGCCACTCCAGAACCTTCACTTTATTCTGCTGTAGCCAATGACAGGTCGACTTGGCCTTGTGTTTTGGATCGTTGTCATGTTGGAATGTCCAAGTACGTCCCATGCGCAGCTTCCGGGCTGATGAGTGCAAATTTTCCTCCAGTATATTCTTATAACATGCTGCATTCATCTTGCCATCAATTTTGACCAAGTCCCTTTGTAGCTCACACATCCCCAAAACATCAGCGATCCACCTCCATGTTTCACAGTAGGAATGGTGTACCTTTCATCATAGGCCTTGTTGTCACCTCTCCAAATGTAACATTTATAGTTGTGGCCAAAAAGATCAATTTTGGTCTCATCACTCCAAATTACTTTGTTCTAGAAGTTTTGAGGCTTGTCTCTGTCCTGTTTGGAGTATTGTAAGCAGGATCCTTTGTGGCATTTTCCTAGTAATGGCTTTCTTCTGGCGACTCAACCATGCAGCCCATTTTTCTTCAAATGACTCCTTATTGTGCATCTTAAAAGAATCACACCACTTTTTTTCAGAGAATCCTGTATTTCAGCTGAAAAATTCATTTTATTATTTTTGAGCCTAATATCTACTTAATATTGAGAACTGTTTTGTCATGTCTGGTGAGATTGAGAGGACAGATGTGTGAATTAGTAAAAGTCAAATATAATGGGTAATATGGTGCAAAACACTAGTGGGTCATTTTGGAATTGCGTGCAACAATAGGACAACAAATAATGTACACTAATAATAATATAAACTAATAGTAATATATAACAAAAGAAAGGAGGAGCGCACAGGTAAGTATAATTGCACAGTGTTTACTGGAGAAAAGTGTAGGCTCACATACAATTAAATAAGCAGTAATCAGCATGTGTAGGAATCACCATCAGTACGTCAGCTTCATAGCACGGACACCGGAGGACATCCAGGGAACCGGCAGATGTAAACAGCTGCGGCGAAGACGGAGTTCCAGACACGAGGACTGCAAACAGACGGGAACCACAGTGGCAGAGATCCGATACGTCAGGTGACCACGCCCCAACGCGTTTCGTCACTGATGACTTCTCGCCTCCTGACGAAGTCATCAGTGACGAAACGCGTTGGGGCGTGGTCACCTGACGTATCGGATCTCTGCCACTGTGGTTCCCATCTGTTTGCAGTCCTCGTGTCTGGAACTCCGTCTTTGCCGCAGCTGTTTACATCTGCCGGTTCCCTGGATGTCCTCCGGTGTCCGTGCTATGAAGCTGACGTACTGATGGTGATTCCTACACATGCTGATTACTGCTTATTTAATTGTATGTGAGCCTACACTTTTCTCCAGTAAACACTGTGCAATTATACTTACCTGTGCGCTCCTCCTTTCCTTTGTTCTATGCACCTTACTGAGGCCGTGACAAAGCCTATTTGGAGTGAGCAGCACCACATTCTGGAGAGACGGAACCTATTGATTATGTGCTAACCTTGCGCAGATCCTTCACCTGTATGTAATAGTAATATATACTAATACCCTTATGCTGTGTACACACGGTACAATCCAGCATGAGATTTTGACTATATAGTTTAAATCGCATGCAGATCGCACAGGTTTTGTACCTTGCAATCCCGATGCACACTCCTGTGACAGCACAAATCGAAACCCAGATAGACAGGGCTGCAATGACTATATAGTGCAGATTGTATGAATTGTATGTAAAAAGTACAGAGATAGCAAAGATTGTATAGCAGTCTAATCTTAAGTCGAATAGCAAGGTAATCTTACCGTGTGTACACACCATTACTCTTATTGGAATATGTGTGTACAAGTGGTAGTAGTACAGTATGGTAAAGTAAGTGTACACATCAACGGATGTCTTTAACAACAAACAGTCCAGTTGCTTAACCATTGGAGTGATTTACTCTAGGTAAATGCAGTACAGCTATGCCACAGGTCCTGTGTAGCAAAGATTGTGCTTTTAGACAGTGACAAGATGGCACTGCCCATGAGTGCACATACAGACAGAGGCCACCTTGGAGAATTCATTGTAGCGCACTACCACCTCAACATACTTAGCCACCTCCCAACTCCAAAAATTTCCTCTAGCAATCCACACAATATTCTCATCTATTGTTTATTTTTATTTCTGCCTATGTACACAGCTACCGTGTTAATGAAATATCTATATCATATGCTAACAATTTAGATTTGTAACAGCATTATAATATATACACATCTGTCCTCTCAGTGACAGACCTGGATACTACGGGAGGCTTGATTCATTGTGTAGGCTGGGCCACTCCCCCTACATGAAGATGTAAAGAAAAAAAACAGCCAAGGAAGGGAGGATCAGTCCACTCCTGCACATGATGCCGGCAGAGAGGACAGGTAAGAAGGTGGGGAGGGGGGGGGGGGAAACATCTGGGCACCCCCAGCAATTACTACCCCTCCCCCCCAATAATTACTATTATCATGGGGTTTACATCATCCCATATTTTCCTTAGAAAATGGACCATTTTATTGATATTACTTTTGTCACGTAAGTAGTTTGGGTCAGACAGATTAAAAAAAAAACCACACAAATAAAATAAAGAGTGGAGTGGATTAACAAATTAGGCACTTGCCACCAATTTGTAGCTAAAACACAAATGGAATGAAACTCTCTGAAAATACATAACAAAAATGTATATTTCCAAAAACTCAACTGTATAGGTGTGATAATGTTAATTTACAAACCAAAATTGAATATAGGTATTAAAAAGTATTTTGTTTAACCCCTTCCCGACATTGCCTTTTATGGTAATTTATTTATTTTTTTTCCTCCTTGCGTTCAAATAAGCGTAATTTTTTTAATTTTCCGGCTATATAGACACATGAGGGCTTTTTTTTTGCGGGACAAGTTGTACTTTTTAATGGTACCATTTACTATACCGTATAATATTCTGGGGAATCAGGAAATAATTCAATGTGGGGTAAAAAGAAAAAAAAACGCAATTCCACAATTTTGCGCTGGTTACGGTTTTTTTGGAGTTCATAGTTCGTTTAAAATGATGGGTTATCTTTATTCTATGGGTCGTTACGATTCCGGTGATACCAAACTTATATAGTTTTCGTTACATTTTACCACTAAAAAAAAAAAAAGAAAATGTTACGGTTTTTCGAATTTGCGTCGCGTCGCCATGTTCTGCGGCTTATAACTTTTTTATTTTTCCACCTACGGACCTGGGTGAGGGCTCATTTTTTGCGGGCTGAAGTGTACTTTTTAATTAATACCATTATGGGATATGGGCGACTTTCTGATCTCTTTTAGCTATTTTTTTTTGGGTAGGCGATGCGACCAAAAAACGTAGTTTTGGCGTTGGGGATTATTTTCCGTTTACGCCTTTAACCGTGCGGGATAACTAATGTTATATTTTAATAGATCGGACTTTTAGGAACGCGGCGATACCAAATGTGTTTATTTTTTTTATTTTTTATTTATTTTTATTTGGGAAATGGGGAAAGGGGGGTGATTTGAACTTTTAATATTTTTTTATTTTTTTTTTATTTTTAAATTTTTTTTTTTTTTTTTTACTTTTACTACAAGGCCCCCTAGTGTACTTGACCACTAGGGGGCGCGATCGCCTGTACTAGGTTCAGCCATAGAGCTCTATGGCTGAACGTAGTGATTTTATGCACTTCCTATTACATCCTGCCTCAGGCAGGATATGATAGGTATGCAGACACGGCCAGCACAGGGGTCTACATTAGACCCCTGGCTACCATGGCAACCGATCGGCACCCTCCGATCTCGCTGCGGGGGGCCCCGATCGGCGCCGGAGGGGGGCGCCCCCCCTCCGATCAGCTATTTAAGCACTGCGGTCGCTTTGCCCGCGGTGCTTAAAGGGTTAAACGGCCACGATCGGCGAACTCGCCGCTCGTGGCCGTGAGAGCAGGGACCTGGCTGTAATATACAGCCATTACCTGCTCTCTTTCAAGCCAGCTCACTCCGTGAGCTGGCTTGATTCCCCCGCAACCGACATATGACGTAAATGTACGTCATATGTCGAGAAGGGGTTAATAATTATTTACAGTATAATACGCATCACATGAAAAAAAAAATTGCTGATAGACTCCCAGAGGTAGATTTACTAAGGCCTTATTCATTTCAGATTTTGGTTTTGTATTCTTTTTTTTTTTTAATTGATAAATTGAGATCCTCACAAATGTATTTCTGTGTTGGAACCAGTAACCAACCAGTTACGTTCTGTGTTGGAACCAATCAGTGGCCTGTTATCTTAGTTACAGGCCACTGGTTGGCTGAGAGTTAGCCATTCTCAGCCAACCAGTGTAATCTTTCCATGGTATTGGTTGCCTTTTAGATCCGGATCCCCTAACTTTAGATCTGTTCAGTTTTTGTGAACACTGAACCAGTCATCCCTAAAGGTGCCCATACACGGTGCGATGATTTCAGCCGTTATGGGCTGGATCGCATCGCATGCATTTTGCATGCAATGCGATCTGAGGGCAGCACATACTTTTTGTACTGTGCGACGAGATGCCCACGGGAGCACGCATCTCATTGCACGGTGATATTGCACCGTGTATGGGCACCTTTATACATATGAATTGTAATGTTCAAATTAATATCCTAACACAGACTCTTAAATTACCCCTAACACTCTAATCCTAAAGAGCAGACTGGAGGATTCTTATCTGTTGTCAAATACCGAAATGCAGCATGGCATCCCACGTCATTGATGGCTTGTTTCTGTCCCTCCTTTCATCGCAGCATATAACGGGTGCCATTCCGCCTGGTTACTACCTCTTGTTCTAGTTGGTGGAGTGACAAATGTCCATTTTTTGGACAGCACAGACAGCATCTTCTGCAAGGAATTAAATTATTTAACTAATCAATCAATCAATTAATTAATCAATTAATCACTCCTTCTTTTACAGCATCTTAGGAGTGGAAAGGCCATAAAAGAAGAATATTCCTTCATTAAGAATATTTCCAATGCCCCCCATTAATTAAAGTTTTTGGACTAAAAATTAAATTAGCTTACAAATCAATCCTATTTCTTGAATAATAAAAACATTCCTGGGTTCACTTCTCTATAGGGTCATATACTGTAGTTTATTAAACTGCTATCTTGTCTGCTATTGAACTGCCACTCTGCTACCGAGATGTTCCATGTTTGAAATTTGACTACTACCTGTTTGTGCGGGTGTGGTATAGGGGTTCCGACAGTCGGGATCCGGCAGTCAATAGACAGCAGTTTTTTTTTTAATCTTTGAAAAAAAGGGCGGTTTTGGCAAAACCAAAACACAAGGTTATTAATAGGGTGACGAATGCCGGGATCAGGATCGGCGGGATCCTGGGATTTGGCCCTAAAATCACAGTGATTTCAATCCTGGGATTGGAGTGTCCAATTCCGGTATTTTGGAATTAGACTGCGTGCATGCGCAGTCTAATGCCGGGCAGCGTCTGAGCAGTTGCTCAGACGCTGCCCAGCTGCTCCAGACCTGGCGAGCAGCTCTGCACAGCGTGACGTGATGACTGAGGTCATGGTGTGCAGGCTACACTCTAGCACCGCTCGCTTCCCCACCTGCCTGTTCAGTGCGGCACCCCCGGACCACTCCCCAGCTGTATCACCTGCCCTTCCCTGCACACTTAGGGGGAAATTTACTAAAGGAAATTTGTAAAAAATAGGTGTATTTTTATCCAGAAATACACTTATTTTTGACATTTACTATCCCGAAAATATGGCAATTCATATTCGTATTGATAGCAATATTTTTTTTTACAAATTTCCTTTAGTAAATTTCCCCCTTAATGCGGTACCTACGGACCGCTCCCCGGCTGCATCGCCTGCCACGCTCCCAGACCACACTGCCGGACCCACCATGAAGGTAATTGTTTCAGTTTGGGGGGCGTGGGTGGTTTTTTAAAATTAGGGATGCCAATCCCGGGAATCCTGGGATTGAGCATTTTTCAATCCCTAGTTATTAATACAGATCCAAACCAAACCACAACAAAGAGTGTTGGTGCACATCTTGAAATAACAGTAAATAAACCCCTGGGAATACAGGGAATATACATATAACATCAATTTCAATCTAGTTTTAAAGCATTTCAGAAAAGTGAATAATAATTTCTGCTAATTATATTATTAGCATTTGGGGATATGAATAAAATAAAGAAATAACCACCGTACATCTTTCCATGGAAATCACATTTCGCTACAAATAGTCACATAGTGATATCTGATCATAACAAGTAATGGATGTGCTACACTCATTAGGCAGGTGTAACGTAGAACAAATGCATCTAGGTGTCAGCGACCTTAAGGACACAGTATACAGGACTCCTTACGTCTAACTGCATAATGCTATACAGTATATAATGACAGCAAAGCAGAATAAATGTTATCATGTACAGTGTTGTACACATGAGGTTCTTTAAATCACTAAGAGTTTGTGTTTTCGGGAAACTCATATGTGGTGCTCGGGTCATTTCGAGCAGCTGATATAAATGGCACCCAATTCTCAATTATACGCAAAATTGAATTTACAATTTGCTTTTGGGCAATGTGTAAATTGCCACTTCATTGATTATTAATGAAGTGCTAATTGGTTTTTGCAACCAATTTTTATGCAAATGCCCTGAGTGTTATTTGCACAATTTTACAATTTGCAGCTTTTTGTTGCGCAGCAGCTTGTGAGAAGGAGAGGCTGCAGAAGACAGGTTGTCAAAAACTGCAACATATTATAGTAATTAGGAGGAGAGGAAATGAGCTAAGCCACATAGGCAAGTTCCTCCTCACTACTCTAAATATAACAGTATTCGCTCTGATGTCTGTAATCTGTGTTTTCTCACTTTCACCAATTCATGATCAGTTCTCCTTTCATGTATTATGAGAGATGTCACTTCCACATATGTACATTCTGAGATTCTAAATGCTTTATCAGTACTCGTATTGTAATGGGAAAAGGGATAGATTGCGAGGAATAAATATTCACTTAAAAAAGCAGGCAACAATTTCCTAGGAGAAATAGAGAAATAATGAACAATTTAGTGTATATATATATATATATATATATATATATATATATATATATATATATATATATGTCTAGAAGAAGGCAGAGAGAAGGCGCTTCATGGTGCAATAACGTTAAAAAGCTTTTTAATGGACAATGATAAAATCCAGGCACAGGCACATATAAAACTCGTACCATATATAAAAGCACTGTGGACTGGGTACCACAAGGTTTAAAATATAGCCAAAGGGCTAGACTGCTCACACTTTGGCGCTGGAACCGGATTCTCCTAGGACACCGCTATGCTGGTTTGCAGGGAAGCATGCAGGGGGCACCAGGAACCAAACGTCAGCTGTGAGTAGAAAGGAGCGTCGTAGGCCACGCCCTGACGCGTTTCGTCATGTAGACTTCGTCAGAGGGCGTGGCTACTACGTGCGCTCTAACAGTTTAAATAGGACAGGCACTGTCAATCAATAAAAATTTGCAAACGGCAATTGGTTGCCGGAAAAAAGTGGGCGTGAATATAGACAGATATGGGGCTGGCCTCTACGCTGTTTATGTAGGGCAGCCCTACTGTGATAGGTATTAGGCCGACCGCATCATATGACGCGGTGGGCACGGCAGCAGCGTCAACTTACGCGCTACATGGTGCGCGTCAGATGACGCGATGTACGTCAGCGTACTGACGAGCGGCAAATCTGATAGAGAACAGTGTCCGGAGACACGCTGCGTGCCGCGCATCAGATGACGCGAGGTACGTAAATACACTGACACAGACTTACCACCTGCCTAAGATACACAAGGGGGTTGTGCCCCCCCCTGGGCGCCCTATTGTCGCCGGGGTGGGCTCACTTACCTGTCGTATCTCAGAGTACGTCGATACGTTCATTAAGAAGTATGTGCCAGGCATTGAAACCTATATTCGTGATTCCTCACATCTGTTACAAATGCTTGATGTTGTAGAATGGAAGGAGGGTTTCGGTCTGGCGACCATTGACGTACAAGCCCTCTACACAAGTATCCCACACGATAAGGGCATTGCGGCAGTCGAGAAACGCTTGAGCCTTGATCCAGCCATTTCTGATAGTAGAAGGGTTTTTATTTGTGATTGCCTTAGGTTTGTGCTGCAATTGAATTACTTTGAGTTTCTGGGAGAGTGGTTCCTCCAGACATGTGGCACCGCTATGGGCACAATTTGTGCTCCCAGCCTGGCCAATCTTTATATGGCAGACTGGGAAACTAATACCCTTACTGGTGCATTGGTTGAAAATGTCGTCTTCATAAAAAGATATATAGACGACATTGTCATTATATGGATTGGTGACCAAATAATGTTCGAGAAATTTGTCGATAGACTTAATGATAACTGTCATAACCTAAAGTTCACTTCATCTTTTAACCAAAGTAGGATTGAATTCTTGGACATCGTATTGGATGTGAAGAATTTCCCATCTGATAAAAAGATACAAACCTCTACATTCTTCAAGGCCGTGGACGCGAACAGTTACTTGGAATACTCCAGCTGCCATTTGGGGGCTTGGAAGGATAACATCCCATATTCCCAATTCCTGCGGCTCCGTAGGAACTGTTCGTGTGCCACGGTTTTTGAGGAACAGGCCTTGGTGTATGTTGAGAGGTTCATCCAAAAGGGTTATCCCTTGGGCATCATACACGGTGCACTTCAACGGGCACGGAGTCTTGACAGAGAACAGCTCTTCCAACCTAAAAGGGTTGAACAATTCCCTCATCAAAATGCCAACAAAATTACCCAATTTAATACCCACGAAAAAGAACTGAGGGGTATTTTCAGAAAACACTGGGGCGTGCTTCAACTTGACCCCATTTTGAAAGGACATATCTCTGATGTACCGAAAATGGTGTTCCGTAGGGCCAAAACAATTAAACAGCATGTCTCTAAGAGCCAACTTGAGAACATTAATGATAAAGGTCCATCTGAAACTTTTCTTACTATCAAGGGGTGTTTTCCATGTGCACATTGTAAAGTGTGCCAATATATGAAAAAAGGCCCACATATTGATGGCACTGATATAAAAGTTAATGACTTCATCAATTGTAATTCCGCATCCGTAATTTATCTTTTGACTTGTGGTTGCGGTTTTAAATATGTGGGAAAGACAAAAAGGTGTCTCAAGATTAGAATTCTTGAGCACCTTCGGAATATCAGACATGGGGTGCTTAATCACAGTGTGCCTAGGCACTTCAAGGAGGCCCATAACTGTGATCCGCGGTCTTTTACTTTTAAAGGTATTGAATTGGTCCATAATAGTAAAAGGGGTGGTGATCACGAAAAGCTTTTACTGAAACGAGAAACCACCTGGATTCTCAGGCTCAATACCCTTGCCCCAGTGGGATTGAATGAGGGTTACGAGATAACCCCATTCATTAACCAATGAGGGTGGCTCTAACTTTACATTAGATGTTGCACTTTGATCCCACTCGTCCCATTTATAATATTGTTGTCGCCTTTCTATTTTGTTTTGTTTTTTTCATGTTTCATTCATCTGTTTACTTAAGGTGACATATCTCACTCATTATCACTGAGAATTTTTATTTTTATATATATTTCTTTTTTAAAAAAATCGATGAGGAATATTTCTGTACATTGATCTGTTACACTATTGTAATGTGTATATATATGCAATTGTTTTTAGGAAAAATGTGATATTATGTAAAGCTGGGGCTAAATTGCTCACATCTGGCGCACCTTTTTTCATTGTTTCATTTTTTTCTTTCTATATACATGTGCTATAAGTGTTCAGTCAACCTTTAGTGTGATTTAGATCATACAGGTGATTGTCCTGTACTATTTTTATATATATAAGGAGGTTTTTTGTCATGTCGACATCAACAGTCGACACCCTATTTAGTTAACATACTCTAAATAGTTACATCGATACCTGTATTTTTTCTACCATTTTCTAATTTGGTAGTTATAAAGTGGCAATGCATTCAGTTAACTTCTGAGGTGTATTAATTTGCTACGCTCTATCATGAGCGTTATATTTTTATTCACTCTTCCGTCTAGTGGCCTTCATAGCTGACAGAGGTGACATTTGACCCGCCTCCCCTTGTCCATCAAAGATGTAGGTGGTCCATCACGCCAGTCACTTGGTTGCGAGGCCCCTCCCATTAGCATCACTTGACGCTGTATGCGTCATCTGATAATGTAGCCATACGCACACGTGGTTACGCTGACACTGTGCTCTATGAGATCAGGCCTGTGTCAGTGTATTTACGTACCTCGCGTCATCTGACGCGCGGCACGCAGCGTGTCTCCGGACACTGTTCTCTATCAGATTTGCCGCTCGTCAGTACGCTGACGTACATCGCGTCATCTGACGCGCACCATGTAGCGCGTAAGTTGACGCTGCTGCCGTGCCCACCGCGTCATATGATGCGGTCGGCCTAATACCTATCACAGTAGGGCTGCCCTACATAAACAGCGTAGAGGCCAGCCCCATATCTGTCTATATTCACGCCCACTTTTTTCCGGCAACCAATTGCCGTTTGCAAATTTTTATTGATTGACAGTGCCTGTCCTATTTAAACTGTTAGAGCGCACGTAGTAGCCACGCCCTCTGACGAAGTCTACATGACGAAACGCGTCAGGGCGTGGCCTACGACGCTCCTTTCTACTCACAGCTGACGTTTGGTTCCTGGTGCCCCCTGCATGCTTCCCTGCAAACCAGCATAGCGGTGTCCTAGGAGAATCCGGTTCCAGCGCCAAAGTGTGAGCAGTCTAGCCCTTTGGCTATATTTTAAACCTTGTGGTACCCAGTCCACAGTGCTTTTATATATGGTACGAGTTTTATATGTGCCTGTGCCTGGATTTTATCATTGTCCATTAAAAAGCTTTTTAACGTTATTGCACCATGAAGCGCCTTCTCTCTGCCTTCTTCTAGACATCCTTTGCTCTGTGGATTCCAGAGTCCTCACCCCATAGAGAGAAGCAGCAGCAGTTGGAAATACTAACTTTGGTGCTAAGCATCCCCTTGTCTAGTCACTGGGGCTTTGCATTTACTGGTGACTTTCTTTGAAATACACTTGGCGCAGGGGTTCACGCCCACTCCATATATATATATATATATATATATATATATATATATATATAGCGAATAGGAGAGAAGCGACACTCATCAGACTTCTTAGTATGAAAAGTGTTTATTCCTATTATCCTAGTATTTATTGGAATAAACACTTTTGATACCAAGAAGTCTGACGAGTGCCGCTTCTCTCCTATTCACTATTTGGGACTTGTCATCTAAAGCTGACACCGGAGCATGCACGCTATCGACACGAGGACGAGTGCCAGTTTACCCGATTATATATACATATATATATATATATATATATATATATACACCAACAATAGTGTCTTTAGCGCCCTATAGTTATAGTTATAGTTTTAGTCTTGTTTCTTGTGGAATACATTTTCTTTATTTTCACAGAGCTTTAAGGCAGAACCCAACGCGTTTCATCTCTCTTGGAGACTTCATCAGGTTTTTTTTCTTATAGACATTAAATGTCCATTAAGGCTCTGAAACAATTGGTGTTGTTCTACTGGTCGAATAAAGAACTGGACTCAGTCCTCAACAGTGGTAAACACCTTGTGCTATTAAAATACGGCACAAACGTCTTTGGGTGTTATCACACCTGTGCATAGAAAGCCCAAGAAAGGTATCTTATAACCGTCTCAGTACATAAAGAAATTCAAAGTTCCAGTATACACATAAGTTCATTCAACCACCTTTTCAGTGTATAAATTCCCGTTAGGGCCCAAAGGAATTAGAAAATATTCCCTGTATAGCTCCTGAGTGTGTGTGCTCTCTGAGATTCAGCCAGCAATGTAATGGGAAAAGGGATAGATTGCGAGGAATAAATATTCACTTAAAAAAGCAGGCAACAATTTCCTAGGAGAAATAGAGAAATAATGAACAATTTAGTGTATATATATATATATATATATAAAGGAAAGGATAGTGGCCCCAATAATGCGCTGAAAGGAGCAGCACCTCTATAGCACCCCGCTGTCAGTGGAGGTACAGTGAGAGAAGAGATAGAAAAGAGAATAGGGGTGCGCCACATATACCACCCTGCGGCCAAACATACAATGAATAAAAAATAGTTGTCGTAAAAACAGATAAACGTTTATTGGTGGTTCATCCAGCAGTAAAAAGTTTTCATGTGTTCAGGTTTTTTTTCAGAAATATGCCACATAAATTGTAGATCCGCGGCCCAACGCGTTTCGTCCCTTAGGACTTCATCAGGGGCAAATGTATCAATCCAAATGAGGAGAAATCTCCTACACCTTTTGAGGGTGGGACTGTATAGTTTAATAGACTTTAATAGAGGTTGCCAATAGTGGTAAGAAAGTCTCTCAGGTAAGAGTAGTATAGTCCGCCGTGAAAAGGCTTGAACTGCCTCAGAATGGGTGCGGTCTTTTAAGACAACGAGATGGACTAGAGAGATCTCCTACACAGTTTGTGGGTGGGGCTGTATATTTTAATGGAAATTTTAATTGAAGTTGCCAGTAATGGTAAAAAAGTTTCTCAGATTAGAGTAGTACTGTCCATCATGAAATATTTGAACCGTCTCGGAATGGGTGTGGTCTTTTAAGGCAAAAAGATGGGTTTGCATAAAATCAAATGTAGTATTCTTCAGATTCAGTGACTTTGTACAGCCCTTGGGGTGGGAAGTAGATCTCCAACACCAATGGTGAATTCACAGAAAACATGAAGTATCTCTCAGTACAAATAAAACAGTTGTTGTAGTCCGTTCACAACAAATGGAGTTTCTGGTGTGTGGCTGATTAAATCTAGGATAAATGTGGCTAACCTGTGGTTCGCCATGTGTTCTTTAAATTGGCATTCTGATTTTAATTTGTGTTCCAGTGTGTGGAGGACTGACCATATCTCCCGTTAACATGGAACTACATGTAACACACCCTGTACACTTGTAACATCCCCTGGGCCTAGACAAGAAATGGGTGGGGGCGCTTTTTTTGGTAAGTTTCGAGACATCCAATTTTACCAATTAATCCCCCAAATGATGTCCTCTTTTAAAGGCTGGCATAATTTGCATACCATGTAGACTCTTCAGGTCCTTATATGTGGCTACATTGGGCCACAGATCTTTCACTCGTCTAGTGGTGTCCCTACTCCCCCCCACATATCTATTTACCCAAGGGAAGTTTTTTTTCTTTTTGTGGGGCATTTATCATTGTATTCCTAGGTGTGTCCAATAGCTTCTGTTTGATTTTTAATAAATCTCTTGTTTTGTAGCCTCTCTGTTCAAATTTGGATTGCATAGTATCCAAATCCCTACGTACAATATCCTCATCCTTGTAGAGGTGTCCCTACTCCCCTCATGGTAAAAAGTGTATATATATATATATATATATATATATATATATATATATATATATATATATATGTACTTTAATAAAATCCTTTGTATTTCACAACTGGATATGTTTCTTGCATAGGTATAGGTAGTCGCTATTTCCTTTATCCAATTTGCTGATATATATATATATATATATGCTGGATAGGGATTTATAACCCACTTTTTTAGGGGGTGGGGCCTGATGAAAGCGGTGGCGGTGCAGGCTTGGAGCAAGGCTTTCTTTGACTCTTTTCCCACAGGAGGCATGTGGGCGAGCGTGAGCGTGACCACAGGCAGACACCATGACTTCCAGCACATCATGACATCACATGCCGAATCTGCCCATCACATCATGTCATTACATATAGATACATACATAGACATATATACAGGGTCAGTGTTCTATTCTTACCTGCTTTGTAAGTCTTCTCTCCATTAGAAGCCCAGAGAGGTGACACTGCAGGGAACTTCAGGGGGCAGGCCCAAGGTCTTGTCCCCAACATAGGGAAACACCTATTATTTGCAGGTCCGCAGTGAGAGGGCAGTGCTAAATGACGTGATTCGGTCACTTAGCCTCACCCCCTTCCCGCAGCTTCTGAGATTGCCGGTGAGTAATATTCAATCCTAGTGAGGCGGGCAGGATGCAGGAGAGTTTGATACTCTTTCAGGGCTGTGGGGGACTACCACAATGATCAGGAGCCTCCCACAGCTTCACAGGAAAATAGGCAAGTATGCAGTGATCACAGTAATCCATTGCATGTGGCAGTATGGCAATAGTCAGTGTCTTTTGAGTGAAGTGGATAATGTAAATAAACTACAGCGTACTGTAACACAGTTGTGCTTTATGTAAAATAAATATGTATACTGTACATCCAATCACCAAGTATCACTTACAGGCCACACACTGTCATGTATACATTCAGGATCATAAATAGGTAAAGGGAAAATCGTTATCCAGAGCGATATGGCAATCTAATAGCATGGGAAAATTCTCACCTCCAGAATACAAAACAGAGAGATTTTTCACATTTATGAATAGAAATGACAGCAGTTTTTGTAAAATTATAATAAGTGCTAATGATATACAATAAAATTCCAACATTAGCCCTTTATATATATATATATATATATATATATATATATATATATATATATATATATATATATATATATATATATATATAGTCCAATAGAAGAAATGGCACTCACCAGGGCTTCAATCTTTCCAGCAAAGGGTTTTTAATCCATATATCAGAAAAAACTTACAGGCATAGAATATGGTCGACGTTTCGGCCACAGAACGTGGCCTTACTCATGACCGCCTCGTTCAAAAGACACACAGGTGAATCCCTACTGACATGTGTCGATATTTATGGGAACCCCAGTCCCGCCCACCAAAAGGCTACCAATCAAGCAAAATTACCCTTAAAACATATCACAGAGTACTGTAAGCGTAATAACACACAGCCGATAGCGCACATACTAACTTACTTGTACAGTCATTTGTAAATGTCACAGCCGCGCTTCATGCTGCAGCCACGAGCGAGCACATCCATAACGGCGTGCGTTCCACTGCGGCGGAAGTGGCTCTGTCCTGCGTGTCACCCAGGATCAAGAGCTTCCGCTCTACATCAGCCGACCTGCGTTCCACCCATTATAACAGGTGGAATGCACGGCCATATTTTCATAATCCAGCGCTATAGCTCTGTGTGCGTTCAGCCCACAGCACAATGCAAACATATTATGTTTATTTATTACAAACCCATTACCAGGGTAATCTGGGTTCCTTCTCATAGTCAACACATGTCATCACAATTATATTAAAAACATCAAGTATTACAAACTTATAACTAACACACATATTAACATGAAATAATCGATGGTGCATCGATGTTCACAGCGACACACCATCGCGTCAATGACATAAACACAATGCGGGCCTCCAAATCTTAACACTAATCACCCTATGTTGCATATAGAATCATAGCAATCCAGGCAGAAAAAAATAAAAAAAGCATGAAAAAACATCTGGAAAATTTTCAAAAATCATCTCATTTTGACACAGAGCCTACTGCAGAAAGATACCAAGATGGTTATACTCATTAAGCCCTTTTAGGGCCACAGTGTCCAAATCATGTATCCATCGACACTCTCTTTTCAGCAAGATCAAGTCCCTGTCACCACCCCGGCGTAGCGGCGGAACCCAATCAATGATCATGTACTTTAACATTGACATTTGATGTCCCTTTTGCACAAAATGCGCAGCCACTGGCTTGTCGGTATTGCCCCTTTCGTATGCCAAGCGTATATCAGAACGATGCTGCGTCATTCTTTCATGAAAGGTCATAGAAAAAAATATATATGCATATATGCATAAATCCATACAGGAGGAGGTTGTAAAATTTAAAAACCCCAGTACCTTTGATCCCCTGTCAAATAATCCTAATATTAAAGCATTTTTGAGACTGGTCAATGAGGATGTAATAGCTAGTGCCGATAAAATACCATTTGACAACTTGACTAAGGCTGAAAGAGAGGCTTTGAGGACATTGAGATCTGACTACAGCATTGTTATAAGGAAGGCGGATAAAGGAGGGGCTGTGGTCCTCCAAGATTTGACTAATTATGACAGAGAGATTCGAAGGCAGTTGAGTGACAGTGTCACGTATGAGAAACTGTCATATAACCCCATGTTAAGGGTTAAAAAAGAAGTGGACAAGTTAATCTCAATGGCCTTGGGCAGTGGATGGATAGATGAGGTGCTGGCAGGTTTTTTATCTGTAGAACACCCGGTCTGTCCCATCCTCTATACACTGCCCAAGGTCCATAAGTCCTGTAGTGAACCGCCGGGCAGGGCGATAATTTCGGCCCGTGACTCGGTGCTACAACCGTTGGCACGTCTAGTGGATTTTTATCTACAGGATTGTGTCACCAGGATTGACAGCTATGTACGTGACACTGGTCACTTTCTGGAGGGTCTAAAGGCTTTTTGGCAACTATGGACGTTAGCTCCCTCTACACCGTCATCCCACATGGTGACGGTGTGGAGGCGGTGAGAAAATGTCTGTGTAAAGGTCCATACTCAAGACCGCTGATAGAATTTGTGTTGTCATTGCTAAAGATTGTTTTACAAAAAAAAACATTTAATGTATGACAAAGATTTCTTTTTCCAGCTGTCCGGGACGGCTATGGGCTCGAACCTGGCACCGGGGTACGCAAATATTTACATGGATGAATATGAGCGGAACCACATTGTGCCAGTGTTCGGGTCCCATATCCGGTACTACCGGAGATTTATTGACGATATTTTTATTGTTTGGCAAAGCAGTGAACAGTCATTTTTTTCAATGGTAGAGAGCCTAAATTCCCTGAATACCCCGGTGAAATTTACTGCGGCGATTGATTTCCAACAAATGAGTTTTCTGGATGTGTTGATATTCAAAAAAGACAGGAAACTTGCCCATACCCTGTTCAGAAAAACAACGGACAGGAATACGTTGCTGTCCGCAACGAGTCACCACCCTGATGCCCTCAAAAACAGCTTGCCAGTCTCGCAGTTTATGCGAGTGCAGCGCAATAACTCTGAGGAGAACCTGGCAGCTGTTCAGAAAGAGGAGACAAAACAAAGATTCCGTGAACGGGGTTATGGCACTAAATCAATTAATAAAAGCCTCACCAGGGCACAGTCTCTGTTTAAAATGGAGACAATAAGGGAAAAACAGAAAAATACAGACAGGCTGCTCTTCAGTGTGGTGTGACACAAAACTGCGGTCGGTACAGCATGCTATTAAGAAAAAATGGGAGATTGTAAAAACTGACCCAGACCTCAGTAAGGCCCGAAATGGACCGCCCTTGTTGGGCATAAGAAGAGGTTCGAATTTGAAAGATCTGCTCTACCGTACCAATGCCAACTCAGATGATCTCAAGGATGGCAGCAGTAAGACCTGGCTGACACGAAAAGATGGGTGTTATCGATGCCTCGGTTGCACGACGTGTCGGTCATTGATGGTGGGTAGCTCCTTCCCACACCCCCAAACAGGGTGGAGGATTTACCTACGGCATAAGCTGCATTGCCAACTTGATTTTGTGATATACATCCTTCAATGCCCATGCAGCTTGGTTTATGTCGGTAAGACAAGAAGGACCTTTCGTGAAAGAATGACGCAGCATCGTTCTGATATACGCTTGGCATACGAAAGGGGCAATACCGACAAGCCAGTGGCTGCGCATTTTGTGCAAAAGGGACATCAAATGTCAATGTTAAAGTACATGATCATTGATTGGGTTCCGCCGCTACGCCGGGGTGGTGACAGGGACTTGATCTTGCTGAAAAGAGAGTGTCGATGGATACATGATTTGGACACTGTGGCCCCAAAAGGGCTTAATGAGTATAACCATCTTGGTATCTTTCTGCAGTAGGCTCTGTGTCAAAATGAGATGATTTTTGAAAATTTTCCAGATGTTTTCTGGTTTTTCACATTTTTTGGGGTTTTTCATGCTTTTTTGATTTTTTTCTGCCTGGATTGCTATGATTCTATATGCAACATAGGGTGATTAGTGTTAAGATTTGGAGGCCCGCATTGTGTTTATGTCATTGACGCGATGGTGTGTCGCTGTGAACATCGATGCCCTATCGATTATTTCATGTTATATGTGTGTTAGTTATAAGTTTGTAATACTTGATGTTTTTAATATAATTGTGATGACATGTGTTGACTATGAGAAGGAACCCAGATTACCCTGGTAATGGGTTTGTAATAAATAAACATAATATGTTTGCATTGTGCTGTGGGCTGAACGCACACAGAGCTATAGCGCTGGATTATGAAAATATGGCCGTGCGTTCCACCTGTTATAATGGGTGGAACGCAGGTCGGCTGATGTAGAGCGGAAGCTCTTGATCCTGGGTGACACGCAGGACAGAGCCACTTCCGCCGCAGTGGAACGCACGCCATTATGGATGTGCTCGCTCGTGGCTGCAGCATGAAGCGCGGCTGTGACATTTACAAATGACTGTACAAGTAAGTTAGTATGTGCGCTATCGGCTGTGTGTTATTACGCTTACAGTACTCTGTGATATGTTTTAAGGGTAATTTTGCTTGATTGGTAGCCTTTTGGTGGGCGGGACTGGGGTTCCCATAAATATCGACACATGTCAGTAGGGATTCACCTGTGTGTCTTTTGAACGAGGCGGTCATGAGTAAGGCCACGTTCTGTGACCGAAACGTCGACCATATTCTATGCCTGTAAGTTTTTTCTGATATATGGATTAAAAACCCTTTGCTGGAAAGATTGAAGCCCTGGTGAGTGCCATTTCCTCTATTGGACTGTATTTGTGACCCTGTCATAGGGATATCACTGATGTGCAACCCCAGGCGGATGTATTTGTAACTGTGTGTGCCAGCCCTATCCAGGATATATATATATATACTCACAGAATTATACATAAATTATATTGAACCCTTCACATCCTTCCAGATAACCAAAGCAGGTGGGCCAGCATTTGACCTGAGTGATACATAGAGGGAGGTATATCAAACTTTGGGTAGAGATAAAGTACCAGCCAATCCATTCGCGTACACACACACACACACACAAACACACTGGTTTCTTAGTACTCAGAAACTCCCCCAACAGATGAAAGAGATAGAGCAGAGCAGGCACAATATTGATAAAACCCATCCCCTCAGCAAATTGGTGCGATATGTGGGTCATTGAGGAGGAAGCAGACCTGCAAGTCACAGTGGCAGGGCTTAGTAATATCATGCCTGCTCATGTCCCTATCTACAACACCCGGCTGCTATAGGTAAGAGAGAGAGTGTGTGTATATAGAGTATAAGTTTATATACGTAAGGTATGTTTGTGTATGTGCGTAATATAATGCTAAGGAACCGATTGCTTGGTACTTTATCTTTCTCCACTTTATCCCTCTCCAAGTGATCTTCACCATTATTTGCAAGTCCTTCTATCCAAACACAATTATTCCAGTCCTGACACCAGGGCGGGCCAAGCCTAATTTGTTTGGTAAGCAAACGTAGATTTAAGGATCCCTCATTGTGGATATTGTGGGTGGAGTAAACATAGGGACTTGTGCATGTCAAAAATGTGGGCATGGCCGCATAATAGTACAAAGCACATTACACCACACCACACAGTAGTGCCCCTTAGACACACTGCGCCAGCTAGAGCCACTTAGACACTGCACATTGTGCCACACACCGTGATGCCCATTACATATTTTGCCACACATTGTGATGCCCATTACATACTGTATAATGCCATATAAGTGCCTCATACCTACATGCTCATTGCTAGGGGTTTCTTGCTCAATGCCACGGGTTACATGCTCGATGCCAGTGGACCTGGGGTTTCTTGCTCAATGCCACGGGTTACATGCTCGATGCCAGCAGATCAGGGCTCAGCATACCTGCTACCCCCCTCTCAGCACCACTGCATGGCAAATGTGCACTGTGCAGTTAAAAAAACAATAACGGACAGCTGCAACCAAGTCCGGTATCTGTTTATGAATCAGCCCCCTAGTCCTGTACGAATCTTAAACCTAACAAACATTTAGTTTTACAGTTTTTCAAAGAATACTAAATCACAGCAAAATAGAGTTCCAAAAAGTAATTCTTAAATATGCTTTTAAGATCACTTCTTCCTTTTTTTCCATTTTATCCCTTCTTTGTCCATTCTATGGGCAAATCTAATTATTATTCCGTTTCACCTCCCCGTTCAACTGCCATTATTCCATATTCTTCTAGAGTCTCTGCAAACTTATAATTCCTTGCCATGCCCTCTCTCAACATCCAACCCTTGGAACCAGCAATCATTTTGAAAAGGAAATCTCATTTAAAAATTTGTGGAAATTGTACTTTAAACATAACGCGGCAAATCGTAATACATATTTAATTTTATTTTTATTAAATCTTAAATTGATGATGGCTGATACTTTATTAAAGTGTCAAAGCCAGTGTTCATACATTCTAATAACTGATTGTAACAAGGGGTAAAATCTTCGGGAAACGTGCAATTTAATGTGTGACTGTGTATGAGGGGCAGTCTCGTTAGGTAACACCTATTAAAATATCATTTGCACCTCGAGGCATCTCATTAATATCCTAGTGACAGAGATTTCCTAACCCAAGGCAGCTTCATAAGAAATGGCTTCAGAATTCCATTCTTCAGCTTCTGCAGCTAATAATTCCTATAAAATTAATAATGACGATTGCTACTAATTGAATTTCTGATAAATGAAGAACCAAGCAAGTCTGTGTTAAACAAATCAAGGGTTTAAGAATGTGAAAAAGTCTAGGAACAGATCTGCTACCAGTATGTTGAATGATGTTGCACACGTTATAGCACTTACTGTACTGTTATCATGCCTTAGATTGGCCATTTGCAAGACTTGCTGAGGTGCCCGGCGTTGCTCGGGTTTGGTTGTGCAATTAGCATTAATTGAACTTTATCCTTCTTTTGTTTTAAGCTTAACCGCCTGCCATGCCTATGGGGGTGTGGTATGCGACTCCGACAGTCGGGATCCCGACAGTCATTATCCCGACATCGGGATCCCGACTGCCCGGAGTCAGAGAGAATGGCTAGTGCAAAAAAGCACCTTGCGGGCTCGCTGCGCTCGCCACGCTGCGGGCACGGATTCTATTCTCCTTCTATGGGGGTCGTGGACCCCCACGAGGGAAAATAGCTAGTGGCCGTCGGGCACCCGGCTGTCGGCGTTTTGACAGTCGGGATCCCGACGTCGGGTAAATGACTGTCGGGATCCCGACTGTTGGGAACCCGTCCGGCACCCGCCTATGGTGTGCCCAGCATACACCTGTGTGTGGTGGGCTCCCGTATTTGACCACAGTTTTTTTTTTCTTAAACCCCATATCCTCTACACCAGAGGTTCCCAAACTGTGTGCCTAGGCACCCTGGGGTGCCTCGAGACACATGCAGGGGTGACTTGGATTGGTGGTCTAAGACAAATTTATAATAGTTTTGGGCAAATCAATAGGCAAAACCAGAGTTGGTGGCAGCCAATCATGAAATATGTGGGCAAGCAAAAGCAAATCTGGTTCCTCACTACATAATTGATCCAAAGGATGATATATAAACACAATTTACTTAATTTTATATTTTTTCAACAAGAAACTTTGACCTAGGGGTGCCTTGAATAATATTTTGATACTCTAGGGTGCCGTGGTTCAAAAAGCTTTGGGAACCACTGCTCTACACCTTTATGTTGTGCAACTCCCCGTCGGTGTTGGGATTGCGAGTGTTAGTGCCTGTGAACCTAATGTGAACCCAATCTATGTCCTCTACCCCGTATGTTAGGCAACTTTGCCATATGTTGCTTTCCTGACCCACTTAATGTAGTTGCCGGACCCCTTTTTTGGGCCTCCGGGACCCCCAAGGGGGTGCTAGGGGTGTCTTAAGGTGCATACACACTGTACAATTTTTTTGACTAATTTCATTAATTTTGGCCCTTCTGAACTATATTGGTCAAAATATCTTTCAGTGTGTATGCGACGAACAACTAATGCTGATGTGCGTACCCAACAGTTGTTCATCAAGGTTGTTTGTCAACTGTGCATGCAGCTCAATTTGGATATCTTTTTAAAAAAAGCCTATAGACTGTAGCTAGATCATTCGTCTTTCATCTTTCACCAACATCTTTCATCCAGGACATTGTTCATCAAGGCCTTTCAGTGTACACACTGAAAGATATTTTGACCAATATCGTTCAAAAGTGCCAAAATGAACTAAATTGGTCAAAAAAATTGTACAGTGTGTATGCTCCTTTACCCCCACAGTATTTTGTTTTCCAGATTGTAGTCACATGTCTAACAAGTGTGGTGTAAATTGCTGTGGGCCTTCCAGAGTTATGCTGGATGTCTTACTTCCCTGGAGCAATTTACACCAAACTTGGTACACACATACAGTATGACCAAGTTTGGTGTAAACTTATTTCTGCCACAAATAGCATTCTTATCAGAAATATTTTTACACAAATAATTCTGTCATAATATAAATACAAGATCTGTCCGACACTTGTAAGCTGTTATTGCAGATTGTAATGCAATTTAAAAATCATTGTTCTAACAGGTAATTGGTTATCTTTAGTGTGATCCTTTATATCAATTCTTTTTCTCTAATGCATATTTTAATTAGTATGAAAAGATAGGAAATTACACAGATACAGTATAAGGTGGTAACAGTTTTTTTTTCTTCTTGTGAAGTTCCAAATGAGTTTTTCAATTGCATTATCTTACTAATAGTAGTTGGTAATTGTTAACTAGATGTACACATGCATAATAAGCCTGACCTAAGTGTGACCTTATAGTAGCATTACTGATTGCCTCCACAAACCAGTCATAATTACATCCTCTGCTGCTTAATTTAAACACAACATGTTCACAGGGAAATTTCCATTCAGCTTTGTGGTGACAAGTGAGAGATGTACTGTATACTTGACTCATTTCGAGCAATGATGTCAGTTCAAGATACTTTACAGGCATTTGCAGATTTTGGAAGATACTGGAATAGTATAAGGATAATGTACAGTAGACTTCAGTACCACTTTCCAGACAGCTTTAAGGAAATATTCCTCTCGCACCATATTTTGCTGCAAAATTTTGTGTATTTACTTTTAGCCAGTGCAGGATAAAGCAAGGTGAAAACGCACTCCGAGCCGGCACTGTCTCCCCAAACATGTGACACTTGGCTTGCAACTGGAGGCAAAGTAAAAAAACAAAACTTTGTAATGCAAGGGGAGAAAATACATTTTTATATTTTATGTGCAGGGTAAATACTGGCTGCTTTTGAATGTAGCCCACCCATGCTGTACAGTCTTTCATTATTTTTACACTGCAATGTAGAGTTTAGTTTGGACACGCCCCACCCATTTCAGTCATCCAGCCTGCCAAATACAGATGCCATGGGGCACGCCCTAGGCACAGCTCGCATACCGCTTGTTACGGCACTGCTTAGGGGCTACCCAGGGACACAGAGAGAGGTGGGTACCCCAGGCTGTTCAGGGTGGCCTGGTGCAGGCCCAGGGTAGTAGTTGTACATCAGGCAGACAGAGAGATGAGTGGCAGCATGATGAACCTATCTGTTACACGCGGCCGCGGCTTAGCACAGTGGGTACAGTTAGTACTCACCCGTCCGTGCCCACTGGCGTGTGTCCGCTTGGGGTCCTGGTTTGGTAGGCAGTGGTGGCGTTGTGCAGCTGTTAGCGGCAGCATGGATTCAAACAGAGACGCAGCAGTCTGGCTGTCAGGAGGCCGGCGCCGGAGTACGGTGCCGCCATCTTGCTTGAGGGCAAAAGCAGTAATTGGCCAGTTCAGGCCTTCTCCTCCCATTCTGTCCAGTCGGCCTATGGCAGTTCTTCCCTTGGTATAAAGGGGATCTGCCTAATGCAATCTGGGTCCGTACAAATTGTTTCTTCTGCCTGCAAGCATGGGGAAGTCCTGGCCATCCTAGTGCCTTGCACACTGCGCTCTCCAGCTGGTTGTCCCTGCTGGCCTCTGACCCCATCGCTGCTGTCCTTGGTCTGCTACACTCACCACTTGTCTGTCTTCCTGGATCTTCCCTGGCTCATCACCATATCCTCCTGGTCTGATTCAAGTCCTGGTCCAATCGTCAACCATCCAATCTCCAATCTTTAATCATCCGATCTCCAATCATCAATCATCCAATCTTCAATCATCCAATTGTCAATCATCCAATCTCCAACCATCCAATCATCCAACTTTAATCATCCAATCTTTCAATCATTCAATCTTCAGGTATTCCTCTTCTTATTCTTCAAATCCAAATCGCCTGAACATTGCCTTGTCTTCTAAGAATTACCTGCCTAAAATATGTTGTTTATGCAAAGGACTACCATCTTGTTTTCCTTGTTTATGCAAAGGGCTGCCATCTTGTTTTCCTTGTTTATGCAAAGGATTGCCATCTTGTATATCTTGTTATATATCAGAGACGGGGATGCGGTCATTTGGTCTACTGCATTATGGTCGACAGTCATTAGGTCGAATCCATTAGGTCGACATGCTAAAAGGTCGACATGACTCTAGGTCGACATGGGAAAAGGTCGACATGATTCTAGTTCGAAAGGTCATTAGTTCGACAGGTCATTAGTTCGACAAGGTCATTAGTTCGACATTGTCTATGTCGACATTCACAAGGTCGACATGGAGTTTTTCACTGTTTTTTGAGCCAACATGTGCCGACAGGCGGTATTTCATGCCCTACCATCCACTAGGGCGTGGTGGGAGAATAAAATAGTGTGCCGAGCGTAGCGAGGCACCGTGCCCGACGCATCGCGAGCGCAGCGAGCGATGCGAGGGGATGCAGTGCACTTTAAACTGTGTCCATGTCGACTGTGTTGACATTCAGGTAAAAAAACAGTGAAAAACCCCATGTCGACCTTGTGAATGTCGACATAGACAATGTCGAACTAATGACCTTGTCGAACTAATGACCTGTCGAACTAATGACCTTTCGACCTAGAATCATGTCGACCTTTTCCTATGTCGACCTAGAGTCATGTCGACCTTTTAGCATGTCGACCTAATGGATTCGACCTAATGACTTTCGACCATAATGCAATAGACCAAATGATCCCAACCCCAGAGACGTGCCTCTATCTATTATTATTATCCACTCAAAAAGTATCGATGCTGGTATATTATTCCTTGTATGAGTTCATTCATTAAACCTGCTCGTTTTATCCCATCTCCTGCTGGTCACGCCTCCCTTCCTGAACTCCGCAGGACACCATCAATGCCACCCCCTGTGACACCTATCCATGCTGCTGTGTGACGGGCTGCGGAGGCTCAAGGGAGACAAATGAGTCTGCTCTCTCTGCATGACGTGCAGTGGAAATTGGTAGTGTTCCATTGTTTAGGGGGGGGGGATTATACTGATCATTTGGCCATGCCTCCTCCAATTTGACCAGGCCCAACAGTGTCTCTATACACCCCTACTCTCTACGGGCCTACAGCAGAATGATTGACATTTGTCAGGTACACATCCAAAGATTAGTAAATAGGCCCTCATAATATATAATTACTGTTGGGTACTGTGATTTTGGAGATTTGCAAGTATCTGGTATTCACAAAAACAGTATTTTGATACAAAATATAACTTATTTGTAGTAAACTGCACAATGAAGTGAGAACATGTTGCACTAAATAATGTCTCATATGCCTTTACTAACCTGTTCAATAGAGGTGCATTGGTGGATACATTTATTTAATGAAGAAAAGCCAAGACATTGGGTGTAATTTGAGCTTCTGGTCTCCAATCCAGAGAACTGCATCTTTTAGCTAAATCTGCTTCTGGTCTGTGGAGGTTTACAAACATGAATTGTCATAAATTTCCTCCATTAAGTTATTAATCAAGGCGATGATTATTTAGAGTTGAAATAGTGCAAGATTCAATGCTGTACCATTCAATTATGTACCAAGTTGCCCATTCTAACATTCTTTAATAGGGCTACAAACGGTAAATCTGGAGTGATTTAAGAAGAATACCATTAATAAACGGATTTACCAAGTAATGATACAATTAAAAAGTTTAAAATAATCCAAGATTTTAGGAACATTCATTTATCTGCCAGGAGTGGGATGCCGACCTGCTCGTTTATTTTTTATTGTCCTAAAATGTTGGTTGCTTCTGGAATATAACTTTAGACAGAGGTCAACACAGACATACAAAGAACGACAACTGGTGGTCTACACCGGTCAAAGGTCGGACGATAAATGTTTGGTCATGAGGCCGTTGGGATTCATTTTTAATGCTGTGGTGACGTGTTTAGTTAGGTGGTGAGAAAGATACGTGTTGTGGCTGATGACAGCCGTGGTGATTGGTTGTGTTTATGCTGGATGACCATGTACAGAGGTTTTGTGTCAGATCCATGGAGTGCTAATTCCTCATCTCAGATTACAAAGAAAAGGTTTGAAGCCAACATTAGTATTTCTCTCTTCATGGTACCATATATAAATGTTAGACACAGCATCCAGTTCAACAACAGCAAGGAGGACATTTCATCTGTTTAAATGCTTAGTACCTTTGACCGAGGTTCAGTAGCGGAGAGTAAACATGAGGACAGTGTTGACAACTCTGAAGTCATAAATTATTAGCATGACCTCCTTAGGATCAGTTGGAAATCCAATGGTCAGTGAAGTATCAGCTGGGTAACCTGCACTCAACTTTATTGTGTCATAAACCACCAAGCAATATAATTTGAACATGGCAAGACTCTCACGGTAACATGTTTGCAACCTGCTCACACACATCATTGACTTAAAGACAAGTTCTACTAATTCCAGCAACATTTCAGCAGCGCTGCATGGTTTTCTAAAATGTTCTGTGCTCATTTCAATTATTATTGCTGTATTGTTATTTATAGAATGCAAGCATGTTGCAACATATATCAATTTTTGTTTTTGCAGAACTTTTAACCGTCGACCAATAGTGATCGACCTATTGACTGTCGACCTTATTACTGTCGACTGTACGACCCATACCCCATACAGCATAACATTTATATGTGCCCAGGGGGCGCACCCACTGCTGATTAGAACTGTTTTTTTTCCTGTTATTTATATTTTCACTCTACATTTTCCAAAACTTTTTAAAAATTTTTTTATATATATCATGTTGTAATAACTTTATTGTACCTGCCATATCAGATGTGTGGCCAAATGTAATAGCCTCAAATTTGGCGGCCAGGCTCGATACCGGCTGAACAGACGGTGTAGTGGTTAGCATTACTGCATCACAGCGCTGAGGTCATGGGTTCGATCCCCACCATGGCCCAACTGTGTGGAGTTTGTATATTCTCCCCATGCTTGCGTGGGTTTACTCTGGGTACTCCAATTTCCTCCCACAATCCAAAAATATACAGGTAGTTTAATTGGCTTCCAACAAAATTAACCCTAGAATGTCTGCGCATGCGTATACATGTGGTAGGGAATATAGATTGTAAGCTCCACTGGGGCAGGGACTGGTGTGAATGTTCAAATATTCTCTGTAAAGCGCTGCGGAATATGTATGCGCTATATAAGAAACTGTTAATAAATAAATAATAAATAAACGTAGAGGTTTTTTTTAAAGGGGCAATCATTTCCAAGGCATGATTACACTTTAAAAAAATATCGGAGGTCGGTCGGCATCCCGCACAGCCGGTCCAACTTGAAGTCTATTACAGTTAGCCAGTGGTGATTTTATTTCTAAAAGCACAGTTCCTCCTCAAGTGTAATAGAAATGTATTTGCGATCAAATAAATGTCATTACTATATTTTACAATGCAATGCAGAAGGGTTGGAAAGATCTGACATTCATTACAAATGATTTGTTTTCCAAAATGGTTAGTTAAATACATATTCAGAAACAGCGTCGTTTAGATAATCCCAAAATGTGCATATTTTAGTTTTTTTTTTTTTTTTTTAGGTCAATCTGCAATTTCTTTAGGTACTTTCTGAAAACAATTTTACTTTGGTAATTTCCTAGGCCGTGGAAATGATTCCCGTTTCAGGTTGTATTTCTTACTTATTCAATTCGATAAAGAAAAAAATGGGTTTAATAATAATCTCTTGTAAATGGCTATTAGAACTTTCCATTTGTTTATTTAAATTTTTAGCAGTAATTTAAACAGGCTCATTAGTGTTTGCTTCAAACAATTAACTTTAAACTTGCTAATAGGTTAATAAACAAACGATACAGTTTCATGTGATATTGATGGTTCCATTTTTACAACCGCAGATTATTTTAGTCAGCATTTGTGACGGTTTCTATTTTTTTAATGACATCCCCAAATGGAGGGGGAGACGTCTCCGCCGGAGCTTTCCAAGAATCCACGACAATCTGTCAAATTAAGTCATTCCATTAGCAGAAATATGACTGTTTAAAACTTAATGACACAGGGATAATTAAACAACCTGTCAGTTTTTAGGAAAGCACAACACAGGCCTTGGTTTTGCAACCTGTTTCGGAAAGCGGAGATCACAAACAGTTCAGGGAACGAAATCCCAAATGATTGAATGAGCTGTTGGTGCATTGTCTGGCGTCACTGTGTAGTGGAGGAAAGATACAGGGCTACAGTTCTGGCAGATTGCCTAGCCCAATCCCATTGCTGGAAAAGGAACTGAATGGTCAGCATTTTGTAGTTTTCCCGCAGACCCCATCAAAGAGCAAGGGAAAATTTGGATGATGGCATTACTGAAAAATGGTCCGATGTATAGGTTTATAGACCTACAGATAGAGCCGGCTCCATCTTTGGCCTGCGCTCGCCAGATGCCTTTCACTGGCGAGCGCCGGCGATAGAGACTGGGACGCGCGTGCATCTTACGTGTACGTGCTTCCCAGTATCACGGCTGATCACGGCAGCTGGGCAGCGTCTCCCTGCCATCCCCGCTTCAGGGAGACGCTGCCCTGTTCGGGGGGGGGGGGGCGGGGTGGCAAAGGGGACCGGTGGCGATGGCGGGGGAAGCAGCGGGGACGCCTGCCAAGCTCCGTCACCACAGGGCGCGCAAGCGACTCGTGCGCATGCGCCCCTGGCGGTAGCCAGCCGCTGGTGGTGGATGGCGGTAGAAATGCCAGCTCCATCTGTATAGCTGGAAACTTGGGTGGGTGTAGTGGTACATTTATGGCAGTATGGGACGTTAAGGTGTAGCATTCAGAAATTGGTTAAGAATATGGTATGGCTTAGAGATGCAGAGGGAGGTGATGGTGTGGCTAAAAGATGCAGGGGGAGGTGGGGACTTGGATGAGAGATGCAGGTGGGAGGTGGTGTCTCTGAGTGATGCAGGGGGTGGTGGTGGTGTGGATGATAGATGCAAGGGGGATGGGCTAGAGTGGTTGAGAGATGCAGGAAAGGGGTAGTGGTGTGGCTGAGAGATGCAGGGGAGAGATGATGTTGTGTCTGAGAGATGCAGTGGGGAGGTGGTGATGTGGATGAGAGATGCAGGGGGAAGGTGGTGGTGTGGCTGAGTGATGCAGGAGGGGAGGGTGTGTGTGAATGATAGCTGCAGGGGAGAGGGGGTGGCATGACTGAGAGATGCAGGGGAGATATGGCAATGTGACTGGGAGATGCTTTCTGATATAATATAAGAATGGTTTGGTGAATGTATTCAATACATTTTAGTAAAATGTCCCAGAGAACATATTCAGACCAATAAATAAATATTGTCCAGAGATAAAACTGCTTTACACTATAGGGCAATGCAATTGGTTGCCATTTCCGCACCAAAAAAAACCCTCAGTTGTACCAGGAATCCATAGTAACCAGAAAATCACATCTGGTGCTTAGGCTGCATTGGCAGTAACTGCCATGTTGATGCATCAAGTATTGAACTGTAAACAATTAAATTAACCCGTGGGAAAGTTGCCCATAGCAACCAATCAGCTTTGAGGTCAAACTTCAGTGCATTCTGTAAAATGATATGTAGAAGGTGATTGGTTCTCCTCTATGCTGCCCACTTCTCCACTCCGCTGGCCCATTTCTCCACTACGCTGGCCCACTTCTCCACTCCTCACTGCTTTATAAATCAACTCGTGACTCTGAGTTAAATTCTTGCTCAGAAGAATTAATGGTGTATTTTGGGCTAAAAGTGTTTGTTTTTCCTGATTGGTACATTAATCTGTATACCAAGCAATCATTAAGCATTGGTTACTATAGTTGGAGGTGTGAGGTGAGAGTCCTCAGAGGCAGTGAGGGGCCATATGTACTGTTATTATATGTATCAATACAGAATGTCCCTTTGGCACCAGTTATGTCTGTGCTTCGCATATATCTGGCAACAGATGTGGCTCAGTAGATGATTCTTGGCACTAGATATACAGTAGCTGAATTTAGCATCAGATGTGGCTCAGCGGATAATTCTTGGCAACACATATGGATCAATTTTCTATAATTGGGATGACATGGCATATTATTCCAAGCACCATATACAGCTGATGTACAGATTTCTTAATGATCACTACTTTGCAGCTTGACGTTGTGTACTAGTATCTTCTAGAATAGTGCTCTTTGTATTCTGCGTCATAGGGGTCTGTGTTCCGGACAAGCGACCAGAATTCTGTTTTACAGTATACCGTATGCTAGAATATAGTTGCACACTCTACTCTTTTGTAAGTAAAGTAAAAAAGCAAGCAGCTGGGAAAAAAACATGTGCACTGCAGGGGGGGCAGATGTAACATGTGCAGGGAGATTTAGATTTAGGTGTGTTCCCTTCAAACTGATATCTTAATAGCAGTGTTAAAATTAATGTTATTGTGCATATTGTTTAATATATTGTACATAGTTACCCCCCCTCCTGCATTCTACAGGAGACTCCCTGATGTAACAGCAATCTCCCTCTCTCCCTCATTAGTCTAGCAATCTCCCTCATGGCACCTACCCCACATTACACTGTTACATCATAGTTACCTCCCCTCCTACATTCTGCAGGAGACTCCCTGATATAGCAGCAATCTCCCTCTCTCCCTCATTAGTCTAGCAATCTCCCTCATGTCACCTAGCCCACATTACACGGTTACATTATAATTACCTCCCCTCCTGCATTCTGCAGGAGACTCCCTAATATAACAGCAATCTCCCTCTCTCCCTCATTAGTCTAGCAATCTCCCTCATGTCACCTAGCCCACATTACACTGTTACATTTTAGGGAAAAAAGGAATGAGAGACGGATACATTTCGACTGAATGATCAGCACCATTCCAAGCACTTTACCAAGTATAGTATCTGTTACTATCTGCTTTGGGGCTCATCTACATTTGTCATTATAAAAGACTCCTCTCAGATGTAGCATTACAAACCCACGCTTCTAGGTGCCACTACACACGCCCTTTGGGAGGAGCATGACACACCCCCTAATGGGGCACTGAGCAAAATTCTACTACCAACTATAATCTCCTTGAAACTAGTCTTCAAAAGTATGCATTTATGATATTGTAATGTGTACACAAGTTATGTCCATTTTTAAACAGTACTAACCACTGTTTGTATACAATGATTCCAGCTGTTAAACTCATCAAATAGCCATATAAGTGCCAGGAGTTGCAATTAATATTTAAAAGCACAGATACTGTATAACCACCAAGATATATATTATCCACATTTATATTTGCAAATACAGTACTGCAATATAATGATATATTTTTGCACTTTTCTCTTAGTAAATACTGTGGGGGTATTCAATGTGTGCCGATATTTCCATCAGTAGGAAACATCAGCAATATCTATTCAATACAGCCATTTCTGACTGCATTAAAGCTTGTTAGTCCTGCGATGCAAGTCCTTGTTCAGCGCTTTCCCCAGTCATTCTCCGTGACAAGGTGTGCATGGCAATTCCCTGGGACCTAGTCGGCCTCCCACGCTGATCCCAAGCTGGTCCCACGCGTCATGGTCGCCGCCATGACACTTGCAGTCACATGGCAGATTTCCTCCAATGATTTCCCTGTGACCTTGTTACTTTGACCTGTGCACTTTGCACAGGTACTTCCTGGAGTTGATTGATGCTGCGACTTGCAGCCAATCACAGACAGGCAGGGGGGATATAGGTCAGGCCTCTGGCACTTCCTCCTTGCCTTGAACAACTTGTCTGATCCCTGAGTACTCCCCCAGAATTGTAGCATTGTAGGCTCCAGATTCCCTGTTCCAGAGTCACATGTGAGGTGCACCTGTGATATGCTGATTATACAAGAAGCTCCCCGGTTAACCATTCATCTGCCAGGTTATCCTTCCAGCTAATAGCATCCATAGCTTCCAGGAGAAGACGTCTGAGCTTATCCTGCTTCCACCAGCAGAGACCACTATTGACCATATATCATCATCGACTCCCTAGTCAACACAGGTGTCGACCCTCAAGTCCATGGCTCCCAGGCCATATACCTCTGGGCCCCTAGGCCAACGCAGTCCACAACTCCCAAGCTGACACTTGTCAACAGTTCCCCAAGACCACTCAGTCCATGGCTCCTGGTCCTTGCAGGGGTCCCTGGTGAAAACTGTCGGTGGGCTTAGACTCTCTGTTCAGTCTCGTCAACTCTCCCACCTAGCTGTGTTCTCAGTGCCCAGGGTTCCATGAACTGTTCATAACTCAAGCCTCCCATGTTCCAGTTATAACCAGCACTAACACATTTTTGAGCAGGTCTTGTCTTGTCTAGTCCTGTCTTGTCCAGTTCAGTCTTGTCTTGCCTTAGTGTTTATTTCCATTTCTTGCAGTGCTTGATTATGCAGGCCCTGCAGGAATCCTTGGCAGCCTTAAAAATGACATTCTATGCCTTTAAGCCTAAACTGTTGGAGATTTTGCAACACTCTGTGTCCATGACCTGTGTGGGCATTCAGGTCACTATCTACAGGCCTGTGAATTATGCAGGCCAAGAGGTGATGACAGGTTTTCTCCACCAGCCAAGTTAAGTCAGTTTCCAAGATCCATGCCTGTCTCCACTGTGTCAGAGGAACCTTTCATGGAGCCACCAATACAAAGCAAATTGATCCATAATTGGGATCCTTGGACAAGGGAGCCCCATTATAGATTCAGGAATCGAAGGAGGATGTTTCTGTCATCTTTCTTCTTTCATGGTAAATCAGAGCTGCAAACCACGGTAGGGGAATCTCAGGTGTCAGTCCCAGGAGGGGTCCCAAGAGGCATAGCACTAGGAGGGATCCGAGAAGCCATAGCCCCAGGGGGGGACTTGAGAGGCACAGCCCCAGTAGGGGTCCTAGTAGCTGTAGATCCAGGAGGGGAGTCCAGATGCACTGGCCTAGTAGGGGTCCCAGAAGCCATAGCCACAGGAGGGGACTTGAGAGGCACAGCCCCAGTAGGGGTCCTAGAAGCTGTAGATCCAGGAGCGAAGTCCATAGGAACTGCCCCAGTAGGGGTCCCAGAAGAAATTACCACAGGAGGGGACTTGAGAGGCACAGCCACAGTAGGGGTCCAAGAAGCTGTAGCTCCAGGAGGGGACTCCAGATGCACTGCCCAGGAGGGGTCCCCGAAACCATAGCACCAGGAGAGGGACTTTAGAGGCATTGCCCCAGTAGGGGTCCCAGAAGACATAGCCCCTGGAGAGGTCTCAAGCGGCATATCCGCAGCTAGGGTCCCAGAAGCCATAGCCCCAGATGGGGTCCCAGAAGCCGTTATCCTTTATTACCCAGTCTGCCCTAGACTCAATGCTTGTTATATCTTGATAAACTTTGACCATCTCTGGGTGCATATTGACCAAACCTTTGTTATTCTGTATCCTGACTCAGTCCTTGCCTGTTTTTTCTGATCCTGAATCCTGACTCGGTCCAACCCTCTTTCTGAACAACCCTGACTAATCTTGTGTATCCAGAATCCTGCAGCCATCCTGAGTCTTACCTTGTACTACCCTGATTATCTTGATCCTGTCCAGCCCTGCCTTCACTTATCTGGATCCTGTTTCCCAGAGTTTGCTAAACCCTCTTATGTGCCTGTGCTGTGATTGGTCCTCGGTTTCCCAGCTGATTCTTGGTCCAATAGAGCTTCTGTTTGTATCTGGGGATTATACCCTTGTCCTGTCTGTAAACTGGACTGCTCCTCAGTCCGGTCCTTGTCCCGTCTGTGTCACTCTAGCATCTGTTCTGCTCTTGTGGATCCTGTAGTCAGTTGCTTGTCTGTCAGTGTGTTACTGGCATTAGCTGCTTTTTGTAGCTAATCCTACAGTCTTGCTCTGTATGTCTGTGTATTGCAATTGAGCAGCTCCAGTCGGTTGCCAATAACCAGTGTAGATCCTCTATACTGCACTTAGATGCTATCAGTGACCTTTAAACTACACCTCGGCCATTGCGTTCTACTACCCTGAACTGACGCTAACCTTTACAGTACAGTGACGCTAGTGTGCACCATCCATACTTGCAATGACCAGCCTCCTGTAGCAGCTTTGTCCCTTAGTAAGTCTTGCCTGGTGGCCCTAATCTCCCTGGGGAAAAGTGGCTGTTAAAGGTGAAGCTTTAGCAAGCAGGTGGCTTTAAGGACTGCTGGGCATGAGCAGTAGAGCCACCTAGTACCACCTGGTGGCCATCGTAACAGAATGAAACATTGAGTACCCCCCTATGTCTAACACTATGAATCTACTATGAACCACCATGTCTACTATTGTAAAGCGCAACGGAATCTGCTGCGCTATATAAGAAACTGTAAATAAATAAATAGTTAACATGGTACTTGTTTCCTAGCACGGCCACAACGATCTTGATCTGGGGCATCGCAGGTAAAAAAATTGCGTCGGTCGCATCGCATGCGGGCTAAAAAATCGCATGCGATGCGACCGACGCGATGCCCGCGATTTCCCATAGGGAACAATGTAAAATGACTCAATTTAACCAAATCAACATAGGGAACAATGTTAAATGGGCCAGACACCCCAAAAAAAAACCCTGACCAGAGAAATGGCCCCCCAAAAATACTTAACGCCACCCCACGATCAACGTCAACCCGAAGCGTGGCGAGCGCAGCGAGCCCGCGAGGGGCGGCGGTACGCGTCCTTCAACCTTTTCATACCCCCACTATCCACGTCGGCGTGGAGTTGAGAATAGATAGTGTGGCGAGCGCAGCGAGTCACCGAGCCCGAAGGGTGGCGAGCGCAGCGAGCCCCGCGAGGGGACGCGGATACCTTCACCGGTAAACGCGTCCCTTCGCGGGCTTCACAGGTATCCGCGTGCTCTCGCCACGCTTCGGGCTCGGTGGCTCGCTGCGCTCGCCACACTATCTATTCTCAACTCTACACCGACGTGGATAGTGGGGGTATGAAAAGGTCAGAGGACGCGTACGTGTCGGGTATGATGTGGGAGGCCCGGCGGCAAACAGGTTTCGGCACTGGTGGTCAGCACTGCTGCCTGCGCAGCGTGACCTATGACCGAATCACACAGTGCAGGCCGCACGCCAGGTCGGGAACAGCCGGGCAGTGTCTGAGCGAGTGCTCAGACGCTGCCCGGCATTAGACTGCACATGTGAATGCGTGAGTTGGTGCATGGACACAGCTAACCCCATACCCGCTCTCCTAGTCCAGTGGTCTCCAACCTTAATTGAGCGAGAGCTACTTGTGACAAAAAAGACATAAAAAAGTCCACGAGAGCTACTAAAATTTGAACAATGCCCCTAATACTATGCCGCACACCGTAATGCCCCAGCCCAATATGCTGCACACTGTAATGCCCGATACATTATGCCACACACCGCCATTTCTCTGAAACATGATGCAGCACACCATAATGCCTGATACTATGCTGCACACTGTAATGCCCCTGACACATTATGCCACCCATTGCAATACTCCTCACACCTAATGCATACCTCCCAACTACGGCAGTGGAGAAAGGAATATATGTGCATGCCGCAGGCACGCGTCTAAAATTTTTGGGCGCGTTTTGTCGCTGTGAGGGCATGGCCAGTGTCTAATTCCCACAGGACCGTCCCAAAAAAATGGGATGTCAAACAAAAATTGATACACACTGACTATGCCACACCACGTTGCCCCCCACAGTAAGGCTTCTAATACATTATAAATTACCTGCTTGGTGCCAAGGGAGTTAATGTCCGTTGCCAAGGGCATTGCCAGGGGTTATTGCTTGTTGTCAAGGGGAGTTAATGTCCGTTGCCAGGGGTTCTTGCTCGTTGCCAAGAGGGGGTTAATGTCCGTTGCCAGGGGTTCTTGCTCGTTGCCAAGGGGTTAATATACATTGCCAGGGGTTATTGGGGCAGATGTATCGATATGGGGGAGAAGGGTATCAGCGCAAGTTATGTGCACTGATACCGCTTCTTCCCTATGTATGAAGCGGACAGGATGCGCCCCTGTCCATATCGGCGATGCTATCAAAATGATAGCAGGCCGAATGTATGAATGGTCAGCATCGCTGACCGTTCCGCACGAAGCCGGGTTTGGCTTCGCCAGCATCAGGCTGGCGAAGCCCTATCTAAACAGATAGGTCAACACATGTAAATGTTGACATAAGTGTGGCACTTCATTCGTGTCCATGTCGACACATGAGAATGAATATGAAAACATTAAAAAAATGAAAAATAAATCTTCAAAAACTCATGTCAACCTTTTTCATTGTCGACCATAGCCATGTCAGTGTTCTGCCGCAAATCGCGGGAGAGGGGGGTCGCGGGGGGGTTGTTTTTGCCGCGAATCGCGGGAGGGGGGGTCGCGGGGGGGGTGTTTGAAGCGAATCGCGGGAGGGGGGGTGTTTTTGCTGCGAATCGCGGGAGGGGGGTCATGGGGGGGGGGTTGTTTGCTGCGAATTGCGGTCGCGGGGGTCGCGGGGGGTTCTTTTTGCCGGGAATCGCGGGATGGGGGTCGCGGGGGGGGGGGGTGGAGGTGTTTTTGCCGCGAATCGTGGGAGGGGGGATCGTGGGGGAGGGGGGTATTTTTGCCGCGAATCGTGGGAGGGGGGATTGCGGGGGAGGGGGGTATTTTTGCCGCGAATCGTGGGGGGGGGGGTTTGCCGCGAATCGCGGGAGGGGGGGTTGCGGGGGGTTCTTTTTGCCGGGAATCGCGGTAGGGGGGTCGCGGGGGGGAAGGTGTTTTTGCCACGAATCGTGGGAGGGGAGGTCGCTGGGGGGGGGTGTTTGCCGTGAATCGCAGGAGGGGGGTCGCGGGGGAGGGGGTGTGTTTTTGTCGCGAATCACGGGAGGGGGGGTCGCGGGGGGGGGGTTGTTTGCCGTGAATCGCGGGAGGTGGGGTGTTTTTGCTGCAAATCGCGGGAGGGGGGGTCGCGGGGGAGGGGGTGTGTTTTTGTCGCGAATCACGGGAGGGGGGGTCGCGGGGGGGGGGTTGTTTGCCGTGAATCGCGGGAGGTGGGGTGTTTTTGCTGCAAATCGCGGGAGGGGGGGTCGCGGGGGAGGGGGGGTGTTTTTACCGCGAATCGCGGGAGGGGGGTCGCGGGGGGTTCTTTTTGCCAGGAATCGCGGGAGGGGGGTCGCGGGGGGGAGGTGTTTTTGCCGCGAATCGTGGGAGGGGGGATCGCAGGGGATATTTTTGCCGCGAATCGTGGGAGGGGGGATCGCGGGGGAGGGGGGTATTTTTTACACGAATCGTGGGGGGGGGGGGGGTTGCCGCGAATCGTGGGAGGGGGGATCGCGGGGGAGGGGGGTATTTTTGCAGCGAATCGTGGGGGGGTGTTTTGCCGCGAATCGCGGGGGGGGGGGGGGGGGTTGCGGGGGGGGGTTTTGCCGCAAATCGCAGGGGGGGTGGCTTGGGAGGTGGGGTGGGGGTGCGGCAGGGGGCGCTCACCTGGTGGCTGTGGAGTAGCAGTGCTGGGCAGCATAGGAAGGCAGAGGGTGTCTGGCACTGTCTGTGGGCTCACTGGGCTGGTTCTCTGTCATGTGAGTCAGTCATGTGAGTCAGAGGCTCCACCCAGCGTTATACATACACTCACACACTTTGAGTGACAGATGTAGCCAAATATATAAGAGATTATTATTATTATTATTATTCCAATTAAAATGTCTAAATAATATTTTGTTAGAAGCCCTGAGGGAACAATGACATATAACTGTAAGGTGATGAAACAGCCCAACACGAGTTACATCACTCAGTGAATATGGAACTTAAAAGTCATTGCTGCTAGTGAATGCTGGTCAGAATCTTGCAGCTGCATTATCATTGTTGCATCCCTAGTATTCTGTTGCAAGATGGATCTCCTGTCCCACAGTTCTAGAGCAGTGATCTCCAAGCCATAGCTCACGAGCTACCAGTAGCTCGCGGACATAATTTGGGTAGCTCACCTTATGGCAATCACCTGACAGCATAGGCAAGGGTGTAGGGTTTTATGACAGACACCAGCTAGCAGCATTCCTGCTCCCCACGCTCCATGAGTCCAGTCACAACACTGAGAGAGTCCCAGCACCCTTCAAGTACAGCAGTCCTCCTCTGTCTGGACATCACAGCAGCTGACTGCATTCCCATCATTACAGGTGTGAGTGACTCCCATCATTGCAGGTGTAAATAACTCCCATCATTGCTGCGATGAGTAACTCCCATCATTGCATGTGTAAGCAACTCCTATCATTGCATCGATGAGTGACTCCATTCATTGCAGGTGTGAGTGACTCCCATCATTGCAGGTGTGAGTGTCTCCCATCATTGCAGGTGTGAGTGTCTCCCATCATTGCAGGTGTGAGTGACTCCCATCATTGCAGGTGCAAGTAACTCCTATCATTGCAGTGATGAGTAACTCCCATCATTGCAGCTATGAGTAACTCCCATCATAACAGCAATGAGTGACTCCCATCATTACAGCGATGAGTGACTCCCATCATTGCAGGTGTGAGTGACTCCCATCATTACAGCGATGAGTGACTCCCATCATTGCAGGTGTGAGTGACTCCCATCATTACAGCGATGAGTGACTCCCATCACTACAACAATAAGTGACTCCCATCCTTACAGTGATGAGTGACTCCCATCATTGCAGGTGCGAGTGACTCCCATCATTACAGCGATGAGTGACTCCCATCATTGCAGGTGCGAGTGACTCCTATCATTACAGCGAGGAGTGGCTTCCATCACTGCAGTGATGAATGACTTTCATCATTGCAGCGATGATTAACTCCCATCATTACAACAATGAGTGACTCCCATCATTGCAGGTGCAAGTGACTCCCACTACAGTAAGGTTACCCACCAAACTGTTAAAAAAAATTTAGAAATTTTGAGTGCCATGGATCTCATTAAAAATGGCCTGTTTTAAACTTTATTTACAAACTAGTCTTAAGGCCGTCCGATGGAAGGGCGAAAGTTTATGCTTATTCAATTCTAGTTCCACATACCCTTTCCAACCACAGCAGGGCAAAATCTGCTTCAGCAGCCAGAGCATGTCTCCAACTATCCACCTTCCCTTCCCAACCACAGCAGGGAAAAGCTACTGCAGCAGCCAGAGCAGGTCTCCAACTATCCACCATCCCTTCCCAACCACAGCAGGGCAAAGCTGCTGTAGCAGCCAGAGCTGGTCTCCAACTATCCATCTACCCTAACTAACCACAGCAGGGCAGAAGCTGCTGCAGCAGCCACAGCTGGTCTCCAACTATCCACCTACCCTACCCAACCACAGCAGGGCAAAGCTGCTGCAGCAACCAGAGCAAGTCTCCAACTATCCACCTTCCCTTCCCAACCACAGCAGGGCAGGAGCTGCTGCAGCAGGCACAGCAAGTCTCCAACTATCCGCCTTCCCTTCCCAACCACAGCAGGGCAGAAGCTGCTGCAGCAGGTACAGAAGATCCAGAAAGCCCTCAATGAATAAGCAATCAAAAGAAAAAATAACTGACTGGGAATCGATCTCACATGGATTTCACAACAATATCTACAGTGTTCGATTCACAGATCACTCTGCCGATGAGTCGCTTATTAATTTCAGTTTGTCAAAAGTTTTGTAAAGTGAAAATGTTTTTTATTTAATGGACCTTTATAGGCATTTAAGGGTCCACTTAAAGGAGTCTGTTTATTGTGTAGTATTCAGAAAGTCATAAGCTTTCCAACAACATATCACAATGCAGGGGCGGACTGGGACCAGAAATCGGCCCTGGCATTTTAAGCAAACAGGGCCGCCAGCAGTAGGTGGGACCCTTGTGCAGCGAAGAAGCGCGGCAAAAAGGGGGCATGGTCTCATGGAAAGGAGGTGTAGCATCACAAAAAGGAGGCCTTACACATTATGGAACACACCGTAATGCCCATTACACATTGTGGAACACACCGTAATGCCCATTACACATTATGGCACACACCGTAATGCCCATTACACATTATGGAACACACCTTAATGCCCATTACACATTATGGAACACACCGTAATGCCAATTACACATTATGGCACACACCGTAATGTCCATTACACATTATGGCACACACCGTAATGCCCATTACACATTATGGAACACACCGTAATGCCCATTACACATTATGGAACACACCGTAATGCCCATTACACATTATGGAACACACCGTAATGCCCATTACACATTATGGCACACACCGTAGTGCCCATTACACATTATGGAACACACCGTAATGCCCATTACACATTATGGAACACACCGTAATGCCCATTACACATTATGGAACACATCATTATGCCCATTACACATTATGGAACACACCATTATGCCCATTACACATTAGGGAATACACCATTATGCCCATTACACATTGCCAGATACATATGCCCCACAGTGCCAGGCACATATGCCCCCCCCCCCAGCGCCAGATACATATGCCTCACAGTGCCAGATACATATGCCCCACTTTCACCTGCTACCAGCCCCACACACACAATTTTGTTTACATTTTTGTGCTGTAACTGGGGCTCTTCATCCAAGAAGTGTGGTACTGGTTCCATAGTAGTGCTGTGGTGTTCCAAACTTCCACTTGCATGCTTCAAGGGGCAAGAGGAGGAGCCAGCTAGGATTAGCTGAGAGCTGGGAGCAGCCGGGCAGCCAGCAGCTTGAGGCAAACAGCATGGTAGCAGGGGAGACTGAGAACATCGTTGGCTGCAGGTAGAGAACCGCACCTCCCTGCCTACGGCATTTAGAGAGACAGCGGAGCACGGTCAGGGAGAAAAGCTGCGACGGATGCGACTGACATGTGGAGGAGGGGGGGGGGGGTGGAGGGAACCAGCCACATGTCTGCATCCGTCACAGCAACTTGCAGGCTGGAGCCTGGAGGATGTGGCGGCAGGGGGTTGGCCAGTCATTAGGGGGTGCGCATGCGCATGCCTATGCCGGCCCACCTGGCCATTGGCCCTTCTGGCATTTACATGAAAAACAATAGAAATAGAATGGACCCTTATGACAGCAACCTTAAGGGCACACCCGATTAAGCCCATCTTCTAACCTAGATCATCCCTTAAGATGATAAGGTAGCGTGCAAAGTTTGAAGAAGATTAGTTAGAGCATTCGAGAGTTATCATGGAACCTCCACACACACACACACACACACACACACACACACATAAACATAGTTCAGTTATACGTATGATACGTATGTAGATTACAACAATATAACTGTAATAATTAAATGCATTGTTGTTTTTCTGTGAAACTTTTGGGGGATTTTCATTAAATGTCCTTCAATTTTAGGTTATTAGCCAGATTTCAAATCCAGTGGTTCTTCAGGAGGATTAATGTTTCTCGAATAGCTCACACCCCAATTAAGGGTGGAGGCCACTGTCCTAGAGATTAGTAAAAACTCTGTAATTATACATCTTATAGCTGGTAATGTTACAAGACACTTTTGGCAGCCACATATTTAGGACTTTGATATCCTGGCACGTCCACAGTATTTGTTCTCAGTCTAATTATTGTATATCTGTGCTCATGTGACAGGAATTCACTTATTAAATAATAATAATAATTATATCTCTTTATCTCACACTGGTTAATTTATCTTCCCGGTGGTGAAAGGGTAAAATCTGCCCAGACAGAACCACCGTTCTCTCAGTTGTCCAGAAGGTGGAGCAGTGATCCTACTCTGGGCTCTGTCTGTGCCCCCAATGGGCCAGTCTGTCTGAACTCTGAATGAATTTCACTTTCTTTTCATCACTCTGTGATGTCCAGCTGCTCCTGTCAACACCTTCTTATAGCATGTAATTCATCGCTCACAGTGACAGCTGGGGCCGTGTGCCTGGGACCAGCTTCTCCAGAGTGTGGCTGCACCCTCAGAGGGTCCCTAGCCTAAAACAAGGAACTTGTTCTCCTGATCCTTTATCATATCAGCCTGCATCTGAGCCTGTTTAACTCTCCCAGGGCTTCTGTACGAAGGATGAACTAAAGAAAGGATGCTCGTATCGAACTGTCCTTTGAACAGAATATTCTCCAGGATCAAATAAACATTTAAAAGACACAGAACATTTTGCCCGTAAGCTCGCCTTGCCGTTGTTACACTGTGCACTTTGATTAGACGTGTATGTTGGTTCTAATTGTGGAGTTGTACACTGTGATGCACTCTGGCACTTCTCCTACTGGAGGTGGACAACAGGACTTTATTGCATGCCACATGCAGTGTTTACATGGGTTAAACTTTCAAATATGTGCACACCCTACAGTATGTAGTAGTATAGTTAGCTGATACTGGTCTAGAGGCAGGTACATCTAACATTGTGGTTGGAAGCATTGTACATGTCACTCTTCCAAATTACACTGATATATACAGTGGCACAGCACATGGTTAGTGCTCAGAGACACTTTGAATGTATTCTGTGAATTTTAGTGGCCATTCCTGGGAGGTAATGGTGGTGGGCTAATCAGATAACGGTGCACTGAGCACATGTTGCTGAACCACAAGAGGTGGGAACTGCTGGCACAACTTTTCAATGGTGTAATCGATGAAGCCGGAGATGCACTTTCTCAAGACGCTGCAGGTGGGACTCTCAGTTTTGGGGAAATCAACTGCATTGAGTTCAGGTTTGGCTGCAGCAAAGACACATGTACAGATGGAGCCACTCTCATTCAGTGGGGGTCTGGTGGTCAGATCGCCAACCGCTAGCCCCCGCCAGCCAGCCATTGGAAGGGGACGCGCACGCATGAGATGCGCTGAGCTCCCCGCTAGTCCTCATCGATCATCGCCGCCCCCTGCAACCCAAACCCCCCCCCATGCTGCCAGTCTCCCTGAAGTGGAAGGGCAGGGTTTGCACCCCCGCCACCCTGAATCTCGGATGCGCGTCCCAGTGAGATGGAAGCCCCCCAACCGGCGATTGCCAGTGGGGGCAGTCTGGTGAGCCCTGGTGCTGGCTGAGCCATGAGTATTTCAGGTTTCATTAACAACTGAAGGCTGGAAATACAATGAAAACTAAAAAGGTGTATAAAAGTCTAAAGGATTTGGGATTTTTATGTCTGTGACACATAAAGGTCCTGTGATCATTATCACACGTTGTGCAGGCTTCTCAGGCAGAAGAGAACACTAAGGGCAATGTGACGCCCTGCTGAGACAGCTATACACCAGGCCTCCCATGTGTCCTGATGCCTTATCTTTTCAGAATTTGATGCACAAAATATAATTTGCTCAGAGCCAATTTGTAGCCAACCAACATACATGCCTACTCTCCTCCATGAGTGCTGTGCAGAGTGTGCAGGAGGGGGGGGGGGATTGAGTTGTAATAATGTGTGGAATATATGTGTAAGGTGCATTACTGTGTAGCATTATGTGTATCACGGCATTACTAATGTGTGGTATACTGTATAAAGGGCATTACTGTGTAGCATTATGTTTAATAGGGCATTACCAATGTGTGGCATAATGTGTAACGGGCATTATTGTGTGGCATTTTGTGTAATTGAGCATTACTAATGTGTAGCATAATGTGTAAATTGCATTTTTGCATAGCATTATTTGTATAAGGGCTTTACTAAAGTGTGGCATAATGAGTAACGGGAATTTCTGTTTTGCATTATATGTAATACTGTATGGCATTAATGATGTATGGTATAATGTGTAAGGGGAATTACTGTGTAGCATTATGTGTAATACTGCATTACTAATTTGTGATATAATGTGTACAGGGAATTACTGTGTAGCATCATGTGTAATAGGGCACGTGTAAGCGTGTGGCACTTTGCATTTAAGGTCATTATTATTGTTTGGCATAACGTGTAAGGTTAATTATTGTGTGACATTATGTAAATAGGTATCACTATTACTGCATGGTATTATGTGTATAAAGGGATTACCATTGTTTGCCATAATGTGTAAGGTGCATTACTGTGTTGCAATATGTATACAAGTGTTGCTAATTCTGTGTGGCATTATGTGTGTTTGTAAGGTGCACATTTGTAGGGCATAATGTGTATAAAGAGCACTACTGTATGGTGCAGTGTAAATAAGGAGCAATGCTGTTTAGTGTAATGTGAATAAGGAGCAATACACTGTGGTGTAATGTGAATAAGGAAAAATATGGTGTGGTGTAGTCAGGAGCGAAACTAAGGACAGTGCTAGAGGATACCAGCCATAATCTTGCTTTGTGTATTAAATTAGCTAGGGCTGGCTTAGACTGCGGTTTAATGCCTTTTCTTTCTAAAACATTTGTGGGCATATATCTCTTGCACCCAAGTTCCAGCACATGTATTAATTGCTGTGTTTGTGGGTGGTCTCATGTCTTTATGGGCATATAAGGCTCAACTAGGCGGAAAAAAAACTTTATGTTTAAAATCTGTGCGATGTTTAGTGTGAAAGAATAAAAACATTTCTTATTTAAACTCCTGGAGAACAGTGTAGGATTTGCCAGAAGGCAAGACTTTCATCCCATTGGCGTTCCTAAAATATATTGCAATATATGGAACAAACATTACTTGCCTTTATATATAATACAGTTTGGCGTGTACTAGGTGAGTGCAGAGCTTCTATGATTTATATACTCTGATGTGCGTTCTTTCCACACAATAAATACTTAATCAGGACTGTTGATGAGTTGATAAATGTAGTTTGCTTTTCCTCCTGGAAGGTCCCCAGTCAGAAACCAAAGGTACATTTACCAAATACCAAGAAAGAAAAGCCACGGGCACTGATATTTTGTAGATTTCAATTATACAAAGGGGAAAATGTATCAAGTTTCATAGTGAGGTAACATGGAGAGAGATAAAGTACCAACCAATCAGCTTCCAACTTTAAGTTTTCTAGCACAGCCTGTAAAATGAGCTGATTGGAATACACAATATAAAGACAGGTAAAAGCATAGGCAAACACAAGGTGTCCCAGCAAAACATTACTGGGACACAGGGCCGGCTCTACCACTAGGCAGCTTTAGGCATCTGCCTAGGGCGCCGGGATCTGGGGGGCGCCACCAAGTCTGCAAATCAAAAAATCAAGGATGTCTATGGGGATCCTTGTAGTAGGGGACTTTTTATACACTGGATACTGTAACTGTATTCAATACAATATCAACATTTACTACTATAGATGGTCTATGGCTTTATCAAACATATTTAATATATATAAGTTGTCATGAAAACGTTAAACATACTATAATAAATACAATACAGTAATGTTTTGCCGGAGTGAGGAAGGTGTCCCAGCAGGGCCGGTGCAAGGCTTCTCAGCACCCTAGGCAAACCCCCCCCCCCCCCCTGGGAAGGTGGCCAAGTCCCCTGCTTTTCCTGGAGGTCCTCTGCACCCACAACAGAGTACAAGGAGAAGGGGCAGCAATGTAGGAAGTATGACTCAAGGGAAAGTATAGAGGTGAGGTCTGAGAAGTTCTACAGCCGCCACCTGCATTAAATACTACAAGGATCCCCATAGACATCCTTGATTTTTTGATTTGCAGACTTGGTGGCGCCCCCCAGATCCCAGCGCCCTAGGCAGATGCCTAAAGCTGCCTAGTGGTAGAGCCGGCCCTGATCCAGTGTCATTACTAGGTTCATCTACAGCTCCCACAGACTACCGCTCTTGCTCTAATGTTCTGCAGAGTGGGAGACTATGGACTGCATGTGGAAACCCCCTCTACAAATCCTGCATTTGTTACTGCGTTTGAAGCTTTGCAAGGTCAGAGAGAGTCTAATGGAGTCGGGGAGTGCGTTCCACTGAAGGGGTCAAGCGCAGGCACTAAGATTATCTACAGATGTATGGGCCTTATTCTGATTGACTCGCAAGGCTGCAAAATTCGCAGCCTTGCAAGTCCATCAGGCGCCGCCCTCTGCCCACAGTGCCGGCCGCCTCCACCTCGCACGCCAGGCCCCATCCCCCCTCCGCACGGCTCCATACGGATGATTTAGATAATCATCAATTCGCAGACAGGGAGAAATCATTCAATGGTCGCCGACCATCGAATGATTTCTCCCATGCACGCAGTTCAGAGCGACCTATATAATCCCTCTAAACTGCGGGCGCCCTCTGCAAGGACAGGGCGGGCATATGACATCTGGTGATGTCAGCAGCCCGCCCCCCGCATGTCCGTCACAGCCTCAATAGCCTGGAAACGCCCAGCGTTCTCATTGGAACGCCCATGGAAAGCTGTGCGTTCCCATATGCTAATGGGGCTGCCTGACGCCCCCGCCCTTCTCTGCCCCCCCTCAATGTGTAGGGTTCGCCATGGGTGCACATGTGCACAAAAGTGCCTGCGCAAGAGCAGACACTAAACATCGGTCCTCAGTTCCAACGCACGGAGGACCGAATGAATCAAAATAAGGCCCTACAGTATATTTCAGTTTATTTACTAGATATTATTGGTAGTAGTAGTAGTAGTAGAAGTAGTAGTAGTATTATCCAATAGTAACAGAAGTATCTAGTCAGTGACGTCCCAGTCTTCTCCAGGAGCAGGTTTAGCATTAGGTATAGTAGGATTGTGCTCATATAACCTCTCCCGGCCCTATTACCTGCTGAGGTAGACAGTGTTACCACCGCCAGAGAATATTTGTCACTCACACATAGATGATTGCACACACACACACACACACACACACACACTAAGATGCACAATATATCACAATCCAATATACTGAGGGCCCAGGAGCTACCTTTGCTTCTGTAATGTAATACCATTTCCTGCCCTGTACTGTACTGTAATACTATATGCTGCCCTATACATGGAATTCTGCTCTCTGACATCACACAGAACCTGGGGCCTTATTTTGGTTCATTCTTTCTGACAAAATCCTTCTTAGATGGGCAAAACCATGTGCACTGCAGGTGGGGCAGATGTAACATGTGCAGAGAGAATTAGATTTGGGTGGGGTTTTACTTCAAAGTGAGATCTATATTGCAGTGTAAAAATAAAGCAGTCAGTATTTTCCCTGCACAGAAACAAAATTACTCACCCAAATCTAATTCTCCCTGCACATATTACATCTGCTCCCCCTGCAGTGCACATGGTTTTGTCCATCTAAGAAGGATTTTGTCAGAAAGAATGAACCAAAATAAGGCCCCTGATGATTTGCTGCACATTCAGTCCTCATTACTTACATATCGGGGTATATTCAATTAGAGTCAAAATGCTCATTCTGTCGGAAAATGGGGCTTTTTCAAGAAAATACTGTTGAATTCATCTGTCGAATGGATTTAGACAATTCAATCAGCCCCTTTTCGACCCCAAAAAACTGTCGGAACCATTCCGACTTTTTGTAGTGCCTCCAATGTTAAAACTTATTGAATAGCAGATTGTCAAATCTGTTTGAGTGCTTTCTGTTGCTGCTTTTGTCATCTTCATTCCGATTACTTTTATGTCGGGAGCTGACACCGAATTCTTGCTTTTTTCATTTTTTATACCATATCTATTTATATTTTATGTAAATTATTATTAATTTTTTTTATTTTTATTTTTTTTATGAACCACATCATTGTATTTGGATTTATTTTCTACTTTTTTCTTTATCTGCTGAGGGAAGGAAATTACCCATGATTCAACATTTTTACCCAGGTTCACTTCACCAAAGCCACTCCTATTTTTGAGACTTTAGGGAGAAGATCAGCCATTACAGTCAGCTGTCGTGTGGAATCATTTTTTAGGGCAATCTGCGTTTTTACCATATATTTCATATTTTTTTACACTGACTACAAGAATGGAGCCTTTTTCTGATCAGATTGGGATGTTCAAGATCCAGGCAAGTGTGGAGGAGGACCAAGATCTTGAAGATCAGGATCGTGGTCAGCAAATGTCTGCATTGGGTGAGTAAGTGCGTGCATCAGTTCCACGCCAGTATCGCACTAGGTGTGTACTGGAGGATCTCTCATAGTTGGAGGTGATACAAAATGATTGCTTATCGGCTTGTGAAATATAGTTGCTACATATCTGTTGGGGGCTGACCTGGAACCTCAGACATGGTCAAATCATGCAGTTAGTGGTTTCCAGAAGCTGCTGGCTACGTTAAATTTGTTTACTTCGGCACAGTGCTTTACACGCCAGGAACTGTTCTTCTGCTCCACCTATGGGTATGGATAAAGAAGCAAGAAGGCATCTACTCCGGATACTCTTTGCGTCCTGTGAGTATAAATGTAAAGTTATTTTTTTTACATCATTATTTATATTTTAAAAACAAATGTTTTTTTTTTTTTCCCAGGGTTCCGTCCTGTTGACGGCGTCTGACCTGTAAGCCCGAGCTTAAGTGGAAAATAGCTCTGGAAGGAAGAAAAAAGTTGCATCTGAACTGAGCCTATACCTAAGACCAGAAGGATTTGTCATCATGGATAAAGGTAATAGATACTTCCATTATTTATATGAAGCGGGTTATCTTTAGTATTTTCAGCACACATAGCTTTGTCTTTTTGCTGTTTCCACTATCGCTGGCCATACACTATACTGCTTTGAAGTATGTAGTGAGAGAATATTCACTATACTACTATAGGCTGGCGGCCAAATGCAGGAAATGAGCATTTACCAGCAGGAAAGTATGTGGGCAAATATGGCCACTGAGTAGGAGAGAGCAGTAAGTGAATTGTGAGCAGAAGAGGGCACTGGCACAAGAGTGAAGAGGGGTCTGCTCTGAGCAGCTTACAGTCTAGTGGGAAAGTGGGACAGACAGATAACGTGTCCATTTCATAGGCAAATGGAAGACTTTTTTGGTTTCTGGGAAACTCCCCTTCATAAGAACAAATTGCATGAGCTGGTGCCCTCCGTTAGATCCCTGTAGGAGACAGGGTGATAGAGTCTGATGGCGGATGGCGGCACTCAATATAATAAATGAAAAGCAGGAGACAAATAAGTGTCCAAGCAGGAGACAAATAAGTGTCCCACTTATTTGTCTCCTGCTTTTCATTTATTATATTGAGTGCCGCCATCCGCCATCAGACTATATATATATATATATATATATATATATATGCAAATGGGGGTTTGACCCTGAAAGCGCTTCCAATTTTGCAAAGCGACTACCTCCACAAAATCTCCCCTGCTAGTGGGAGATGAAGACAGACAACCAGAAAGTGAAATGTGGAGGGCGCTACTGAAATTTCCACCACCTTGTCAAGTGCTCGATTTAGGCAGATAGACAATTAGACATTCTTAATGACAATTTATTAAAAAAATGGATAAAATATTGGCAATATTCGATCTTTGAAACCGCATATGATAGACCCTAGGGTCTATATTTCTTTTGCCCCGTGATTTTTTAAAACCAGGACTGGTTCTTTGAGTCCGGGGCTGGTTATGCTCAGGAGGGAGGAACTCACGCCAGTTTTTATTTCCCCATTTAAAAAATAAAATAAAATGCATATTACCATGTCTCAAAAATCGCAAATGTCCTCAAATTTTCACATTTTCATGACTAAAAATTGCAATTTTTTGCTTCGAATTTGCATTTCATTAAATAGTCGAATTCTTAAAAACAATTGCGATTTTGAAAAATGCGATAAAGTGCGATTTTAGAACCTTACTAAAAATCGCATCCAATAAATGTCACCCTGTGTGTTTTCTAAATCTGGTTACTGGTATCATTCAGTGTGCTTGTGAAACAATGTGCTTTTTCTTACTCAGAACCAGAATCTTGAAAGCAACACAAGTAGAAGCTGCTTCTCCCCTTTAGTAAATCATAAACAAACAAAAACAAAGTGAGTTTTATGTACAATCTCCAGTGGAGAAAAGCAACATGCAAGCACGCGGCTTTGTAAGCTTATATACAGGGTATGGATAAGTGACATGTTAAACAGACCCAACTGTGACCCAAACTTGGCAAAGTCAGTAATTTCTTTACTCTATAATACTTTACTATATGAAAATCACGAAAACAGATTATGTGAAACAACATTGGGAATACAGATGTCTGCACTCACAGACATTTAAAAAAATATTAGTGGACGGATCACACAACAGGGGAGAAGCCCTGCAAAGTATCTAATCCCCCTTATTTGTATCTAATCTGTGCATGTACAATTTGTTATAACAATACAATATATTTATTGCAAGCCCAAGGCGATGCTTCTGTATTCACAGTAGCCTCTTGTGTAATTATACCACACATACTGTTTACTAGATGGAGATTGAGGTGTGGATTTTATACCTACCCAGCTCATTTTCTAGCCCAAATAGTCTAAAACATACATATATATAGTTGAATTCCATCAACTACCATTAATTTATAGTATATCTAAAATAAAATAATAATAATAAGAAGAAAGGTAAAATCAACAGCCTTAACCCTTTGAGTGCCAAGTGAATTTGTCAAAATTGGTGTGAAAATTGGTAAAGAAAACATTGGTATTCATCATAATGACCTGTAATGTTACCTTATATAGGAAATATGTTTTTTTTACACAACATTTTTTATTTGAATTTATATAACAAATATGAGTGATCCCGGTGTTTTTAGCAGATATTTTGCACATCTCTCACAGAGATGCTGGCACTCAAAGGGTTAAATCTATTCTTTTGTTTTGCCTGTACAGTATTTTTACAAGCTATTTTATGCGTGCATATGTTTGTGTCTATTTTATGCGCATACCTTTGTGTGCATGCATTTTCTGTATCTTTTTGTACTGACTTTCTCTCATTATAAGGCCTGATTCTAGATGAGTTGGAATTTTGCAAAGTTCTGCAAAATTATTACAACTCCCCGCAGCAGGCTGCGGGGAGGGGGGGGTGGGGGCAGGGCGGGCGCCCAGTACAGGACAAGTTTGCCCGCATGCTAGCTCCAGTCCCATGATGTGTCCACAAAATGTTGCGGGCACATCAGTATTGTGCGAGTGCTTCACTAAACAGCGCAGCACTAACACATCCCTGGCTGCGCAGCCTAGGGGGGTGATTCTGTTGGTTCGCAACGAGCTGATTTTGGTCTGGGGACTGATGGTGCAGCTCTGCCCATGCGTATATACGCATGCAGCATTTTGGGACAAAAAGAGAAAAGGGACTGCTTTGAGGGAACGCACTTAAGAAAACAGAATCATAAAATATAACTTTATATACGCATGCGCAGGGCCATTGTGAGGCGCCTTCAGCGAGTTTCACACTTGCCGAGGCACTCGCACGTGTAGGAGAGGGAGGGGGCAGGCAGGGTCAGACATTAGTTTGGAGCAGAGGAACGCCCAGTGTTTTATGGGCAGTGGCGTAACTATAAATTTTGCTCCCCCAAGCCAAAAAAGTTGTGGCGCCCCCCCCCCCCACTAAATATATATATATATATATATAAATATATATATATATATAGATATACATACACATACATACATATACACACACACACACACACAGGGATCCAGAAAAAATGACAGTGGGGGCACTACAATAAATAAATGGGGGGGGGGGGGGGCAGTTTCGTGCAGTTTCCTAGAAAAGTGTGTATGGTCTAATAAAACGGGTTGTGGACTCCAAGGAAATACTGTTCCCAGGAGCCACAAATTCATTTTCATCATTCCGGGTGCATGGGATACAGTTCTAGCTGGGGACAGATGCTGTGGAGAGGGGGAGACAGATGTGGGGAGAGGAGAGATAGATGCTGAGGAGTGCGCATGGGGCAGATGCTGGGTAGAGAGAGGGTGGTACAGATGTTGGGCAGGAAGAGTCGGACAGGTGATGGGCAGGGAGGTGGGTACAGATGCTGGACAGAGAGAGGGGGAGAGATGCTGGGGATGGAGGGGGACAGACATTGGACAGAGAGAGGAAGACGGGTGCTAGGAAGAGGGAGGGGGGATGAATGGTCGGCAGAGAGAGGGGCAGTGGCATATCTAGCGTAAGGCAGCCCCCGCCACTGCTTGGGGGAGCGAGCAGCAGCGGGGGCTGTGTGGGCGCCGGCACCCGCCCGGGACACTGACAATTATTATCTAACATGGTGTGCCGCCTGCCGCCAGGAACGTAACAAGGGGGCAGCTAGGGGGTCACTCTAAAGGAGGGCATACTTAATCAGCCTCCACCAGCCCACTGTGGCCACGCCGCACGGTTCACGCTTCGTGCTGGAGCCAAAGATGACCCTGGCTGTTGTGAGGACCCAGGAGGGTGAAGGAGAGGACCCCATGGCCGTGGAATGCCCCAGAGGGAGCCTGTCTGGAGAAAACAGCCAGAAGACCGGAGCCCAGGGAGGAACAACCCGCGCGTGACAAGGAGGAGCATTCTTCCTCCTTCAGTTTCTTCATGCCTCAGAAGAAACAGAAGGGTGCGCAGACACTGCGAAGGATACTGCAGAGTTCTATGAAGGACCCTGGCGTCCCTCTCCAGCGGAAGCGCCTGCAGAGGAAGTCACAAGGAAGGACCTGGGCTGCAGCTGGTTCTTCGCCGACCCGGAGCTCTGGACAAAGTGCGCAGCCTGGAGCGGTGCTCTGCATCCCGGGCAGCGCTGAAGATTACAGCAGCCGGAGATCGAAGGGGGCAGATGCGCCACAACAGAGGGTGAGTCTCCACAAGGCCCTTCTGCTGCACCACTCTGCCATGTTTCCCCTTCCGCTGCAATACTCTGCAATACAGGGCATATTATGGGGGCTGTGCTCCCCTCTTGAAAAAGAATGTAAATTCTGGTGTGGCAGCATCAGATGTGAGCACACCAAGGTGGGCTTGATAGAAGTTATGGGGCATGGGACTGAGAAAATAGGCAGCCCTCCTCCCCCTGTTTAATAAAATAACTGGGCATACATAGGGGGTGGGCTACCCTTCACACACTTTTCTCACATCAGGCAGTTTAGAGATCTCCTAATGTTTCACTGTGGGTTCCATTTTAAAGTTTCTTTGTGGGGTCCCGGTTCCCAGATATGTCCCACTTTCAGTGATACCCCACAAGTCTGTAAAAGTAGTATCTACTATGGGGGTATTACACATGGCAACGAGCATGAAACCCCTGGCATCGAGCATGTACCTCCTGGCAACGCACATGTAGGTAAGCCGCACTTATGGGGCACAATATGTAATAGGCATTATGGTGTGTAGCATACTATGGAATGCATACGGGGGGGGGGGGGGCAGAAACATTTTTGGCTTGGGGGAGCAAAATTTATAGTTACGCCACTGGAGAGGGGGTGGTTTGCAGGGAGTGGGGGGAGGGATGGTTGACAGGGAGAGGGGGAACGGATGGTGGGCAGAGAAAGGAGATGGATGGTTGACAGGGAGAGGGGGAACGGATGGTGGGCAGAGAGAGGAGATGGATGGTGGACAGGGAGAGGGGAAACGGATGGTGGGCAAAGAGAGGAGATGGATGGTGGGCAGACAGAGGCCGGATGGTGGACAGGGAGAAGGGGTACGGATGGTTGGCAGGGAGAGGAGGGAGGCAGATGCTGGGCAGGCATAGGGGGGAGAGAGAGGATATCCAGTGAGTCGGTGGGCAGATACTGGGCAGGTAGAGTGGGGACAGATATTGGGCAGGGAGTGGGGTAGGCACTGGGATGGAACGCAGGACTGGGGGGCGAGCATATACGGACTACCTCATACATACATACATACATACATACATACATACATACATACATACATAGATACACTGCCTCCCTGATATATACAGATACATACAGTACATACATACACTGCATCCCTCATACATACATACATACATACATACAACCATCCATACACTACCTACCTCATGCATGCATACATACATACATACATACATACAACCATCCATACACTACCTACCTCATGCATGCATACATACATACATACAACCATCCATACACTACCTACCTCATGCATGCATGCATGCATGCATACATACATACATACATACATACATACATACATACACTGACTTCCTTATGCATACATACACTGCCTCCCTCATACATACATACATACATACATACATACATACATACATACACTGACTTCCTTATGCATACTTAAATACATACATGCACTGCCTCCCTCATACATACATACATACATACAACCATCCATACACTACCTACCTCATGCATGCATACATACATACATACATACATACATACAACCATCCATACACTACCTACCTCATGCATGCATACATACATACAACCATCCATACACTACCTACCTCATGCATGCATGCATGCATGCATGCATACATACATACATACATACATACATACACTGACTTCCTTATGCATACATACACTGCCTCCCTCATACATACATACATACATACATACATACATACATACATACACTGACTTCCTTATGCATACTTAAATACATACATGCACTGCCTCCCTCATACATACATACATACATACATACATACAACCATCCATACACTACCTACCTCATGCATGCATGCATACATACATACATACATACATACATACATACATAGATACACTGCCTCCCTGATATATAGATACATACAGTACATACATACACTGCATCCCTCATACATACATACATACATACATACAACCATCCATACACTACCTACCTCATGCATGCATACATACATACATACATACATACAATCATCCATACACTACCTACCTCATGCATGCATGCATGCATACATACATACATACATACATACATACATACACTGACTTCCTTATGCATACAAACACTGCCTCCCTCATACATACATACATACATACATACATACATACATACATACATACACTGACTTCCTTATGCATACATAAATACATACATACACTGCCTCCCTCATACATACATACATACATACATACATACATACATACATACATACAACCATCCATACACTACCTACCTCAGGCATGCATGCATACATACATACATACATACATACACTGACTTCCTTATGCATACATACATACATACATACATACATACATACACTGCCTCCCTCATACATACATACATACATACATACATACACACACACTGACTTCCTAATGCATACATACATACATACACTGCCTCCCTCATACATACATACATACATACATACATACATACAACCATCCATACACTACCTACCTCATGCATGCATGCATACATACATACATACATACATACATACACTGACTTCCTTATGCATACATACATACATACACACACTGCCTCCCTCATTCATACATACATACATACATACATACATACATACATACACTGCACCCTCATGCATACATACATCCATATGTTCCCAAAATGACATTCATACATATATCCCAAGATATTAATAATATTGTACATACCACTGGCGCTGGGTGGAGGGCCTGCCAGCAGCAGCACTAGGGAGACCAGCAGCAGGTATTTGTCGGGGCCAGCTTAATTGTCCCCTGGCAGAGAAGAGGCAGCAGCTCCGGCTCCAGGAATACATGATGCTTGTTCTCAGTCAGCAGTGACTGGAGGGAGGAGGCGGGGCTCAGAACTGCAGCGTGGAAAGTGAAAGTAAAGTGACTTCATCTGCTGCTGCTGCCCTTCTATGTAAGCCTCGGCTCCTGAGTCCCGTCCAGCAGCAGCTGCTGCTTTCATCCCAGCCGGCGCTGCTGCCTGTCACACGCTGTGACACACTAGTTAGTATGCCGGGCGCCCACCGCAAGCGGCTCCCCCAAGCAGCTGCGGGGGCTGCCTTTATTGTAGCTACGCCCCTGTTTATGGGTGTCCCCAGTGCTATTTTTCAGCAGGCTCCAGCGGAACTGAGGGCCTTATTCTAGTTCACGCTTTCTGACAAAATCCTTCTTAGATGGACAAAACCATGTGCACTGCAGGTGGGGCAGATATAACATGTGCAGAGAGAGTTAGATTTGGCGGGGGTTTTACTTCAAAGTGAGATCTATATTGCAGTGTAAAAATAAAGCAGCCAGTATTTACCCTGCACAGAAACAAAATGACTCACCCAAATCTAATTCTCTCTGCACATGTTACATCTGCCCCACCTGCAGTACACATGCTTTTGTCCATCTAAGAAGGATTTTGTCACAAAGAGTGAACTAGAATAAGGCCCCCAGTTCCTGCTGGAGCCTGCTGAAAAATAGCACTGGGTGTCCCCCTGAAAATGCAGGTGGACCGATGCCTGTTTGGGGCGGGTAGCTGATGTCACAGGACGTCACCTGCCCACCCTGTCTTCGTACAGGCGCTCGTAAATAGAAACCAGCCATAGACGCCGATCCATTCACATGCAAATGCAGATGTTTGCTCGGGAAAGGGGGGGGGGGGGGGTAAGTTCGCTCGCCCAACAGGCGGTGTCTAACCAATAGGTAAGCAGCGAATTAATGCTGCTTACCGAACCAATATGAATCAGGCCCCTAGGTTGGCCATGTTTGGGGTCACAGCAGCTGGTTTGTGCAGTTTCTCTAAAAATGCCATCTACGTTTCTTACGGAAGTCTTGTTGAATCAGGCCCCAAATGCGCTGTAAAACACTACAATTTACCTGTTTATCTTGCTTATCTTTGCTATTTTTACTATTTTACACACAAGAAATTTATTTTTAAACAATGCATGAAAGTCAAACACAGATTAGTAAAATAAAAAAACTAAAACTAGATAAATACAAATACTGTAATAGAAATACAAATGATTTATTGCAAAAACGTAAACATCAGAATACATTTAGACCAGGGGAATAAACTCCTGTGTTATACTTTACACCCTGTGAACATTAACATTTTATTAGGTTTTATATTGGGAGAAGAGAGAAAAACTCTTCTCTTGTCCACTGTAAACCTCAAAAGCAGGGGCGTAACTCCCAGGGGCAATGGAGTCGCCAGCCTCTGGGTTCCAAGCCCTGAAGGGGTACCTGAGTGGTTCATAGCGGTATCCAAGGATGACCACTGCTCTTCCAGTGGAGCTCTGCAGCGCACACACTGCTAATGCAGAGTTAATCAGCTCTGTTCCAGGAGTCCTGCTAACACCGGCAACAGGGGACAGGACAGCTCAGTCTGGGCTGCTGCAAGTGACGGTCCACCTCCTGTGGGGCAGAAGGGCAAAAGCTCACTTGTTCTTAATTTTTAGTATGAATACAGACCATAAAAGCGTGACCTCGCGATCCTTCTGACTTTTTGGGTTTTAAGCACCGGGTGTCAGAAAGGTTACCAGAGAAGATATCAGAAAAGTGGGTACAAGGAATTCCACTGCTATGGGGCCCAGAGGCTTAAGGGGGCTTTGACTCGGGTTACAAAGTTGCATTCCAAATCCCAAGATTTGCCTGCTATGCAGCTGGGCCTGAAGTGTGTGACATACATGGTCAGTGAGAGGACTGTATAGTAGATGTTATGGTAAGGGGTTACTGTAATGTGGCATTATTTGAACTGGTAGCCAGCGCTGCCACCAACCATATAGTGAAGGAGGAAAACACATAGCACATAAACATACATGTAATCATGTATGTGAAATATGTCCTGGCTGGTTCTCCCTGGGGATCAGGTATGCTGAGTGTACCTGGAGCTATACAGTGCCCGGGAATCGGCATAACGCTTAACAAACTCCTTCTTAGCCGTCCCACAGAGTCGAATTGGTTAGTTTCACAGTAGTCTGGGGCGGGCTTAATAGTGTGTGGAACCTTAAGCTTATTCCTGGGTCCCGCACGGCTACAAACCCTCGGTGCACCAAATTCCTGGGGGAACCAGCCAGCAGGGCCGCCAATAGGGGGGTGCTGTGGGTACAGCTGTCCCAGGCCCTGGCCTCTGGAAGGGCCCGGACAGCTCATTTTGCCCACCGCAACCCCTGACTGTCTCTGCTGTGCTCCTGCGCTGCTCGGTGCAGGTCCTGAAGCACAGGCTTCTTCAATGCAGGACGCAGGTGGCCAATTAAAATGCTGCACTGGGTTTTGAGCCAATCAGAGCTCAAAGCTTAGATTGGTTCACCAGCTGGTGCTGCATTTTAATTGGCCGCCGGCTTCCTGCATTGAAGAAGCTTGTGCTACAGGACCGTCAGTAGGAGGGGATGAGAGACGCAGAGCAGAAGTCAGGCGGTAAGTGAAGGGAGAAGAGGGGGGGGGGGGAATCAGTCCCGGGCCCCAAAATTCCTAGTGGCAGCCCTGCCAGCCAGCACATATATTACATACTTGATAACACATGTTAATATGTGTCTATACCACAGATAGATGGTGACAGAAAAACAGTGGGTGAAGCAATGTGTACATTGTGTAATGTGTAATGCAATTGCATTAGCATTCTGTTATGCTAAATATCTGCATTCCAAATTCAGGGCCTAATACAGACTCGACCACTAATATGAGAATTTGATTGATTGCTAATTGCTATCCGCTCACAAATCCATACGCAATTCCTGAACCATCGAAGACTTTTTTGCTATCTGTGCAAATGTGAGTAGGTCTGAGGCTTCCACTAATCTGCGACTGAGACAGGGTGGAAGTGGTCATCGCTGATGTCACAGACCCTCCTCATAAACACCTGGGCATGCCTGCAATATTTCTGACACACCCAGAAAATGTCAGGTTTACACCTCATCATGCTGGCTCACTGTTAATCAATGTTCGGCTCCTTTGCATTTATGACCCACTAGCGACCCGCACCGGCCTAGCACGGGAAGCACTAATTGTCTATACCCAGATGACTTCGTATTTTTGTAGTTGGTTGTTAGATTTGGGAATACCTTGTCAAAAACGGCTTGAATATTCAGTTGCATTTGACAGAAGTTCGGTGAGAACGAAATATCATTTGTGGTGCGATCAATTAATTGCCAACCCCCCCCCCCCCCCCCCAAAAAAAAAAAATATTTCTGTTGATCCGATCGCTACCAAACTTCACAGGATCACCCGCTGGGCTAATCTGAAGATTGCCTGAAAATTTCATAACAGGGAACATACACACATACTGTACACACATCCATTTATATTATATATATATATATACATATATGCATTTTCAGTCGCTAATTCCCCTGCATGCACAGTCCTTCGATAATCGATTGCTTTGCAAATTCTCTATTTAGAAGTCAAGTCTGAATTAGGCCCTCAGTGACATACAGTGTGTCATGTGACACAGAAATAGGACAATTTTGTTTAGTTAGTGCTCAATGGACCTAAGAATACGCTTTCCAACATAAATAATGCACTAGTATCAATACCACAGCCCACCTGAGCAACTGCGGTTAAAGAATCAATGTAATACCTGGCCCCATTAACACAGAAAACATTCAGCAATTTGGAGATACAGGATCCACGCACTCTCCGGAGCTATGGTCTGGTCTGGTTATCCTGACCTGTAAAATCAGCGACAAACTGACACTACAAACCAGGGATCAATGAAGATACATTTTGATAGAGGAAGTCCTAAGCTCTGGGCATGGCAAATCAGCAGGATTTAGATCCAACTAATTCTTTATAAACTTCAATATGATCACAGTCATCCGTCTTTCCCTGACAGCTCCCATGACCAGAGGGTCTTCGCCATTTCATTTCCAGTTCATCGTTTAGAAAGTCTGGGTAACACCGAGTGGCTGATTTCACACTCGCTGACATAAACTAACAAAGTACTTGCTTAGGGGTAGCACTAGAATTACTTTATTTAGTTGAACACTGAAGGTGATTTGTCACCAGTATTACATGTCTAATCAGTTTATGTCGATTCAAGACCTTCACCCAATCTCCATGCACGACCTCATGCCTTCCTCTTATCCCACCGCCTCTCACACGCGCTTCAGTTATTTGCTCTGTGTAACCTCCTGCTACTCTCTTCCACACAAATATTAAGCAGCACATCTAACTGCAATGTACAGACTATGGGGTAGATGATGAGGTGGTCACATACGCTACCAAACTGAAACAGGATTCGCAAGATGCGCCAGCAGTACGGTATATTTGCCAGGGTTGCACCAAGTCATGAATACATCCAGATAAGTTTACATACACATTTATGTCACAAGCACATGAAAAGATTTAAAAAAATTCTAAAAACACCTCGAAAATTATGCATAATAATATTTACCGAGAGCACCAATCAGCATCAGAGGTGAATGTGCAAACCACCAATCAGTTGCAGTTAGCTAGGACTGAGTCTGTCATCAGCATCATCAGCGAGTATTTGCACCAACTCTCAGGAACCCACAAATGATATGGCTACTGTCAGGCATATTCCCCTCTCACTGCTGATCTGTATGTGTTTGGTAGAGGATAGATCCCCTTCAGATAATTTACACTCTGATGCCACCAGACAAGGTGAACAGCACAAATACCATGTGACCCACGACGGTAGGGGGAAGGGGAAGGCTGGTGGGTAGTTGTACTATCAACATCAACATGTATTCCCTTTCGTAACTTGAAGCAATTCCGCTTAACCTATATACACCTCCTGAGGAATCCGCTGACAGTGAGAAGGCGGAGAAACGCGTAGAGGGCGACGGGGACAGTCACTGGCGAATACACAGACCTTAACCGATGACAGCACTCGGAAAAGACCGCGGAGAACAGCATGTTACTAGCGGTCGGAGTCAATTGACAGGTATTGAGAGCCGGAACCCCATTTTGCTACTAACCCTCAATTGAGCTATTTATTGCCACTCACATGTGCACATGAGTGGGGGACATAATACAAAGTTGTGGATTACAAATAACTAACCGGTGTTTGATACCAGTGGCGTAACTATAAATTTTTCTCCCAAAACGTTTCCGGTCTCCTCTCCAGCGTGTTGCCCCAGCGTCTGATGCGATGACATCACACGCATAGCAGAGAAGCTGAAGCAGGATAGAAGAAGAGAAACCAGCAGACACTGCTGATTGCCTTGGCTCCGACGCATCCCAGGCCGCCCCAGCACGCCCATCCTGTACACAGTAGCCAATAGCCGGCTCTGTGTACAGTCAATTGAATCAGTGGGGGGCGCATTTGTCGCCTCTGCCATGGCCGCTCCCGCGCTGTGGCTGACTCGCCTCCGGTGCTAAGCCAGTGGCCAGTAGCAGGCAGCAGCATGTCAGTGCGTCCAGCAGGTGCTGGCACCCACATAGACCTCACTGTGGCTTGCTCCCCCAAGTGGTAGCTGGGGCTGCCTTACAGTAGTTACGCCCCTGCTTGATACCAACAGATGCTTAATTGAATGAATGCATATTAATCATCCTAATACAAGGAACTTTTAAACTGAGCATTTACTCTTTTTATGTCTGTCTGTCTTGTCTGTGTTGTTGGCCAATTGTGTTATTCTAATTATTTTTAATAAATATATGGTTATTTTGCAAAGCGCTGCTCCACTCTTCTTTTATTCTATTGTTAATGCCTATAATGTGACTGATTTTGAACTATGCACGGACGGTGTAATGGTTAGCATTACTGCCTCACAGCACTGAATATTCTCCCTGTGCTTGGGTGGGTTTGCATCGAGTACTCCGGGTTCCTCCCACAATCCAAATCTATATATACTGGTAGGCTATTTTGCTCCCAAGTAAATTAGCCCTAGAATGAATGTGTGCATGTACATGTGGTAGGGAATATAGATTGTAAGCTCCCCTGGGGCAGGGACTGATGTGAGTGTTCAAATATTCTCTGTAAAGCGCTGTGGTATATGTGTGCGCTATATAATAAACTGGTAATAAATAAAGAATAATTTGTTGCAATTGAAGCATAGAGAGAAACTGTTGTATGTAAGATTTAACTGTTTAATTGTCTTCTGCCGATTCCCGTCTGTCACTGACGCATTGATGTGTTTCTTCTTCTGCCTCTAATGACCATAGTTAAATCTTTCCCTCTGATTAAGGTGGATGGCGAGGCATCTTCGACATGTTACAAATCTTCATTAAACCTCTCTTCCTCTTTATTGGGTATGGATATGAATCTGCAGACTTCATTTGATGACTGGTAATGCTTTAAGTATCTATCAGCCCTGCTCATCAGAAGCAGGACACGGTGCATTGCTGTCGGTTGTGTATTGACTGATAACCTGTCCTTGCATTCGCATTTAGTGAGGAAAGTCACCGAGTCAACCTATCATTAGAAACACTCATATAATCTTAGAAATTAAACATGTCTATTGCCGCTAATCGCTTATTCAGTGACACTTGCCCAAAGTAGAGTTGGAAAAAAAATCATCCGTTTTTTTTTTTTTAAACATAATGAATGTCTTCAATGTATCTGGGAACGTCTGTAACAGGCTGGAATACATTATTCAAATGACCTTTGTACATTTGCCAAGATGTAAAAGTTAATTTATTAATTACTTCTCAGGGACACCTTGGTGATGGGTAGTGAAATGTGTCAATGGCCATGCAGTCTAAGATCTTGTTCACTACAACTCCCATCATTGAAAATCGTAATATTATTATTTTTGGGGGAAGGGTATTATCCATGCTTAACCCCTTCAGCGGTGGATTTTTTTTTTAGGGAGCACTCCCCACTGGGTGAGTTTTCCTGGGGAGTGCTCCTTTTAAAAAAACACAGCTGTGTCCCCGGGTCCAGGCAGCGCTGCTGAGCCGTCAATCAGCCGCTGCCCTGCCCTGCGCCCCGGTGCCCCGTCATAAGCCAGCGCCGCAGGCTGTAATAGAACAGCCAGGGGGTGGGGTGAGCCAGAGGCGCGGCGGAGGAGAGGGAGCCCAGCAGCGCTGAAACAAGCTGAGTTCAGCGATGAACTCAGCAGCGCTGCCCGGCGCTAAACACTGGGAATCCCGAGAATTTTCTGGCCTTGCCAGTCTGTGCATTAAGGCATAGCCCAGAAAATTCTTGGGATTACCAGTGAAGGAGTTAATAAATACAGATGCAGCCACGTTCATTTCATTTGCAACATGGACACATGGGCACACTGGTTATGGATGCATTATAGAAAACCTATGGAGTGCAGGTGTGAATACACACGTGCCAAGCCAAATGAGTCTCAGACAATAAACATGGTCACATCTGTACTTTCCAGTCAATGGGATAAGAATGGGTAGAAATAATTAGATATATTATATTGAAAAACAAATTGCAACATATGGGGGACGCAGTGGTGATGTTAGACGCACTAGAGCAATAGTTTTTTCAGCATATGTATCTGAAAGTTTCAAGGTACAATATATTCAAATCTTTGACTGTCCTTGGAACTTACAGTAGTAATATGGGCCTAATTCTGAATTGTACATAATGTGGTTGCAATTTCTGCAGATTCCTGTCACTATAAGTCACATCTGAGCATCCACAGGTATTTTAAATCTGATGCATCTATGCGACCACACCAACTGTTATGAGCCGCCGCCTCTGGTGGGTGTGTGTTACTGCAGCCTGACTTCTGTTTGTGCAGTCTCACCTGTACTTATCAGGCCATAAGCCCTGTGCTTGCGTGTTTGGTTGTCCAGCTGCAGTGATTAAGAGGCTTGTCCTCTCTGGTTGTTTTCATTGGGCGTTGCTCTCTATATTACCCAGCCTGCCCTAAGGTTTGCGCTGGTTATACTGCTGGTTATACTGCTAGTTTGTGGTGGTTATACTCAATCCAAACCCTGGCTTTGCTTGTATCCTGACCCTGAACAACCCTAACTACTGATCCTGTCCAGCCTGTTATACTCTGAGTGTGCTAGTTCCCTGCAAGTGCCTGATCCTGGGTGTTCCAGCCTATAATGGCTCTGTTAAGAGCTTTTGTTTGTATATCTGTGTTTGCACACATGAGTCTGTCTGTAACCAGAACTGCCCCTCAGACTGGTCCTGTTGTATATCTGCCTGTGTTGCTAGTAGCATCTGTTCCGCTATGTAATATATATGTACCATCTGTGTCACTACTAGCAATCTCTTACTGACCCTCCCTGTCTGTATCTCTGCCCGCCTGTGTGGGCTCTGCTCTGCAGTCCGGTCCACTAAGTCCATTTGTTGGTACTACTGGCATTGCTTGCAATCCCGTCCTATCCCTTGTCTTCACATACTGTATTGTATTTAGAAACTGCCGGGGACAGTACCACTAACACCTCGCCTATTGCAGTTCAGTACACAGTGCTCAGTTACTTCATCTCCAGTACTGTAATGGTAGTGTGTAAAATCTGCTGCAGTGGTCTCATGCTAGTCGCACATGGTAGTGTGCTAAAGTTATTGTTTGTCTTGTTTGTATGGTCCTTCCTTTTGTGTCCCAGTCTGACTCCAGTTCCATACTTGCCTTGCCCAGCCTCCTGTAGCAGCATTGTCCACCTTAAGACTTGGTGGCACCCCACTACCTGGTGGACCTAATCCGCCAGGGAAAAGTGTCTGTTATAGATGAAGCCTTAGTTTGCAGGAGGCTTAAAGGACTGCTGGGCAAGAGCAACAGCGCCACCTAGTACCACCTGGTGGTGCCCATAACATCGCCTCAGCTCTCTGCTTACGGAGCCAGCTATCATCCCTATCACCAGAAAATATATTAACCTCATTGCTTACATAGGATTGCTTAGGCTTTAGGACCCACGCCACCACCTGTGCCCACTTTTTACCATATATTGGAATTCACTTACGTCAACTTACATTCAATGTTTTTTATTTAAAGAACAGCATCTGTCCCAATGATTGTTATAATCATAAAAAGACTCCTGCTGCAAGTTCATAAATGTATCCTGGAATATTTGTCTTCACAATATTCCTACCAATTCATCCATTACAAGGGAGTAGAGAAGTTGTTTAATTCTTCTCCATACTATAGGTCGGGTCTCCCTTATCTGTGTATTCCAAAAACCAAAAATATTCCGAAAACCGTGGTTTTTCAGAATATTTTGGGTTTTAATTTTGGGTTTTTTCCCCCCACCCCTTTTTTTCATACCTCTTCCCCCAATGTCCACCGTGGCCTCTGGGATCCTCTTCAGTGGCATCTCCGGTCCCAGGGATGCATTGCGCGAGTGCGTGGTCACGCACCTATAGGACAGGAGATGCCTCTGAAGAGGATCTTGAAGGGCGAGGGGGGACACCATGGACGTCTGAGGACCATCGGATCACCACAAGGGGACCAGGTAAGTATGTAAGAAAAAAATTCCAAAATCCCTAAAAAATCCAAAATGCTTGTGGTCCCAAGCATTTTGGATATGGGATACTCAACCTACACTTTACACTATATGATCATTTTAAGTTAGGGTAATATTTTGTCTGATGAAGACATTGGTAGTGGACAGGCAATTTAGCAGCTGAACTGACCATAGACTGTTGAGGAGAGAAACAATAAAAAACAAAACAATATTCTTAAGAAATAAATGCTGGATTCATAACAGAGCTTATGTGAGATGGACGCAGTGGAAAGTAAATTAACTCCAGTGTAATGTGTGATATGTTCTGCTATAATGTCGGGTCCTCCATCTGTAATAATAACATCTGGTACTGAGCAGCATTTGTTGGAAGCAAAGAAGTCAGTTTCAGATACATTGAAGATGACGTTAAATCATCAAAAGTGAAAGAATCCCCGGTACTTGTTTCCTAGCACGGCGCCCCCGATTTCCATCGTACAGCATGGCATCGCGTCGCATCCGTTTTTTAATTGGACAAGCACCCTCATGGGTGCTTATAATGTGAAATGCACCCCCATTCTCAATGCCACCCCCACTATCAACGCCAACCCGAAGCGTGGCGAGCGCAGCAAGCCCGCGAGGGGTGGCGGTACGCGTCCTCCGACCTTTTCATACCCCCACTATCCACGTCGGCATGGAGTTGATTTTAGATAGTGTGGTGAACGCAGTGAGCCACCGAGCCCGAAGCTTGGCGAGCGGACGCAAATTACTTAACATTTATTCCGTGTCCCCTAGCGGGGCTCGCTGCATTTGCCACGCTTCGGGCTCGGTGGCTTGCTGCGCTCGCCACACTATCTAGAATCAACTCCACGCTGACATGGATAGTGGGGGTATGAAAAGGTCGGAGGATGCGTACTGCCGCCCCTCGCGGGCTCGCTGCGCTCGCCACACTTCGGGTTGGCGTTAATAGTGGGGGTGGCGTGGACAATGGGGGTGCATTCACCAAGCACCCATCAGGGTTGTACAATTAAAAATCGCATCGCATGCCATTTGCTGGCATGCGATGCTATGCGATACTTAATTGTACAATCAGGGTCATATCATCGCATACCATCGCATACCTTATGGCATGGTATGCGATGGGTGCCGTGCTAGGAAACAAGTACCGAATCCTCTATAAAAGTGTCTTCACTCTGTTTTCAACAGGAAATCTGGGTACAACAGTTTTGGCATGCCCAAATAGCAAAACTGTAGCAGGGCATGCTGGGAAGTGTAGTTCAACAACATCTGGAGGGCCGAAGGTTCCCCATCCCTGCGCTATGGGAACCTTGAGGAACAGATCGGTGGATAGATTCAGCTGAACTACTGTAGGCCATCACCTGTTTATCCTGTTACGGCCCGGTACCTAAACTGGTTGAAATGTTATCAAGATTTCTTTAGGGATGGCTAGTTTTGTCCCAATTATGAAAAATCTGGTGGAATTTCACATTTGGACACATGAGTTTTTAGAGGTCATAGGGGTAAATTTACTGAGATGGGAGTTCTATTGAAGATGGGACGTTGCCCATAGCAACCAATCTATTATCTTTTAGATAGTGATAAATAAATAGGAAGTAGAATCTGATTGGTTGCTATGGGCAACATCGCATATTCAATAGAACTCCCATAAATTTACACCATAGTCACTGGTAGAGATATACAGTAGGTAGCTTAAGACAAGGTGAAGTTAGACAAACAAGATGGGTGAACACTTGCATTTATAAGGAGTGCTTTGAGAGGTGCATGCTTTAAAGAACTATAGGGCAGATATATTAAGCCTGTAGAAGAGATAAACTGGAGATAAAGTGAAAGGAGATAAAGGCCCTTATTCTGATCGATGCGGATATTCCCGCTTGCGTACGGGCCGCCGATGTTTATCTACTGCGCATGTGCAGAGGTCACTCTGCGCATGTGCAGGCGAATTCGCCGCAAGGATTCTCTATACGCCGCACAGAGGGGCGTAGAGGGGCGTGAGGGGCTACTTATCCTCATTACCCTATGCATACGCCCCGCGTTTCATGGGCGTTCCCATGCAAACGCGGGGCGTATGCATGGTAATGAGGCCGTGACGCGTGGGTACGGGGCGGGCATCTGACATCGCCGGATGTCAGCTGCCCGCCCCCATACAAGATTTCACACGGACAAGTGTCCGTGTGGTCTTGTGTTGCGGGACCTGGCGGAGCGTGTGGCCCTGCATTCGATGTTCGGCGACCATCGAATGCAGGGGCTGCTCCCACCATGGAGGAGGCGTATCCCCGTCCAATTTCATGCGGATCGCCACATATCCGCGTACGGACGGCAGGTGGCGATCCGTATGGAAGGCGGGGATTCGCCTGCACGGTTGCGGCCGCATATTCTGATCGGGCCGCACCGATCAGAATAAGGGCCAAAGCACCAGCCTCACTGTGGCCTGTTATGCAGTTGGACCAAATGATCATACACTCGTCATGCCAACAGCGCTCATATTATCGCTACATTTAACAACATCCCTTATAAAGGTCCCGTTGAATTCATTAAGCATTAGGCTTAATATCAGGCTTAATATCAGCCTGGGCACACCAACATATTTCCTGACACTCCAAAAAAATGGCAACTTTCTGTCCAATTACGAGGGGATTGCAAATACAGTAGATGTTTTCACTATTTCGGTTGCTATTTGGCCTTGCACATGCGAGGCCATTCATTCTTTGCCACCATACATTTTTTTTAATGAATAACATAATTGAATTTATTTAAATAAAATATGTCCTTTTGCCCTGCCAATACCTGTGTGGCCTTTTTTTTTTCAGATAAGCTGATTTAATATGGAAGTGGCTGCTGCTGATGGGATTTGACAGAGACTGTCATTGGCCAATAGGGAGTTTATCATGTCAACTTGAAATTCTTATATTGGTCCTGATTCATGTCCATGTTTGTGCTACCACTGACAAACATGTAGGATTCAAGGAAAAGGAAAGAAAAAAGATTTGTCCTGGCGTGGTGCACCAACAAGAATTTATTCTTAAAACATAACTTTTATTAATTAATTAATTTTAAAGCAGGCGAAAAATTGTTAAAAAAACACACAAATAAACAGACAAAAAAGAGAAATAGTATGTATGGTAACTACACTTGGCTGGTGGGAAAATAATTCTGTTTTGGAATACTATTTAGTTTTACAAGGAACAAGGAAGAGGAAGTATGACAGCAGTCACCCATTCGCAGAGCAGATTACTGAGGCCATAGCAACTATGGTGCTGTTAGACGTGCATCCAGTATCCGCCATTAGTGCAGTGGGATTTCTACAGTCGATTGACGCACTGTGTGCCCACTCTAGATTCAACTTCACCACACAAGCAATTCCCAGACTGTACAAGGGACATTTTACGAATGTGTCAATAGTGTCCTCACTCAGAAATGCAGTTGTACCCACTGTCCACTTAACCACCCACATGTGGACAGGACAAATTGGAGCTTATTATCTGTATTCGCTAACCATATGTATTATTGTACACCAACACTTTCATTGTAGGGATAATTTATGTTGTGAGACAAATAACTGCACATTCCAAAAAGTCCCATGTTTTTCTGACACAATTTATTGTGGCCACTGTACTTTATCTCAGGTATTGCAAACCTGTATCTTTGTTTCTGATGGACAAAAATCTGCAGAGGCGCAAAGAGCTGTAGGTGAGAAAATGGTTAGCTCAAGCGGAACATGACATGGCAACATCTCCTTCTTTCATTTCTCCAACAACTGCTAGAGCCACTACAATTATGGTAATGTCTACTGCATATGATGCTGTCTCCATCGAAAGAATGGTGGAGAATAATATTATTTACCCTTTGTCTAGCCTTACAAGACAATGCCGGCACATGTGCAGTGCAGCAATCCCTCAACTTTTTAGAAATCAAGCAGTGTCCATCTCTGAACCAAGGCAATGGTACGCTCTGAAAATAGTCTTGCTTTCGACTCCAAGGGGGGATTAAATTTTCTCTACAAAAAACCTTGCCCTCATCAATCCCGATTTTGGATTACTCTGGGTATTTTTAAAAGTGGTTGATGAGTTTTAACCTACAGTATAAAAACTCCATGGCACATGAAACAAAATGAGACTGTACTTACAACACTGATGGTCTCCACGGCCTCTGTCAGTCTCTTTTGTATCTTCCCACTGGATGAGGGCTGCTTGGAAATGTAGTTCTCTTAGCTGTAGCCTCTGGGGGGATGACACATGTGGGGGGAATTGTCTCACACACACACTGGGGCTCTCTCTCTCTAACACACACACACGCAAGCATCATGGTTGCCAACTTTCTGGCTGCCCTCTTTGGGAGAGGGCAGCCAGCTCAGCAAAGTAGGGGCAGTGAGCCATCAATTGTGTCAAGCAATAGGTGCAGACAGGAGCAAGGCTCACTGGAGGAGGTTGCGCGGTGGGGCATGGCAATTGTGATTACCTCATCATGGCCACACACCCCCTGCACAATACCAATAGTACAGGCATTGTAAAGCAGGGGGCGGGGCCATGATGACGCAATTCAGCATGAACCCGTCCACTCACACACACTGGAGAAGATTTGGATTCAGAAGGAGTTACATAGTTACATAGTAGGTAAGGTTGAATAAAGACTTCCGTCCATCGAGTTCAACCCGATTAAGCTAATTCTCCCTTGATATCCTTATATTAGTTGTTACATTTGTTTCCCTGATTTATTTTGAGTAGCCCTGGATATTTTTAGCCAGTAAGTGTTCGTCCAACCTTGATTTGAACGAATTTATTGTTGATGCTGAAACCACCTCCTTTGGCAGAGAGTTCCAAAGTTTTATTGCTCTGACTGTAAAGAATTTCCTTCTTCCAACCGTACGAAATCTTTTTTCATCTAATCTATACTACTAACTACTCTCAGATTAATTTAGCTAATTGGAAACTTCCTATTGCTTAATTAGTAATTCCGGGGAAAGGTGGTTACTGCCAGGGTGCCAGAGCAAGTTCTGGTGAATTCTCCTAAAAATATTATTTTAGGAAACATCGGACTTGTTGAAAAAAAAGACAAAGTGATTTCTATAAAAATCTCATGCAATTGAATAGCAAAACCCTACAGCTGCAGGAAAAACCCTGCACCACCTTTTTTTTTTTTAAATCTCCTGCGCTTTAATTGAATTCCCCTATAACTGTTTAAAATACTATTTACATAACAGTTGGTTCATTAAACATTCTGAGGTTGTTAGAAACAACCTAAAACACAGCCCATATTATTCCTCTGTAACCTCCTAATTCTTATTGGCAGGGAAGCCGTCTCAGCAGTATTGTAAGAAGCAGAGATGGCCTCTGTCACAGGATGTTTTATTTTGATATTACTGCAACTCTTTGCTATTAGAAGATTATTGACCGGACACTATTTGTTTACATCAGTTACTCATCCGTGTCGATCAGCTATTATTAACCACATGCAAACAGAAGGGGGATCCTCTCTGATTCCACCTGCTGGTTTATGGTCTTTACGTGTTTACACACACGCAGGAGGAAAGACAATTACCACTCTACTCTGCCTCCTTTGATAAATAAGCAATCTCTGTCCAGACATCTTGAAAAGGGCTGTTAACAAGAGTATTTTTGCATGCTTGTTTTTTAGTGGTAGCAATAGAATTACCAGTTGGTACCAACAACAACTCGATAAAAACTCACATTGATTAGATCTTTTCTTCCGCACATTTGTTAAAGGATTAAAATGGATGTGAATTTCCTTCAACAACACATCGATTTGTTCAAATTCACTTTCCCCAATTTACTGTTTAAAGATCCTGGCTATTTAAATAGTGGTGGCTTAATGTAACAGTTTTATTGCATTGACAGAAAGAGAAGTCTTTTGGGAAGGCTTACAAAACTGCGACACCATTTTTTATGCATTTTGATAAATAAACAATAAATGAGCAAAGCTGTTTATGATTCTGTTTTCACAATAAATTTTAAATGAGGTTTAAATGGCTGTGTAATATATGTTTTGTTTGTAACTTTCTCCCTTGCTGTACATGGTAAAACACAAAGATTGAAGGAAAGTAAATCAATCTCCCAGATCTGGGGGCTTGATGATGTGTTGCGTGGCATCCTTGCCACGCCCCACCCCTCTCTGCCACAAATCACTGCATAAATTCATAAATTCAAATGCACAATGCAATAATTGTATACATTGCATGAATGTATCAATTATCACCTGCAGGCACAGAGCTTGCGAGAAAGCTCTGCTCCTGCGAATTTTCTCTGTCAACTACTCAGGGTATTTTTTGGTAAAAAATACCCTGAGCATGTGACCGCGCATGTGCTGTAAAGTGAAATGCTGGATTCACAGCATCACTTTAAAGCACAGTATGTCACAGCAGAAGCACAGCAATTAGATGACCTGCTGCCCTCATCAGATAACCGATCACCTGCCCTTGGGTGTGGATAGATGCTATATTAATGCTATCTAAATACAGCATTATTATCTCAAGTCTCCCACCGGTATGTTCTTTACAGTTTTTTTTTTATTTAGTATATTCAGTCAGATAGCATTTCCCATTACATATATGGGAAATGCGATCTGGTTACTAAAAAAATTAAAATTTTAGAGCTTGGAGGAGAATTTAGCAAATTATTCTCCAATTGCCCATTTAGGTGATACTGACATAATGTAAATACGGTGTTAAAACTCCCCTTTTCACATTATTACAGTATAGTAAAAAATATTTTGATAAATATGCCCGATAATCTTGGTAACATAGTTTGCAGCATGGGTGCCTTAGCAAGTCCTGGTGATTTATCTTAAAAATAACAATTTCAGGAAAAATCAGAGGCGAGTGACATCAAATTCTATAAATATCACTGCGGCTCATTTTCAGTCCTTCAATTGAATCGTAAATCCTAGTAAATCCCTGGGGCACCCACACCACACACACTGCATCCATGTTTTGAATAACTACCTTCCCGTGTCCCGCGATGAAGGCAGCAGCTTTGCCGGATTCGATGTAAAAATGCCCGCTGCACCATTTTTCCAGAGGTCTGTGCATGTCGTGGACACCCATAGAGGGAGAAAGTCCCGGCATTGCGGCGGTTGGGATTCCGGCGTTGGTATTTTGATCGTCGGGATTCTGACAGCCGGGATTTTGACCGCATCCCATGCTATTGACTGTTGTAGAGTCTGAGCACTAGGGCGCACTGTGCATTCAATTTCTGAATTGCTGCTGCCACCGTTGGCGGAGGGTAGGTATTAAAAAAATGGGTGCATTGTTTGCAGCACCCTGTGTTGGCACTAGTGGAGTGTGGTGTTACCCTGTGTGTGCTGATGCAGTGCGGTGTGACCCTGTGTGCAGCTGCACTGGAATGTGTGCAAGTGGCACTGTGTGGTGTAATGTGAATTGGTACTAATCTGTGGTCGCACCCCTTCACCATGAAGTCATGCCCTGAATTTTGTGCGTGCCTGCGGTGCACACTGTCCCTATTTTCAGTATATGGGGGAGGCGCCAATTCCCTTTCTGGCACATGGCGCCAAACTGTTTAATTGTGGCATTGCCTAGACAGAATCTGAAGTTGCAAAATGAACGATTGTCTCGCTAGAAACTGGTGATGTCACTGAACTATTTACAGCTGTTTTGGAATAAAAAAATAATAATAAAAAAAAAATATATATATATATATATATATATATATATATATAAGACAAAGCCCTCCAGTTCACCAGAGAGTAGTGACATCACTGAGGTTGTCTGCAGTTATGTCACTACATATTGTCATTCAGAATCAGGATGCTGTACTGAAGAGGTGGAGCTTAATGACACTTTTGTGTTATTAAGTCCCACCCCCTATATGCAGACACGCAAATTGTGGCATTTTTTTCCTGTGGTGGGGGCGGGACCTAATGACATGACAGTTCATCCCCGCCTACCCAATAGGCTAGCAGTGTCTCATCTCTGCACTTCTCTCAGAGAGGAGAAAGTAAATATAGTGTACGTATGCTTTCCATATGGCTGGAAAATGTTATGCATAGACATAGGTAGTGACAGCACAAATATTAGGGGTGCTCAGTCATCCACAGAACTCCTTATTTACAAAGTAGCTTTACAATAAACTTTTATCCATTATTTTAAAATCCGCATGCGTTGCCTTAATTAAAATCATTGCTTAAAATACTGCAGCTAAAATCATAAAAATGGTTTTGACAGATCACAGGTCATTAAATAAACCCCAAAATAATAGAATTAATGAAAATCAACCAATAAGCTTCATTCAGATGATAACTTTTGCTGTTAAACAATTGTCACTTTTTTCCTGCCGTACGAAGTCGATCAGACAAATGCACCGTCCCCAGTAATTGATGAAGCCCAGCTGCATAAGTATATATATAAACCTAGGAACGTGGCCAATTATTCCTTCCCATCAGATGCACAGTAAGTGATAACACTCTGGATGGATTGCAGAGTGTGATGGGAACTTGGAACGGTGTATTAAAAATCCACATCCTTCATAGGTCTCAATCCATAGCTGTCTCTGGCTTGTAAAGTCCACAGGCAGGAATGTCCAGCCGTAACATCCAGTAACTGGACCTCTCCGTGGTGACCTCTCAGGGGTCAGCACAAGAGGGAAAGGTATACGAGTTTTGCTGTGATCATTCTCATAATTTCAGGCAACTTTCCCTGCATCAGGAAGACAGATGACTGCATGGGACATTAAAATTATTTGATGTTTTTACTGTTCCATTTTAGTGCCTTGTTCTGTGTAATATATATAGATATAATCTTACTCTCTGAACTATAACACTATTATTACTATGTTGTTGTAACAAGAGTCATAACAACAAAAAACATATTTAACCCCTTCACGACATTTGACGTATATATACGTCATGGTCGGGAAGTACTTCCCGACACATGACGTATATATACGTCATGACTTCTAACTGTCACTGCGTCTAGAGACGCAGTGACAGTTAGGTGATGTCTGCTGTCCCTGACAGCAGACATCCCCCCTCGTCGCCCAGGGGGGGCAGGGGTGCCCCCCCCGGTCGGCGATCGCTGTGATTGGCTGTTCAAATCTGAACAGTCAATCACAGCGTTTCCTGTGTTACCGGCGGCTAAGCCGCTCGGTAACACAGAAAACGGTGGTGATCGGTGCAGCACCGATCACCACCGATGTGCAGCCCCCCCCTCCCACCCGCCGGGCACTCACCCGGCAGCGGCAGCAGCTCCCCCGGCTCCCCCGGTGCGCACGCAGCGCTGCCCTCCTCCCCCCTCCCCCCCGCAGCAGCAGCAGCAGCAGCAGCATCATGCTGCTAGAAAAGTTAAAATAAAATAAAAAAGAAGTATTGCAAATGTATATGTATATATATATATATATATATATATATATATATATATATGTATATATATATATATATATATATATACACACACATATATATATATATATATATATATATATATGTGTGTGTATATATATGTATATATACAGATGGGGCCGGGCTCATCTTTGCAGGGGATGGCGATGGCGTCGCCATCGCCATTCCCTGCTCCCGCGCCATCTGTGTGTCGGAAGGGGACGCGCGCGCACGAGGTGCGCGCGCGTCCCCTTCCGACGGTGCTGCCCTCGGTCGCCCGGTGCCCACACCGGGCGCCCGCACCCCCCCACAGCCTCCTCGGGTCCCCCCAGCCCCCCTCGAGCGGGAGGCGGACAGTATTGTGTCCGCCCGGCCGCCCGGATACTGAGACGCACGTGCGTGGGGGACGCACGCGCGTCTCAGTCAGATGGCGCGCCGTGTTGCTGGCGGATCGCCAGCAGCATGCTGCTGGCGATTCGCCAGCAAGCATAAGGCCTGCGCTATCTGTATATATATATATATATATATATACACACACATATATATATATATGTGTGTGTGTGTGTGTGTGTGTATACCGCACCGATCACCAACGATCGCCAGCCCCCCCCCTCCCACCCGGCAGCCCCCCTCCCTCCCACCCACCCGGCTGCCGCAGCGCCAGCACCCCTCCCACCCCCCCGCCAGCCGCAGCGCCAGCCCCCCTCCCAAAGCTGGTGACCAAAATGGGGTCACTTGTGGGGGGGTTCCACTGTATTGGTGCTTCGGGGGTCTTGCTAATGCGACATAGCACCCACCATTCATTCCACCACCAAAAATCACTCCTTCCCTTCTGAGTCCTGCCATGCACCCAACTGGTATTTTTTGGTCACATGTGAGGCATTGCCGTACTCGGGAGAAATTGGGGCACAGATTTTGGGGTGCTTTGTCTCCTTCATTCCTTGTGAAAATTAAAAATTTTGAGCCAGAACTGCATTTTTGTGTAAAAAATTAAATTTGTTTACACAAAAATGCAGATCTGGCTCAAAATTTTTCATTTTCACAAGGAATGAAGGAGACAAAGCACCCCAAAATCTGTGCCCCAATTTCTCCCGGGTACGGCAATGCCTCACATGTGACCAAAAAATACCAGTTGGGTGCATGGCAGGACTCAGAAGGGAAGGAGTGATTTTTGGATTTTGCAGCACAGATTCTGGTTGAATGACCCCCGAAACACCCATACAGTGGAACCCCCCCACAAGTGACCCCATTTTGCAAACTACACCCCTCAGGGAATTCATCTAGGGGTATAGAGTACATTTCAAACCCCCCGAGGTTTCACCAATTTTGATACAACTGAGCTGTGAAAATGAAAAATTAATTTTTTTAATTTTCACTGCCCAGTTGTACCACAATTGGTGAAACCCCTGGGGGTTTGAAATGTACACTATACCCCTAGATGAATTCCCTGAGGGGTGTCGTTTGCAAAATGGGGTCACTTGTGGGGGGGTTCCTAACTTTTAGCATCTTATGGTGCCTAGAAACCTACATGGTGCCTAAAAAATAATCTCATAAAAAGGAGGCTCCAAAATCAAGTAGGTGCTCCTTCTATTATGAAGCCTGTGGTTTGGTCACCGTGCACACTAGGGCCACATATAGGATATTTATGAAAACCAAAGAATTGGGGGAATCAATTTGTAGTCACATTTCTCTAGTAAAATGTACTGTGTTCCTTAGAAAAATGTATTAAAATTGCAAATCTGCAAAAAAAATGAAATTTTGAAATTTCACCTACACTTTGTTTTAATTCCTGTGAAACACCTAAAGGGTTAACAAACTTCCAAAATGCTGTTTTGAATACTGTGAGGGGTGCAGTTTTTGAAATGGCATCATTTATGGGGGTGTCTCACATACAAGTCCCTCAAAGTCACATCAGAACTGAACTGGTCCCTAAAAAAATCAGAGTTTGAAATTTTCTTGAAAATTTGAGAATTTGCTAGTCATATTTGAAGCCTCCTAGTGTCCAAAAAAATGAAAAGGGGGTTGAAATAATGATGTCAACATAAAGTAGACATATGGTCTTTGTTAGTTATTAACTATTTTGAGTGGTATGATTATTTGTCTCACAAGCAGAAAATTTAACATTTTGAAAATTGCAAAATTTTCAATTTTTTTACGATATTTTGGTATTTTTCACAAAAAAACACAGACTGTATCGACCAAAATTTACCACTAACTTGAAGTACAATGTGTCACGAGAAAACAATCTCAAAATCACTGGGATAAGTAAAAGCAAAAAAAAGTTATCCCCACTTAAGTGAGACATGTCAGATTTGAAAAAAAGGGCTCTGTCATGAAGGCACAAACTGGCTCTGTCATGAAGGGGTTAAAAGGATACAGGTGTAGATGACAATAATTGTATTATAAATTCAAATATTTGAATTGAATCTGCCACCGTATTTTCTCCCTTTATTTTTACCATGCTGCAATTGGTTCCGGAGAAAACATTTAATGCAGCTCTTGCCATGCCGATAGCTTGTTTTTGGAGAGGGATCCCACAGGTCCCTCTGCTTCTGGATTTACTGATGCATGCAGATTGCAACAGCTGAGTATGTGCAGTACACTTGCTTCTAACCCATTATTGAAAAGGTTTTTCTTTTCTCTGTCCTGGCACTGTAAGGGGGATATCCTATTAGCAGGGCCGGTGTATAAGGCTTCTCAGCACCCTCGGCAAAACTTCAATCTATTTCCCCACCCCAATACTGCCACCAATACCCAATGTTAAACCCCTTAGGCATACATGCCTAACATTCCGGAATGGTGGGAGACTTCCAAATCTTAGGTGGTCCTCCCAGTCCTCGTGAAGGTGGGCAAGGCCCCTGTATTCCTGGAGGCCTCCCCTTGAAACCCACAACAGAATGCAAGGAGGAGGGGGCAGAAAAGTAGGGAAGTATGCCTCAAGGGAAACTATGGGGGTGAGGTCTTAGAAGTTCCACAGCAGCCAGCAGTACAACAAGGATGCTCATAGACATCTTTGATTTTTTGATACTCAGACTCAGTGGCGCCCCCCCCAGGTCCCAGCACCCTAGACAGCTACCTTAAGCTGCCCAATGGTAGAGCCGGCCCTGCCTATTAGCCATAATCATTTTAAAGCCTTTACTTGCCTTCAGTCCTGCAGTCAGGTAATGATAGGCTATCAGCATGTTGATTGGTGGATTGCAGGACAATCCACCAGTCAGAGTTCTACCAGTTGTTCACTGTATGAAAGCATTTGAGAGATGGTGCAGGACTGCAAGAGGGGTACGTACATGTCTATAGAAAATCTCTGTCCATGGGTGAATAGAGGCCGAAGTGCAGTGCTTTACCCTGGTCTTACAATGCTGTTACTACAGCCCTGTGAAAATGTATGCTCATTGTGTGAAGCAGTTTGTCAGTAGGCACATTGTAAAAAGAAGAGGGCAGGTTTGGCTCAATCTAATCCATTCCTTTTTTTTTAGGAAGCTCCAAAATGTCCTGTGTGTCCAAATGTTATTTCATGCATATATTTGCACTATCCAACCCTCACATAGTATTACATAAAGTCCCCAATATGCATTTTATGTGTTATTTTGAATTTGTCAAGGGAGGTTTAAATGTATGAAATATTAATCTATGACAAAAGGGACCCGATCAGTGATTATTTTAGTGTACAAAAATGGCGGTCCAAGCAATGTCTTGGCTTATACTTCCTATACCAGTGACGGGGAACCTTCGGCCCTCCAGCTGTTGTTGGACTACGCATCCCAGAATGCCTGGGTACAGTTTTGCTGTTTAGCCATGCTAAGACTGTAGCAGGATATGCTAGGATGCGTAGTTCAATAACAGCGGGTGGGCCAAAGGTTCCCCACCCCTGCCCTAAACCATTACATACAGCTATATCACAACGATGGACTTTTTTTTCGGACTATGTAGAGATTGTTATGTATTATCCAGTTTCTCCAGAAAAATTGATGCCTATTGATGTAATTGCAAAACTGCTCACGTGCGAGGTTGGGGGCGGATTACTAGTAACAGCAAAAAAACATAAAATACCATAGACATGTTTGCTTCATTGCTGCTTTTTATACAGTATAGCATTAAAGTAAGCATACTATTAATTGTCAATTACTCAAATAAAACTTGCTTCCAAAACATATCTTTTTGAGAGTTTGAAAACGGCAAATTTTCACCTCTTTGGATAATGTCAATATCCAGTTACCGCATCACAAAAGAGATGGGTCTAAAACGTACACCTTTAATTGGCTAGACGAGCAGATTGACTCCATGTAACGTTTTCCCCCTACGGTGACCCCTATCATCTTTTTTTATCTAGCGGAATAAAAATCACTTACTGTGTCGTACAACAGGTGTGCAATTCTAAAGACATCATTTAAAAGAGGAGATATTTTTTCTTTTCCTCATGTTTAATAAATCACCAGAGTAATGTTTTACAGTCTGACTGGATCCTGTGGTGGGAGGGTGATAGATTGCTCTGAAATCCCTGACAACTGCTGGCAAATCACTCAGAGACAAAAACCTCTAAATCTGACATTATAGAGTGTTGAAAGGAACAATGTCTGTTTTTATAACCTACCTCCGTTATAATAAATATTTAAAATCCACATCAACGTCCTCTTACAGTTACAATCGTTCTCTGTGGAGCAGTGTCCAAGTTAGATTTAATTAGCGAAAAACTCTTACTAACAGTGGGTTCCAGATGTATAAAAAAAAACTCTGTTGTTGCCCTACAGACGCCCTGTGTTTTCTTAAATGACGTACTGTTATAAATACTGAATGTCACCGGGCAGATTTCATATGCCCCACACTTTCTGTCATACAAAAATGCATATATTTAATTTAAATGATATATTTCCAGAGAATGGTCAGCTCTTCAGTCCTCTGTGGGACAGCGGTGAAGTCTGCACGGGGAATTAGGCATTCTGAGCCAGTCTTCGGATGAATGAGCTCCATGCTTCTGTGAAAACTCAAACATTCAAAAGTCATATTTTAAAGCAGCAGGACCTATAAAAGATTTGCTGCCATTTAAAATGACTAATAAGAAAGGGAGGACAAAATGGAATATACTTGATTGACGTATAAAGGGAACAAAGGGAAAGCTGTTTTAATTTCATTATTTTGGGGGAAAAAAGGCCAAACTCATTTAGTAATATTGCCAAAATTAACCCAGAAAATTACCTACAAACACAAAATAATTAAATAAAATTGACGTTTATTTTTTCCACTGTATATTTCATTAATTATATCAAACAGTTCTGTACAATCTGGGACACTGCCAGAACTTTTGGTACTTGTGTATTATCACGGCGCCCATCGCATCGCATACCACTAATTAAGGTATGCGATGGCATGCGATGGACCCGATTTCAGCCTTTTCCCGGGCTGAGTATACAATTTTAAAATTGGTCACATCGCATTCCATTACAATGGCATGCGATGCGATGCGATTTGCCATTAAGTCCCATGTTAAATGGCACCCCCAGACCCGATTTTTAATTGTATACCCACCCTGATGGGTAATAAATATGTAAAATGCCCCCACATTGTTAACGGCCCCCCACTATTAACGCCAACCCGAAGCATGGTGAGCGTAGCAAGCCTGCGAGGGGCGGCGGTACGCGTCCTCCGACCTTTTCATACCCCCACTATCCACGTCGGCGTGGAGTTGATTTTATAAAATGTGGCGAGCGCAGCGAGCCTGAAGCGTGGCGAGCGCAGCGCGCCCCGCGAGGGAACGCGCAATACTTCACAGGTATACGCGTCCCCTCGCGGGGCTCGCTGCACTCGCCACGCTTCAGGCTCAGTGGTTCGCTGCGCTCGCCACACTTTATAAAATAAACTCCACGCCGACGTGGATAGTGGGGGTATGAAAAGGTTGGAGGACGCGTACCGCCGCCCCTCGCGGGCTCGCTGCGCTCACCACGCTTCTGGTTGGCATTCATAGTGGGGTGGCGTTAACAATGGGGGGCATTTCACATACTCATGACCCATGAGGGTGGGTATGCAATTAAAAATCGGGTCTGGGGGGGCATTTCATTGAAAATCGGGTGAAATCGTGTTGCATCGCATGCGATCATATCGCATGCGATTTTACGCGATTTTTCATCGTACAATGCCCTGCGATGGAAATCGGGGGTGCCGTGATAATACACAAGTACCGAACTTTTTGATCCTATTGTCATTTATTTTATGAACCATAGCGGTGCCCTTGTCCAGGATGTGACCGCAGTCTGAGCTCTGCGCATGCGCGTGAGTTGGTCGCTCATGCGCAGAAGTGTGAAAATGGGCAAATAGCAATTTTCGCATTTTTGTGAATCATACTGAATTGCCCCCAATGTATTTTCTTGATATATCTATATGTCTAATAAATTAAACAATTGTTTAGTACTGTAGAATAATAATCAGATAAAAGTGAATAGTAGTGTACAAGTGGAATAGCCTCCCATCAGAGGTGGTAGAGTGCCCATACACTGAGCCGATTTTGCAGATTTCGTCAAATCGGCCCAAATTGGGTCAGTTTGATGTCCCCTGGGATTGTTCGATGTCCCGCGCATCGGACATGTCGGTGGTCGGACCTGCTGGCTGTCCAACCACCCGACCTAGGACCTCCCTCCCAGCGATGAGCCAGGCAAAGAGGAGCGGGACACATGATCACAACAAATTGTGATGGATCACATGCGTCCCTGCCGCCCGGAAGGTCCCGGGTGGCTCACAGGGTACCGGATCGCCGTACACTACTCTGAGACATTGCAGCAATATATGGGCAGCTTAAGACAGTAGAGCAATGTAAGCATACATGTGATACACATAAGCATATCCTAACAAAGAAATGAGGATCAAATAAGGTTTGAGGTAACAAAATAGTTGAAAAAGTGACTATATGGCCCTCAAATTCTGTTTCTATGATTAAGTGTTCAAGGTCTGTTTTTTTTACATATTTTTTCTCAGTCTTTTAATACACACTCTATTTTATTATGTTGTTTGTTATTTGTATTGAGAAGTGCTTACTATTATACTATAATACTTAACTACTTTACCAAATAAAAACGAATAAAAGAACAAATGGGGGCCTACACAATCGCTCCATGTGTATGGGCCATGTGATGCATGGTCCCACGCGTCGCTATTGCCCACCGATTAACATCCAGCATGCTGTCTAAATCTAGTAGTCGTTGGTGTCAGGGCCAATGGTCTCACCGGAGAACACTGGCCCTGACAGATCGCTCACCATAAAGTGCTGACACATCGCTGTGTGCTGAGTGTTCTGAGCAATCTAGCATCGCTCAGAGAATGCTCAGCATGTCTCCCCTTGTGTAGTCCCCATTAGAAATAAGGGGGTATTCAATCTGTTATAGACAAAACACACGATGATTGGACAATATACGTGTTTTCCGACAGTCGGATAGATATTTGCAACAGTCGGATAAATTAAATAGGTTGAATGTAAATACAACCTAGTCTTGTCAAAAAGTACCGATATTTCCGACTGCCAGAAATATCATAACACACTAAATACCCCCAATAGGGGTCAATTTACTAAAATGGGAGTTCTATTGAAGATGTGATGTTGCCCATAACAACCGTTCCGATTATATTATCTTCTAGAAGGTGCTAAATAAAAAAGAAGTAGAACCTGATTGGTTGCTACAAGCAACATCCCATCTTCAAAAGAAATCCCATCTTAGTAAATTCCCCCCATAGTCTCAGATAACTGCAAGCACTACACAGGTGTTTCATACAAGATGTACAGAGCATCTACATGAGAATCACTAGATAACACATGACCAATCGTACATTGACTCCTCAGGTAAGACGGCTACTAAGGGTCACCGATCCGTCTGTCTGTGCTCTTTTATATGCATTGCCCCTGGGGTTTGTTCTGGTCATTGCATCTGAAGCAGCCAGGGATCCAGCCACGTAACTGTGATCTTCAATAATGATGTGAAAGACTCATCTGTTCACAAAATGGAATTGGCCATTGATTTATTTTCTTCACACCCTGCATGCAGGAGCTGTTACCATGTCATCATCTGTACGATACACTGAAAGTCCCTGTTGGTTTGTCTTGCCGTGTTTCTAAGCCAGTGCAGGGGTAAGCAGAGCATACAAAGACCTTGAATATTATAAATGATCTTTACTATAATTATTGTCCAAGTCCAGTTGTATATACCGAATAACCCGCATGCTGATAAAATATAATTATAATTATATTGCTAACAAGAAATGGACTCAAAAGAGTGACTTTGTCTATTGCTGAAGTCAGGCTTGTTACAGTGTTTAAGTCAACTTTATTATAAAAGTGTTGTACATTGCACTCCCACTGGAATGGAGAGGTGCTCCTGACCATAACATTAGTTATTGAATTACTACTTGTTTTGTGATGATTGTAACCTACAATAGGTGTCTCCTGAGAGCTGAACTCCAACAGGCAGGGTACTACAGAGTGCACGAAGTCTACAACTGTGGCAGATGGCAATAGGAGGATGATCTGCCCCAGAATACCTGGAATGACACCAAGGGAACAAAATGATTTAGATTTTGCAAGAACTGTGTTTTTATATAATACGATTACAGAGATTGGTCATTGTCTGTGTGTGGGGCAGTATAACTGGAGTCCTCAAAATGCTGGAATTTGCTGGACATACCTGCATAGTAAGTATGGGGGAAAGGAGCAAAATGAATGATCAAACCGCCCCTAGGCCCAACATTATCAGTCTCCCCCCCTAATAATGTCCCTGGCCCATTCATGTTGGGGACTCCGAACTGCCAGAGCAGCACCATCCTTACCCCCACTTAACCACCACCACCATAATTTACTGACCATTACCCCCTCCTCCCTCACTAGTGAAAAAATAATCTGTAATGAGGAAAAAAAGAATCACCTGGTCTCTTCTGACCATTGGCATAGCAGCACTGTTACCCCCCCCCCCCCCTACCATTGATAAGGGCAAGACACAAATGCCAACTGCATACTTTTCAACTGTTTATACCACCGAGGAGGGACACCTGTGCATGCCAAAAGGACGTGACCTTGCGAACAGGGGGCACGGTCTATGATTAAGTCGCTCCCATGAGGTCACGTCCCGTTTTCATCACTGTGGGGTGTATGGCTAGTGCTTTAAAAGCTACTGCCCATGCCCCCAGCTCCTCTGTATCCCTCAATAGAAGCTGTGCTCATGGACAACACACAGTAGGCATACACATCACACTACCACGCTTATGTTATCATTTGGGAAAGCCTGACATTTCTGTTAAAATGGTCTTAGATCGAGGTGCTAAGTTTACTTCTAGGTCCTGGAAAAACTTTTGCATTGCCCTTGGAGTGAATATTAAATTATCTGCAACTTCCGAACCTTAATCAAGAACAAATTAAATTTGAGCAGTATTTATGGTGCTTCATTAGTTATCAAGATGATTAGATGGTGTTTTTACCCACTGCTGAATTTGCATATTATAACTTGGAGCATAGCTCAACTACTGAAAGTTCTATCTATGCAAATATGTCCTTCCCTTCAACATACATTCTCAACCTCCCTGTTTCCAATTGTAACTAACAGTGAAGCCAACACAGCAAAAAGTCATTGATATCTTGAGTGTCACTCTGGAACATTAAAATAAGGCTGATGATAGATGTTACAACCACACCTAACTGAGACAAACCAAAAAGGAGCAGAAAGATTTTTTTTGCAGAGCTGTAAGGTGGGGACCCGCCATGGTACAGTAGGTGGTGTGGCCTATTTATAGCTGCTAATGCATGCTCCCTACAAACAAATAGAAGGGATTGAGGGGCTCTGTGTGCATGGGGTGGTGCACAGAGCCCTTTAGATAGTTGCAGCTCCTGGGGGTATGGGGGACAGCTTGATTCCTCCTCCTACCTGGATATCCAGCAGGTGGAGGTAGAGAAGCCTCCCTGTAGGAAGCACAGAGCAGTGTGTACTGGGCTGGGGAGAGGGGCTGCTGCTGACTGGTAAGGTTGGGGGCCCGTGGATTCAGGCCTCTTCAACAATACTGGCCAATGGTAAATATTTGCTGCTCCGACCCAATCAGTACATCTGATTATTTCAAAGAATGAACTTCATCAGTGATAGCCAGAAGCTGGTTAGTTGCTGTGGGCAGCATCCCTTCTTGTCCTCTTTAGAAGGTTTATTAAAGTGCTCCCAAGTAGGTATAGTTTTTATCAGTAGTATCTTTATGGAAAATATAGAAGCTGTCAGACTAAAGGTGCCCATAGACGTGCCGATTCGGCCATGTGTTTTGAGCTTAAACAGCATACAGTAGGGGATTAGCAGAGGATTAAAGGAGCCCATAGACGTGCCGATTCCGGCGCCTCGATGTGTGTGATGCCTTGTGCATGCAATGCTATGCAATAAAAAGCAAGTACAAAAGTATGTGCAGCACATACTTTTTGTACTGTGCGATGAGATGCCGCGGGAGCGTTCATCTCAAAGCAAACATTGCGGCGCCGGAATCGGCACATTTATGGGCACCTTTAATCCTCTGCTAATCCCCTACTGTATTGTGCTGTTTATTGTATTGTAGCTGAGGACAATATGTCTTGGTGAGCCATGGATCACCATGGCTCTCCAGAGAAGGCTCCATCTGTATACACTAAAAATGCTAAATGTATATAACACATGTAACTTACATGAAGAAGGTGGGCCCGGCTTGGCTCTATGCCCCATAGCAGCTGCACCCCCTGCACCTATGGTAGTTACACCCTTGCCCTGGCCAACTAACAGATGAGAACTGTATAGTCCCAATATTGCTGACTTTTTTGTTGAGTTACAGTATATTATAATTATTAGGAATGAAATAAAGTTATATCCACACAAACTGAAACAAGTCAGACATACCTGATGAGAATGTATGTGATAATTACACAGAGAGTGATGCTAATTTGCATCCTGGAGTTTGGAAACAGCTTTTTGGAGATGAATAGATACTGTATCTCAGTCTACCACAGTGGCCATTTGGAGACAGACTATCTAGAACTACGCTCAGGTGAAACTTCATCTGATTGGTATCTGTACTTTGAGAGTGATAAGCAGCCTAGTAATACTGGTAATATCAGGACAAAGAAAGGGTTACAAAGACCTGCGGGTCTAATTAATGGAGCAACCCTAAGTACTGTGCAATATTCAGTATGGTGCCTGGGATTATGCTGCATGCTAGTAGAAGCCAGGCTATTGCACCATTAACCAATGCTACTATAAATTGCCGCTGTCTTCAGTATGTGTAGTAAAGACAGTTATGCCCTGTTCCCATCTATGCTGCTGTTCCTGAAGAACTGTAAGCTGAGCTGCTACACATTAGGAAATGTGTTGTTCCATTAATCAATGTTTCCAGTATGAAAGAAACGCTCAGCCCATCCTCAAATGCCTTAGATGTCTCTGGTGGGTTAGCTGCCTCCAGTCCTGGATGGTAGTCACCTGGAACAGGTTTCCAGCCATCCTAAGCAGCAGGGGTGTCGATTAAGTAGCACGGATCGGTGGGCATGGTTTGTAAACTCCGGATACATCCATAAGGGAAGGAGCGCTTGCGGGCTACTGCTTTCCGTTCTAAGCAATGGATCATTTCCACAGAAAACTGTAAAGTGTTTAGGGTTCTATATTAAGAGGAACTATTAAAACAAGGCCACGTCGCCACACCACAGTGTGTACTCAGTCTGGAACCCAATGACCCCCCTTCCAGAAAGAAAACCAAGTTACCTAGAATAGAAACCTAGCTGTGTCTATTATCTACATGTATCTGGTGCTGTACAGCAGCTGTTTGAATGTTGGAGATAAAGTAGGAATTGAAGTGTATTAACTGTTTGGAATAATACATTACAAAATGCAAGTACACTTTTAGTGCATGCCTTCAACATGTGATTCTATTGCACTTTACTTAAATAAAAAAGGAAATGCGATAGAAAAACTGAATAAAAAAATGCTAAAAATGCAAAATAATATACAGCATACTACTCTGCGGCAGCTCTTACCTCTGCGGAGGAGGGGAGCTGCCGTGTTGCAGGCCCTATTCTCTGTTGCCACCACCGCTGTGCTCATCCCCGTCGCTGCTGCCGCCAATCACTGTCCCATCCATCGGTCCCGGTCCCCGCCGTGGGGCCTATGCATGCGCAGTAGCTACTCTAATAGTGTGCATGCACTGGCCCCCAGCCTCTATGGGCTGCTTTTGCAGCAGCACCCAGAGGCATATTCCGGGTCCCGGGTCCGGTGCATGTGCAGTATCGTCCTTATACTGCGCATGTGCAGAACCTGTTTTTTTTTATGGGCTGCTGATCAGCAGCCCATTTAGAGGGTCCCAATGGGACTGCCTTGGGTGACTGGCAGGTTGGACTTCCAATAGGAAGTCACTCCTAGTCACAATTAAGCCAGTGCAGTCTCACAGACTGCATCTGGGTTCACTTAGGCAGGGAACAGTGGTGGATTTTACCTGGGGGGGGGGGCTGCAGCCCTGCAGCTCATAGGTAAAAACTGCCACTGATACTACTGTAGCATAGTGTGTAAAGGTAAGCCCCACGAGTGCACCTATTGTATATTTTTTCATATGCCTTCTGGAGCTGCAAATAAAAATCTGCTTTAAATCAAATCAAATTTCATTTGTCACATACAAAAATCCTACATAGTACAATATGTAGTGAAATGCTTATTATACAACTGTCCTACATTACGATAAGTAGATCGGCTGAGGAATAGTGTAGAGAGAGAATGTGTCAGGTCTAGAAATAAAGAAAGAAAGTCCCGGTACTAGGAGGTCTGGTTGAGGTCTCTAATGGCCTGCCGGAAAAAGCTCCTTCTCATTTGCTCTGTGTTTGCCTTCAATGAGCAGTAGCGTTTCCCTGACTGCAACAGAGAGAATAGTCCATTGTTGGGATGGCTGAGGTCCTTACTTATCTTCCTGGCTTTGGTCCAGCATTGCTAGCTGTATATCATGTCCAGGTCTGGAAGCTTGATACGAATGGTACACTCTGCCGATCGCACAACCCTCTGGAGAGCTTGCCTGTCCTTTTTGGTGTCCGTGATATTTCCTGGCAGGATGCTCTCAATGGTGCAGGCATAAATATTCTTTAGTACCCTTGAGGATAGTCTAAAGTCCTTCAGTCGTCTAAGATGATAAAGACGCTGCCGGGCCTTCTTCGCCAGGGAGTTAACATGAGAGGACCATGTCAGGTCCTGCATGATGTAGACACCTAGGTACCAGAAACTGTCTACTCTCTCCACTGGGGTCCCGTCGATGGTCAGGAACTGGTAGTTCCTCTCCTGCTTTGTGCTGAAGTCCACTATTAGCTCCTTAGTTTTGCTGACATTCAGGCAGAGATTGTTGACCTGGCACCAAGATTGCAGGTTGCTAACCTCCTCTAGGTAGGCTGTCTCGTCATTAACTGTACTTTCTGGGGCTTACCATGAAAGGTAATTCCATAGCTGCGGGCACTTAATGCAGAAGCTACAGTATGAGTCAATGCCCAGTAGCCCAAGCTTACAAAAACCCCTTTCACACTGCACCTCGGACCTGGGTTATTGCTTGGTTGGTGATGTGAAGTACGGGGTGAAAGCACCAAAGCTTATAACCCTGGTCGACCAATCTGGCAATTTGACCCCGGTTATAAGAAGGATATATTGGGCGACCCAGGTTTAATGTGAAAGCGCCGGACCCGGGTCACAGTTGGGTCAGACCTCGAATTGAGATCAAGAGATTGACCCAGCTGTGCAATGTGAAAGGGGTACAAGTGTGGCTATGGCCAAAATAATTGAATTGCTCTGGGTGTTTAGCACGAAAGTTGCAGCTGTATGCGAAGTCCCATGACTAATTAAATCTGCCCCTTTACAATGCCATGTATTTAACATTTCATGCTATTATAAATATAATTGAGAATCTTATTTTTGCCATAGTTTTAATTTAAGCTACTGAATCAAGAAATACAATTCAATCAATAGTATATTCATCAAGAACATAACTTAGTCAGTTATACATAAAATATAAGGTTTTAACATCCGAGAAATCAGGGCGTACAAGCAGAACATTACACAATATATAATGACCAATGTCGATAATACAGATATTGGGTACAATGGAATAAAGAGAGCAGCAATTCATGTCAATCATTGGCTAGAATACGCATCTCATAGCAGGCCAGGTGAGCAGCTAGGCTTTCTGTCACCCAGGACAAAGAATAATTTTGGCTCACCATTTCACCCTGTCCCAGTATACAGAAGTCACCCTTTAAATATTTGATTATAAAACAGACAGCAATAGTCATTGCCATATACTACAGACAGCATTAGTATGTAGTATACTATCCATATACTACCCGGTAGGTACAGGCCAGCAGGCCGCTGGCTCCCCCTGTATCTCTTTATTCTTATCCTACTGTCTTTCCATCCTCATCCCACCCTGTGTCTGACAGACTCATGTCACCCCCCAGGTTCCCTAGCCTCATGCCCCCTGTGTCTATTAGCTTCATCTCCCCTTATGACATTCAGCCTCGTCCACCCTGTCTCTCATCCTCATACCACCTTCTGTTTCACCCTCACCCACCCTATGTCTCTCATCAACCCCCCCCCCTCCAGTACATCCCCCTTGTGTCTCTCCATCCATGTCTCTTTAGTAGGGATGGCCATCAGTCTGGTTACCATCGATGGTTGCCATAGATGGCGATACTGCAATTACCCATCAAAATTTACATACTATGCAAATGGTTGACCAATGATAGATTTACTTATTGATGGTCATTCATTTTCTTTGACTGACTACAGGCCTACAGGCCATAGGCCAATCAGGGTGGCAGGGGCGGAGCTATGTTCCATGTCCCAGCTGGAGGTGCAGAGACACAGGGGAAATGGTGCTAAATACTATGGATGGCCATCGACTATCATTGATTTGAAATCAATGATGGTCGATGGCCATCCATAGTATTTAGCACCATTTCCCCTGTGTCTCTGCACCTCCAGCCTCATCTGACCCTATGCATGCATTTCCAGCCCACAACCCTGTTTCTCTCCAGCACCAGCCCAGTATTATCTTCTCTGTCTACCTGCTTCTTCATCAGGGCTCCTCTGCCATTCAGTGTCATGTGTTCTGTGCCACAAAATAAATCTTTACTTGGCCTCCAGGCTTCCACTTTTTGTATTTCCAGCTGTACACTACAGCAGCACAGGCCAGTGGAAGCAACAGGTCCAGGAGCAGATAAAATGAACTCCCAAGAGTCTTGTGGAGCCTGGATTCCTTGCATCTTTTGCAAATGTTGGGTGGTATGGTCTTTCACATAAATGCTGTAAAAACCCAGTTATCTGGGTTTTTACCACATTTTGGTATGCAGGAAAACCTGCATGCCGGGTTACCGTTGCATGGGCTTCTCCCGTTTCAAGACACCGACCCCTGCTGCCCGCCCCATTCCTCCCTCACCTGTGTCCAGGCAGCCTCCTGCTGTGCTGCCTGGACCAGTGATCTCCTCCCTAGCCCTGTACTTCCCTTTCTGGGTGACGGGAGGAGGCGGAGCCCTGCAGCAGCAGCCAGGCACAGCAGGAGGGGGGATAGTCACTGGGGATCCACTCACCCTCACACCCCCCTGCCCTTTGCAATACTAATCACATATGTTAAAGCATATAAAGCAATAGCCGGTAAGGGACGGCTGTTAGAGCATCCCGCCCGTTATGTGCTAAAATCACCCCAATCTGCAATAAGATAATTGAATAAATCCCAGCTCCAAGCACTGCCTCCTCCATAGTGTGAACGGAAAACGGGTCGCTCGACCTGTTTAACCCATTCACACTGCACAGCAACGAACCAGTAAGAACTCTGCTTTTTACCTGGTTCGCATTGCCGTGTTAGCTGTAACCGGTAACCCCTTTCACATCGCACTAATTACCAGGTCGTACCGGCAAGTAACCGGCTTGTACCCAGTAATCAGCTGCAATGTGAAAGGGGGATAAGTGTAGACTTATTTGGTGGCTATGAAAAGGGGAAAATCCATTCCATGGTGAGTGATTACGAATGGATTTCTCCCTGTATGCACATGAGCTGGATTTTGCGTTCGCCGAACACTCGCAGCCCAGCAATCAGGTCTGAATCGGGCACATTATACAAATAAATGCCTAAAGAGCTGTATAACATAACAGTCCGGTAAATATTAAGCATATAAAAAAGGTCAAGCACATTTGTACATAGGTGTCAAGGAGATAAATGACAGAACAAATTGCTGAGGGTTTTGTGTCAGTAAATGCTGCTTATATAAAACGAATGTGGAAACGGAGCACAATCAGTTATTTCACTTAAGCTTTTAATGTTTTGTGATTTTGTGCTTCCGTTTTCCATAAACCAGTTCAACAAACAATCTTTCCAAACGTACAATAAGGGCTTTAATTCTTGTTCTCGGTTTCGTTCCTTCTCTTCTTGTTGTTGATGGTTAGTGTTTAATTAGTTGCCTAATTGCCTGGGTAATTGGTAGACATACTTTGCTCTCCAAGTAATCAGTCTGAACAGGCCTGGAAAATATCAGGCCCAATAGTCATTAGTACGGCTAAATTGTTAAAAAGGCTGTGTGCATGATTTCAGAGAAATACTTCCGAACAGCTGCCATGCTCATTGCCAGAAACTGCCCCCTGCACCACCGGGTATGCGGGTAAGAACTGTGATGTGCAGTCTGGTAGTCTGCATATAGTAGATGACAGTGGGCCTCATTCAGACCTGAACGCGGACGATTATCGATACACGGCACATGCGTAGGGTTCACAGTACGCATGCACCAGGCCATCCTGTGATGAAGTCCTGCAACTTTTTCTAAACGCACAGCATTCGCAATGTGATTGACATGAAGTAGGGGAGTGGAAATCGGCCGTTTAAGAATAACGCAGGTGTACCAGAAAAAAAAGTTTGGGAAAAAACACTAGGCGTGCCTGAGTGTTTTAGGGGAGTGTTTGTAACGTCAGGTCCAGGCCGCAAATGCCTTTTTCCATTGCACTGCCGAGTAAGTCTTTGGCGATGCGGCGTATACAAAGAGCTGTGGCCAGTGTAAAAATCTTTTTCATACGGCTGCGTATGGATGTGTAGCTGTACGCACCCATAGTGGCGTAAGTTCATCCCAGTTACCCGGAGGCAAGATAAATATTGGTACACCCCACACACCCCAGCACCTTATATAAATATATGTATTCATGTGTGTATGTATGTTATGTATATTATGTTTATATTATTTGATGTCTATGGTCCTGCTAGGAGGGAAAATCAGCCACAGAAGCAATATCAAAGGCTTTCAATTAACTGCTTCAAACTTGCATTGGAGGAGAGGTGCCCTCTTGGGAGCCCGAGCCTGGTGGCAGATGACTCCATTGCCTCCCAGAGTTACGCCTCTGCACACCCATACACACTGGTGCTCATTAATTCGAAAGGCGGGATTTCACAGTAGTGGGGCGGTGGCTTAACTGAACACTGGCCGCTGCAAATTCAGGGCTGTGCATTCCGGTCTGAATAGGGCCATGTGCAAACAATCATAATAGAGAAGCAATGTACTGTGTTTTAACTTATATAAAGTGTGATTGCTGGAGGAAAAATTATTTTGTGGTTATCAAAGTAAAACCACTGGTAAGTATAGCAGTCTAAATAGTAAACAGCATATACTGAACACTGCGTCTCTTCCAAATTGCATCCAGCTTCCATTAAATTAATCTGTACCAGTGGTCAGGGAACAGGGGTAAATTACCCCAAATGGGGTAAAAATTTAATTCTGGGGGGTAATGTATGGTCGCGCTGCCGAGAAACAGCCAGGCATGCATATGAACTTTTTTTTTTTACAATGTTGCCTATTATGGCTAACTGCTCCCACAAAGTTTTTTGCTCATCCCTGGATTGCCGGGTGCTGTGCTCTGGCACATGTTGGTTTCCCTATGCAGGCAGGGCCAGGCTGAGCTTAAGGGAAGCAGACTGTATGTTGCCCTGCCCCCAGCAGCGCATCAATCACATAGGGATAGGCACTGGCAGCTCAGCAGCACCTGTCAGAGGCCCGCAGCTTGGAGCAGAGGACACCTGTAGGAGAATGGGCTGTCCTCCTGCTCCTCCAGTCATCAGTAGCCGCCTGGCAAGCACCAACCCCCCAAATCCATCATTAAAAGGTTCCCCTCACAGCTGCAACCCCCTGTCAGCATCAGCACCATCCAAGACCCCCCCTTCTCCTCAAGCAGTTTCCCCTCACAGCTCCATCCCCCTCTGTGGCACCCAGGGCACCCTCCTCAGTCAGGTTCCCCTCACAGCTCCAAACCCCCTCCTCTCTGAAACTGCCACAACCCCCCCCCCGCCTTCTCGATCTGTTTCCCATCTTTGCTCCAAACCCCCCTCTCCTCAGCATCATCCACTACCCCCACCTCCTCAAGCAGGTTCCCCTCACAGCTCCAATATATGATTTCCCTCCTTTCAAATCAAGGGGGTAACATTGGCGTGTCTAAATATATTTTGGGGTAAAAGTTAAAAAAGTCCCCCACCCCTGGTCTATACACTAAGAAAAATATTGTAACATTTATTCACATGTACTTTTGCTTTTTTATTATCTATTATTTATCTGTTGACAAACTACTGGAATTGGTTTACATCATGGCAGAAACATGCTGTCATGAAGATGAGGAGATCCAAGATCCTCCATGGTAAATATGGCCCCTATCCTAGTGTGCTTGACTTTAGACAGTTTCAATTTCCCCCCAATTGGTGGCCTGAGTGGCAAGCCAATCAAAGCTCACAGCCGGTTGTTTGATTAGCATGCAAATGGCAAACGAATCCCGGTTAGGCATATCATTTATGCCGCCACCGCATGGTCATCATATATATTGCAGTAATGGTTGCAACGGCTTGGTCATTGGTGGAGAAGGACCTTCAAGCAACTCAGCAGATATTGTGGAGGAAGACAGTCAACAGCATTGCAAGGAGGATGAAGACTACTGGGATCATAACAGAACATGTCAGAACCACAAGAGTATGTAAAACGTATCAGGCAAGACCAAAGAGGATCCAAAGAGGATCACGAGTCAAGCTGAAGACTGGGTGGAGGTAAAGTACTGAGGACTGGTAATTGAGAAATGCAAAGAGCTGTACAAAGCCAGCTACTGCCATGTCTCCCAATGCATGTGTGGGCATTTCCAACTTTTAATTAAAGTGACCACTGTTATACCAGCACAGATCAACATTCAAATAGGGGAGGCACACCAACTGCCATTACAAACTCACTCACTGGCAGTTGGTGTTGCTCCCCTTTTTTTAATTTTGGACTATGCTGCAGCCCTCCCTTTGGAGCCGCCACTGGTGCCCAGTAACAGGGGTGCATGAATTGAGCTAAGGACTTTTACGTACTGCAGTGGTACTGTATTTGGTCCTCCAACCCAATGTAAAAAACTTATACCCACTGGGCATTTTATTCCAGCCCCTTTTATTCAGCACCAAATTGATTACATATCAATGTAAAAAACATTATATAAATACGAGTCTGACATAGACGAGGTGCTGCTTTTTTAAAAAACAGTCCAAATAGCCAAACTACAACTGGCGTTATAGAAGTGCATACCTCCCAACTGTCACGATTCCGTCGGGACAGTCCCGATTTTCGGGTCCTGTCCCGACGTCCCACCCGCGGCAGGCATTGTCCCGCTGCGGGGGGTGGCAGTTGGGAGACCCCCCAATCTAGTAGAATAGACGCTGTGCGCATGCGCACAGCGTCTATTCTCGTATGAAAATGAGGTCGCGGCTAATTAGCATAAGCCGCGCCCTCATTTGCATACGCACCGCCCCCTTTTCGGGCGCTCGTCCCGATTTGTTCAAGTAAAAAGTTGGGAGGTATGGAAGTGTGATATCTAAGCCTGACTTTTAGGTGGCGTGGAAAATCGTCCATGACCTAAAAAGAAATGGTAATGTAAAATGATTAAACAGCATCAGAGGTTTTGTGTACAATTCTTTTTAAATGTTATTAAATATCCAGATTTCTTAAGAGGATTTTACAGTCATCTTTTTTCTCTATCATATTACTTTTTTTTTCACTTTAAGCCTCATTTGGTACAACAAGAGTCATTACAGCAGGCTCACTCAGTACAAAATAAATGTCAGCCAAAAGGTAATTCTAAAAATCCTCATTTGCCTGATGCACAAGGAATTTCAGATCACGAGTCACAGCGCATCTGGCTCGATGACAGTTTGCTTGGTTTATATATATACAGTATATATATATATATATATATATATATATATGCGCGGAGCAAGTGATTGGCACTCTGGATTGTGAAATGATAAGCAGATGCCGCGGTGCCTTCCAAGTGAATAATATAGAACAATGCTTCCCCTATACTGAGACCAATATTGGCTTCTGTAATAGGAAAAAATTAGGCAGCACTCCACGGACTTGTCAAAGAAATTCAAGCTGTATTAAGTATATATATATGCACACACTAAACATCGGCACTCACCTTTCCTAGTTTTGGGGTGCCCTATGGCTTGTGACCACATTGTTTAAACAGACATAGTAGGGGCTCTGCACACACTAAATTAACTGATAATAAATAGTGGAGATTTGGTTCATGAATTGATCAATGCATTTAAGCCTGCAGCCCCCTTACCGGGACCCCACTTTTCTGCAGGTCCTAACACTATCGCTGAAAATGGCTCTAATACAAATAGCTATCACATCAATGTTTGATTCCAGGCATGCTATCTGGTCTAAGGCTCACAGCACACTGGCCCTTATTCTGATCGGTGCGGCCGGATCCAAATATGCGGCCAGCACCGTGCGTCCTAAACCCCGCCTTCCATACGGATCGCCAACTCCGTCCGTACGTGGTAAGAAGCTGTCCGAACGGACCGCACGTGTATTTCTCATGAATACACCTCCTCCATCTCAGGGAACCTCCCCCATCATTCGATGGTCGCAGAACATCGAATGCAGGGCCGAGTGGTCTGCCAGCTCCCGCAACCTCAGACCACACGGGCATTTCTCCGTGCAAAAGCAGGGATCTGGGCGGGCAGCTGACATCCGGCAATGTCATATGTCCGCCCCCTACACGTGCGTCACGGCCGTATTACCATACGTACGCCCAGCGTTTGCATGGGAACGCCCATGAAACGCGGGGTGTAAACATATGGTAATGAGCCCAAACAGCCCTTCACACCCCTCTCCACCCCCTGTTCGTAGTGTACACATTTCATGCGGAATGTTGCCGTGCGTCCGGCTCGCACATGCGCAGAGACGCCTCTGCACATACGCAGACACAAAACATCGGCGGCACGAACGCACGCGGATATTACCGCACCAACCAGAATAAGGGCCACTATGCTTTTATATGTGAGCAGTTACCAACACACCTGTCACTAATCATCTAGGGAAATGGTTAACATAAGCTCATGAATTCAATTCATGAACCAAATCTCCACTATTTATTATCAGTTAATTTAGTGTGTGCAGAGCCCCTACAATGTGTATATATATATATATATATATATATATATATATATATATATATATATATATATATATATATATATAGTGTCTGATTGTGTGTCTCCGAAACACTGCCCTCTGTTGGCAGCGAGTGAAACTACATCTCTTTTTCTCTCACACATGGACAAACACAGAGGCAAATTCAAGGTAGCAGACTGGCTTTCGAAGCATTTGCTTCAAGCGGGCTCACTTATATATATATATATATATATATATATGTTTATGCATATATTTTATTTACAGTGTATCTCTTTCTCTCTGTGTGTGTATATATATATATATATATATATATATATATATATATATATATATACATATATATATACAGTATATATGTATATATAGTCCAAAAAAGGAACAGCACTCCTCAGGGGTATCTCATATCAGGTGCCATCCACAGGTGCCCCTTAGCACAGGGGTCCGATATATCTCTCAATTGCTGGCGGCACTCTCATAATTAAAACTCACCTGGTCCAAAAATTCAGTCAACGTTTCGAAGCTTTACTATATATGCTTCTTCATCAGGACATATGTAACGGGACAGGGCCACGATAAAGTGGTTGCATAGTCACAGCCCCCTGTTCCACCCCCAATTTAGCATCATGGTTCCCCCATGTCACCAACCCCAACCCAAGCCAGATGTCAGAAATTATGGTGCATATGCTGTAGTGGACATACTGTATGCATCAATTCTGAGCCAGATGCACAGAGTGTGGCGAGGGAAGCATCAGGGTCTGTGTGTGACTCTGTATAAGAGCACACTCTGGAATATGATCCCAGTGGTGTAGGTAGGTGCCACAGTGCCCGGAGCAAGGGCATGTTTCTCGCCCCTCCCTCCCCCGATTTGTAGTAGGCGGGGCTCTTGCGCAGCAAAAAGAGGGCGCGGCCTAACATTATACCACACACTGTAATGCCCATTGCACATTTTAGCAAACTTTTTAATTCCCATTACACATAAAGCCACATGCTGTAATGCCAATTACACATAAGGCCACACCTGATGCCCATTACATACTATATAACAAACCGTAATGCCCATTACACTACTGACACATAAGTGCTACTTACCTACTGTACATGCTCATTGCTAGGAGCTTCATGCTCGATGCCAGGGGCTTCATGATCGATGCCAAGGGGACTTCATGCTCTATGCCAAGGGGGACTGAAATAGCTTGTTGCCAAGAGGGACTTAAATTGCTTGTTGCCAAGGGGGACTAAAATTGCTTGTTGCCAAGGGGGACTAAAATTGCTCGTTGCCAAGGGGGACTAATATTGCTCGTTGCCAAGGGGGACTAATATTGCTCATTGCCAAGGGGGACCCCACCAATGGTTTCCCAATACCCCTGTGGGACTGTGTGGCCCTTGTTTATCCTTCAGACACATATTATACATATAGCCTGAAGGTAAATTATACAATATTATTTTAATAATTTTGTGCATGAAACAACATTCATGTACACTGAACCATTTGAAAACAAGAGTCATTGGGGTAAATTTGCTAAGATGGGAGTTCTGTTGAAGATGGGGTGTTGCCCATAACAACCAGATTGTATCTTATCTTCTAGAAGGTGCTAAATAAATAAGTAGAATCTGTTTGGTTGCTATGGGCAACACCTCATCTTTAATAGAACTCCCATCTTAGTCAATTTTCCCCATTATCTCATTCACATTGAAAATAAAATCTGTATTTCATAATATTCCAGAATCTAATGGCTTTCTATGAGCAACATTTACACTTTACACTTTTAGACGCTTTAGTACAGGGATGAGGAACCTTCAGCCCTCCAGCTGTTGTGGAACTACACATCCCAGCATGCCTTGTTACAGTTTTGCTATGTGGCCATGCTACAACTGTTGCAGGGCATGCTGGGATGTGTAGTTCAACAACAGCTGGAGGGCCGAAGGTTCCCCATCCCCTCAGTATCCACCAAATCTTTCTTCCTTTGATCTTTTGTTGATTTAATATGTAAACAAGCGAGTGTCACTGACCACTCAGCAGGCATGTGACAGTTCGTAAAGTTACCTAATAAAGTTTTAAAGACTGAATTATGATACCCCTGGACTACTCCTGTACTCCTTAAATATCTATCTGCTCCCTCTACTGGCTTCTACAGCAACCCATTGAATCTGCCATCTGGTTTAAGGACTGGCTGCATTCTACGCTAGAAATACACAGCTGACTGCAGCTTAGGAAGCTGTTTTCTCCATTAGCAGAAAATCAACATGAATATTGTCTCAATAGCTTGGGAAAGCTGCCCGCAGACACACATAGAAAAAACACACTAAAGGGACACAAATATGCTTCTTTCAACCTAAATATATCTGCAAAATTAGCCCATATGTGTCTCTTTGTTTGGTGTATCCCAAGCTAGGGCACAGTGTAAAAGGGGCAACGTCTAATCTGGAACCTGCGCTAACACGCAGTCTGAAGTGAGACCCAAGGGGGAAACAAATTAGAGAGGAGCTCTTGTGTTTTTAGACGGCAGAAAGGATTTAACTGTGCATACTGAAATTTTGTCTCCTATGGGGATCATACCACACACAGTTTAGTCTGGAAGTCATTGAAATAAAGAAAAATACCTTACGTTATGGATAAACATTTTAACATCCTTGCTATATACAGTCCTTCAGGGTCCAATAGTTCCTTAAATTATCCTTAATTTTTCCTAATCAAATATGCAGCTTTCGTTTAGGTGAACAAATATGAGATCAATGGTCCCATAACCCGCTATCTAGAAAGTTCCGAAATAAAAATAAATTGTTGTTCGGTGAAGACACATAGAAAGACATAATTACTGAGTGCACCCTTCTACTGTCATTGTGATAAGCACAATTATTCTTTAGATGTACGTATACATATATATCATCTATATATATGTCTAGTGTCCGCGAGTCTCTGAAACACTGCCATCTGCTGGCAGAGAATTAAACTACATTTCTTTTCTCACACATGCACAAACACAGAAGGTAGCAGACTAGCTTTCAAAGGTTTTTTTTTGAGCGGCCTTATTAGTACAGTATATATATATATATATATATATATATATATATATATATATATACACAATACAAGGGTTAACCTCTGACATGCGCTTCTCCTAGTCTAACAGCTGCTCCTCCGATATGGTTCTCCTGTTAGTGAGAGCCAGGGGTGTACAGAAAGCAAAAAATGGGGGTTATCAGAGTGCGCTAATTACAGTACCACCTAGCCAGATTCCACAATTAGACCATTACGCTGATATGTTTATCAGTAATTTTACAACACGGTTCTACCATCCACTTTTTCCAACAATAAGATGACTCCAAGTCAGACAAATGGTCCTTTATTCTTAAAACCCAACGCGTTTCGTCCCAGAGGACTTCGTCAGGGGTATGGCGAGTTAGTAGTTAACCTCGCACCAAAATTAAGTGCGGGTAAGTATCTTCACACAGTGGTATAAAATCTAAGTAATTCAAAGGCTACGTCCAAGATTACATAATAGGCAGTTGGTATGGATGATCCTTGAAGCTTTATAAAGCCATGATGTTAGTGGTAATGTCTTCCTCTCGGTAGAACCGTCTAGCGGGCATCCTGCTTAGTCGCAGGTATCCTCAAGTTAAATCAAAAGCACCTCCTATAATGAAGGTGGGTTTGGGTCACCAAAATATACTTTGTAATGTCCTAAGATAGCTGCTAACAGGTGATGGCTGGAGTATGTCCCCAGTATAAGTATCCCGTCATTTCTGTTAGCAGACAGCTGTCTGCTTTTAGTTATTTAAAACGTAATTTTTAATAAGTGTATTCACATAAAAGAAGTTCTGTATATAACAGATATACAAGACAAAGACATACAACCAGATAAACAGTCGTAGACAAGAGACAGGCAGCCACCTTTGCAATGAGCTTTGATGGTTCTGTTTGTTTGTCAATTGCTGTTTATATTTAAAAAAAATTATTAAACGTGTGTTTGCTGGGTTCCCTAATGGCTAAAATTGCACTAGGAGTAGGACCCAAGAAAAAAAAATCAATCATCAAGGTTCACTTGTGGCTGAGATTGCCCTAGAATCTTAGTAAGTACAGTGAGATGCTGGTTAATTACAATATATTGCTTTTAAATAGAAGACATTGGGGCAGATGTATGAACCAGCATTAAGTGCAAAAATGCACTTAACGCTGGTTAACTGGGGGGGGGGGATTACGATTTCCCTAATGTATCACTAGCACACCTAACGTGCGCTAGTGACAGCCCGCCGAGTTACGCTCGGCGGGGCTGTCCCCTGCAATCCCCCCCGGGATTAACGTCCGGGGCGATGTATTAACAGCCTTCAAGGCGTTAATTCGCCCCGGCCGCTTCGCCAGCTCAGGGCTAGCGTTGTCCTGTCTGGCTTGGGCTGCGCTGGAGATCTCGCGGTTTTAGCTTAATACATCTGCCTATAACGTTTGCCCGCTTCTCCACGTTATGCTGGAGAAGCGGGAGTCGTTATGTGCTAAACGTTATAGGCAGATTAATACATCTGCCCCATTATTCCTAGCATGTATTTTCAACCAAATTCTCACTAAAGTTTATGAGACTGTCTGTCTCTTGTCTACGACTGTTTATCTGGTTGTATGTCTTTTTCTTGTATATCTGTTATATACAGAACTTGTTTTATGTGGAATACACTTATTAAAAGTTATGTTTAATTTAAATAACTAAGAGCACCACAATATACACTTGTTTTTTATTTTTAAGAGTGCCCCAACAAAAGAGATTTCTATCCTTGTAAAATTATGTATTTCTCTAGCTCAGGAAGCACCACCAAACACCACATGTAATGACTAAAGGTCTGTGATTGTGAACCATGTACAAAAGTATCAGAAAAGTATCAGCACTCTCCAGGTAAATGAAAATTTCTTGCCTGGGTGCCCTCCCGGTAAATGCGTTGGATATTACCTTGTACAAAGTGGTCAAGCTGGCAGCACTCATAGGACTTATTTAAGAATGACTCTCTCAGAGGGTTCAATTCAAAGTTTTAGGTCGTGCTGACCTTTTTCAGGAACATACAGTACCTTCATAACATATCTCCTTTGACTGGAAAGCTTTAAGCTGGAAAGCAAGGGAATAATAAGTATCCATGGGACTACTGACAGTGGCCAGTAACATCAATAATACCATATGCAAATTGAAGGCATCTTTATGCTTGGCGTCACCTGTGTTGAACTAGTTCATTGATAAGTAAGGTGTTTTAACACAGGTGAAGGCAATCATAAATTAAGAGGGAAGTCCAGAAGCTGAGTATTTTTTTACCTAATGGAACAGGTCATTTTGGAGTTTATGGAGTAAAAGAATGAGACCTTTCCAAAAACAATATCTACAGGAGATAAGGGTCAACTATTGAGGTGCAGAGGAAGATGGCTTCTTATAAATACCCAGAATTCAACATCATGGGAACCAAATCGGAATCTTAAAAAAGGGCCTCAGAGCTATCTAGATTGAGGGCCGCCAGAACTAGTGGAAAATTATGGTTCCCACCAGACTGTCTAGGATCCACAGCTGTATGAGATTGAAAAGCAGGAGACGACATTTTGAACCAGTAATGTCACTAGGGGAGAGCAGAAAGTGTGGGCTGTACCAGGGTAGGCAGGCTGTTATTGGGTCTGAGAGGTGACACTAAATGCTGGTTCCTTCTTAGTGACAGAAGCCAGGTGCTGCATTGTGGATAAGCCCTTCCAATGAGGCCATGCCCCCTTTCCGTGAGGCCATACCCCCTTTCCCTGAGGACACATCTCCTTTATAACGGTGGACACCTTTGGCACTTGATATGGCCTTTTCTGCCGCACTGGGTGTTTAACCCTAGTGATGAATTACAGACTCTCCACTGATTTTGCACTTGTGTCTGCTTACTTTCAGATGGAATTAACAATGCTTTCCTCAGACAGTTTACAAATTCCAATGGGTACCCAGGATGGCTTGATCTTCATGATATCATATATCATATGTACCTCAATGTATGAATTGTAAAAGAATGCAGTGTTATTTAACATTTTCTTGAAAATACTTTTGGCTCATTGGCAGGATATTTAGTCCGAGTTTGTTGGCCGAGCGGACTTGCTGCCGAAATTAGACTTCTTTTTTAAAGGGGCAATCATTTATAAAGCAAAATCATGTCTTGAAAATTATTTCCCCTTTTAAAAAACTTTCATTTGGCATTCCGCTTGGCCATCGAACTCGAACTTCTCTGCATTCTGCTGGATGTGTTCAAAGATAAGTGATGAGGTTGTCAGATTAGCCTGGTAGTGACGATTTGGAACTAGAGTCACTTCTGGTAAACTCTTTTGCCAGTTGGTACTGGTAAGGACACAGAAGGAATCCCAATACTGTGCGAGTTATATCCTAGCATGTAATAATTCCTGCGCACGTGTTAGTTGTCAGATTGTTGTCAGTATTGATAGCCTCCCTTTATACACTGATAACAATGTAATTACAGAGCCAATTATCTTACAGGAAGCTTGGCATTTTAAAATAATTGTATATAATTGCAGACCTGTCAAATCATACGATCCGATCATGTGAGCAAAGTAATCAACTTAGAACATGTTTTACAGTTTAATTGCTATGCTTGGGTTACATGATATGCAGAAGTAAATATTAATGTAAATATGATACTAACAATCACAGTAAGAGTAGCTGCTTAAATTGACAACCTTAGATGAAAAATAATGATTTCAATCTCAGGTACAGCGACATCCCAGAAAATGAGATGGGTCCAACACTATACAATGCCAGATTAGTATAGAAAGCATACATACCAACTTTTGCTTATTCAAAATGTGCCTAAGGTGCAGCCCAAGAAAGCAATAAGGGGCGGAGCTAAAAGCCAGCTGTATGTGGTCTAGGACAAGGGGGACATGGCCTAGCGCCGTGACCCTTGTCTTCATTGGGGACATGTTCAGTGATCCCATAGCAGCTAGGCAGCCGCCCCCCCCCCCCAACTCTCTCACAGCACTGAAGAGATGCCATGCGCATGCAGAGCAGCGGTGATCTGTGGCTTCCCCCAACTCCCCCCCCCCCCCCCCCCCCTGGACCGTGGGACACAGCAACCTGCAGAAGGGACAGAGGGACAAGCTCTAATCAGATAGACTGTCCTGCTGCTGTAATCGGGACAGTTGGGAGGTATATAGAAAAACACCATCCACTTGCAGATATATCTATAAAATCTCAGTGCGGAATGTTTTCCTCATGTGCCTTAAACACATTAACTGGTTGGTGCCTTTCAGATATAACAAAATCCCGGGTTGCTGCACATTCATGTGCAAACACATGGGATTTTGGAGTATGTGGACGGTGCAATGGATAACATTACTGCTTCACATCACTGAGGTCATGAGTCCCCACCATGGCCTTCACTGTGTAGAGTTTGTATACCGTGCTTGCGTGGGTTTCCTCCGGGCACTTCGGTTTCCTCCTACAATCCAAAAAATATACTGGTAGGTTAATTGGCTGCCAACAAATTACCCTAGAATGTCTGTGTGTGCGTGTACATGTGGTAGGGAATATACATTGTAAGCTCCACTGGGGCAGGGACTGATCTGAGTGTTCAAAGACTCTCTGTTAATGGATACGGAATATGCTTGCGCTTTATAAATTACTTAGTAAATAAATAATAGTGCCCTTCCTATGTTAGCCTTTGAGTTTTCTGAGAACCAATTGAATGATTTTGCATTTTTTAGCATTAAACTGTAGCTGTCATGTTCTTGACCATTCCGCAAGTCTACCTAGATCATCCATCAATTGCTTTACCCCTCCTAGTCTACCCTGTTGAATATTTTTATATCATCTGTAAAAATACATATTGTCCCTTTAATGCCATTTGTATTGTCATCAACAAGATATTGGTGAGCACTTGACCAAGGGGATTCAGATTCAGACCTGGTCGCAGTTAGCCTCCCCATCAGTGGCGTAACTAGATACATGTGGGCCCCATAGCAAAAGTTTGTAAGGGCCCTTATTCATCAGCTAATGCAAAAAAATGTATATAGCACATGATACCTTGACAGGCAAAGTGGGCCCCTCTCAGCTCTGGGCCCCATAGCAGCTGCCCCCCTTGCACCTATGGTAGTTATGCCCTTGCTCCCCATCCATGTGCACGGTTGGGAATGGCTTTGTAGCTGTAAGAAGAGGGGTAAATCCAATCGCAATCTCCCACCATCAAATGGATCCCACCCACCATGTGCAGCACCGTGTGAATCTAGACTTACTCGGCCCTGTGTTGGCCCCAGCTGATGCCAGTGACGCGCCCCCCCCCCCCCACACACACACACACACACAAAACAGCCAGGCCAATCTGCAGTTTTTTAGCGGCACTCCCACAAAAATGCTTGGGTGCCACCCAGAAACATTGGCTGGCTGTCAATCAGCTGGTGTAGGACCTGTGTCCACGTGCCTTTGCTGGTTGTGGCCGCACGGTGGGATTGAGCATGTACACTGCAAACCATGCGCATGCTCGGTCCTCCAATAATCAAATACCCAGCCCTACGTTGGGCTCTGAATCAGCCACCAAGGGCAGATACCTGGTAACATTTTTCATCATATAATGCACTCCATTTACTACAACGGTCTGTTTCCTATCATGCAACCAGGTTCTTATCCATGTCACGGTTTTATGCTCCATCCCCAATTTATTTAGCAGTCTGCAATGTGTAACAATATCAAATGCCTAAATAAAATCTAGATATGCTACATCTACCCCCCCCCCCCCCCCCCACCTCCTAATCTATTATAACACCAATCTGGTCCACAAGAACCATGCCCATTTACTGGTATACCCGCAGGTCACACTTCCTGTGGAAAACTGGGAATATTGGGGCAGATGTACTAAGCCTGGTGAAAGGATAAGGATAGAAATAAAGTGTAGATAAAGGGGAAGGTGATAACATACCAGTTACTCAGCTCCTAGCTGCCATTGGTCCAACATAGCTGATTGGTTGGTGCATTATCTCCTTCTATTTTATCTCCAGGTATTTAGAACTGCTGCTAAATGTGTATTATTTATATAGTTTAGAGCTTGCAGGGTACAGTATTGATTCGAAGGATTTAAGTCCATATAACTAATGTAATACAGCAAAGAGTAAAATGATCTACAGTAAGCTCTGCTGCCTACACGCTTGTTGTGATGTAAATGAACTGTACAGATAGATAAACCATATGCCATGTGGTGTTTACTTGTACAATCTTGCAGTAATTACTGATACATAAGGAAAATAATATTTGCATTGCTCATTAAGGATGAAATACTCTCAACAATCTTAGGATACTTAACAGATTGTTGAAAACGCTCTGTGATGCTATTATTGGGTAACTGATTGTAAAAGAGGAGAAAAAACACATTTATCTTTGATGCCAAAACACACAACATTTTTACTAAAAGGCAGAGATACAGATGGATCTACAGATCAAGGAGGCTACGTGGAAGCGGGATTCAGTTTACTAATAGTCTGTTCTATCACATATTATTGTCATTATTATCATTTATTTATATAACGCTATTATAGTACAAGATTCTGGAGAGAAAATAAGTCTGTACATCAGTTTCTGGCCCATTGGAGCTTATGGTCTAAAGGCCCATACATGCTAGATGATTTTTAGCTGAAAGCAGGGCAGCCATTAGGGGGGGGGGGGGGTTTCTCCGGGGACTCCAGTCCCGGGCCCAGACAGAAAGGGGGCCCTGGACATAATTTTATCATGTATAATTTGTCGTGAAAAAAGTTTACATTTTCCTTGAAGCAATGTAGAGGTTGAGTAGCACGGCAAGCCTCGGGTTCAAGAAGGGGAAAGGGGACCCCTGCCAATGTTCCCTCTAATTTTACGAAGGCTGTGTGCGGCAAAAGATTTTGGCTGTGCAACTTTGGAAGGAAATTAAATATTTTGTGCGTCACTTATATATAACTGGAAAATGACGTTCAGCATTTGTGTTAACTTTACTTTAAAATGATATTAAACATTTAAACATTCAAAACACAGCACACAATGTAGTTAATGGGTAAAACACACATTAATTGAGTCCAGAACTGCAAAAAGGGACCACTGCTGCTTTGTGCGCTCTGTTGTAATGTCTGTGCGCATACTCGTCGAGTTGTGTGCGTGCGCACGTGCGCACAGCTTAGAGGGAACACTGACCCCTGCCTATTTTGCCAGTCCCAGGCCCCCGCTATGTCTGATGGCAGTCCTGGCTAAAAGTAACTCACTTTTGGTGTTTTGAGCTACTTTCAGCTCAAAATCTGCTAATGTGTATGGCCGGGCGGTGAGTGCTGATGCGCGCTCTCCCGCATCCATTGGGTTGTTTTACTAGCCGAGTAAACCACTTTCCACAGTCTCCTTCTGTGAAAAGTAGTTCATCCCTGGGAAAATCGATTTTCCGTCCAGCGATTTTCACATGATCGCTCGGCATACATGCTGGGTAAAAACGCCCAATTGTTATATATCATGCCTGATGTCCGGTCTAAAGTACCTGGAGATTGGGGGGGGGGGTTTAACTGATCACGCATGAATGGAGAAACAATTGAATAGCTCAATCAGATGCCATCTACTGGCTGCTGGTGGTGAAAACCATTGATTTCTTTCCATGGTGCCTGAAATGTACTAGAAATGCACTGGGTGTTTCCGGCCGGTGACAGTAGGTTTGCTAATGAGATAAATGAAGAAGCTACATCTTATAAGAGTCGCTGAAAGTGGTACAAAGACACTTTCTAGCTCACATTGGAAGCCATACTCATACAGGGCATCTGCACTTTACATTGGGCTGTTGCATATTTCCATGGTTGCGGTAGATGGTTGAGTCTAAAGACATACCAAGCAGTATTTGATCATTTTGAAGATGCTCTCTGTGGGTATCCCAGGCCTTGCACATTTGGACCCATGATTGTATAACAGGGAAAGGTTTGTGGCAGAATTAGCTTAAAGTTACAGACATGGATGTTGCTGCATCTGAGTCAGAATCAGACCTTAAAGACACACACACACACACACACGTTCATTTTGACTGAAACCAGCTGATCTTCCAGTACAGTATGTATTTGGAGTGTGGGAGGAGACTGGAAGTCCCAGAGGAATCCAAAACATACAGTACATGGGAAGATCACACAGACTCCACACAAGAATCAAACTAATTTGGGAGACTATTGGTATTTCTGCCGAGATAAAACAACATACAATCCTTGGACGCTATCAGAACATTGCCCCCTAGTTGCCAAGTTGTCACTGAAAATGGCAGATTTCTCGTTTGCCAGGGGCAAAGATCCCATTAGTGAGCCATTATCACTAACAAAACACAAAGGATAACTAACAGCTGTATCTCAGAAGTTGAGTGTATTATGTTTTCTCAAAAGAGCAATAGACAACAAAATGAATATGACCTTTATGTTCTCCAGTGCAACCAGTAAAACGTGTAAGGAGTTCTTAGATTGTTTTGAATTTGGGAGAAAAGATCACATTCTAAGATTTTGGAAAGTTTTCAACTTTGATCTTGGTTACTGCTTAGGATTTACTGTGCTGCTACACACATTAAAATCTCCCTCATCAATCTCTCTGGCCACAAAGTGCACAGTTTAAGGACATTGACAAGATATGACCTCTTAGCCAATACTTCTCCTGTGTCCTATCTATCCCTATCAGACTACACATTCAAGCTCTTTCTTAAGACTCACCCTTCAGACCTTGTCGTAACTCTGTGCTTCTCACCAATTCTATCTCTTGGTTATGTCCTTCCCTTTAAACTGTAAACCAGGGGTGGCCAAACCAGTCCTAGAGAACTATCAACAGTTCATGTTTTTCAGACCACCTGTGGGTCTGTAGAATGTGTCAGTTGGGAATGAATGCAGCACATGTTTGAAAATGTGACAGATAGTAATGACTACACCTGTAGATCTCGAGGACCGGTTTGGTCACCCCTGCTCTAAATTCTCATAGACAGGACTCTTTTACCCTATTCACTATTCCTAGCACTATCCCAGTCATCAGTGCACCTCTGTTCTCCTGTCTCCCCAGGTCCTATGTGGGCAATGACTTGTTGGGTTTAGGATCACTAAATGCTAATTTCCTCCTGTTTGTTTTCCAAGGGTATTTTCTTAATTTGCTTTCACATGTTATAATGAGATGTTCTATACCAGGCATGTCCAAACTGTGGCCCTCTAGCTGTTGTAAATCTACAAGTCCCATCATGTCTTTCCATTTTTTAGCATTCCCTAATAGCAAAACTGTGGCAAGGCATGATGGGACTTGTAGTTTCACAACAGCTGGAGGGCCACAGTTTGGACATGCCTGCTCTATCCTTGCTCCCTAATGAATCCACCCTACATTTGTGTGCACCAGTTTGTTTAATTTCTATTATGTATTGCTGTCCAGTGTACATCACTTAGTATACCATTTGACACCGGAATATGCTGTGCTCTATAACAAACTTAATTGATTAATTATTATTATTATTATTATTATTATTATTATTATTATTATTAATAATAATAATTATATATTATATCCTTCCTATTTCCATATAGATTGTAAGCTTGCGAGCAGGGCCTTCCTACCTCTATGTCTATCTGTGATTACACAGTTTTTTCCTATTACTGTTGATTCCCATTATAAAGCCCAATGGAATATGCTGTGCTATATAAGATACTGTAAATAAATAATAATAATAATAATAATAATAATAATAATAATAATAATAATAATAAAGATATGCAATATTTATGCAACCTGGTTGAATGAGCCCACAGCTTGGGATGACTACTTTAGACTTGAGTTGACTGTGCCCAGGTATAAGGCCCTTATTCTGATCTGTGCGGATATTCCCGCATTCTTACGGAGCGGTCCGCACGCCACGGTGTTTTGCCGCATGCGGCCATCGTCCGTAGAAACGCCCACGTGTCCTCCGCATTCGGACGGACTCACTCTTTAAGAACAGGGCGTGTTTACGGACGACATACAAACCATGCGTGTGCGGGAGAAACACTCCGATTCGGCACGGTATTACAGAGTATTACAGAGTATGCTCGGGAATACCGCATCCGAACGGGAGCCAAGCGGTGCTACCGCACGTAAGCGGAGGATTTACGCCAAACAACCCACTATGAAGTATCTTCTGCAAGACATCACATGACCCACTTATTCAATTACCTATCCTCATAAAAAACTGCTTATTTGGAATTGGAATCAATTAGATTCCAATATATCCTTACAAGCATGCCTAACACATGCATAGCACACATTAACCCTTACAGCAATGTAAGTGCAATGCTTTGTATTACACCCTGTGTAAAAGATTATAAACAATCTACACATATACTATTTAAAGTGCAAATAAAACCAACAACTGTGAACTTGCATAAACAATTTTATTAATGCCACAATTAACATAATTTAAAAAATATAAAAATCAAAATTAAAGAAGCTGGTCCTTGAGGTCCTGCAGGTTGGCCTGCTGCAGAAGGGCCAGGTGTAGGGTGCCCTGCTGGAGAATGGTCAGGTGCAGCTTGCCCTGCTGTAGAAGGGCCAGCAGCCTCCTCATTTCCCACTGGCTACATGTGCAGTGGCACATAGGAGGTGCTGGAGTCCATCTGTGTGCTATTATATTTGTGTTTTATTATTATTTATTTTGCTGCATTCCTGGCATGTTGTTTATAGTTTTGATGTTTAATTTTATGGTCATTGCATGACAGTGGCATTGAGTGTGACATGAATATAAATAAATGTGTTTACTTTACCCAAAATGTGTGGTTTCATGAGTACATGTCGAATACACATGTGTATTGCTAGTATTAATATTCTGTCATGTCAATTGTTAGCAGTTTTTAAGTGTGGGACAAGTACAGCATATGTGGGGGATTACTAAGGTTTCCTTGAAGCAGCAATGGTTTCAATTAAAGCACTGACAAGCGTCCTATTAGTGAGTAATGAGTAAAGGAGTAGATTGTTATTGGGTTCAGGTGTTAATGGTTGTAGTCATTAGGCGTACGTTCGCCTACCGCATGAACGAGTGGTGTCCGCAAAGCAATAGTACACTTGTGGACACCGCACATTTCAGCCCTTTTTGCTCGCGTGCATTCGGAGTGGTTTCCGAATGTACGCCCCCCAACATAAGTGTACTCCCCCGTGTCCGCCCATGTTTCCGCCCCGTTTTGCCCACTTTGAAACTACGCCCATGTGTCATTCCGCATGACGCCCATAATACGCCCCTATTTCCCGACTGATTGCGGTGACCAGTTTTGGACGGGCTTTGTCCGAACTGGTACCGAGTCAAGGCGTGGCACATGCGCGTAGCGTTCTCCACGCATGCGCAGACGCCGTAAAGACGCGATCCGTAAGAACGCGGTAAAGTCCGCATCAATCAGAATAAGGGCCATAGTCATGTATGATCAAAGTTGACAACACTATACATGTATGATCAAACTATATCACTGCTGAGAGGTCATAGCACATTTTTGTTTATTTATTTTATTTGTTTACAGTTTCTTATATAGCGCAGCATATTCTGTTGCGCTTTACAATTGGAAAACAACAGCGGTAAAACAAACTGGGTAGTAACAAACCGACATATAGGTAGGAGGGCCCTGCTCGCAAGCTTACAATCTATAAGAGTTTATTATAAAGTTTGGTGTAGGTACAATTTTGGGAATAGGCTAACAGTCAGTGTAACTAATACCCATTTCACACAGGAAAGCAAATTACCATGTTAAACATTTCTAAAAAGCAGGGTTAGGAACCGGGGAATTTCGACCCGGGTTGACCCTTTTACACAGTGTTGATCAGAAAATGTCCAGGTAGAAATGTTTGTCCCAGTAATTTACTTTTCTGTGTGAAAGCGGGATCAGGCTGTGAACTGCCCAAAAACCTGGCACTCAAATTACAGGTAAAAGCCAGGATTTAGGGACAGTTCTGTCTGAAAGTGGTATAAGTGCCAGAATTAAGACTCCTGTTAGTCAAGAGAAGATCTTAGAATCATGTTTGATAAGTACTGTAGCTTCCTTGGAAGAACATACCTACTGTATCTCTTTAAGACAACAGAAATCTTATAATTCTAGGAAACCTAGGGCCGAGTTACAATACCTCTTTTTTGTGACTTTTCTTATTTAGGAACTTTTATTCAGAATTATAATGGTGGACTCTTTATTGATAAGGCTCTGGAACAAATCTGCAGTCAGATATGACATCACAATAGTTATACTGAGGAAGAAATATCATACATGTAAATGTATGTTCGGTTTTATCCGGATTTACTTGGTTTTCAAAGCGGTATCTTATTGACTATCCAAAACATGTGACATCCAATAGCCAATAAGATCCCCCTAAAATCCTGGTAAAACCGAAACCGCACATATCTACATGTAACGTTTCATTTAAAAAAAATAAGTTATTAACAAAAACTTATGTTGAACATCAACTGGTTCTATAAGATACTGAACAAGCCTATCAAGACCTGTAACAATATAGGAACATCCATCGAATATAACAGCGGATATGAACCACTAGGCCCAGCTACACAAACTCACACACACATATATACACACACACAGATTAACATTTCTGGTCATTGCAACTAGTTGTCAGTGGACAATGAAACATGTCAGGAAGCACCTGCTCTTTTTAAAAGCTTCTTGACTTTATAGGTTGCTATTAGAATCCCCACTAAATCAGCTCCATTTCGCTCATCCCTGTGTACTGGTCTAGAAATTTTTACTTGCACTTTATTATCATCTTTGGGACAACACCACCTGCCTATTTTGGATTACAAATATTGCAACATCGTGAGGATGTCTCTTTAATCTCAGGACTGCATTTACCCTCCAGCGCTATTTAAATCCTGCAAGGTTTATGGACTCCCTTATTCAAAACCACATTCGGATCCATACTGGGGAACTGAGCACTTGATATTCCACAGAGCTATGCAAGAACAAGCAGGACTCCACAATTTAAGTATACAACCTTTACTGACCAATTATTAATTAGTCTGACATTGCAAATACACTTGTTTTTAGTATTCGTACCTATTTTTTCATTTGCATATTTTTATAATTTTTATATTAATTGCCTTATTTTTTATCAATAAAATGTTATTACTATTGTAATACCTAACTGATCCATAATACATTTAGCGCTCCACCATTTTATATATCTATTTGTACTTGTTATAGGGGAGTTGATATCCCCCAGGAGCAGCTTGGCGCAACACTCCAGTAGGCGCCTGTTCTATTTTTAGGCCACAAGGCTAAAAAATACCTCTTCTTTCCATAACAGTGCACTTTAAAGTGTTATAAAGCACTAAAAAAATTATAGCATTAAAAGATAGGACATTTATAAGAGCCAATGGTAATTAGTTTTGTAGTCCCGGTTGTTCCTATATTTCTCCATTTGGAGTGGGTTGTCATTCCCAAATATTCCGGAAGTACTATAATTATTTTATCTATTGGACAATAGACACAATTTGCACACTCTCCCGCATTGAACCAGCTTCTTAACTGTGACTGACATCTGATCTGGTTACTGCTGCTTCACAAATAAAGCTATTGGAATACCACCACCTGCAAAATTTGGGATTGCTGATCCAAAAGACTGTGAGGTCGTCTTCCTAGCTTGGGAACATAATATCCTGCAGCGGCACCTTCATCAAGCCAGGTTAGACTCCCATTTCACCACTCTTCACCTTTAACCAGACTCTTTGGGGAGGACGACCCACTCCAAATGGAGAAATATAGGAACAAGCGGGACTACATATCTAAGTACCATTGCCTCTTATACAGTATATGTCCAATTTTTAAATGCGATAATTTTTTAGTGCTTTATAACACTTTAAAGTACATTTGTATTAATTTTGTATGCTTATTGTTGTATTTTAATTTTATCACTCTCGTTAATTTGGGATGACATAATAAATGTATTAATATTGTAAATACTCAATTGATCCAACCTTATTCCATTGCATTTCACAATGGATGCTGTGTATAATTGTTATATAATGCCACTGTTGTTATTTATTAACAGTTATTTAAATAGCGCACACATATTCTGCAGCACTTTACAGAGAACATTTGACCATTCACTTTAGTCCCTGCCCCAGTGAAGCTTACAATCTATATTCCCTACCACATGTACACGCACACACAGACATTTTAGGGTTAATTGTGTGTAAGCCAACTAACCTACCAGTATATTTTTGGATTATGGGAGGAAACCGGAGTGCCCGGAGGAAACCCACACAAGCACAGAGAGAATATATAAACACAAGGCCATGGTGGGAATCGAACCCATGACCTCCACGCTATGAGGCAGTAATGCTAACCATTACACCGTCCATGCTGTCTAGTTAAACATAAGATACCAGGGTGGAGAAACACACATCACTTGAATATATTACCGTAAAGCTACTGGTAGTGCACACCGGATATCTCTGATGTTATTTCACTGGGCGTATTGATTTGTCTAAACTAGTAGAAAAGTTAAAGAGAGCATTTCATGGGGCAGCTTAAGAGTTTTCCCCAGTTGATTTCTTGGCTTTATAGAAAAAAAAAGGAGAAAAAAATAATTACTTTTGAGCCTCTAACCTTTCCAGCAAGTGACTTTGTGATAAATAATCCACAGGTCCCCGTAGTGCAATCCATCAGTTAGAGTTCCTAATTACTTTAGACTCTCTTTGAAAACCCTTCCAGTGCCACTTTCAAATAAATAAAAAATGAATGCACAGTTCTAGCTGGAACCCAGATGACGACTCCAAGTATCTTCCCCAAGGTTTTTTCTGGCTGAGCCAATACTGACCACCAGTTCAGAGAAAGGGATTCTCTACAAGCATTAAAAAGTGTAGCTTTAATCCCCAAAACACACTTGTTGTACAGACGCATAGTAAGCAGGGCACAAGGGTGAAATGTATCCAATGCATAAAATATTACCTACTATAATCTCTGCTCTTCTGCGAGAATAAGAAGTCACCAAAAATGGAAAGGAAGCAATTGCAAATTTGCTTTGCTAATTGACTTGTGCTGCTTCCTTGTTTAAATCTAATTTGCATTCTTCTGAAAAGGGCAAATCTCACAATTGTCACTGATAATACTGATACCTCACTAATAGAATTACAAAAAAAAAAAAAAAAACATTAAAATGTTAATGCAAATATTTCATGTGTAAATGTCGACATTTTAATGTATTTAAAATTAAATTATTTGGTAAACAAATCACCAAGAAACCAGCGCTACTTTCATAGAGATACAGGGATCTTTTTCATCCCTTTCAAATTGCAAACACGGGTTGGACTTGTGATTGCGATGCCGTGTCCGACCCGGGTCTAGCGCATTCCCATTCAATCCGGGATTCTGACTGTAGGAACATTCTGAAAGGCCGTTTTTGTTTCTCTCGAGTGCAACCTGACAGTCGCAATTCAATGTTCCGACTGTTGAGTGTTGGAAAGTCACAGGATTGTCGAAAACGGACACGTATTGTCGGAAAACGTCTGTTCGACAATCGGCGGCCATTGCCGGCAAAACAGATTGACTTATTTTAAAGTCGGATCTCTTTTATCGTAAATTGCCTTCAATGCTGTTGGAAACAGCAGCATTGAATAGGCGAAGGCCTCTATTTCCGGAAATAGCGGCCGATATTGAATACCCCCTTAAACAGGGTCACCCATTATAAGGAGGGCGACCCGGGTTTTACCCTTCTTATAACGCGGGTTGAATTACCAGGTTACTTGACTAGGGTTATAAGGATTGGTGCCTTCACACTGTACCTTACCTGGATTGTTAAGTCAGCAGCCCGGCAATATCCCAGGTCTGAGGAGCGGTGTGAAAGGATTTTTTTAAATTAAAAGATTGGATGTTGCCTATAGCAACCAATCATTTTCTAAGATGCCATATAAAAATGCTAAACAGAATTTGATTGGTTGCTATGGGCAACATTACCTCTTTTTATTTTTAGAACTTTCATCCCACTGTATGCACACACACAGGTATAAGAGGAGGCAAGGCGCCGTAAGCCCTCCTATCCAGCAGACCAGAGTGTACAGTGTATGAACAGGCCTGCAGAATGACAACTGTGCCTTGTAAAAAAAAGTCCAAGTTTGTCCGGCATTCAGCACGGCCGCTGAACTTGGACTTTGGGGCAGATGAATTAAGCCTTAACAAGAGATAAATGCAAGAGTGATAAAGAGAGATAGATGTCCAGCCAATCACCTGCTAACTGCCATGTTACAGGCTGTGTTTGAAAAAAGTCAGTAAGAAGCTGATTGGCTGGACGTTTATCGCTCCTTATCACACTTGAATTTATCTCTTGTTAAGGCTTAATACATCTGCCCCTTTATGACATCCCGCACATGGGGCGAAATGTAATAGGCTGCGATTTTTGGACGAGTTCCAAAATCGCCAGAAATCGCACCTTTAAAAATCGCATTTTTTGACGCTAATTCGCATATGTAATGAGATGCGAATTAGAGGCAAAAAATGCGATTTGCCGCGATTTAGGTCGATTTTTAGTCCTGAAAATGTGCGCATTTTCAGTCCTGAAAATGTGCGCATTTTCATATATGCGATTTTGGTTGTAAAAAAAAAAAAAACGGCGTGCGGTCCCCCCCCTAAGCATAACCAGCCCCGGGCTCAAAAAGCCGGTGCTGGTATAATAAAATCAAAGGAACAATCAAGTTGGGGTTCCCTGGATTTTATAAAACCAGCACCAGGCTCAAGGTCCGGCGCTGGTTCCCAAAATACGGGGGACAAAATGACTAGGGGTCCCCCGTATTTTAAGAACCAGCACCGGACACAACCAGCCAGCAGGGTAATGCCACAGCCGGGGGAAACTTATTATATAAGCTCCCACGGCCAAAGCATTAACCCCCTGGCTGGTCAGCATGGGCAGGGGTCCTGGGGAAGTGGGGACCCCCCCAATGAAGGGGTCCCCCCCCTCCAGGACTTACCAGCCCATGCTGATAGTCCGGGGCTGTCCCCGATGCCCCTGGCCGGTGGGCATCGGGCTGATGACTTGTGTAAAAAAAAGAATGAAAACTATTGTTTTACACTGGCGAACTATGAGTCCCAGCAAGCCTACCCCGCATGCTGGGACTTGGGGAACCACAAGTCCCAGCATGCGGGGCATTAAAGGGCCCGCTGGCACTTGTAGTTCTGCAGTGAAAAAAATAGTGCACAAAATCACACTGACACCCTGTAAAATAAAACTTTAATACACACAAAACACACACACACTGATACTTACCTACCTTGAGCCCGTAGGTCGGTCCCTGGATCCTGGGTCTGTCCTCCGGGGCTCCAGGGCAGAAGAGTCCGGTTCCGGGGCCTTGGTCCTGGTTCCGGGGCTGGTCCTGGGGTTCCGGGGCTCCTGGCGTGAAGAATCCGGGGTCCGGGATCCGTAGTAGTCCCCAGGGGTACCTAAGGAGGCAAATCCTACTCACCTGCTCCCCGGCGGCGACCTCCGGTGACAGCGCTGCTCCAGACTGGTACCCGGCTTGAAGGACTTTGCCCGGCGCTGAGATATTTCCTCTTCGCCGTCTCTGCACAGAAAGATTTCTCGGCCAATCAGGAGCCGAGAAAGTCAGCTCCTGATTGGCCAGAAATCATTCTAACTAGAGACGCCGACGAAGTAACATCTCTGCTCTGGATGCGCTGAGATGTTACTTCGTCGGCGTCTCTAGTTAGAATGATTTCTGGCCAATCAGGAGCCGACTTTCTCGGCTCCTGATTGGCCGAGAAATCATTCTGTGCAGAGACGGCGAAGAGAAAACATCTCAGCGCCGGGCAAAGTCCTTCAAGCCGGGTACCAGTCTGGAGCAGCGCTGTCACCGGAGGTCGCCGCCGGGGAGCAGGTGAGTAGGATTTGCCTCCTTAGGTACCCCTGGGGACTACCACGGATCCCGGACCCCGGATTCTTCACGCCAGGAGCCCCGGAACCCCAGGACCAGCCCCGGAACCAGGACCAAGGCCCCGGAACCGGACTCTTCTGCCCTGGAGCCCCGGAGGACAGACCCAGGATCCAGGGACCGACCTACGGGCTCAAGGTAGGTAAGTATCAGTGTGTGTGTGTTTTGTGTGTATTAAAGTTTTATTTTACAGGGTGTCAGTGTGATTTTGTGCACTATTTTTTTCACTGCAGAACTACAAGTGCCAGCGGGCCCTTTAATGCCCCGCATGCTGGGACTTGTGGTTCCCCAAGTCCCAGCATGCGGGGTAGGCTTGCTGGGACTCATAGTTCGCCAGTGTAAAACAATAGTTTTCATTCTTTTTTTTACACAAGTCATCAGCCCGATGCCCACCGGCCAGGGGCATCGGGGACAGCCCCGGACTATCAGCATGGGCTGGTAAGTCCTGGAGGGGGAGGACCCCTTCATTGGGGGGGTCCCCACTTCCCCAGGACCCCTGCCCATGCTGACCAGCCAGGGGGTTAATGCTTTGGCCGCGGGAGCTTATATAATAAGTTTCCCCCGGCTGTGGCATTACCCTGCTGGCTGGTTGTGTCCGGTGCTGGTTCTTAAAATACGGGGGACCCCTAGTCATTTTGACCCCCGTATTTTGGGAACCAGCGCCGGACCTTGAGCCTGGTGCTGGTTTTATAAAATCCAGGGAACCCCAACTTGATTGTTCCTTTGATTTTATTATACCAGCACCGGCTTTTTAAGCCCGGGGCTGGTTATGCTTAGGAGGGGGGACCGCACGCCGTTTTTTTTCTTTTTTTTTTTTTAACTATTTTTTTACAACAGAACCATGCACAGATCTCAATGATCTGTGCATGTTTCTGATAAAAGCGCCAGGCAGAACCTGGTCTATTTTTTTTGCGATTTTTAGTAAGCTTTACTAAAAATCGAAACCCATTAAATATGCGACTTCTATCCTTTTTAATGGGAAAACATCTGGATGCGATTTTTAGTCTAACTAAAAATCGCACCTTTAAAAAATGCGATTTTTCCCGCAAATCGCACCCTATAAAATATGCGATTTTCGGGAAATGGGCGAAAACGGCATATTTTGCGGGAAAAATCGCAAAAAAAAAAAAAATCGCACCCTATTACATTTCGCCCATGGTCTCTCTCTGATGATGCAAAATCCCTGGTGGAAACAACCAATGTGTATATTTTTATTTAATTTGTATTTTATTACATTTAATCCTGAACATTTTGCAGGACACTGTGTATATGACTACATTACTATTATCCATGTTACTATGCTCTTTTTATGCTATGGCGAGACGTAAGCATACACACTTCTGTCTGGTGCAGATGCTACTGTTTTTGAGCTGAATGCATCTTAACATATGTACATAAATACTGTTGGAGAACAAATGCATCCTTCTCAAAACGAGACCTAAATGAGTACAAAATAAGTAATAGTAAAATGAACTCATGAAATAAAGGATTATATACTGTAAAGGTCATATTGGCAAATCCATATTAATCTTGCGCCTTCTAAACCAATTTCATTTCGAAGCTACATTACTACATTTTTTTAAAGTATTTATTTTCCTTCAACCATGCAAACATCATTTTGGACCATGAAATATAATTCACATTTTGCATAAAGATCATATTAAATTTACTTATTTAATATATATATATATATATTTTTTTTTTTCAAATTCTGTATAATTATGCAGGTCATTGATATTGTAATGTCTGCTATTTATTATAACCTACAGTATATTGGAAATTCGGGAAACTTGATTTTTGACGTTTAAAATGTGAATAGTTTAAACTATTCTTTTGAGCACTATATGATTAGAATGAAAATAACCTATTATTAACATTGTAAAATTCTAGAATGATTTCCATGAGGTTCTTATCCCTGAAATATAAATATTCAGGGTTTTTTATGCCATGTACACTTTCTTTTTAAATTTCTTAATAGTGTGTCTGTAATCACCAACTGCTCAGAGCCTGAAACTGGCACAATGGAATTAATCACCAAGTGCAAAGAACCAGGAACAATCACAGTGCCTATATTTACCAACTGCTCAGAACCAAGAACTAGTACAGTGCCTATACCCACCAAGTGCACAGAGCCAGGAACCAGCACAATGCCTATAATCACCAACTGCATACCTCCCAACTTCAAAAACATCCTGAGCGGGACTCCTGCCCCCACAAAGTGGCATGCTCCCAGTAAGGGGGTGTGGCCTTGCCAGAAGTGGGTGTAGCTTTGTGGGGATGATGCTCTTGTCAGGCCACACCATCGTGGGGCATGGCCAGTGCTCTGTGTTGTGCTAGACATACCCCCTGTCCCCAAGGACTCCACACTGCCCCCCTACCACGGGACACTGCCTGCCCCGGTTGGGACTTGTGACAGCCCCCAAAAAAGTGCTGTCCTACAAAAATCAGGACAGTTGAGAAGTACGCAACTGCACAGATCAAGGAACTAGCACTGCACAGAGACAGGAACTACTGTAGCAAGGGGCAAGGGACTGGTACATTAGTGCGCTACAATAAAACATAAGAATATATCCTGTCAAAAAATTCATTCATTTATTCAATTACCTCAATGAATTATTTGCTAATATGTATAATCTTTGCAGATCAAGAAGGCTTGTGAAACAGACCCTTAATAGAGACAATTAATCAGACATTGTACTCCTAGGTACTGATTAGTGTTAATAAAGAAGTACGCATACAAAGCTAAATCATCCCATTTAGGGCATGTAGGGTTATGTCCAGGTGTGATGATGGAGACAGAATAAAAAGGACAGATATGTAATGTGCAATAATCATTTTCATGCTTGCACCCATCATTTGCTTCTATACGGCTGCCCCAAAATATCAGTGCATATTGCCTAATGTTGTGCACCCACAGGACTAGCAGTCCACTTAGGGTCATCTGGATTTACTGTAGCTGCTCTCATGTCAAATACCATCAATCTATGCTGTGTGACTGATCTGCTGCTGCAATGTGACCCAATGGAATGTGACTGCTCTGTTGCTACTACACGACTGCATGCTACATGTCCTCATGACACATGATGGCTCTGCTGCTTCTACATGACCCCATGGTACATTACTGCCTTCCTGCTACTACATGACTCCACACAACACGATTGCCTCCCTGCCACTACTTGACATCGTCATACATGATAGCTCAGTTGCTGCTACATAGGAATGGCCATCTTTGCGATAGCCGTCAATGGTTGCCAACCACTCATCAAAGGTTGAAAACTATGACCATCAAAGGTTTTAACTATGGTCATCCATTTCTTTGACTGATTGTCCTCTGGGCCAATCAGAACCTGGGTACGGGGCTTCACAGGTGTCAGGGGTAGAGCTATGCTCTATGTCCCGGCCCCTTAGGAAAAATAAAACAAAAAAATATTGGTTATGCGGTGCCATCAATGAAGGGAACCCCCTCTACATGACCCTACCCCATGCAGCGGCTTCACCAGTCCATCATGTCATAGATTAGTGTTGGTAGCACCTATTTCGGGGAATCCCTGAGCTAACACTCCCCGATTTTACTGTTACATTCCCTAAGCTATGAGTGCGGGCGCAGGGAACATCAGGGAGGCGTTTATTTATTACTCTTAAGCATTTATTGGAAATACTACAATGAGACACCATCAAGATGATGATGCAGGTGACTGGTATAGCATTAGTACTTACTGTAGTAAGTGTGCGTCATCAGGCTGCAAGCATTCACAAGCAGTCCTGTGTATATACTCATTCTCATGGATAATACAATGGGCCTGATTCAGACCTGCTCACTAAGCAGCGCATTTTCGCTGCCTAGTGAGGTGTAAATGCCGCGCAAGTGAACTTCCGCCTTCCCGCCATTTGCATGAGAGGGGATGTGCACAGTTACACATCCCATCGCATGTGGGCAAAAAATCATTCAATGGTCGCTGATGTGCAAATAAAAGTCAGTCTAGGCTGTCTTTTATTTCTGACGGAGATGGGCGAAAGGGGTTGCGGGCGTCAAGTGATGTCAGCGCCCGCCCTGAGCAGGCATTGACCTGATTATCATGGGGATGCCCGAAAACCACTGAGCGTTCCTCTGCACCAGCCCCTTTCTGCCCCCTTCCCTCCCCAGCCCGAGTGAAGGCCTCGGCGAGTGTGATACTCACCAAGGGCATTCGCACATGTGCACGCGCAGAACCGCACCATTGTAAACAGCGCTGAATTCATCCCGACCCATCAAACCTGAATCAGGCCCAATTTGTGTGATTCTGCATACCCGCGTAATTGCGTCTTGTTGCGTGGATGTGTATTGTGTCAGCATTTTTTTCCAGCAAAGGCGTTCAGCTCAGCATCAACCGCAATACTTCTCACAGGGTTATCATTATGACTATACTCAGAGTAAGCAGGTTCTCACCTGAATGTAAAAGGATATGCTGTAATTGGATATTTAATGCTGCCCACTGAAGAATAAACATGCAAGTCAATCGGTGACTTGAGTCAGTCTGTCTCCTGTAATATGACAACATCTGGGGTGTAGGAACGTACAGTAGGGTGCAGTAGTGTTGTGATCACTGCGTCTGTTATCCTGAGAAATAAAACAGTTCATAGCTTCATCTAATGAAAACTATACCCTGAAGGACGGCATTAGTCCTGCCCTGCCAAATGCCCAATATTAATTCTTTCGCTTGCAGATCACTCAGCTTACAGTGCCTCTACGAACCAATGAAATGTGACCCGGTATATTTTACACGTATTATAACAATTTACATTTATCTCCACTATATAAAGAGGACAATCTCTGCTATTAAGCCCGCCTTTAAACTATACTGCGGCAGCCAAGCCATTGCAGTGTCAAGGGAGATCAATGTATTTGAAACCTCCACAGGAGAATTAATTAAACAAATTTCACTCTGCCAATTGTTTGTTATTTCTGCTGACCTCACCAAGTGGATTAATATTTAATTAGCCTGTAGGAGAAGTGGAAAGCACTTATTAACCTGCTCTGTCAATCTGTCAGGATGCCGCTTTCCGGACAGACGCGGCTAAGTGAGAGCCTTGGTTATTAAATCTACAACTTCTTCCTTGCTATTAAAATTGTAAATACAGTATTTGTTACCGTATAACTGTATTCTTTGTGCATTGGGGATCTGCACGGTACAACACAGATACTTGTATTGTAATATATATATGTTACTCCCACGGTTTACTCACGTGTGTGGCCTAGTTTAAGGCTGTGAGAGGGGTGTGTATAGAATCAGTGTAAGCTATTCCCCTTATAGCTCCTGCACCATGATTCTGTTCTATGAATGCATATATAACTGTCAGTGACTGTAAAACATGCCTTGTTTCAATCCAAATTGATGCGAGTATTATAGGAAATAGAACACCTCTTAGTGTAAATAAAAAGAATATTAAAAGACAGCTCAGCATTTCATGACCTTTGAGAAAGCATCTGGTGAACATATAAAATAGGGATATATTGTGCTTATACCATAGCTGTTATATCAAATTGCTTTAGAATCAGGGGGTAACAGACTGATTGCAAACAAATGGATCACAGACAAACACGCGCTCACATACATACACACACCGCACATACAGTATATATATATATATACGAGGGTGGATGAATAAGTCACCAAAACAAGTATAACCAAGCGCAGGGCACTAGTGATGGTCCCAGCTTCCGTTTATAAGGGATACTCAGCCCTCAGAAACACAAAAAAAACATACACACCAAGTAAACGGCGCTAATGGACCACACTATTTAGTATTCAAAAAATGTACAAATTTATTAAAAATACATAATACAATTTAAACAATACCACCGGCCGGTAGAGCTACCAAAAACTGTGCACAGTAATTTCTGACCATAAAAATGATAAAATAAAAGAAAAAAAGAGGGATAAGACTTCTTTCTTTAGGCTGCAGCATGTAGAAAAATATCAATGTTCCATTATTATTAATCTGGGATTGCCGATTTATGCTAAGGCATATAATGGTTTTTGAGGCTAGATGGCTTTATTTCTCTCCTATTATATCCACTTTAAACAGTCCCAGAAATCTTAAGAAACACTTTGGTGAACTTTGTTGTTAGATATATTTAGCAAGCGTGTTAGTCATTCACACATACAGGCTTATTAGCCTTTAGAATTGCTCCAAACTGTAAGTGCTCAGCCAATCAAGCAAAGCAGCGTTTTCTTGAAGAAAAAATAAATGATACTTATGCCTCCAAGCGAGTGCTTTCAAGCGAGTCCAGCGCTTCAATACCCACTATGGGGTGGGAGTTCTCTGACCTGAAGCGGGTCCCCAGCTGTTGGTCTTCCCTATAGTACAGCTCCTTTCTGGGACTCACAGCTCCGTCAGTTCTCCCCGGCTCACGTGGTAGTACTTGTTTGCGGAAGTCAAAGTGACGTTGGATGACGCGTTTCCCCGCCTGTTCCTAGTCAGCGGCTTCTGATGAAGCCGCTGACTAGGAACAGGCGGGGAAACGCGTCATCCAACGTCTGGGGACCCGCTGGGGACCCGCTGGGGACCCGCTTCAGGTCAGAGAACTCCCACCCCATAGTGGGTATTGAAGCGCTGGACTCGCTTGAAAGCACTCGCTTGGAGGCATAAGTATCATTTATTTTTTCTTCAAGAAAACGCTGCTTTGCTTGATTGGCTGAGCACTTACAGTTTGGAGCAATTCTAAAGGCTAATAAGCCTGTATGTGTGAATGACTAACACGCTTGCTAAATATATCTAACAACAAAGTTCACCAAAGTGTTTCTTAAGATTTCTGGGACTGTTTAAAGTGGATATAATAGGAGAGAAATAAAGCCATCTAGCCTCAAAAACCATTATATGCCTTAGCATAAATCGGCAATCCCAGATTAATAATAATGGAACATTGATATTTTTCTACATGCTGCAGCCTAAAGAAAGAAGTCTTATCCCTCTTTTTTTCTTTTATTTTATCATTTTTATGGTCAGAAATTACTGTGCACAGTTTTTGGTAGCTCTACCGGCCGGTGGTATTGTTTAAATTGTATTATGTATTTTTAATAAATTTGTACATTTTTTGAATACTAAATAGTGTGGTCCATTAGCGCCGTTTACTTGGTGTGGATGAATAAGTACCTGTGTTTGAAGACAGGTGGCGCTGCTGAGGACAGTTGGTATTACTATCGTGTACTACCATCTCTCAAACAATGCCATACCAAATTTCAGATTGATTCATAGGTTAGGTTTTTTTTTACCACCACAACAATGCACCAGCTCCCTCATCAGGAATTGTTGCGGCAAAATTGCAGGAATAGCCTGTTTTCAGGTAAGGGAACAAAAAGAAGTCGCAGGGAGCCAAGTTGGGCGAGTACGGTGGATCGTGCAATTCATGCAATTTGGCTGCAACAGTTCCGGATGAGGGAGCCTGGTGCATTGTCATGGTGGGGAAAAAAACTAACTTATGAAACAAACTGAAATTTGGTATGGCCTTGATGGTAGTAAATGATAGAATTGGGGCAGTACGGAATGTATAATGGTTAGCATTACTGCCTCACAGCACTGAGGTCATGGGTTCGATTCCCACCATGGCTCTTACTGTGCAGAGTTTGTATATTCTCCCTGTACTTGCGTGGGTTTCCTCTGGGTACTCTGGTTTCCTCCCACAATCCAAAAATATACTGGCTCCCAACAAATTAATTGGCTCCCAACAAATAATTAAACTAATTGGCTCCCAACAAATTAACCCTAGAATGTCTGTATGCGTGTATATGTGGTAGGGAATATAGATTGTAAGCTCCACTGGGGCAGGGACTGATGTGAATGTTCAAATATTCCCTGTAAAGCGCTGCGGAATATGTGTGGGCTATATAAGAAACTGCTAATAAATAAATAAATAATAGTAATACCAACTTATACACACACACAGACAAATAGGTCTGTTATGCTGAATGTATGCATTGTAGAGGAAAGATTTTGCGGAACATATACGACAATGTTCAGCGAACAACTGCGTTAGACATATAAAGGCATGTCGTAAGATATGCAGGACACATATTGTTATATGTCTGTGCTCTACTTGCGCACAAGTCTGTGCCTCTAGTTATCATTTACAAGCCCATAAAGGGAAAGCGAAACATAGAACATAGTGACAGGGTAACATTGTTTCAATCCATGTGATATGTTTTGCTGAGGGCTCATAGCAGTTAGCTGTGTTAAAGCCAATTTGTAAGACATGCTAGGTTACCATGGAAACTTCAAAGGATTTACTAAGGTGTTTGAAATTTAATTACATAACATGGATTTTGTCTTGCGAAGTCGCATTCAGTCGTTCAAATTAGAAATATTTCACAATATACAGAAGTAACAAAGAACGTCATACATGATACAAGCTAAAAACCAACATGTACAGTTTATTTTAAAATAACAAATATTGCATGCAAATATTTTGGTACTTGTTTCCTAGCACGGCCACCCCGATTTACATCGGGGTGGTCGTGTCGGAAAAATCGGGTCGATCGCATCGCATGCGATTTGGTCGCATGCGATGCGATCGTCGCGACCGACCGATTTTGGACCCGATTTTTTTTTTTAATTAAATGTAAATCGGGTCCCTGGGACCCGATTTTACATTGGATTCAATGTAAAATATTCCCAACCCCCCCAAATGTCACGGCGTACACCCCACCCCACGATAGACGCCAACCCGAAGCGTGGCGAGCGCAGCGAGCCCGCGAGGGGCGGCGGTGCGCGTCCTCCGACCTTTTCATTCCCCTACTATCCACGTCGGCGTGGAGTTGAGAATAGAATAGTGTGGCGAGCGCAGCGAGCCACCGAGCCCGAAGCATGGCGAGCGCAGCGAGCCCCACGAGGGGACGCGGATACCTTCACAGGTAAATGCGTCCCTTTGCGGACTTCACAGGTGTCCGCGTCGCCACGGACACCTGTGAAGCCCGCGAGGGGACGCGTATAACTGTGAAGGTATCCGCGTCCCCTCGCGGGGCTCGCTGCGCTCGCCACGCTTCAGGCTCGGTGGCTCGCTGCGCTCGCCACACTATTCTATTCTCAACTCCACGCCGACGTGGATAGTAGGGGAATGAAAAGGTCGGAGGACGCGCACCGCCGCCCCTCGCGGGCTCGCTGCGCTCGCCACGCTTCGGGTTGGCGTCTATCGTGGGGTGACGACGGGGACATCTAAAATGTGAAATGGGTCATATTGGCCCATTTCACATTTTTCAAATTTTTTCAGGATTTCAATGTTAAAAAATCTTTTAACATTGAAGCCTATGTAAAAATTGGGGGCATCGCGTCGGGACCTATGTTAATGGTCCCGACCGACGCGATGCCCCCGATATTTTACCTTTCCCGACACGATTTCAATGTTAAAATATTTTTTAACATTGAAGCCTATGGGGAAATCGCGGGCATTGCGTCGGTCGCGTCGGGACCATTGTTAACGGTCCCGACCGACGCGATGCCCCCGATATTTTATCCTAGCCGGCCAAATGGACCTGATTTCAAAGGAAATCGGGTCCATCTTATGGATCGTGTACCTTAACTAAAGGTACACGATCCATAAGATATGTGGCCGTGCTAGGAAACAAGTACCAATATTTTTACCAGTAAAAAATACTTGAAGAAAAATGTCACCGTTATACATGGTTGATATATTATTTTGCACTACTACCTCACTGCCCATACGTTCAATGCATAATCAAGACACTATTGGCCTGATTTAGCGGTGTGCCGATGTTAAGACATAATGTAACAGTATTTTTTTCTGTTGCACATTTGTGTGTCGGACCACGCATGCGATCAGATGCATGCACAGAGAATTAGTTGGCATTCCAGGAGGAGGCTTAACTGTTCATCATATGGGTGTGATATGGGAGTGTCTTGGTGAAAGTCGTTGCATTCACAGATAATCAACAGTGCATATACAATGATGAGTCAGAATGACCCACATTCCACTTACTGTATATTGTAACTTTGTTGGCCATCAACACTTTCTGTTGTAGGTCGCTGTCTCCCCAGTCACTGCTGTGCAGGTGTGAACGTGATACATCAGATCATTTGTGACTGCAGTGCAGGAAAAATGGCTGCCCCACTTGCAATGTGCATGAAAGAAGAGCAGTGTCCAGTAATTCATTTTCTGAGTTCTTCGGGTGTGTTTGGTGCCACATCTATCGAAGACTTTGGACCTTATTTTGATGTTCCCCTGCATGTTTGGGCATGGGCAGCCGCTTGGTGCGAGTGGGCCCGGCGAACTGCTTTTTCGCTGCCCCATTGGCACCTAGTAGTGTGGGTGGGAGGTGTGCGGCGGTGGCAACAGGCTGCCATGTGAATGATTGCCCCTTTTAAACCTGAGTTCAGCAGGCATCCCACATGGGAGCTGAACATGGAGGCTATTACATTTGGCCATCAATGTCTTTTAGCATTTTAATGGACTTAGTTGGCCCCTTATGAGGCATTCTCTAGACTTGTTGGGTTTGGGGGTAAATGTTGGAAACTATATCTGCCTTATGCCCCAATCCCTTTACATTAGTTTCAACCCCCCTTTACTATCACAAATGGTGCTAGGTAAGGATGCACCCTTACTTCATGGTTATTACCAGGCTCTTTGGTGATTCTAGATAGCCCACTTTTTTAAAAAGTAACCCAGTTATCCCAGGGGAGATGCCACATTAGTAAATTAAAAAATCATTCAATAATAAGAGGGGACTTTATTAAGATGGGAGTTCTATTTCACATGGGATGTTGCTATGGGCAACCAATCAGAATCTACTTATTTATTTAGCACCTTCTAGAAGATAATAGATAGTATGTGAATAGAACTCCAATCTTAGTATATTTCCCCGAAGTCTAGAGTCATGCAGTTTGTCAGAAAGGATTTGTGTCCACAAGGGAATGAGTTCAGTAGATTGGTCATGGACCTTCTTCGAATACAATGTATATAACTATCATGTCCCTCAGTAGAATACAAGTATATACAGTATAATATACAGTGTCACATTTACTGTACATCAACACTAGGCTGCAACATATTGTCAGATTCACACATTGGAAATCTGGATGGCCATACAGTCCTGGAGATCTACCAACAGTCCACGTTTTCCAGACCACCTAGCTGGTGCACAGGTGCAATCATTAATAACTGTCACATTTTTAAACATGTGCGTCATTCATTCCTAACCAACATATAATACAGATCCACATGTGGCCAGGAAAACATGAACCGTTGGTTGGTCTGGAGGACCGGTTAGGCCACACTGTTCTAAAGCAATACTTGAAAAGAGTGTGAATATGTCATATACAGTAGTCATAGTCAATGGGCTGATTAAATTGGGAGCAGGAAATGTAAAGAACCCTGCTATGAAGGGCTTTCCCTACAGCCTCAGGGGTTTTGCTATTCAATTAAAAGATGGAAAATGAAAGGCGAAAAGGAAAAATTTTTAAGAAAAATATTTTTCTTTTTCACACACCCTGATTTTTTTTATTTTTCTTAGAAACTGTATTTTATCGAAAAACAAATCAACCGGCCTTGCTCCAGTTAGCCTTATTCGTCAGTAAAAACCTTTCGAAGCAGTGTCTTCTCCCTCAGCCTTGTGATCCGGACTCCTGTGGCCTTGGTGATCACATATAAACACAGACGTTAGTAACTGCTTGCTGATGAATAGACACTGATACTTTTCAGGGCTTGCTCCTCATGTGTTGTGTTTTACAAGTGATTCCATATAATTGGACATGACAATCCTTACTTAAGAATGCATGTTAATATAGTGATCATTGTGCATTATCACCAATGCAGGGAGATAGCTCTGATGATCCCATTTAAACATACATTTCATTGATTTCCCCCCCAAGAATACAACTGCTACATAATGGGGGTAAGGTGCAATCATGGAGATTTCTGGAGCCAGGTAAATTGCTACTATTTCAAGAAAGTTTCCCGGACTATCAGCACATACCCTATAGCTCAGGGCTGGGCAACACCAGCCCGCCAGATGTTGATGAACTACACATCCCAGCATGCCTTGCATCAGTTTCAGCATGGCCACATAGCAAAACTAATGCAAAGCATCCTGGGATGTGTAGTTCATTAACATCTGGAGGGCCGGTGTTGCCCAGCCCTGCTATAGCTGAAGGTTACCTATTATATATTATTTTGAAGTCACCCTTACATGTATTTGTTTAATATATTCATTAATGATATTGGAAGTGACATAGGGCCTTATTCTAGTTCACTCTTTTTGACAAAATCCTTCTGAGATGGACAAAACCATGTGCACTGCAGGGGGACAGATGTAAAATGTGCAGAGAGAATTAGATTTGGGCGAGTTATTTTGTTTCTATGCAGGGTAAATACTGGCTGCTTTATTTTTACACTGCAATATAGATCTCACTTTGAAGTAAAACCCCACCCAAATTAAATTCTCTCTGCACAAGTTACATCTGCCCCACCTGCAGTGCACAAGGTTTTGTCCATCTAAGAAGGAATTTTTCAGAAAGAGTGACCTAGAATAAGGCCCATAGTGAGTAAAATTGCAATATTTGCGGACGACACAAAATTGAGTAAGGAAATTAACTCAGGAGAGGATGTAGAAACACTAAAAAGGGACAAAGAAACTGGAAAGGTGGGCGGAAAGGTGGAAAATGCAGTTTAACGTTGAAAAATGTAAAGTAATTCATTATGGGAACAAAAATAAACAAGCTACTTATAGGCTAAATTAAGTTATTATAGGGAATTCTGCTGTAGAGGAGGACTTGGGGGTCATCATAGGTGAAAAATTGGGCAATAGTGCACACTGCTCAAGTGCAGCAGCAGAAGCAAACCGGACACTGGCATGCATTAAAAGGGGTATGGATTCAAGGGATGCCAATGTGATAGTGCCTCTTTACAAGGCATTGGTGAGATCACACTTGGAATACTGTGTTCAGTTCTGGGCACCGCACCTTAAAATGGACGTAAATGAATTGGAACAGGTACAGAGAAGGGTGACTAAGCATGTAAAATGTCTCGAATCACTAGAATACAAAGATAGGTTCACCAGGCTGAATATGTTCTCACTGGAGAAATGGAGATTGAGGTGATATGATCAGTATGTTCAAATACAGGATTGGGAATCATATGGAACTGGGAGATGATTTGTTCACTAACAGGCCTATACTTAGGACACGCGGGCATGTACTGAGGCTCGAGGAAAATAAATTCCGTACTGAAGTAAGAAGAGGATTCTTCACCATAAGAACAGTAACACTCTGGAACTCATTGCCGGTGGGGGTGATTACAGCAACTACTGTTAACGAATCTAAATCAAAACTGGATGCATTTTTGTCCACTAAGGGAATCCTATAGATATGACTTACTTGAGTCAGTTACAAGTTAGATAGGTTGAACTCGATGGAGTAACGTCTTTTGCAGGGACGTGCGGTGAGGTTTGTGGTTGGTGAGGCACTGGCTTGGTGGAGCCAGCGCCGACAGGCTCTGTGGGGAGCGTTGGGTCCAGGTTGCTCATGCGCTAACAGGCAGGTGCGGTAGCTGCCCCCTGCATAAGCAGCAGTGACCAGAAAGGAACAGCTCCTGCCTGTCAGCGCTGAAAGAAGCAACCTGGACCCAGCGTTCGCCATCGCTGGCTCCACCAAGCCGCCTTGGCGTCTGCCTACATACATTTTTCAATAAAAATAAATAAATGCGGCCAAATGTAATAGCCTCTTAAGGGGCAGACTTGTTTGTGTATGTGTTGTGTATCTGTGTATTTGTGTAAAGTGACAGAGGTGTGTACTGTTTCTGTGTGATTGTGTAAAATAAGTGTGATTTTAAATGAAGTATATTGGCCCAATACTGTTTAAAAGAACCTCTGAGGCTAGTACATTAGGCAAATATACTTCATTTAAAAACACTTATTTTACACAAACACACAGAAACAGTACACACCTTCACCTCTATCACTTTACACAAACACACACCTCTGTCACTTTACACAAACACACACCTCTGTCACTTTACACAAATACACAGATACACACCTCTGTCACAACACAAGCACACACAAGTATGTCCCTTAACACCTGTGCCATAAAAAAAAAAGCACATTACCGTTGGTCCAGGCACTGCTTGCAAGCAGCCCAGACAGACCTCCAGCAGAGATCCAGAGCGTCCGGGGACAAGCACCCGGACACAAAATGAGAGCGGCGACGGGAGGCAGAATAGTGACACCGGACAGGAGAGGGGAGCGTGCGCCGGTGTCCACATAACAGCAGTAGCTGGGAACCGGCCCCAGCTCCGCCCGTTCCCCCGTCAATACAAGTCCCGCTCCCCCCGGCAATATGAGTCCCGCTCCCCCCAGCAATACAAGTCCCCGGCCCCCTGCAGTACAAGCCCCGCTCCCCCCGGCAACATGAGTCCCACTCCCCCCGGCAACATGAGTCCCACTCCCCCCGGCAACATGAGTACCCCCACCACCGGCAATAAAGTCCCGCTCCCCCCAGCAATACAAGTCCCCGGCCCCCAGCAGTACAAGTCCCGCCCCCCCCCCCCCCCCCCGCAATACAAGTCCCCCCGGAAAAACACTTATAAAAATTGCACTGTGACTGTGCTATAAACGGCGGGCACCTCACCTATAGAAGAGCTACGGTGACGGTCAGGGACCTGCTTTCTGTGTGTATGACAGCATGCCCTTGTCACTGAGACAGCATCACTGTGCCCAATCACTTCTGCCTCAGTGACAGGGGTGTGCTTTCATATAGGCAGAAAGCACGTCCCTGTCACCAAGGCACTGCTATAGGTGCCGCCTATATGTCCTTTCTAAATGAGCTTTTACAGCCCAGTGCTCAGACCTGCCCACTGCCCGCCCCTGTGTCTGTTGCTGTAATACAGACAGCGAGAGGCACCGCTCTTGATGCCTCATAAACTAATAAAAAAAAAAAAAAATTGGTAAAAATTATAATAACACAAAGCATATACTTATGACACATAATATGTGTCATAAGTATTTTCTTTGAATTGTATTATTATATTAATCATTAATGACAGGGGAGGCTCTGCCTCCCCTGCCTCCCCTGACTGCACGTCCCTGGTCTTTTGTCAGCCTTAATTACTATGTTACTATGTATCATCTGGCTGAACACCAGACACACCTTGAAAAAGCTCCCCAGTGGAGTGGAACGCCTCAGTGAATTTACTTGGGACAGACTGACCTAACTATTTTAAAGCTACCCATCATACTGCGGAGTGACATTTAAAGCCTCTGAAAAGTCCTTCACATTGAAAACCATCTTTGGACTGGGGACGTCTCCCCCCCCCCCCCCCCCTTTTTCTTCACATCATTGGGCTGCGAAAGACTACAGGGAGTTACATCCTCCAAAAAAGGCCACCTATTGGGACTCTCGACATCTGTTCCTACAGCCACCTATCAGTGAGGCAATCCAGTGATACTTAAAAGATCTCTGCATCATATCTACACCAGCTGGTTCATTAATACGGTACCGTATGGACAACTAAAGTCAGTCACTACCCATTTTTACCATTTTTAACTACATTTTTTTTAATATTTTTCTCTTTACCATCCCCCAATATTGGGTCTATAGCCATATCATTGGTTACCATCATGGTGGAGTATATTTTGTGATTTTATTCCTTATTTGTTTATATTTTATGATTAAAATTGTATTTTGTACTAGGCTACAAGTGTTTAATTGACCTATCCAGCGCAGTCACCCCTTTCTTCTTTCCATCATCTGCATTTGCCTGACTCTAAACACCCAGCAGATAGCCATATTCCAGCTGACTCATACTGTACCTAATTGACACCTGCTCTCTTTCAATCCCCGCAATCAGGCTATTTCTCAAGCCTGCTGCTCCCATCTCCACAACATATTTAAGAATGGCTTTTCCTCACCTATGGTGGTGCCACTAATATTCTATCCACACACTCATCAGCTCCTAGACTACTATAACCTCCTCCTCTCTGCCTTCCTTCTCTTTCGCCTCTCCCCAGTTCATTCTATGCTTTTACATAGAAATATAGAAGTTGATGGCAGATAAGAACCAGTTAGCATATCCAGTTGGCCCATTTTTAACCATTATGTTACATCAAACCCTATTTGATCCTTATTTCCTTGTAAGTTATCCCCACTGTTGCTGCTATAGCAGCTTCCTCTTCTATTAAGACTTTTCACAAGATTTTGGACAGTTTCTGTGAAAATGTTGCCAATTATTCCATAGAGCATTTATGAGGTCAGGCACTGATGTTGCAACAAGACCTGGCTCACAATCTCTGTTCCAGGGTTGAGATCAGGGCACTATGTAGACTAATCATGTCTTTATAGTCCTTGCTTTGTGCACTGGGGCACAGTCACGTTCAGTGATGCAAGTAAGATTTTTTTCTTGGTGGTACTGATAGCCTCCACCAAAAATGGGCGTGGCCATGTGTCATGAGGGGGCGTGGTCACACAAAGCTAGAGGAGTGACTAAATGACAATAGTAGCATGGCATCAGGAGACAAGGAATGAGAAACAGGGAATGACTGGGGATGGGTTGGCTCTTGCTTGGGGGAGAGCAGGACAGCTTGTGCTTACAATTGTGGAGAATGCTCTTCATGCTGTCAGCACCGCTGATGCCTGTCAGTGTGACAGGCTAAATCAGCAGTAGCCGATAGCTGCATCCATCACCAATCATAACGCTGGGTGGGCGGGCTGCGGATGCATTATATTTAGACTTAAAATAAAAATAGAATTGACAGTGGGTCAGGGAGTAAGTGGTACTGCGTACCTGCAACATATTTCTTACAGGTACTCCGTACCACGCCGTACCCCCTTACTTGCAGCACTGGTCACGTTGGAACAGAAAACGCCTTCCCCAAACTGTTGCCATAAAGTTAAAATCATAACACTCTTTAGCCCAAACCCTGAAAAAAGCCCCGTACCATTATCTGTCCTCCACTAAACTTCACAGTTGGTATAATGCTGTCAGACAGGTAACATTTCCCAGCATTGGCAAAACCCAGACTCACTCATCTTTAGTGGCCCCTGGCATGAAGGTTGTGGCCCTTCACCTGGGCCCACTCACAGTTGACATGATCTAACTAGCCCGAATAATAAAGACTGAAGACTTGATCCAGTGTATGCCAAGCTGAGTGGACTGGAACGAAGACCAATTATAAAAGTCAAGGAGTAGAAGTCTCTGGCTGAGTGGAATAACCTGAATAATAAGAACAGACAACAATTTTAACACAAAGAGCGGAAGAAATTCTTGATCCAAAGAATAACAGAAGAACTGGACCGGAGTTAAAGAATTAATGAAGAGCTTGATCCGGAGATCACCCTGATGAAGCTGAATATCAGCAAAACGCATTGGTTACTTACCTGTGCTATATCCACGTCCATCATCACCCTGCAAAGCTCATATACCATCTGTGTCCAACCAGCTCCAGGCGCATATCAGTGGAGGATTTTTAACACCACATTGGATCCAAGGGACCCCACCGGAAATTAATAACTTTGGGAGGAATGCCACCTCTTTAATACTGGAGTCATTCAGGTATCCTGCAATCCTGTGGATTACAAAAACATCCCCATTCAATTAAGAGCCCATTGGAACTAATAACGGGTGAATATCAATATGGATGTATGCACACCTCTGTTTTATTATTGACATGACATTGTCTATTTTTTAAGTTATTTTTTTAATAATAAATAATTACCTTTAATTTTAACACTGCACACTGTTTATTTTAGTGCAGCAATCTTGTATTTGTTTCTCTATATGTGGGTCTGACCCCCCACTTTCCTTTGCTGCAGCTTGGCTAAAAAGCTCATAAATCAGCGCCCCAAACGATACCTTTCTAACCAGGGGCGTAACTAACTATTTTGTGCCCCCCTGTCGCATGTTTTTTCGGCGCCCCCCCCACCCCTGCAAACACCTAACCTGCCCCCCCCCCCTTCTTACCCGTACCTGCACCCGCGGTCTGCGTCTCGCCCGGCTCTCTGCCGGGACCTGCCTGACCGTCACGGTCCCGGCCGGGTCCTGCTGCTACAATGAAAACTGACTCTTAGAAAATGGCTGCCCCCATACTGCAGACAGAAAACTGTCTGCAGTATGGGGGCAGCCATTTTCTAATTGTCAGTTTTCATTGCAGCAGGAGCTGGCCGGGACCGTGACGGTCAGGCAGGTCCCGGCAGAGAGCCAGGCGAGATGCAGACCGCGGTTAACTATAGCCCTGCAGCCCCCCGGCGGCGCCCCCAATTTCTCTGCGCCCGCCCACGGGGGCTGCGGAGCTATAGTTACGCCACTGTTTCTAACCCTCCTCTCAACTCGATCTGGAGAATAGCAAGGAATCTGCACCAGAACTGAAAAATTAATAAAGAACTTGATCCGGAGAATAACCAGGAATCTGGACCAGAGCTGAAAACTTAAGGAAGAACTTAATGTTGATCTGCAAGGATAATGCAGGAGCTCAGGATGCTGCATCTTGTGTCAGGAAGAAAGCGATGTACTGGTGACAGTTTGGAGCCAGAAACCTAACTTTAAACATCCTAGACTGTGTTGATTGGACAGTGATCTGCTAGGTGAATTAATATTGGCTGGCTTCAACAAGATGGCAGCACATGTCCATTGCCAGGATCTGTACACAGGAGCGGCAACAGAAATCTTGGGGCCCGGTACATGAACATCTCCGGGCCCCCTCCCAAAAAGAAAACCCTCTTAACATATATGCGCGTGTGTGTATTTGTCTATTTTGTTTTCTACTACTTCTGATAGATAGATATATAGATAGGAACTCTCTCCCCTCCCCCAAGGCACTTACCTGGTGAATTAAAAAGGTGGAGTATGCATTAAGCTGGTTCTCTGGACCTTTTTCCTGCACATCTTTCCCAGGCTCACATGCCTCTGTTAAGCTCCGCCCCTTTTTTCTGTACTCTCTATTTTTCCTGGAGAAGGAAACCCTGGCTTCTCATTGGTGGGTGGCGGCCATCTTTGTGTAGTCTGTATGGGGGCAGCCATCTTCTTTTAGCTCCTGCTGCATACTCAGCAGCATACATGAGCAGAGCCATCCTCTCACAAAAAGAGGGGGTGTTCACTGGCGCTGTACTTGTATCTAATCAGACAAATAAAATATAATAATAACAGAAGGTTTCCAACTGCTTCCTTTATTTCTCTCTTTTCTCCTGTCTGGTCGATAGATGCACCCACTGATTACTGACCTTGGGTCTGGGCCCTATGTACACATAGGGGTTTCTTTAACACCAAAATGATTGATGGTGCCGCCCTCAGACCTCTCCCAGTACGTGCATGTATCCACTTTCTAACAGGAAAAAACAACACACTGACCTGTTGTCAATGCCCTATGGGCACCAAAAGGTTTCTTTAAATTCTTCTATCTGGTTGATGGTTACACTGCCTTTGTTCACATCATAATGTGGTCACATGAAATGTAATTTACCAAGGGACAATTCCCTATGTTCACTAAACGGTATCTTTCAGGGATCACCACTCCAGATAGTAATTGCACTTAGTCCACTTCTCCACACGTAAAAAAGATTTATTTTGCCCAAATTCCAGTAAAAAGTCTTTAAAATAAAAGTCCATACAATACATATAGAGGGACCACACTCGCTCCTGGAAGTGGTGTGTGGATCAACTTTCCGGACAGAAGATCCTCCAACACAGCTACAGATGGAAATCAGCAATACTCCACAGGATGCTATATGTGGTCACCTCCAACACCAACGCGTTTCGGGCATCTAAGAGCCCTTTTTCAAGGTATGGCTGTGGAGGACACTGATCAGGTTTTTATACCTGCAGTGGCTCCCTGTTATCAAACAATTAAAAAAAATAATCCTAAATACCGGACTGGACCGTTTCTATAACAAACGTAAAAATTGATGCAATATCCTATAAAATACATACATATTCTACAATATACATTCATAGAAAATATACAATCATAAAAAATATATACAATCGCCGTTCTTAATTTATAATAACATACATTATTTATATATCAAAGAACCCCCCGGATTGATATGCCAGATTTTCAGTTCTGCCGGCCGTTCGTGGATGTATTCCCGCCGTTACAGCCGCTATCAGAGACATGAAGTGTCAGCCCGTCATACTTCCGCTCTGTGGAACGCAGACCTTCCAGCAAAGTGAGACGCAGATCGCGTGCGTGCTGTGTACGGTCCCGCTGACAACAGGGATATTGACATGGGGTTCCATATTTGTAATTTTAGCGTTATCCAGGCATCATAGAATAAAGATACAAAAGGGACACATATTAGTACACGATGTATGTTAAAATACTCTCCTAAAAAAACATGTTCCGATAATTAGTAGACTCATAGAAAACATTTGATCTCAAAACTTACATTTAGACCCCGTGGTTCAATAGTTTTCAGGATATACATGGTTTTCATTTCTAACTGTGATAGACGCTTATCTTTATCGTCAACTCTCCAGTTTTCTTTGATAGTTTTGATACCACAAAAACTAGCTATAGGGTTTGCATTACCGCCATGTACATCCCAAAAGTGTAGGGAAACATTGTGTGACTCCAACTTTTTTCTAATGTTACGACAATGTTCAGACATACGTATTTTTAACTGTCTAGTGGTTTTGCCAACGTACTGCTTCCCGCATGTACATTGGATGAGATACACACAGAACTTAGAATTACAAGTAATGAAATCCTCTATGTCATAGAGGGTATCAGTTTGCATAGATTTGTATTGTCTTACAATGCCAGTTTCACTCTTACAGGTACGGCACATCATACATGTCCCGCACCTAAAAAAACCTTTAGACTTAATGTAGTTGGTGGGACTGGGAGTATTAATGGCGCTCCTCACCAATTTATTTTTTTAATTCTCTGCTTTCCAATAAATAAAACTTGGTTTATGGTTAACATATTTCTGTATGATAGGGTCACTTCTTAAGACCCCCCAATGTTTTCTAAGGATACTTTCTACTTGTTTGGATTGGCTAGAGAATTTAGAGATGAAACACACCCCCATATCTTTCTTGCTTTTAGGTGCAGCTTGGATCCCTTCTTTTCTTTCTTTGACCAGTATAGCACCTTTGGATCTGGCCTCGTGCACCATAATTTTATTATATCCCTTACTTATGAATTGTTTCTCAAGTTTCTCTGCGTGATCTTGATAAATGTCCTCATCAGTGCAATTTCGACCAATCCTCTGAAATTGACTGTTGGGAATGCTTTTTAACCAATTGTTGTGATGGTTACTCTGAAAATCTATGAATGAGTTAGAATTCGTTGGTTTCTCATAGTTGCGGGTTTTAATGCTATCATTATGTACATATATAGTCAGATCAAGGACATTTACTTCAACCTCACTTATTTGAAAGGTGAGTTTGATGTTAACACTGTTGTTATTAAGGTGCTCACAAAAGTTTTTCAGGGATGCCTCAGGTCCCTGCCAAATAAACAAAATATCGTTGATATAACGACGATAGGACACCAGGCTGGCACCAAGGGTGGAGTTGCCCCATATGGACTGATCTTCCCACCATGCCATGAACAGATTGGCATAACTTGGTGCCAGCCTGGTGCCCATCGCGGTACCAGTTAGTTGTAAATAGAATTGGCCGTTAAACCAAAAATAATTGTTTTTTTAATATGAGTGCAATCCCCTCTCAAATAAAATTCTTTAAGGTCTTCCGGGATCTCTGCTTTTTCCAAGAAATAAGATACCGCCTGAATACCAATGGAATGCTCAATCATGGTATATAAAGACGTTACGTCTGATGTAACTAATATACACCCTGCAGTCCAATCCACGGTTTTTATCATATCGAGGGTGGCAATTGTATCCTTTAAATATGATCTAGTTTGTGCCACAAGAGGCTGCAACAGTGTATCAATGTAATGCGACAAATTAGATAAGATAGAATTGGTTCCCGCGACTATTGGTCTGCCGGGGGGTTTCTCACAGGACTTATGTATCTTCGGCAGAATGTAAATTACCGGTATTGATGGTGTTTTGATCTGTATATACTCACTAGCTGTAGTGGTGAAAGTACCTTTTGAAGTATACAGCTGTAGAAATACTTTTCTGAATGCTAGCCATAGGATTTCTTCTCAGTTTTTTATAAGTTCCCTCATCGGATAATTGTCTGATGATTTCCTGATTATAATCCTCAACCCCCATCACTACAATACTGCCACCTTTTTTTGAAGGTTTAATTACAATTTCGGTATTCTGCTGCAATGACTTAATGGCCAACCTTTCACCCTTACTTAGGTTTATATTTCTTACTGGTTTAAATTGGATTTTGTCTAAGTCATCCCTGACTAGACGTTCAAATGTTTCAACGAAACATCCCTTCTTATGAGTTGGGTAAAAAGTTTAGGCTTTTTTAAAGACTGAGTATCCCTCTGCCGGCACCTCCTCTGATTTTTCATTCTCATCGAAGAAACGTTTTAATGCGAGCTTGCGCACAAATTTTTGGAGATCCAAGTAAACATCGAATTTATCCACCCTATTTGAGGGTGCGAATTTGAGACCTCTTTCGAGGACTTTTTTCTCCTCATCCGTCAATACGTATTTACTTAGATTTATAATTTTAGTTTTGTGTGTCTCCTGTTCAAAGTCTCTACTGGTGCATTCGCCAGTATTAGGCCCATCTTTCTCTTCTCCACTATTTATTGTGGGATATTTTTTATTTTTGCTAAAGGGTTTCTTTTTCCTTTTTCCCCTTTTCCCTCTATTTCTGTTTCCATTTTTTATTGTCTGGGCCATCTCGGGCGTACTGCTCTGTCTAAAAAACGATCTTCTCAATTTAAACTGTCATCACTTATCCTGTCATAGTCATTGGTTATTCCCTCACCTTCTCTCCTCCAATTATTTCTTGACCTTCCCTCAGGGTGATATTGTTCCCTATTTTCCTTTTAGGTCCTTTTAAGTCTAGAGACATCCTCTGCCTGGCTTCCGCAGCTAGACAGCAATTACTTATAACAGGTGACAGGTAACCGGGGCCGGGGGAGGAGATCGCTCTGCATGTTTGTTGTCTGCTCGAAGCCAGTGGCGGAGCAGACAACATAATAAAAAAATTGCATTTTTTGTGCCCCTGATCATGGGGCCCCTCCGAACCTTGGGGCCTGGGTCAGATGTCCCCCTTGACCCCCCTGTCTGTACAGCACAAAGGGGAGACTCTGAAACTGACTGCTGCCAGGGAGAAAACCGGACAGTAGAGACTCCACTGCCCAGCTGCTAGAGAGAAGGGAAGCAATGTGGAAGAAACCACTAGATAGTCCAGACAGGTAAGTGCTGCGCCTATCAAGCCGTAACACAGAGCTTGGCATTGGACTTGGTGATGTGAAGCTTCCATGCAGCTGCTTTGCCATGGAAACCCATTCCATTAAGCTCCCACTGCACAATTTGTACTTAAACTAATGCCAGTGGGCTATGTAATCAGCATGGTGTTGGCGACTTTCACACACCATGCGCCTTAGCAATTGTTGACCCTGCTCTGTGATTTTACACGTCTTCTGCTTCATGGGTGGGTTACTGTTGTTCCTAAATTATTCCACTTTCTAATAATATCACTTGCAGTTAACCATGGAATATGCAGCAGGGATGAAATTTCACAAACCATCTTATTGCAAAGGTGGCATGCTATCACAGTACCACACAAAGGTGGCATCCGTTCACAGTACCTCACAAAGGTGGCATCTTATCACAGTACCACACTTGAAGTCACTGAACGATCCTGTATCACAAATGATTGCAAATGGAGACTGCATGGCTAGGTGCCTGATTTTATATACAGCTGTAACAACGAGTCTGACTGAAACACCTTAATTCAACCATTTACAGGTTTGGCCAAATACTTTTGACCATGTAGTGTAAAGGTGCATACACACTGTACAATTTTTTGACCAATTTCGTTGAAAGACATTTCCCTTGAACCCAGTGTCCTGGGCAAAAGATGTTAATGAAAGATATTGACGACAGATGAAAGACTGAATATCTAGCTACAGTTTATAGGCTTTTTTTGAAAGATATCCAAATTGAGCTGCATGCACAGTTGACGAACAATCTTGAAAATAGTAAAAAAAAATTGTAGGTGAAGTGATGTCGTTTTGGGGGGGGGGGGTATTTTCTGTTTATTTTTAATTGATTGTTTCTATATTTGTAAATATTGGAAAAGAAAAGTATGTATATATGATGTATATATTTGTATTTAAATGTTGCAATCTTTTTAATAAAAAAGCATTGACGAACAATCTTGATGAACAACTGGTCGCAAATGCACTCGTCGCAAATGCACTGAAAGACAAAAAAATTGTACAGTGTGTATGCACCTTAAGAGATCAGGTTAAACAAATAGAAGCAAAATGTTTAAGAAGAGAGACATTTCTTTGTGATGACTGCCATATTAATCATGCTATTAGTACACCTGTGTCAAAGTCCCTACACTACTGGGCCCAAGAAGACAACATAAAACATTGTTAGATTCTACTAGGACACCTACAGGAAAGCAAAACAACAAGTTTGCCTTGGGATGGCTACATATACAAAGGGAAGAATGAAGTTCTATGTATACCCTACTGTATGGCAGTAACACTGTGGTTGCACACTCCATGGATTAGTCTATGGATCATATAATAACAAATATAGAAAGCAGGAAATATTTCTGGTTTTATTTGATCTAGCTGTAAATTCCGACACGACAAAAGTCAAGTTGGGTGCACTGACAGCTCATTAGATAAATCCTCTTTAAGGCAATACGATTTCACACCCTATGGAACAAAAATAATTTCCTTACAGCTGGGTGGTCAAGGATGTTTACATACCTGTTCCACTTTCTCCTTTTACTCCATCACTTTCTTTAGCCATCTGTGCCGGATATTGATGTTGACCCAAGTCTTCCAAGGCTCCAGGAGGTGATGGAGTCAGCAAGTTCATGGCCTTGTTTCACAAACTCAACTGAAGTGAACAAGGCAGGAGATCTTCATATCCTCTGGGGATGTGCATGAGTGCTCGGGACTCCCTGCACACTAATTGTTTTACAGCATTAAATTAACAGAGCCCGCTCACTCGTGAACATTTTTTTAATCCAATGAATTATTCCCTATGCTTTAAATAGTTTGATTTTGCTCAAAAATTATATATATATATATATATATATATATATATATATATATATATGGCACTCTTCCGGACTTTACAAATATCAATAAATACACCACACTTTGGTATCGATTCCAACGTTTCAAATCTCTATTTGGATTTTTTGTCAGGGACGAAAAATCCAAATAGAGATTTGAAACATTGGAATCGATACCAAAGGGTGGTGTATTTATTGATATTTGTAAAGTCCGGAAGAGTACTGTCTGTTTCACGCTGTTATTTGAAAGTGATTTCTGGCTGAGATCCCTCCTGGAAAGGCACAAAGGCAATATCATTGGAAACTGGAGTGCCGGCCATTTGCGCTATATATATATATATATATATATTTTTTATTTATATATATATATGTATATATATATATAAATATATATATATATATATATATATATATATATATATATATAAATCCCGACGGTCAAAATACCAACAGCTATTGGCCGACTGTCAAAATCCCGTCAAGGTCAAAATCTCGACATGGTCAAAATACCGACATTTAAAATCCAGACAAGGTCAAAATCCCGACAAGGTAAAAAATACCGACATTTAAAATCCCGACAAGGTCAAAATACCGACATATAGAATGCAGACAGGTGAAAAAGTCAACATGACTTTTGGTCGACAGGTCGTGAGGTCAACATGGGTTTTTTCACTGTTTTTTAACCCGAATGTTGACACAATCAACATGGACACAGTTGGAAGTCAACCGCATCCCGTCACATCGCTCGCAATGCTTCGGGCACGGTGCCTCACTGCGCTCAGTACACTATTTTGTTCTCCCACCACGCCTTAGTGGATGGTAGGGCATGAAATACCGCCTGTCGGCACATGTCGGGTGAAAAAACCCATGTCGACCTTGTGACCTGTCGACCGAAAGTCATGTTGACATTTTCACCTGTCTACATTCTATATGTCAGTATTTTGACCTTGTCGGGATTTTAAATGTCGGTATTTTGACGGTATGTTTAGGAGTGTGTTGTAGAGGGAGGCAGAGCAGTGTTGAGATGAGAGACAATCAATGGCCTATGGTGCGTGTTATGAGAGATTTAATCATAGTCAAGCATGGTGTGAAGACAGGGCTGTGAATAAAGGGGGACACAGCACAATATCTCCAGCAGAGGGGAGACACACCAGGAAATACTTTACGATGGTGATATGGAATAAGTCAACATCTTGTCAGAACTTTATGAGTTTTCTATGATAGCAACACTAACAGAGGGTGTTGGAGCATATCATGTCTCAAGCCCAAGTCTCACCAAGAAAGAGGTTCCAGGCCTTTTCATGCGATGAGAGAGGACATAATCTGGAGCTACAGTAGAATAATATTATTACAAAGATTCTGTCCAATGGATGAGAGATGTATGAGCTCAAGAAAGAGAGCAGATAAATAATATTATTTAACATTATTTAAAATGTACTTATATACGCCAGCATGTTCACAATATACCTTTGAAAATGGGGGATCAGATTCATAAGGTACTGGCATTGGAGTTTTGGAATTCAGTGGGGGCTCCTTGCTATTCATAGAGATTGAGAGTTCCATCACAAATATAGCGGTGGTCAATCACGCACAGCAACGACAGAGCTGGCTTCGTGGGTACAGGTTGGATACGTTCTACTAGAAGCAGCTAACCAAAGTTTAAGTATAGGTTAAAGCTACTGTAAATACATACAACAAATCCACAAAGGTTGACATATACTTTAAGCACAGTTTCTATGTAAAAAACATTAATTTCAAAAATATCATCCATCTCGATAGCTATTGTTTTGATTGCATTTTGCGCACCAAGCCATATGTATATGTTAAGAAGCCCGAGTCCTATTATGCTGAAGCCAGGGTAATTGTCTTATATATTATACATCATATTATTCATTATATATAAGTGAAATCGCTCACATTGATTTATGTTCCTGCATTCTCGGCCCACACAAAACCAGAAGCCTAGAACACTTCATGATCTCAATACTTTTATATATTTAAGCCAACTAAGCAAAATTATTGCAATTCTGCATTGTTATATGATTTCCTTTGTTGGTTTCCACTGGTGTCAAGAGAAAGCCAGTATTATACAATATACTTTAATCAGCAAAATATCTGCAACACTTTATAAAAGTAGTAAAAAAATTAATAATCATTTGTTTTAAATGTGAGTTTATGCCTTCAAAAATGTAGAAAGCGTAATATATATATATATATATATATATATATATATACACATATAATATTCTACTACATTTAAATTTACTGTATCTCTACTCTTATTGTTTGCTTTTGCAAAATCCGTTAACCTAATTTCACTTGAAGAGGTCAGTAATCCTGAAAATTACATTTTTATGTGTGTTTCAGTATTTCAGCTGTGTTGAGTCAAAGATCATTAAATAAATTAAGTATGCACAATTGTAAGACTCAGTTAAAGCTCATGAGATATTAACCAAAAGTTAACAAATATTGATTTCTTAAAATGTAGCTGTTAAAAAAAAAAACCCCTTGTGTATATTTCAGTTATTGATTTATTAACGAGGACAGTGACACATATGCGTCACTGGGAAGTTCATCCATCAATAAAGGGAAAATAACACAGTGAAAGCGAGTGGGGTACAATAGTTCATAATCACTACTAGTATAATTTTGAACAATGAAACTCATACATTTATATACATTTTACTGACTTTAGTTCTTAAACGACCCACCACTGTTAGTAGGGTTTGATTTTTCTTGGTAATATGTTCTTGTGATTTACTGTGACAGTAAGTAATGTATATAAAAGAAAAACATCGCACATGATTTTATAATCTGATGTCATGAAATGATAGTACAGGTTGAATTTCGCATATTTGAAATGTTTGACAACAGTAGCATTTTGGATTTGGGATTTTTTTCCAGATTTTGGTACATAGGGATCCCTTTAAGATGGTAGGGATCCCTTTATAGTGCAGTACTTGAAGGTGGAGCTGGATCTGTCACTTGTTGGCATTGGAGGAGGGTCACAGAGAGTTCACCCTGTGGCTGCAGGGAACCAAAGTGGCGGTGAGTGTTGAGTGTTGCATGGAGATTGTAGAGGTATCGGCAGTGAGGCTTTGGAGGAACACCGGAGAGTCTGGAGGGAGGCCAGCAGGTGGCAACAAACAGGATAATATGTGTGAGGGGCAGTCTTGGGAACGCTATTTTACCCATCACATGATGTCATTGATGTCATTGTCATGTGCGGAATATGTGTGCACTATTAAAATGACTGTTAATAAATAAAATGTGATATGTCACCTAATAATATAATTTTTTTTTTATATTTTCATTTTTAGAACAGATATAAGAGACTCAACCTGTAGCAGGACATAATTGCCATTACTACTATTAGTAAAATATAATACTAAATGATAATATTAATAGTATTTTTTTAGCCACTTTTGGAAGTAGTCAATGAGACCTGATCATTGTCCACAATCACTTCCTTCAGTCAGTTCCCACATACACTCGACACTTATGTGTAATAACATATTTTATACAAGCTGTCAATAAAACAGGAAGGAGCTGGGGTCGTAAGATCATATGGCCACATACAGCCATACTGTTGCTTGTTGCCCATCAATACTGCAGTAATTTCCTGCGGTTTCTCCACTATACACTAGGTATGTGCAGATCCGAATTTACCCTGATCTCAAAACGGGATCTTATAGGCTATCAGCTGTCACATGTTTTGGCTCCAAAACATTTGACAGCTGGATAGCCAATAAGAGCCCATTTTGAGATCTGGGTAAATCCGGATCTGTACATCTCTACTATACACCAGTATTTATAAATAAACAGTTGTTTGCTGTCTGTTCTTATTGTGTGCATCTTGGCAACTGCACTGGACTATTTCTCTTCTTCTGTATAAGTATTTCTTGGTGTATGATCTTATTTTCCATTACTATTTATACAGTTTGAATGCGAGTTCTTACAGTATATAGCATATAACACCCTGCATCATTTCTGGCTAATACGCACCCACTTTGTAGACCTTTCAAGAACTTCCAAGAAGAGTCAGCATTGAGACAAGGAAAGTAAGCAGAAGTGGAGATCCCCTTATATCATTTTTAGCTTTTTAAAGGTCACTTTCATTATTCTTCTGTATGCAGTAGCAGCAAGGACTAACCTAATTGACAAAACTAAACATTCTCAAGGCTCAGCAACAAAGGGATTAAAGTGGACTTTTATCACCACATAAAGCTACAACGGTGTCTTTAAAACATTGTGTGGTATAAGACATTGTCTAGTTGACTATGCACTAAAATCAGCTGTAAGCTGCCACTTTCACTCTGCATCCCAATTCTCAGAAGCAGAGGCCATCAGTTTTTATTCTTTAGAAAAAGGTTGCTAGCCATCCCCAATTACTGTGTGTGTATATATATATATATATATATATATATATATATATATACACTGCTAAAAAAAAATGGAACGCTAACATAGCACATCCTAGGTCTGAATGAATTAAATATTCTTATTAAATACTTTGTTCTTTACATAGATGAATGTGTTGACAACAAAATCACACAAAAATTATCAATGGAAATCGAATTTATTAAACCATGGAGGTCTGGATTTGGAGCCCCCCCCTCAAAATTAAAGTGCAAAAACACACTACAGGCTGATCCAACTTTGATGTAATGTCCTTAAAACAAGTCAAAAATAGGCTCAGTAGTGTGTGTGGCCTCCACGAGGCCTGTATGACCTCCCTGCAATGCCTGGGCATGCTCCTGATGAGGTGGTGGATGGTCTCCTGAGGGATCTACTCCCAGACCTGGACTAAAGCATCCACCAACTCATGGACAGTCTGTGGTGCAACGTGGCGTTGGTGGATGGAGCCATGATGTCCCAGATGTGCTCAATTGGATTCAGGTGCTGGAGAACGGGCGGGCCAGTCCATAGCATCAATGCCTTCGTCTTGCAGGAACTGCTGACACACTCCAGCCACATGAGGTCTAGCATTGTCTTGCAATGGGTTCCTCAGCATATGGTCTCAGAAGGGGTCTGAGGATCTCATCTCACTACCTCCACTGCCAAACCGGTCATGCTGGAGGATGTTGCAGGCAGCAGAACATTCTCCTTGGCATCTCCTGACTCTGTCATGTCTGTCACTTGCTCAGTGTGAACCTACTTTTATCTGTGAAGAGCACAGGGTGCCAGTGGTGAATTTGCCAATCTTGGTGTTCTCTGGAAAATGCCAAACATCCTGCACGGTGTTGGGCTGTAAGCACAATCCCCACCTGTGGACGTCAGGCCCTCATACCACCCTCATGGAGTCTGTTTCTGACCATTTGCGTATAAACATGCACATTTGTTAGCTTGCTGGAGGTCATTTTGCAGGGCTCTGGCAGTACCCCTCCTGTTCCTCCTTGCTCAAAGGCGGAGGTAGCGTTGGGTTGCTGGCCTCCTACTGCCTCCTCCACTTCTCCTGATGTACTGGCCTGTCTCCTGGTAGCGCCTCCATGCTCTGGACACTACGCTGACAGACACAGCAAACCATCTTGCCACAGCTTGCATTAATGTGCCATCCTGGATGAGCGGCACTACCTTAGCCACTTGAGTGGGTTGTAGATTCCATCTCATGCTACCACTAGAGTGAAAGTACCGGCAGCTTTCAAATGTGACCAAAACATCAGTCAGAAAGCATAGGAGCTGAGAAGTGGTTTGTGGTCACCACCTGCAGAACAACTCCTTTATTGCGGGTGTCTTGCTAATTGCCTATAATTTCCACCTGTTTTCTACACCATTTGCACAACAGCATGCAAAATTGATTGTCAATCAGTGGACAGTTTGATTTCACAGAAGTGTGATTGACTTGGAGTTACATTGTGTTGTTTAAGTGTTCCCTTTATTTTTTTGAGCAGTGTATATTATATGTATTTTATTTGTACTATTACTGTAATAGTACAAATAAAATACATATAATATACACTGCTCAAAAAAATGTAATAGTATTACATATTTACATAGCTACATAGTAGGTAAGGTTGTAAAAAAGACTTGCGTCCATCAAGTTCAACCTAGGTTTTAACAGCTTATCCCTTGCTGTATAGTATGTTGTTAAAGATAGATTATGATTACTAATTGTACCCATGGATGTTATTAACCAGTAAATGTTTATCCATCCTTAATTTGAATGTATTTATTGTCTCTTTTGACACCACCTCCCCAGGAAGATCGTTCCAAAGTTTGACTGCTCTGACCGAAAATAAGTTTTTTTCTTCTAAAGAAACAAAGGGCAGTATTCAATGAGGAAAATTTGCTGTGTTTTATTGCGAATTTCTGCTTTTTTCGCGTTGGTCGGAGAATTTTGGTCTCAAAAAGCGAACAACCCTATTCAATGTGATATTTTCGCCGTCGGCGAACAGTGAATAATGGATGGTTCTCCATCTGATACTCGCTGCCAAGTGCCGTGTCTTGTCAATAGGATTTTGCATTGAGATTCGCCGTCACTCGCCATGAGTGTATTCAATTAGAAGACGGAGAATAAATTTCTAGGTTAATTTCTCCGTGCCTCTCCGTGTATCACTCGCCATCTTTTCATGGTGAAGTGGAATGTGAACTTTTAAAATAATGTTGTTTTTTCAAAATTTGGTGTAAAAAAATCAGGACTTTTATTCTGAGAAGGGGCATGCTATTTTTATTCATGTGCTTGCAGCACATGAATATATATTTAATAAAAAAAAAAAAACATTTACACAGCAGCCAGCAGGGGTCCGGGAGCCGAGAGCCGCTCATTAGATATTCATATATTCACTGCTCCCGATCATTACATATGCACGATCGGGTGCATTGAATACACGGTCCCCTGTTGGCTCTCCCGGGGGGCAGCCTGTGCTGCCTGGCTCCCGGGGAGCCCACCTCCCCCCCCACATATGTTCTGGGGCAGGCAGGGAGACTTCCATCTCCCTGCCTGCCGCCGTCCTCAGGGCGGCGAGTCTCAGTCACATTGAATACTGTGTAAAGTCCCGTGACGGAGAATCTCCAAACATGGAGAATCTCCGCAAAAACACGGCGAGAAAAAAAACTCTCGCCATGCATGGAGAATATTCTCATTGAATACTGCCTAAAGTCTTTTTTTTTACATTCCAAATCATAATTTATAGTGCACACTACATCTTACATTTATTATTATTATTATTATTATTATTATTATTATTATTATTATTATTATTATTGCACCATTTAAAAAAATGTGAATCTTTTTATTTGTCTCTTAAAATGTAGATTTTATAGTTTATGTATTACTGATTTCTCATGTTGATGTGTATTGTTTATAATGGATTGCCCATATGATCCTTTTTTTCTTTTTGTAATCCCCAATAATTGCTTTATTTATTAATAAAAACCACTGGAAAAAAATAGATTTGTTGCCAAGACATGTATATATACATATGAGTCAAAAATAACTAATATAACAAATTAATATAAAACTCTTTTTAAAACATCTTTTTAAATGACCATTTTTATTGAACCATAAAAGATCAGGAAATAGATTAGCCAAAAATAGAAGTACCGCTTTATATTACAGTTAACAAGAGAAGTAAAACATTTCTTCATTTCTATTTTTTGCCAGATAAGCAAAATTGTAACCCATTAAATAGAATTAAAAAAAATAGTTGGAACCTTTATTTGATGACAGGGAAAGCTATATTAATAACAGATTATGGTACGATCTAAGAGTATTTAATAATCATTTAATAGCCTTGATATGGTGACATCTTCCCTGGGCAAGCATGAAAATATATTGCATATATCATTGGGTTTTGGACTGATAGTTTCAAGTTATTTATATTACTGTATATTAGAATGATGCAGTCCGTATCTGCCTTACTGTGTTATACCCCCCACCAGAAAATGCAGGGACCCACCCAGGAATTTGGCCCAGCGATCATGCCGAGGCATTCCTGGGTTGGCCCCTTTCACACCAGAAAAGTCCCTGCATTTTCTGGTGTGGGAAGGAGGCAGGAAGGAGGCGGGGAGGAGGCAGGAGGCGGCCAGAAGGTGGGCAGGAGCTGGGATGGCGGTGGAGGTGGAGGACGATACTCACCCTTGCTGGTCTTTGGTGTAAGTCAGTGATCCACACAGGCGGTTGGCGCATCATCTGTGCCCGCCGCCTGTCCTGTCATCTGCACCCGCCACCTGTGTGGATCCCCGGCCTGACCACCTGCACCGTGGACCGGCAACCCGAGTTAGTACCCTCTACCCCTTTCACACCGGCCAGGACCCCGGGTTGAACCCTGGAACAACCCTGCTCCACTGCAGTGTTGAAATCCCGGCAAACTTTCCCCGGATTTCAGCCCGGGAACCTTACTAACCAGTGCTAGTCACAGATCCGGGCCCAACCTGGGAAATTAGGCTGGTGTGAAAGGGGTATTATTCTCATTCAAATAGCAATATATTGCCTTATTTTATATGATGACTTATGCTTTATTAAAATAATATTGAGAAAAAAATGCATAACCCCCCTCCCCCCAACTACAGTAATATGCATCAAAGCTAGGTTTTGCAATATGTCTGGTCTCTCTCTTCACATTGGATATATTTTCACTTTATACAGTATTTTACCGTCCACCATAAGTGTTATTTATAATTAAAGTACGATTTGTGTCAATCATACTCTGTACATGGTAAATATAAGGAGATCCAAATAAAGACAAGTCACATTAGCGGGATACACCATAGAACTGTATTTGTAGCCATGTGAAACTGACACATTTGTTTTGATTCCGCAGCCTCTCACTCCATATCCTGTATATTGTTTGATCACTCCAAATAATTTGAATAAAATGCATATTTGTATTCTATAATGCCGTTCCTCTTGTTTCCCTAGCTCTCAAAGCATTATTATATAATGAGTTATGGTTATAGTTCCATAGACAGAGGCTTTATTTAACAGCACAATCTAAAAATGCAGCAACAGGGTATTAATTATCTAAATAGTATATTACTGGAGAGCTTTGTTTTTGCGTAGAGTTTATTGATGGCCTCTAATTCTATCCAGATTTGATGAATGTTAAGAGCAGTCTAAGCTCCGATAAGATAAAACATACATATACCAAGCAGTATGATAACATAAAAACAGCAATTTGTGTTTCTTAATTTTTCATGAGGCAGAAACAAGAATAATAATTTATGAGCAATTTAATTATTTTTAAAGTGGACGTTTCACCATGAAAAATGAGTTTACATGGAACCAGTGACATCACTCAGACGCCACCTGACTTTTTGCACAAATGTCTATTTGATAGGCTACATTCCTATGAAGATATCTTAACCACAAAATTGGTTGTATTCACTCAGGGTTGTCAAGAGCAGCCACGGGCCCAGGTACTGATATGGGCATGGTCAAATCTGGGATGACATGGCCACGCCTCCTCAAACAAATAAAATGACAACTGCACAGGAAGCACCTGCAGTCGCACAGGGGAACATTTTTTTTTACTGCAGCAGTGGGCTAGGATAACTAGTACCAGCTCCCCTCTTCTCAGGTCTAAAAACACCTTTATTATGGGGGTCCCAATGAGCCACTCTTTGCAAAACTATTGCATACCTACAGTATCAACTTAAATCAGGTCAAATGATGCAATATCCACAAGTCTTCATCTGTGGTGGCCTTGCCAAATACTCTTCCAATTGGCCACTTCTGCTCCCATTTATACAATCAGTGGCAAACGCAGGATTTTCAGAAGGGGGTTTCAAGAGGGGCGGAGCAAAGCACGGAGATGGACACTTAGGTGACCCAGTATATGCCGGGTCAGTTAAAGTATTATAGATAGACCAAATGTATATAAATATTAATAATAATAATACAAAAAAAAAAAAAATATATATATATATATATATATATATAGCCAGTGGGACGGCGGCACTCCAAAGAAAAAACACCAGAGACAGGCTTAGGTAAACCGACGTTTCAAGACCGTCAGGTCTTTTTATCAAGGTGCAAAAGAGATAAGAAACAAGTGAGACATACCGTACATAAATACCTGAGAGACCCGTTCACGTCTCCTGCCGCAGCTCCCCGGGCGCCTAATGGTGACGTCATCACGTTGGAGCGTCACAGGAGACGCGAAGTGATCCTGTGCAAACACAAAGAAACAGTGAGCCAATAACAAATGTGTATGGGTAACCATAGCAATGGCACCCAAACAATAATAAACACGTATTTAAAAACAGCGAAGTTGACATATAAAATAGTAATAAGAAAACGGATGATGCTATCAATAATGCATTAACATAAGTATACAGGCTATGACTCTTTTGCTTACATAGCGGTATAAAGATATCTTCCCTCATATAAAATACATACATACATATATACATACAGGGGCGTCAACAGCAGTGTAGACCCCTGGGCATAGCAATGTATTGGGGCCCCTACCGATCCTCCAGCGGTAGGGGTGGGGGAAGCTTTGATGTCCCGCGGGTGGTAGGGGGTATTATATCAACCGCTCAGCATGTAGGGCCTGGATCAGTAATTCCACTAATTACCCCTTTCCTGCACAGATGGTGGGAGATGGGGTGGGAGAAGGGGGCATTGGGCTGAATGAAGGGGCCCTGATACATAACTTCCAGGGTGGTAGAGGATGTTTAATATGCAGAGGAGGGGTGTATAGTGGAGTGGGCTAATTATTCATAATTTTCTGGTGGAAGGACAGCTTGCTGGACTGCAGATATCTCCAGTTCCCAGAAATAGATTTATTTGATTTTAATGGAATTAAAAACTAGAGAATCCCACCTACCAAATGGTATTGGGGACTAGGGGATCAGAGTTCAGGAGGCAGAGCAATCTGCCCACGAGTATATAATACTACATACCAGGTGTGTGGAGCTGGAGCAGTAACCAGCTGCTGGCAGGCTGATAGCTCTGGTTCTGGGAAGAATAGAGACAAGCTGCTAGTGTCCATCAAAGGGGGAGAGTCCCAGCTTTATATATAGCCTCAGAAAAACTCTATGTCAGACAGAACCTGAAATATCTGACTGGGAATAACAATTAAAAGGCTTAGATGGGGACCACTGCTTTGAAGTCAGATATCTCCAGTTCCCAAGGGCCGATTTTTACAGTTCTTATATCCATGGAAAGAGGGGACCCTCAGCTTTCAGCTGAGGGCCCTTAGACTTCTGGGGGGGGTTTCTGGGTACTCAGAAACCCCCCCTGCGTGCGCTACTGACAATTCGGGTAATTGAAATTGTCCCAAGTATCCATTCCAATTTTTGAGCATGCTGATTTTTAGTTATATCAATAATTATTTTTTCTGCAACAATTTTTTTTAAATCCATTTTATTTAAGATCAATATACTGTACGTCATTTGAAGATAATAGTAAAGTCGTTGAAAGAAACATCATTAACCCCTTCAGTGGTAATCCCGAGAATTTTTCGGGCTATCCCTAAGTGCCCAGACTGGCAAGCCCGGAAAATTCTCGGGATTGCCACTGATCAGCACTGGCAGTGCTGCTTAGTTGATTGCTGTACTTGGCAGGCTTCAGCACTGCCTGGCTCCCTTTCCTTCACCGCACCTCCTCCTCTCCTCCCTGGCTGTTGTATGACAGCATACGGCGCCGGCTACTGACACGCCAGATGCCGGGGGCAGGGCTGAGTTGCCGGGGCAGGGCTGGGCAGCGGCTGACACAGTGTTTAGCGACGCTGCCCGGCTCCGGGAGACAGTGTGGTAGTTTTTTTTAGGTAGCGCTCCCCATAAAAAACTTGCGCAGTGGGGAGCACTTCCTTAAAATAAAACCACCACTGAAGGGGTTAATCCTTTGAAAGAGACAACAATATAATAATTATGAGAGAAACCATTTTGTCTCTTATTTTAGAATTATAATAGATGCTGGCACTCTATATTCTGTGCTCTTCTGTTAGTAAGTTTAGAACTGCTCCCACACTAAAACAGAGATAACATAGTAGGCCTCACAGCATAGGAATGTCTAAGGACCAACAGACGCCAAAAGAGGAGGGGGCGGGTGGGGACCCTAAAACAAAGATTCAGACTTTCTCATGTATTGATTATCTAAATATGATGTATGGAAACTGTACATGCATGTATCTGGGTTATAAATCCCTAGGCAAATAAATGAGAGACCAGGCATCTGTTGGACTCGCAAACCTGTGTGCGCACCTCACCTCTTTGGTGTCTTAGATCTGCGGTTGCCTGTACGGGAAGTGGGCGGGCAGTGGACATCCGCTGATGTCAGCTGCCCACCCCCGCCCCATCAACAAATTTCCATGGGAAAGCCTGCATTTTCATAGAAACGCCCATGAAACGCTGGATGTTCCCATAGGCGCGACCACAGCCCATCGCCCCACGTTCCCCACCTGCAGTGCTGTGTTCAAGTGGTCGGAGAATTATCAATTTTCCGTGGCCGCGTCCACAATGTGGCTGCACATGCACATAAATATTTATGCACATACACAGTCGTGAAACATCACTCCCCGCGTGTTAGATCAGAAACACCCCCATAGTACATGGACTCCTGTGTTTCTAATGGCCTGCCTACTCTTTATCACTGCAGGGTAAATAAGCATCAGGTGCTAGACCTTCATTTGACATGCCTCACTGTGCAACCCATTATCTCTATAGAACCCCTGTGACTGCATATAATCCAGTCTTCCGCATCCTGGGGTCTTGTCTTATACTTTTGTTCATACCTCTGTAACACCAAAAACCACACCCTTGAGTATCTCAGTGCTCAGTACCTCTTTCCAGAGATCTTCCTGACAGTTATGATTATGCCTGATGCTCACTTCAGGGTGGGGGCACCATCTGGGGTTTGGCAACTAAGGCCATACTTCCTTGCAGTTGTCCCTGTTGGACTGTATTTCTGTAAGTGGCATCAAAACAGCACTGATCATATAAGATCCAAAACGTTCCAATGGACCCCTGAAGTATTTTTCTAGTCTCAACACATATTTTTTGGATTTAATGAAGGCACCATACATGCTGCAATTTGGACAGCCAATCACGTCTTATTTACAATGAGCAACAGTATGTGTCTAATTCATAACAAATCTCTCCGATACTCAAGTCTTACTATCAAAACCACATTATATTTTTCCTGGCAGTTCGATCCAGGTCTTAAACAAAGGTCATATTTGGAAAATAAAAATACACAATTATCTGTACCCAATGTATGTCACACGATGAATGGAAATAACCAAAACAGTTCTTAGTTATATTGCAGCACCCCAGCCAGCAAACTTGTATTGCCAAAAGCTATATAACGCTATGCTTAAAGTGATAAATTAATTTACCTAGGAGGCGTAAAAAGAGTAATCAATTTAGATATGAATAAATTAAGACTTTAAATAAATGCATACCTAAAAATGTTTGCTATTACCCCCTGGGTAAATAAACTTACCACTTTAAGTATAGATTTGGAGCATACTGTGCATCAAATTGGCAGCACTGATGGAATTCTCTGGTTTCCTAAAAAGCTCAGACCAGCCTTGGCCTATGGACAATTCCCCGTAACCCCCCCCTTTCTAGTTTGTTTTACTGTAACTATTTGGGGCAGATATTGTGTAAGCATAGACTTAGCTTCCCACCCATCGCCTATGTTTTTTTTAATAAGAATTCATCTATTGTTCCCTCTGGGTAACAACAGCACTATGGCCTCCTTCTGCTAGGGGATTGATATAACTTGAATAACCACCCCGTGCCTCTTGGCCACTGTCTCATTCAAACGCCTCTGTGCTTATTCTATAGGTAATTATGGCAATATATCGGTTAGATTTAATTTCATACTAGCGCCACTCTCCTCTGAACCACATGAATAAGCTTGGGATTTGGACATTTCAACACCCACTGATGATGGAGGATGGTCAACCATTAGTTCTAGATTTGCCAAGGCTATTCAGGAACTTTGCTAGTCGGTCTTTACTGTGGTATTTAGTTGCAGACTAATGTTTATGTTCTGCAACATCCTGCTGGAGACAATGTAGGGAGGTGGGAACGTTCCTGCAAACTTGGCGGTCTTGGGCCTTTTTTTACATCATTACACCAAGTTTGCAATGTAATATCACAGTTAAATTAGTCTTAAATGTACCCACTGAATCTTCTATAGTGCTTCTAAGTGCACTAGTGCAGCCTATTGATAAATATGTACACATGTTTAATACTGCCAAATATTTCATAGCAAAGCACCTTCATAAGTGGGCTTTGGGCCCAAGTTTTTTATAATGTACTTGCAAAATAACTCCTTAGCCAATTTTCACATAGTATGGTCTTCGGGGTATCAATTGTCCACTATCTAGTCTCTGCTAACTTTTCCTCTTCTCCATTCCTTACTCTTTTTCTGCCCTTCAGTTCCCTTCATTATATGATTGTGTTTTTTGCCCCCTATACTCATAGGTGCCCTCCAGTATTTCACTTATAATTCCCCCCCACCACCACCACCACCACTTTTTTTTTTATGTCCATGTTATTAATTAATATTGTGTCTTACAAGCTACCATGTGTTTTTTTTTTCTACTGTATAATGAATGTCTGGTGGGTCCACAGCAGGTCTCCTGGGCCACCAGCTACATTTGATAGTCCAGAAGGGTGTCTTAATCTTTCTGAGCTTTCTGTGCAATGTTATTGTGCAGGTACTATGCTTAGCCTTTGTATTGGACTATTGTTAATGTACACTCAATAAACAAAATAAAAACTTTCTGTTCTAATCACTCCTTTAGATTTGACTTAACTACCAGTGATTGGGCTGCCCATTGACCAATGTTCCATTGATTAAAACTAAGGGCCTGATTCAGACCTGTTCACTACACTGTGTCTAACCGCAGCATAGCGAACAAGTAAATGCCACCCACCTCCTGGCCGATCATATCTTGCGGGGCTTGTCTATTTGTCTATGCAGTGTGAGTCACCACTGAGTAGAAATAGAATATCCTGCAATAACTATAACTGGAACAGCAGCGGTAAGTATTACCCCGGCGTTGGAAGCACTTATACAAATAACATCTTGCTTGTTAGGCTGTCCTAACAAATGTTCTACACACATATTTAGATGCTCTCCTGCCTTTTAATAAATTATCAGGCAGTTAGGTTAGACACCTGATACAGCCAGACAAATAATCAATAGAAATTCTCCGCTTCTGTGTTTCAGTGTTGCTGTCAAACGTTTAGGTCTGAAAGATAAACAGCTTTCTCTGTGAATGTATAGCTGTTATTAATGAACTAGATGTAACAATTACCCCCCCAATAATATCAATATCTACCTATGACAGTTTATACAAAATAGTCTACGAATTATGGGATAATTACCGAAAGAGTCACATTTATCAAACAGCTAGATGAAGGATTTTATTTCATTGCTATTGTAAAGCACAACGGAATCTGCTGCGCTATATAAGAAACTGTAAATAAATAAATAATAAATAAATTACATGAATTTCAACGCAGAGAGCTGATTGGATTGTGGGAAATATGTGATCACTAGAAACTTCTGCAAGCCTTGAGGTTTGAGGCAACTTGTATTATATGTTTTGTGTGGCCGTTCAGAATCTTCCATGCCATATAACTTATATGCAGCAGCCAATCATCAACACTAATTCCAAGTCAATACGTTTAGGCTCTGAGCATTTCTAGCAGTATAAACTAAAGGTTCTCATGTAGTAGTTATCAATTGAAATCTTTTTATTTTAGCTGGTTGAAGGAGAATTACAGTTTGAATAGAACTGAACCGAGAGGTATGCTGGGCCCGGGTAAAATGTTGGGGGCGTGGCCTAATCGCGGGAGGCGTGACCACCTCCCGCAATGCCCCCAAAATGTTTAGGGTGGATGAAAAAACACTCTAAAGTCATCCCTCGACCCCCCCCCCCACCTCAGCAGCAGAACACACCTACAGCATGTGCTGTGCTGACAGCAGGCTCAGCATGAGCTCTCATGCTGTCAGTGAGACGCTTATGCTGAGCCTGCTGTCAGCACAGCACATGCTGTAGGTGTGTGCTGCTGCTGCCCGGCAGGGACAGAGGGGGAAGGTATGGGGGGGGGGGGGCGTTGGACCAGGACCCCTGCCGGGCCCCTCCAGTAAGCCTGGGCCCAGGAAATTAGTACCCACCCCCCTCTCAGCAGCCATGCTCCCAGTTACATCACTGACCTAATCTCCCTTTACACTCCCTGCCCTGTTCGCTCAACTAATACACTCCACCTCCTGCCAACGGATTACTTCCTCCCATATCCAGAGCTGGTGCAATGGTTCTTGGCCACTCTAGGCAAACCTTCTGCCTACTGCCCCCCCCCCCACCACCACTAATTACTTGCTTCCCTGGTCAGTCAGGTGAAAGTGCATAGGCGACCTTTTTTATACGATTCCCAGCCACCTAATCGCATTGAGTACAACAAGGATGTATCTCTCAGAGACATCCATATTTATACGCTGGGCACACTCAGAGGTACCCCTTTCCAGTTCCTGGTACCCTGCACAGCTGCCTGTCTGTCTTTTGTACATAAATAGCCATACACTTCCTTATTTACATATATATATACTGTATATAGATAGATCTATATATATATATCTATATGTATATCACATGGAGCTTAACCCTCCATGTGGCCTGACCCTAAACCTCCTCACTAGTGCCTACACATAACCCATGCACCTTTTTGTATTATTATTATTATCATTTATTTATATGGTGCCACGACCCACGAGGGTTCCGCAGCACCTGACAATACATAGATGAGCAAAAGAAAAAAACAAGAAAATAGTGATTAACAGGACAAATGCAAATTAGGACAAGTAAATGGTAAATAAAAGACAGTTGCAGCAGCGGACACTGAGGCAATTATAACAGTGGCAGAGATATATTCTAAGAAAAGCACATGAGGAGAGAGGGTCCTGCTCATTAGAGCTTACATTCTATAGCCTGCAGCTTCAGCCTAAACCTAACCTACTTCCCACAGCCTAACCCTAACCTCCTCCTCCTCGCATTCTAATCCTAAATCCCCAAATTAGTCCCTAACGGTATTCCTTTTCCTCCACATACTCACCGATTGGGATACCAGCTGTGGATATTCGGGCACCGGTCTTCTGAAGGCAGTCAGAATGCTGGTGTTAGTATACTGAACACCAGCATCTGCAATATATATATATATATATATATATATATATATATATATATATAGGTGAAGTGGCCCAGCACTCTCCCAACAGCTTGATGTACCCCACGTGCCTTCTGGAATGCAGCAAATGGAAAAACAAGCAGCAGCACTGAAAAGGGATTTTTCAAAATGTGTATTGAAATAGGCAATCAACATTTCGGGGCTGGGATGCCCCTTTGTCAAGGAGCATGGGCCTTAAGAGAAAGAAAAGCACAATAGAGCTTTATTTTTACACTGCAATTTAGATTTCAGTTTGAACACACCCCAACCAAATGTTACCAAACTTACTTTGGTGTGCTAGCCTATCTGCTCTATTCCCAGATGGGATACTACTAGTGTAAATACTTGTTTTCTATTTTTCCTGACTGACACCCTACCAAAATGGAGAGTGATAAATGTCCAGCCGATCAGCTCCTGCCTGACATTTTTCAAACACAGCCTGTAACGTGACAAGTAGGAGCTGATTGGATTGAATGTTGCAGTTGTGAAGTTTGAAGTTTTTATTAGCTAATGGTGGCTTAGTGGTTTGGCATCCCTTAACCCTTTGAGTGACAACGATGCTGTGAGGAAGCCTCAAAATATCTGCTTAGTATGCCAGCCTCGCTCACAGCGAATGTTGGCTGTTTATCACTCTCCATTTGATCACTTTTGAAGCTTAGAGAATGTGGCCCAAGGTCTAATATTATGAATGTGAGGTGCATTAATGGGCCGTTACTTCCCTAATGGAGGCTGCTTCACCACCTTGTCGGGCGTATAGTCAGTCAATGGTTAAGTTGGATACCTGTGTTGTGTTTTTGTTAGCTTTATGCACTCTTAGGTGGTATACACCTGCAATGCATAATGTGGTTGATGTTTGCACATTGATGGATTGCTTTGGTTTCTAGCTGTCCTTTCATTGGAACATTATAGTTTCTCTTTTATTAATTGTTTTAATTAAATAGCTAATCCTCTTTGCTAAACTTTCTCCAAGTCTTTATTTGTTAGTTTAAGTAGTACTGGTTTAACTTGACAATGCACATAGCATGATGATTAGCCAAAAAGGTTTAGACAAAAAGCAACAGAGAGTTAATCAATGAATCTATGAAGGTCTTTGGCTCAGCCTATAGATCATCCTAGCAAACTAGGCAGGACATCATGGCAGTATAAAAAAGGGGGTGGACCTTAACTCCTTCATGGAGAAAACTCTATCTCCTGAAGAGTGTATGGGCTTTCGGGGGTTATTCACATCCATTCGCATCAGCGATGGTGTGCGTCTGCTAGGTGTGCGTTGCCACCTCTCCCGGATTTCCGGGATTCTCCCGTTTTGGGTGGCAACCCTCAAGGAGGCTTTTCCAGTCTCCCGGATTCCGGAATTCTCCCAGAATCCGGGTATCTGAAAAAGCTTCCAGCCCTCCATCCTATACCCAGTGGCCAGTACCCTCGCTGCGTCCCCTGTCCGCCGCTGCGGCTGCCTCCGCAGCCTGACGCTCACCAGATGATGATGTCATCATCTCGCGAGTCTGTCCTACAGGCCCGCCGCCGCTCGCCCACCGCACAGGCACCGATATGTGAGTGACCCTCCGCCCTCCTACTGTCAGATGAGTCCACGGTCCCCACTCTCCTGGCCCCCCGCTCTGCCGGCCAGCAGCTTTTCTCCCCACGGCTATACCTCCAGCGTTCCCCGGCCGACAGCTACCCTCAGTCAACGCAGCTGTACCTCCAGCCCAGGACTATTTTTCAGTCGGAACGGCCCGGAACGCCGTTCCTGAAGCTCAAATTAAAAATGATGTAATCAGGAACGGCGTTCCGGAACCTGCTCCAGGCCGCCCGGCATAGCCTGCCCGCTCCCTGCTCCCCGCTCCCTGTCAGTGTCCGCCCGCCCCATGTATCAGGACACCCGCCGTCAGCTCCGGCTGCCCTTGACTTCCTTCCCCTGCACACACAGAGACAGACGCTAGAAGTCATAGTTCACCTCTAGCGTCTGACAGGTAGCACAGCTCTGCGACTTCCTGGTAACGCTGCAGAGCTGTGCTTCCTGTCAGACGCTGGATGTGAAAAATGACTTCTAGTGTCTGTCTCTCTGTGCGCAGGGGAAGACAGGGTAAGGCAGGGGCAGAAGCAGCAGCTGTCAGGCGGGTGGGCACATACAGTATTAACCCCTTGGCAACGAGCTGGAACCCGTGGCAATGGAATATAACCCCCCTTGGCAACGAGCAAAAAATATTAACCCCTTAAATGAATAAGCAACCCATGGCAATGGACATTAACCGCCCCCCCCCGCCCCCCCCCCCCCCCCCCTTGGCAACAAGCAAGAAGCCCTGGCAATGAGCATTAACCCCCCTTGGCAACGAGCAAGAACCCCTGGCAACCCCTGTTCTGGAAGGAGGAGATGGAGCTGACCCTGGTGGGGCTGCAGTACTCCGGTAAGACCACCTTTGTGAACGTGATTGCGGTAAGAGATGGGGGCAGCAGGAGGCCCGGCCAGGGAGTGGGGTTCAGGGATGGCGTGTAATTACAGCTGTACCACTGGGATTATTTCACGGTGTGGGGCATATGTATAATGGGCATCACGGTGTGGGGCATATGTATAATGGAGCATCACGGTGTGGTATATGTATAATGGAGCATCACGGTGTGTGGCATATGTATAATGGAGCATCACGGTGTGTGGCATATGTATAATGGGCATCTCTGTGTGTGGCATATGTATAATGGCCATCACTGTGTGTGGCATATGTATAATGGCCATCACGGTGTGGGACATATGTGTAATGGGCATCACGGTGTGTGGCATATGTATAATGGAGCATCACGGTGTGCGGCATATGTATAATGGAGCATCACGGTGTGTGGCGTATGTATAATGGGCATCTCTGTGTGTGGCATATGTATAATGGCCATCACTGTGTGTGGCATATGTATAATGGCCATCACGGTGTGGGACATATGTGTAATGGGCATCACGGTGTGTGGCATATGTATAATGGAGCATCACGGTGTGTGGCGTATGTATAATGGGCATCTCTGTGTGTGGCATATGTATAATGGCCATCACTGTGTGTGGCATATGTATAATGGCCATCACAGTGTGTGACATATGTATAATGGGCATCATGATGTGTGGAATATGTATAATGGAGCATTATGGTGTGTGGCATATGTATAATAAGCGTTACGGTGTGTGGCATATGTATATATATGTTGCAAAACCGCATTATAAAGTAGACTTTTCCTGTAATGCTGTGCCCCTTGCAGTGAGGCTACACCCCTGTTTTTTGGGCACGCGCCTTTGGCGTATATTCTCCACTTTGCTGCTGGGGATTGTTATGTTACTGCCACTGTTGGGTGTAATTATATGTTTTTTTTAACCGTAATGCCCCGCCCCGTTTGTAGCTCCTCCCACATCACCGCCCACTTTCTGCCCCCGCCCACAGTTCCTGAACCTATTTTCTTACAAAAATAGCACTGCTCCAACCAGCAACTTCCCACCCGTAGCTGTACCTCTGGACCCCCGCTCCACTCCCTGTGTGTCACCATTCCCCCACTCCTATCCTCCCTGAGGTTGTGTCACCACTTCCCGCTCCCTGTACCTCCAGTGACCCCTGCGCCCTCCTTCATACCAGCAAATGGTGTCTCAGACTCTGTTTTGCCTCCACCCTTCCCCTCTTTCCACCTGGCAATAGTGTTTGCATACCCCTACTTTAAAATTCCCATTTCCAGCACTGTGTGTATATATATATATATATATATATATATATATATATATATATATATATATATGAACACAAAATCTCTAAAATTGCGCTATGATATTACACTTTATATCGGTCGCTGCTGACACTCAATCCCCTACTAGCTGGGACTGTAAACACCTTCAATACCAATTAATAGTGTCTTCAGCGCCCTATTCTTGTAATGTCCATATAACATACACAGTAAAACAATAAAATCGAATAAACTTCTGAAGTGGTTCTTTTGAAGAAATTTTTCTTTTTATTTTGAAACCGTGATCAGTACCCAATGCGTTTCGCCTTGATAAGAAGCTTCATCAGGGGTTTGTGATCTCTAAAAGTATAATATACATACAATCACATTTTAGGACATTACATAAATAAAAATATTTTACATAAAAGATCATTAATACCGGTCCTCGTTCCCAGTTTGTGCACGCTATTCGTAGCCGCTCAGCCGGTAAGACACTTGTTCACATTACTAACTTTGTTACTTCACTTGCAAATAACCTCATCAAAAGGCCAGATGGGGCCTTGAAACGTTGTCGTCTGAATATGCTATTTTTCTAATACAAGTATCCACTGTGAACACCGTCTCCGAGTGCCGCCTATTTCTTCCAGGTGATCCTGGTAACAATACGGCTCTATATTTATGAGGAAGGCACCGGGGCACCTTACTATATTCTCCGTAAGTGCCAAACAAATCTCCGGAGTGAAGTAAGTGGAGTAAGCATCTACACTCCCCTACTGCGGATTTTACTACTATTTTTTACACAGTGTGAGAAAGGAAGTCCCTACCTCCAAGCTTGTAGGTTACATCCACATTTCTGGATCTCACCCCTTGGGCTATATGTACCTTCCTGTTCATCTCTGAAGGAAGTGTCTCTGGATACCCAACCTTGGATTTTTATCCTTGGCTTTATTCTTCGTCCCTACCCATTCTGATTTTAACTGACTGTACGTGTAAAGGAAAATTGTCCATTACTGCCATTGTTCTCTGGATTTCTGGCCCGTATTAGGCCATGCCATGCCCCTGATGAAGTCGTGTAGACGAAACGCGTTGGGCTTCCAATAAAGCATTGCTTTTTATATTCGAGGTCCTCGGTTTCATTTCTTAAGTTTACGAATACTCCGTCTGAATAAAAGTGACTCCAGGATCACATCTATTTGGGACTTTTAGTTTGTGGCTAAGTGGTATCACTTGAGCGCACTCTGGACACCCCCATCCGTGTATTCTTTTTTTCTGTCTCTCACTAACAGGAGAGTCGAAAGACCGTATCTAGCGCAATTCCTGACCATATTGTTTGTTATATATATATATATATATATATATATATATATATATATATTATGTTATTGGACGCTGCTGATCCCAACATTGCTACTAAATTGCAGATCCCGATTTATTCACAGAAGCTGTTTTCAAGTGTGAACACAGTTCTACATTCATAGGCGTGCGCACGGGGGGTGCCAGGGGTGCACAGGCACCTCCTAATGACGCTCCCCTCGCTGCTGCCGCCTCCTTCACTTTAAAACGCTGGCCGGAAGCTATACCCCGCTCTGCGCCTCCTTTCCCCCCCTCCGCACGGCACCACCATCCGTCCTCCGCCAGGCCGGCAGCTTTTTCCTCCCTTCACCGGGCAGCAGGAGGGTCGCCTCCTTCCCCCCCCTCCGCCCGGCACCTCCATCCCTCCTGCGCCAGTCCGTCACCGGCAGCTTTTTTCCCCTTTCGCTGGGCAGCAGGAGGGCCGTCCCCCTTCCACCCGGCTCCTCCTTCCCTCTTCTGCCTGACAGCGGCAGCTCAGTCCCCATGGCAGTGCTCTCCCCTCCCTCCGCAGGCTCAAGGCAGCTCTGACCCATATACATGCCACTGTGTATATGGGACAGAGCTGTGTATATAGCACTATGTGGGCATTACATTGCATGGCAGTACGGGGGCATTATGTGTGTGCCATTACAGGGGGAATTATGCATGTGGCACTACAGGGGTATTATGTGTGGGGTGCAGTATGTCTATGGCACTATTGGGGCATTGTGTTTGACATGAAAGGATTAGCATTATGTGTGTGGCACTAGAGGGAGCATTATGTGTATGGCACTACGGGGGGCATTATGCATGTGACACTATGGGTGGCATTATGCATGTGGCACTATGGAGGGCATTATGCGTGTGGCACTACGGGGGCATTATGTATATAGAACTAAGGGGGGCATTATATGTGGGCAATAAGCATGTAATCCCCCCAGACATTGAGCATGTAATCCCCCAGGCAACGAGCATGTATTACCCCTGGGCAGCGAGCATGTAATCCCTCCTGGCAATGAGCATGCAACTACCACTGGCAACGAGCATGTAGTCCCTGTGGCAATGAGCATGCAACCCCCCCACGGTCATGTCAAGGAGCATGTATGTAAACCCTGCAAAGAAGAATTTAAACCCTGGCATCGAACATGTAATTCCTTACAACGAGCATGTAGGTAAGTGTACTTATATGGCATAATATGTAAGGGGCATTATGGTGTGTGGAATAATGTGTAATGAGCAATATGGTGTGTGATATAATATGTAATGTATACATGTATACACCATATACATATGGTATAATGTGTAATGGGTATTTTGGTGCATGGCATAATGTCTAATGGGCATTGCTGTGTGTGGAATAATGTGTAATGGGCATCACAGCATGTGGCATAATGTGTAATAGGTAATTCGGTGTGGGGCGTAATATGTAATTGGCATTACGGTGTGTGGCGTAATAGGTAAATGGCATTACGGTGTGTGGTCTAATAGGTAATTGGCATTACGGTGTGAGGCGTAACGTGTAATGAGCATCACAATGTGAGGCGCAACATGTAATGGGCATTACGGTGTGTGGTATAACGTGTAATGGGCATTAGAGCATGTGGTATACTACTGTATGTAATGGCTGTGTGACGTGTAATAGGCATTATGGTGTAAATTTTTGGTGCATGCCTTCGGCACGTACTGTCACTATTGTCCCTATTTTACCAAAAAATTGTCAAGCCCTGGCATAATGTGTAATGGGCATTTCAGTGTGTGGCATTATGTGAAATGGGCCTGTTTCTGGTATGTGTGGGTGGAAAAGCCCATGTACATAAATAAGTCACCTTCTATCTAGTTTGCATTTATGCCCAGTAGGCGCTGTTGGACACGCCCAGTAGGCGTTAATGTACACGCCCAGTAGGCGTGATGGACACGCCCCTCCAATGGTGCACCCCCTAAGAAAATGGGCTGCGCACGCCTATGTCTACATTTATCATCATTTAATCATCCTGCCTCATTATTATGTTATCATCTGGAAGATATTGAGGTATTCGTTTGACTCCTAAGGGCGTTTATACAGACCGCCCTGAAGTATCACTTTTTGAACTACACCCTTGTCATACGGCAATTGCCGACCTACATCTTATGCAAGACTCCTTATACCTAGAAGGGGCCGAATATGGGACCAATAATTGTTTCATCCTGTATGGATCAGTAACCTCCAAACTCATATTTACTACTTATTAAAGATTGCGATCTCTTCCAAAAAATCGACATTTACCATATGGTTAGAAAACTCTATATCTGTCTTAATTTATTCTTTTTGTGTTTATCTTTAAAAGATGAAGTCTTTCTAAAGACGAAACGCGTTGGGTTGTCATCGTCTTCAAAGGAATGAATTAAGATACTACATTATTTTACAACTTTTTAATAAAAACTGTTAAATTTCAGAAACGTTTATATGTTGTTTTATACTTGAACAATCTGTTCATCACACATAAGGTGGTGGAAACCTTTGGCGCTCTCTATCTATCTCTTTACCAATACCTTTTTGTCTCCCACTAACAGGGGGGTCTTTTTAGAGTAGCAGCCTTCTTTGTGGCGCGACTAGAGTCATTCCTGGTTGTATATATATATACTTGCTTTATTCAGCCCGGCACTCACTTGAAAATAAGGCATCATAAACGTATGATTAAAAAACAAGGTGCACAGAATCATATTATTATAAAATATGGGGTCCCAGGACCCCGAAACGTTGGATCACATAAAAGCACTATAAAAAAAAGTCCTGGAAGTGCCTGTGTCTGCGCCGTAACGTAGGTATTCTCATGCTAAAGAGGAGCTGCCCCCCCATTTCTGTCCCAGCTTACACGCATTTGTAAGTGACCTGAAAGTTCCTTTTATATGCGTGCACCTTCCACATCTTTCGATGGTCGGCGACCATCAAAAGATGTGGGTGTTCCCCGCAGTATACGAATGGATGTTTATGTTAAACATCCATTTGCAGCCTGTGAGGGGGCGGGCGGCCCAGCATTCGCCGGTCGGGGTTTGGTTGAATTCGCAGCCTTCAACTATCAACCAGAATAAACCCCTTTGTGTGTTACCGGCCAACATGGTTGCAGTTCTCTAGACCGAGGAAGATCAACAACGTTTAGATCTACCAATTTAACTGTAAAATGTTATCTCGATTTAGCAACAAATCTTGTTTTTACAGTAGAGCCAAATGACAAACAGCCCAGGAAAATTCCCTCGGACCACCGTGGCCCCACTCTATAATTAGTAATACCTACCAGTCACTTCGCATCTACTTCATTGAGTTTATTCACAGACATTTTGCTAACATATGAAATATTAGTAATAATTCTTCCTCAAATGTATTGTTGAGAATAGAGGTTTCCCCATAACTCCTAATGTATACAGGTAATTTCCTCACTGTCACATGCTCCCCAGTTTGATGTATGCTTGTCACAATCATTTACATTGACTGAAATATTCTGGAAAATGGGACTGTTCCAGGCTCTGTATGACAGGTTAACTAACCATAAAGCCGCACGGAACAGTCTGGGTTTTTTATTAAAAATCCGGCTGCAATCATTTCAATATTGTGTGCTTAGGAATATGAAATTCACTGTACTTGATGGTTGAAATGACGCTTATAGTTAATGTGATATGATAGAAGCAAATGTCAATAATCTTCTCCCATGACCTCTGCAGATTTCATTACATGGAAAAAAAATCTATTTTGCAATATGGTTTTAGTGTGTCATTTAGATTTTTTTCTTCTTGAAGCAGAATATATGCATTACTGAAGTGTAGACTATTCCCGCCCCCCACTATCATAATTCAATATATGCTTATACCAAAGAAAATTTCCATTCCATAACAGAGGCAGGACTTCAAGCTTACAATGTATCTTTCATATGCTGCTTTTGTTTTTTTGTACTGTGCTGACTTGGCTGCAATTCCACCTTTTTATCCAACAAATTGCTCACTGGATGATGCCATATTTCTGCACGAGTCAATCTCATGTCCTGACACCCTGACTAAAAACTATAAACTATTAGTGGTATTATAACTTCAAGCAACTGAACTGTGCAAGACAGCTGTCTGTTTAGTTTACACACTAAGGGGGTGATTCTGATTTACTCGCAATATTGCCAGTTAGGCCCCATCCTATGTTTTGGGTACTGCGCATGCGACTGGTCTATTATGCGCATGTACAGCTCCCCTTTGCGAATGGCTTCGGCGATTCGCATAGTCACCGATCAGCTCGCAAGCATCGAAGTGGACTGCGGCGGGGACAGGGATCACCCATGGGAACGCCCTGCATACCCATGGGAACGCTGTGCATGCAAGCAGAGCCGGCAACAGAAATGTTGCAACCCTATAAACCAATATCTCTGGGCCTCCCTTCAGCTGTGGATTTTTATTACATTGCATATTGAATGTGTTGTTTTTATTATTGCAAAATAACAAATAATTAATATTCACTATAAATTGAATAGTGAATATTTAATTATCGGTGGGAGGGGTTATAAATAATAACTGGCGGTTCATAAATGAGGCAGAGTGAGTGACAGCGGTTCCACACTCTCCCTGTTACCAACACACCTCCCCAATACCGCTGGCACCACTATCCAGGCTTCAGGCTGATTGTGTTACTCCTGCAGTCCTGCTCTGCCTAGGTGGATAGACCGTCACCACTACAGGGACAGAACAGGGAAGGGCAGATGGAAGGGCGCAGCATTCAGCATCATGCGGTTTGGTGCGTCATGTGTTGTCGATAAACCCATTTGTATGGGTGGCCAGACAGGTGACCAGGCCTAGAGGGTTCCCAGACGGGGGTCTGAGTAAATTCCCTTCCAGGACTCCATGCAGGCGAGCAGGTGGCTTTATGAACCATAAGGGCTAACTGGATAGGGCTGGAGATCATTTGAATTTGCCACTTAGAATTGGAAGTTTTTAAATAGTCAAATCTGGCCAATGAATTAATTTCAGGGGTCATCAGTGTTGCAAGTAAGGGGGTACTGTGTGGTACGGAGTACCTGTAAGAAATATGTTGCAGGTACTCAGTACCACTTACCCCCTGACCCACTGTCAATTCTATTTTTATTTTAAGTCTAAATATAATGCATCTGCAGCACGCCCACCCAGCGTTATGATTGGTGCTGTATCCACAGCCCGCCCACCCAGCGTTATGATTGGTGCTGTATGCAGCTACCGGCTACTGCTGATTTAGCCTGTCACATTGACAGGCATCAGCAGCGCTGACAGCATGAAGAGCAGGCTCCACAATTGTAAGCACAAGCTGCCCGGCTCTCCCCCAAGCAAGAGCCAACCCACCCCCAGCCATTCCCTGTTTCTCATTCCCTGTCTCCTGATGCCACGCCACTATTGTCATTTAGTCACTCCTCTAGCTTTGTGTGACTACGCCCCCCTCATGACACATGGCCACACCCATTTTTGGTGGAGGCTATCAGTACCACCAAGAAAAAAATTCTACTTGCACCACTGGGGGTCATGTCCACTTCTGTGCATAGCTTTGGAGGATTCTACAGTAGGTCCACCTGAATATTTGCACAGTAGAGCCAGGAAAATGTGAAAGTATAGTTTACTTGCATTTAAGAACTACCCCCATCATTAACTTAATCTTTTAGGCCTGATTCAGAGGGGGACGCAGATGGGCGTGCTATATTAGAGTAACAATGTCTGGTTGACATTATCTAGGTCAAAACCAAAAGCTCAACATGCAGAAGGTCAACAGTGTTAAAAGGTTGACACACACAAAAGGTTGACACTGAAAAGGTCGACTTGTGACCAGGTCGACATGAGTTTTTCACTTAATTTTGGTGTCAATGTTGATACCTGAGCACGTAGACACCCAATCAGTGTACTTTGTTCCCTTTCCTGGCTCACTTCCCTCCCCATGCTTCAGGCCAGGTGCCTCACATCGCGGAGGATGACACGCTTTACAGTTTCCAAATGTCCATGCGGATGGTAAAGTATGAAAAATATCCCCAAAAACTCATGTCGCCCCTTTTTTTGTGTAGAGCATAGCCATGTTGACCTTTTCTTGTGTGACTTGTTGACCATGATGACCATGCAGGTTGACCACATGGTGTCAACTTATTGGCTGTCAACCTAGTCATTGTTGACCTACCACCCGGATCCTGATGGGTGGTCCAATCTGAAATGCTATGCAAGTGTCACTACAAAGCCCCTCCCTAGGGTGCATCAATGTCAAAAAAGCTTTGAAAAATGATGCATTTACAATTCATGTATCCATGATTTTATTTTTTATCAGAAAATCCTGAATTATTTCTGCAAAAACACATTCAGAAATAACAAAAACTGTATGAAAATATTCCTGTTTTTTATTGGAGATGACCAAAAAATATATATTATTGAGATTATAGAACCAGGAACCATCAGAAGCCGAAAGAAAGGCAAATATTAGATTTTCCCAATGATACTAATGAGAAAAATGTCATTCAGATGGCTGACCCCATGAAATGCAAATGTATTACACACCTGAGATACTCGCTAATCACACAGCTAATCATTTGACAGTACGCTTGTGATTTCAATCAGCTCGGATTTTGATTTTTCCGATTAGTGGGATAAAAAGCAGTATCCAGCGGAACATTTTGTAATGTCAGGATATATGACCTCTTGTACTTCACTGATCTGCACTGCTGCTTATGTCAGAATGCAAAGGTTGTTAGATCCTCATCTTAAGCTTATCATGGGAAGCCCTGCTCAATCCGCCAAAGGTTAACCAGTCTTTTAGGTTCCAGACAGATGAATTCAGAGGGTGATTGAAAAAAGCAGTAGAGTGGTACCAAGTGGCACACCTCATTACCAGTTTCTGCAGAAAGGCAGTTACAGAATAACTCAGTTTGATGAGAGGGAATCAGGAAGAGCTGGTTTTAAATGGCTAATTATTGTAACTAGCTTTCAGAAATTTGTAACCTGAAAAGCTTTTGTTGAAACCAAGGTGACAGGATTCATAAAACATAGATCTTCAAATTAACTTCAATTTTGAAAAAGACATTTCAAAAGTTTATCCAGCACAATGGACACGAGAATGTAATAAGATTCCGATCAACTTATATACTGTATATATGTTTGCTTAATATTATTGACCTGGAATTCTTCTCTGAGATCATTTGGGTAAAATCTATCATTTATCTCTTTATTTATTTATTATTTATTTACAGTTTCTAATATAGCGCAGCAGATTCCGTTGCGCTTTACAATAGTAGACAGGGATAAAACAAACTCGGGGGGGGGCTCTAACATCTGCGCTCCCTTACCGCCCCCTATCGCCGGCTACCGCATTCATAATTATCGCATATGCTGTAACATATGCGATAATTATGGCAAAGGACAGCTCTTGCGTTAACAGCTGTCACCTTTGCGGTGAGTCAGCGGGTCGGGACCCGGCGGCTCCTCCCTCCCTTACCCGGCTGCTTGCTGCTGCTGCTGCCGCGGTGGGGCTGGCTCTCCTCCTCCCTGCACCCGGAAGCTCTGTGCTGCCCAGACACCGCGGGTCTGCACCTCAGTGTAAACGGACCGAAATACCGGATCCAACCTGGCTTAGAATCGTGTTCCAAATACCGGGTCGGATCCTGGATTTTGGTGTAAAAGGGGTATAAATCTTTGTGGAGTTGCTGTTGCTGCACCTTGGGCAGTATTTGCTTACAATGCATAGTGTTGGTTGTTATTATACATTGTGGATTATGCTGATTCTGGCCATCCTTCTTTTGCCAATTACTCTTCCCTTCATTACATATTTAAATAAATACATTGTTTAAAGTTTTGCTGCCAAACTTATGTCTCTGTGTCTTTATTTATTTGATTATTATATTATTATTAGTATTATTATTTTGTTTTTAAGGTATTTGCAGGTATGACACACCTCGTCTGAGTTTAACTCTTTGAGGGGTAGATTTATTAACCCCTTGAGTGGTGGGTTTTGCTGGGGCAGGACAAAACTTCCAGGGCAGGTTTGTCCTGCCCCAGCAAAACTCACCACAGACCATTAGGAGCCCCCTTCCCCTCACCTTCGCTCCAGTGTTAGTACACTGGAGCTCCCCAGCTGCCGATGCGATATAGTCGGCAGGCTCGGGGATGTTTCGCGACGGCTCAGGAGGACTGAGTGCTCCCGAGTCCCCCTGAGCTGCAACGAACATCCCCGAGCCTGCCGCCTTCGTCACTGCTGCAAAATGACAGGCGGCTAGAGGCTGGGGGAGCGGCAGGGGTTAGAAGAGCTCTGGCGTACCATCACCAGAGCACAGGTGATTGGTGGGGCTCGGGGAAGTGACGGGGGGCTCAAGAGGTGGTGTGCCAGTGGTGCACATCTGAACACCACTGGCATGCACCAATTTCTTATTTGTGGTATGTCCGGAAACTTTCCGGGACAGCCCGCTGCGGCAGCGCAGTTGAGCCCCGAAATTTTCCGTCATACCACCCATGGGGTTAAGCTCGGTGAAGTGATAAATTGTCTGTTTTTTATCACCGGACAATAAATTTTCAAACCTAGCCTGTAGCTTCACAGGTAGGAGCTGATTGGCTGGTTATAAAAACCAAACACTTTATCACTTCACCGAGCTTAATAAATCTGCACCTGAATGCCAAGTAAAATTGTCAAAATAGGTGTGAAAATTGCAAATCAAAGATTTTTTATTCATCATAATGTAATGTTTACCTTATATAGGAAATATAATATTTTTTTTACACAACATATTTTACTTGAATTTGTATAACAAATGTGAGCGACGCTGGACTTTTTAGCGGATATTTTGCTCATCTCTCACAGAGATGGTGGCACTCAACGGGTTAATTCTGCTTCATTTTATAAAGCCTTTTCCCCTTTATACAGATATTCTTTACAGGATTTTAGCAATACATCACTTTCCCTTTGTATACTATAGCACTAATATAAGTAATAGTAAGCTGAGCATCTTGGTGCCAAGTAGAGTCAGGTGTGTGGCGCGGCTATAGTTCTTCTATTGCTTGCATGGCTAATTCTCTTCCACGTTGCTCTCCTCATTGCTTATCCACCATTGCTAATCACATCCTTTCTCACATTTCCTCAGGTGGGCTGGTCATTTACTCCTGTTGATTTGGGGATGTTTAGGTAAATGAGGATGTTTGTGAAAGTGAGACTCTGCACCTCCTGCGGCCCTAAGAATAAATTACCGTGACTGTTAATGGGTTCATGCCCTCGATGCTCGTAAATTGCCTGGCTGTGGCCAGGGAGTGACAATCGACTTTGATCTGGACTCTTTTGGTTTCCATGAACAGGAAGAGGAAGGGGACATGTTTCATGGGCTAGTACTCACCCAGCCTCCAAGTTTTCCACTCTGCTGAAACTGTAACAGCCTTTTAAAATCAATCAACTGGTCTTTCCCTCTCATCAGATTGTTTTCACTTCCCAAGCTCCAGACAATCAGCCATAGTTATCAGCACCTTGTTTTGCAATTTGCCATGGCTTCTCACCGGAGACCAGTGTCACCTTCAATACAGCATTGTGCAAAGGCCCCAGATGGGAGCCATATTGTGGCATCTGCAGAGTTGGCCGGGAATAGCAAAAGGATAATATTGTTATCAAATGTACAAGTTTGAAAAAAAATCACATTTACCCAGATCCAGTGTAATATGAAAATGGCTTAATGGATAATGTTGATCAAACTTACAAACACAGTTTTATTGAAGTTAATTAAGATAACCCAAAATGCTAAGTTTTTTTTACGATTTAGCATCTTATGTGACCCTATCCCTTCATTACTATTAGGCAGACAGGCAATTTGAATTGGTTTAGGCCCTTAATCTAGTCTGTTCGCAGTAGGGCTGCGTTTGCACGGGGACCAATGTTTTTGTTCTGCGCATGAGCATTTCTGCACATGTGCATACGCAGGGTGCGTGCACCCACATCGAACAGACCAGGTGTATGCACCCAGCACAGGCCCTATTAGCATATGGGAACGCCCAGCGTTTCACGGGCGTTCCCATGACAATGTTGGGCATTCTCAAGCTAATGAGGCCATGTTGCAGGTGCGGGGAGTGGCCAGCTGACATCACCGGATGTCACAAGGCCGCCCATTTCCATCCTAGTGACCCCCGCATATGTAAGTGACTTGAGAGTCCCTTTTATATGCGTGCATTTTCCCAGAAAACGTCCGGTTAGCACCCCCAAACAGCGGCATCCTGTCAATCAACTTGTGAATGGTTGATTGACAGGTGAAAAGTAGCAGGATTTTAACTGTGGGTATTCAATCGTGTGTATATTTGCCTGTTTTTGAGCCAATTGTTGCACATGTCGTTTCATCTGCTTTGGGGGCAAAAAGGCAATTACTCAAAAATAAGCTAAAACAGCCACAATTTCATCCAGAAAGTGGCAAAAACACCTGGACCGGCAGCTAATTTGCAGATCCACGTGTTTTTTTCGGGACTGTTGAATTTTTTCCCCTAGGTGACAAATCGCCACTTTAATTGTATAGGAAAAATCCCCATTCACCCTAAAAAAAACTGCGAAAAGTTTCTCTAGGGAATATAAAGGCAGTAATCATGGATGCCAGGTGACAGCCCAACAGTCGGGATCCCGATGATCAATATACCGACAGAATCTCGACTGTTCAGGATCCTGACTGATGGGTTATTCTCCCCCGTGGGGGTCAATGACCCCCATAGAGGAGAACCTATGGCGAGCGCAACAAGCCCATAAGCCAACAGCGTGGCGAGCTCACAAGGGGCTACTTTGCACTCGCCCCTCTGTCAGGGTTTCCAATGTTGGTATGCTGAACGTTAGGATCCCGACTGTCGGACGGTCATACCACACCCACATATTTCAACAGTTAACATCAACACTGACAACCTTAGAGCAGATAAACAGTACTGAACAATTTCAATGTTGTCAGTGTCGATGTTAACTGTTGATATATGTTGTATGTGGATTGCAGCATTGGTATTCATTTGTCATACAGGAAGTGTTTGTTATACAGGAAGTGCCTCTGCAGACTGGGTTCAGCATGACTGCAGTGAGTGAAGACAAGCTTTTTGCAGAGATCTTTGGTGATTTGCATACAGGTCACTTATCACTTACTTAGGCTATCCTGCCTGATTAATTATTAAAGTGTACAAATTTGCCAAGAGGGAGCTGACATTTTTTGCTCTGGATAAATATGCCTCAATGATGTCCCTGGTTTCTTGTGACATGATAGGCTACATTTTTATAAGTATTATTAATTTATACAAAGCTCAAAACGTAGATCAGGAGAGCGAGTATTAACCCCGTACGCACAAAGAACAACTATACAAGGTGTCCCTGTGTGGTGGTGCACATAATAGTTTTCATTCAGACATGTATAGTCCCTCAGGATTTGCTCATATCTCCCACATAATTTGGGCCTATCATGGCCCATAGTACCAGTCTTTTGACGCAGTTTCTGATTTATTATTTATTTATTAACAGTTTCTTATATAACGCGCACATATTCCGCAGCGCTTTACAGAGTATAGTTGCCCATTCACATCAGTCCCTGCCCCAGTGGAGCTTAGGGGCAGATTTATTATAGCGGCGCCTATCGCGCCGCTATAACAGTTCCTGCTTCGCCTCATTAGCGAGGCGAAGCAGGAGGGGACACCGACAAGATCTATTAAGATCTTGCCGCCGGAGTGGGGGAGCGCTAACTCCCCCCTCCGGCGATGTCCCTCCTGGAGACAGCGCATCAGTTAATACTGATGCGCCGTCTCCTTCCCCCCCGGCCGATTCAATGCGCATGCGCGGGATCTCGCTAGTCTCGCGAGATCCCAGCGTAGCTCAGCGCCAGCAGCAGGCACAGCGCTGTCCCTGCTGTTAGGTATAGGGCATCGCCGCCTGCAGCTGGCGGAACGGTCAGCGATGTTCATAAATCTGGCAGGAGGCAGGGGCGCAGTGCAAAATATCGCCCCTGCGCTATGCCTCCTGCCCCACACCGCCGGCGTTAGAGTAAACGCTCGGCGGGTGTGATAGATCAGGGGAAGCGCTATCCCCTGCTATAACGCACGGGGATAGCGCAGATTCACCCTGATCGCCTAGTAATAAATCTACCCCTTACAATCTATAGTCCCTACCACATGTACACGCACACACAGACATTCTAAGGTTAATTTTGTTGGAAGCCAATTAACCTACCAGAATATATTTGGAGTGTGGGAGGAAACTGGTACCAGGAGGAAACCCACGCAAGCACGGGGAGAATTTACCGCACAGTAAGGTTCAAGGTGCGAATCGAACCCATGACCTCAGCGCTGTGAGGCAGTAATCCTAACCATTACACCATCCGTGCAGCCCTGATTTGGACACGTCCCCAACAGGCTTAGCACCTATAAAAACAGCATGGCTCTCTTGTTTGGTTGGTACTTTACTACTCTTCACTTTGTATCTTTCCAAAGCTTAGTACATCTGCCCTACTGGAGTGTAGTGGCCTGTAGCATTTTTCCGTAAGCTGAGAACAAAGCATTATGACTAGTCTCCTTTTTTTGTTTTTATATCCAAGCTCTGCAGTCATTGTACGATGGGTGGACTTACTCCAAATCAGCCATTACCGAGGCTCAAAATCCTATCCAGATTGTTTTCGTCTTTCTTTACTAAACAATGAAGTGAACCCACAACCTTAATAAACTGCACAAACCTCTTATTTTTATAGCAGATGTTCGTCTTTGCTAATTTCACTACCCTGATGCTTCCTGCTGCTTCTTCATCTCCTATTAGTAATGTAAAGACGTTTGAAAGATCCAGCCAGGTAATTATTGCCACTGGAACTATCAAGCATCTCTAAACTGCTAACATAAAGCTTTGGCGTAATGTGTATTCTGCATTCTTCTTGGGAAGATAATTTCCTGATTTAATCTGACACACAAGATGTAGGTTCCAAAGGTATTGCCCCCCCCCCTTCCCCATATCAAAGGCTGAGAATACCATGGGCTTTACAAATGTACTAAGACCCAGCAGCCGCATCTTCACCGGGCAGGGTATCGCTACCTTTGGGTGGCGATACCCTATAGAAGCCTTTGGGCTTCTATCGCCACCCGTCGCAGACCGCAGACCCCACTAGTCCCGTCCCCTCCTCTGTCAAACTCCTCCTTCCCCTAGCAGCATGTCAGGGGGAGGAGGAGGCACTGAAGCCACATCACAGGTATCGTGGGGGCCTCCGTCACTGCTTGGCGGTGCTAGGCGCATATTATTATTATTTTATTTATAAAGCACCACAAGTATTTTGCAGCGCCGTACAAAGGAACGGTACAGGGAGACAAACTTAACATTACAGTAAATGAATAACAACAGGTAAAATGAATGCCACAATTCAATACACATTACAGCTTAAATGTAAGTAGTGAGGACTTGACCAATATACTACTAGAGGCTGGTGGCCAAAGAATGTCGTCAGGCTTCAGGTCGACACCTGAATTAGGTTGACATGGGTAAGATCGCCACGGTCGGAAGGTCAACACAAGTATTAGGTCGACAATGGGAAGGTTTTTTCTTTGAGCCGACATGTGCCGACGGGCGGTATTTCATGCCCTACCATCCACTACAGTGTGGTAAGAGAATAAAATAGTGTGCCGAGCGCAGTGATGCACCGTGCCCGAAGCACGTGAGGAGACGTAGTACACGTAGACAGTGTCCATGGCATGTGTCTATATTGACTGTGTCGACATCAGGGACAAAAAAAATAGAAAACCTCATGTCGACCTTCCCCTTATCGACCGAATGTTTGTGTCAACCTTCCGACCCTGTCGACCTTACCCATGTTGACCTATTTCATGTGTCGATCTATGGCCTGTCAACTTTCAGTGGTCGACCCAATGCATGTCAACGTAAATATGGTCAACATAGGGCGGTATTCAATGTGAATACCGGCGACGTGCAGCGAATCCTGTTTAGGATTCGCTGCACATTCGCTACTGGTCGCCGCGTTCCGGAGCCTCGCCGGCTCCGGTATTCAACAAGTCAGGGGCTCGCTGCCCCTGACCGGCGAATATGAGCTCCTGCGGCGAACGCCGCAGGGAGCCTGAAGACGGTGGCAGGCAGGGAGATGGAAGTCTCCCTGCCGCCCCAGAACGTTTGTGGGTGGGAGGTGGGCTCCCCGGGTGCCAGGCAGCACAGGCTGCCCCCCGGGGGTGCAAGCAGGGGACCGGGTATATTCACTACACCCGATCATGCATATGTAATGATCGAGTGAAGTGAATATATGAATATCTAATGAGCGGCTCGGCTCCCGGCCCCCTGCTGGATGGTCTGTGTAAAAAAAAAATATATATATATATATTTTTTTTTTAATTAAATATATATTCATGTGCTTACAGCACATGAATAAAAATAGCATGCTTAGCATCACCCCTGGACTAATACAGCACACTTGGCAGCACCCCATGAATTATACGGCAGACTTGGCTTACCCCAGGAATTATACGGCACAGATGGTTGCACCCCTGACCTGATACAGCACACATGGAATTATACGGCACAGATGGCGGCACCCCTGGACTGTTACGGCACACATGGCGGCAGGCATGGAATTATACGGCAGACAAATTCCTGCAGTAAAAATAAAAATTTGTATTCTTTTAATTATAAAAAAGAGCAGCACACCTTACTTAGCAACACCCCATGAATTATACAGCACTCTTGGCTCACCCCTGGACTACAGCGCATTTAACAGCCCTTGCAGTAAAAAAAAAAAAAAAAACACCTTAATTTTATTTTCATTAAAAAAAAGGGCAGCTCCCCTGGTCTGATATGGGACACATGGGGCACCCCTGGAATTATACGGCACACATGCGGGCACCCCAGGACTGATACAGGACACATGGGGGCACCCATGGAATTATATGGCACACATGCGGGCACCCCTTGACTTATACAGCACACATGTGGGCACCCCTGGACAAATACAGCACACATGTGGGCACCCCTGGATGGATACAGCACACATGCGGGCACCCCTGGACTGATACGGGACACTGGGCAGAGCAGCTGGACTGATATGGCACACTAAACACCCCTTGCAGATAAAAAAAAAAAAATATTTCAATAACAAAATGGGGGCAGCTCCCCTGGACTGATACGGGACACTGGGCAGCACAGCTGGACTAATTTGGGGCAGACCTGTAGTAAAAAATAAATAAATTCAGAGATCCCTTTAGATGTCCCCCACAGTGGTCCCATATAACACAGCCCCCTTTAGTAGTAGCCTTAGTAATGCCCCCTTAGTAGCTGTTACCTGAATATGTTTCCCCCTCAGTAGTCCCCCCTCAGTAGTTCCCCCTTAGTAGATGCACAACAGTTCCTGCACATGTAGTTCCCCCTTAGTAAATGTATCTTTTGTTGCTTCCCGATATATATTTGTCCCCCTTAAGCAGCCCCCATAAATTTATAGCTTCTTTTAGTTCCCCCCTTAGAATGTCATCCACAGTGGTATTATGTTATTATTGTCCCCCATAGCTTTTTCACCCTGTGCGCACAGACAGTACGGACACATCCGTGCTGTCTGACTTCTACATGCCGAATGAAGATGGCGCCGGAGCCAGATCTTATATAGAGATCCGAATCTGGTGCAGGGTGATGACGTTTCACCCTCGTTTTGGACCCGGGAAGATGGCAGCGACCACCGAACTCCCTGGATCTGGCCTCGGATCAGGTAAGTCCGTGGGGGTTCGGATCTCTAGGATCCGAGCCCGCTCATCTCTAATATATATATATCATACACCCCACCAGGAACTTTTGCATTCTGGTGACTATCTATCCTTGTGTATCAATGCCTATTTCCCTATAGATTTGGAAGCTTGCGAGCAGGGCCCTCCTACCTTTGACTGTCTCTAAATACCCAGTTTGTTGTATCACTGTCTCCTATTGTAAACGTAATGGAATATGCTGCGTTATATAATAAAATAATAAATCATGTGAGTGTACTCTACACATATTGGGGATGCACATGCTCAAATCTACAAATTGACACCAAAAAAAAAACCATGAAAATCTCAATCAACCCTTACCTATGTCAATTATTTTCCTGTCGACCCAATGCTTGTGTCTGACTTTTCCCATGTTGACCGTTTGGGGTTGACCTCATACTGTTGTACATCTCTGTGATTTTGAAATTTTTGAAATTGAGGGTGTTTCCATTAGTTAAAAGTTCTAAAAAAAATTGATTATTCAGATTTTGAGAATTACCTAAAAATTCAGTTTCATATTACAGTTTCCAAATGCAAACTCATTGTTAAAAGGAGATGAATCTGATATTTTTTTTCCCGGATGGACATATGGCCTCTTGGGTGAGTACGGTCACATAGAGAGCTAGCTTGGCCCTGCTTAACAAAGCCTGCTTACTATCCATTCTTCCCTGCCCCACCCCTGCACATACGTGATTGGCTCACAGACTGAAGGGGGCGTGTCACAAGGCCAGACTCATGGCATGCCCATATGAGCAGTGATCTGGAATGCCAGCCAAAGTCTCTCTCTTCCCTCACCTACCGTATATGACTACTTTCCTGTATAAGCCTTCTATTCATGCCAGGCCTTTTTTATTAAGCCCTCCGGTACCAGACATTTCCTCAAGGCTATTTATTAAGCCTCTAAGCAAGCATTTTTTTGAGCAGCTGTCCCAGCATTGGAGCAGATATGTATATCTTGGTCAATAGGCCCCTAAGAATGTCAAGGACATAATCATTCAAAGGGACAGATGTATCAAGCTTCAAAAAGTGATAAAGTGAAGAGTGATAAACAGCCAGCCAATCAGCTCCTACCTGTCATTTTTCAAACCCAGCCTGTAACATGGGAGTTAGGAGCTGATTGGCTGGCTGTTTATCGCTTTCCATTTCATCACTTTTCGGAGCTTGATACACCTAAATAGCCATTCCTATGATAAACCCCAGTGATTCAAATGTCCTACAAATCCATTCCTAATTATACAGAAATAAAGCAAAAACAGATAAAGAATTCAATGCACAAAAATATTTACTGTTAGCACAAAAATGACACTTAATATAACCAAGGCTTTATTTTCTCCTCTCTGCTACCAAACGGCTTCATTATCCTGCCCTAATCTGTATATTATTGGAATCATTATGGGCTCCTTTGATATGTACCAGCTCCTGACAGAGGCTTTATAAGATAGCCCTTTTTTTCCGGCAACATGCTATTTTTGTCACCGTGTAATGTACAGGTTTAAAATTCAAAAGCTATTAAACATGTCCTAAATGATGACGGATAATTATAATGTGAAAGATGCACGGCGTAGAGAGAGCTCGCCGGGTCTTCGTTTTATTGCGGCGCGGTACCTTGCCAAAAGGAGACTGGTGTTTTCATTCATTATGCACTATGAATAAATATCACAGAGATTCCATCTGACCTTTTATTTTATTTTATTATGAAATATAGCGTGATACACAGTGTAATTTTATAGGCAAAACAATGTCAGGATATTAATCCCCATTTTGCGTTTTGGACCTATAAGATTTACATAGTGAAATATATTTCGGCTTTCTCCAGTGCAGAGGATTTTGACGACTCGTGTTTTTCCCGTGCTATCAGTCCATACTTGATAAGAAGCTTTTAATCATTAAACTTAGGATGGCAACTAAATAGAATGTACATAATGACTTTACATTCCATAATTCATTACAATTACACTTCACAGGCACTTGTACAGACACCTCAGGGGTGTCATCTGGAAATTTTGTATAGGCATCTCGGAATTATAATGTGGCACAGAAGAGGGACAATGAACAGATTTTAGAATTATAATGGCCAAAGTCTGTAATTGTATGGCTGATGGGGTGCAAAGGTCTGAAACTCACGGAGGTCGCGTTGTCTTTTTAAGGTCGGATGCAAGAATTATTTTTAAATTCTAAATGTAATAACTTAATTTAATTGATTAGGCCTGTGACGGGGAAGCACATATTTATTATAAGAACAATTACTTAGGACTAATTATGTAAGTAAGCTTTAAAGTATGATGCTTTGTTACAAATTACTAATAGAACCTTGTAATTAAAATTGTAGCAGTAGTTTCCTGTATGGAGTCCATGAGCTAGATTACTCACGTACAGTAGGATGTACAACGCTGGGTAAGTCACAATCTGCCAGGTCTTTAAGGTCATTAAAGTTTACAACACAGAGTAGTGGCATCTATTTGTGGACTGTAATTATATTGTTCACAAGGAACCAGAGGTGTCACTAGGGGGTGTGGACCACACCCAAGTGTCATCCTCGGAGCAAAATGCTGCACTGTGACCTTATTGTGACTCACCCGGTTCCTGTCACTGTAGGATTGGGCAGAGCATCCAGGGGCAGACCAACATCTCCATGAATGCTGGGCTTCCCCTCATAGTGATGAATTTTGGGAGGAGGGGTTTTGCAAGACCACACCCCTTCAAATAAAACCTTTTAGCCAGGGGCTCCGTCACCAGACCCAGCGATGCCGCTGCTTGTAACCACTACCAACATACATAAAGTCCCAATTCTGGTGGGGAAATCCTGATTTGTGACACTCTATAGCAGTGTTCCTCAACCTTGGCCCTCAATGCGCATTAACAGTTTGGGTTTTAGTGATGACCAAGCTTGAACATAGATGGATACATCAAAATAACGAGGTACTGTACTACTTAAGTCACCGGTACAAAGGTATGGCTAGCCTTAAGACCAAGGCTGAGGAACACTGCTCTAAAGGGGGAGGATTCATAGAAAAAGGGGCATTTCTGGGTGCATATGGGTGGGTGGATTTGTGGTGTACTAGAGTATAACCTGTACAGGAGTAGAAACTGGATGTAGCCGATGCAGTCCATAGAATCCACTGGTTTGCACATGCAACTGTCCTGGTGCCTCATAGCTATATTGAGTTGGTGCCAGAACCTTGCTTGCAGCAGTGGCAAAGCTCCATCCCTCCATAAAAAAGAGGCCACCGCAGGAGGCATGTTTTTACAGGTCTTTGATAAAACCTTCAATGGTCCATAGTCTGTAAGCTTCACTGGGGCAGGGACTTATGAGAAGGAGTAAATGTTCTCTGTATGGCGTTGGACAATCAATGTGTGTTATATAAGAAAAAATCACACGTGCTTACCCTCTAGGAAGTTTTGGAAACCCAATGTTTTGAGTAGTCCCCCTAAGCCCAGAGCACATTTCCTGGATACTGTGCACTTCCTACTGAACAGGCAGGGTGTGGAAATAATCACAAAATGGCAGCAATGGAAGGGGCGGAACAAAATCAGGCAAATTATGTAATTTTAGTCCCACCCCTGCCCAAATTGTGGTCATGGTCACATGATGGGGAAGGGGAGGGGGGGATGATGTAAGAGCCCAGCCCTGCACCCTGAAGTGGCCAACAGTGTCTCATCTTTGAGGGGAAACTCAAAAGATATTACATGTATTTACATTTACAGACTCATAGGGGTCAATCCACTAAGATGGGAGTTCTAATTCAGATGGAATGGCTAACCAATCAGAATCTAATTATTTATTTATTTATTTATTTATCTATCACCTTCTAGAAGATAATAGATATAATCTGATTGGTTGGCCATAGCAACATCCCTTCTGAAATAGAACTCCCATCTCAGTAAATTAATTCCATAATCTCAAAAGTGATAAAATGGAGAGCGATAAACAGCCAACCAATCAGCTACTACCTGTCATGTCACAGACTGTGTTTGAAAAATGTCAGACAGGAGCTGATATGTAAAGATTCATATACAGCACAGAGACAGTGTCATTAATAAATCAGACAACTGCATTTAAATACAGTATAATAGAATACAAACAAATCCAAGTGAATTTCAATTAAATTAAGTGAAATTAAATTATATGAAATACAAACATCTGTTATTTTTCCCTTTCAAATGGAAATATCAATTAAGTAATGCAAATAGAGGCTGCAACCTCATATAAGACAGCAGACAACTCACTAATAAATTCTGGCTGGAGGGGTCAATTTAGAACCATCCAAAAAGAGTGGAGAAGTGAGCCATTGCAGACCTTGCCCATGGTAACCAATCAACATTGAGGTAGCATGTATCAAGTGCTTTCTTCTGCCCAGTTTTTCACTGTTCCATCCATCTCTGTGCTCAGGTCCACCTCAGTCGTAAACAGTTGCGGTTTTTACCTATGTGCTGCAAGTTCCCAGGTAAAATCCGGCACTGAAGTGAAGCCAGATGTAGTCTGTGAGATTGCACTGGCTTCACTGTGACTGGCAGTGACTTCCTATTGGAAGTCCGACCTGACAGTCACCAAGGCAGTCCCATTGGGAGGTGTTCCCTCCCTCCGGGAAGCCTTTCTGCAGGCTGTTGTGCTCAATCACTGATTGCGCATGCCAAGTTCCTGTATCGGTATTGCTCACGCGCTGGTCTCGGTGCCTCTCATCTGTATTATACAGGCGCCAGGACCATGAAGCAGCCCATAGAAGCTGGCCACATGCGCATTACAGATGTTTGTACTGCGCATGCGCCAGTCTCGGCGCCTGTGATCTGATGTGGGGGGGGGGGTGCCCCCGCAGCGGCTGCAGATGCGGCCAGAGACCCTATCATAAGGACCTCTGTTTTTATCAGTATTCAGTCTCAGCCAACTGGCACTCATCCATTCCTGAAGCTCAGCTAGACAGCCATTTAGGGTTGTTAATGGGCTCTCAGTACCCAAAGCAAAGGACAAGTACAGTTGGACTGTCTGACATGCCTGCTTGGATGCTGTCACCAAAGTAATCCACTATTTTTTCAATGGTGACAGCATCGTATGCAGCTGAGATGTCAGCAATTGTTGGCAGGTTCTTCAGTCCGGATCAGGGCCCTTATTCTGATTGGTGCGGATTTTTCCGCATGCGGTCGGACCGCCGATGGTTTCCGACTGCGCATGTGCAGAGGTCACTCTGCGCATATGCAGGCGGTTTCGCCGTACCTATTCTTTAGACGCCGCACAGGGGGCGGAGAGGGGCGTGAAGGGCTACTTAGCCTCATTACCCTATGCATACGCCCCGCGTTTCATGGGCGTTCCCATGCAAACGCAGGGCGTATGCATGGTAATGAAGCCGTGATGCATGTGTAGGGGGCGGGCATCTGACATCGCCGGATGTCAGCTGCCCGCCCCCATACATGATTTCATACGGACAAGTGTCCGTGTGGTCTAGGGTGGCGGGCGCTGGTGGAGCGTGCGGCCCTGCATTCGATGTTCGGCGACCATCGAATGCAGGGGCTGCTCCCAAGATGGAGGAGGCGTATCCCCGTCCACTTTCATGCGGACCGCCACATATCCGCGTACGGACGGAGGTGGCGATCCGTATGGAAGGCGGGGATTCGCCTGCAGGGTCCTGGCCGCATATTCTGATCTGGCCGCACAGATCAGAATAAGGGCCCAGATGTCCAAACTCACTCCTGCCTGCCGTGCATCATCGCCAGCGGGTTGGGTAGGAAATCTTAGTTGTTTCCTCGCAGCCACAGGTATCGGAGAAAGCGAAGGAGGAGCTGTTGCCATGTCACGATCCCCTTCCGATGACAATCTCCCAACCAGCCATTTTGCACCGCTGTAGACTTGTGTCCGCTGGAAACAGAGACACAAAATTTGCTTTAAACCGAGGATCTAGCACGCTGGTCAAAATGTATTCCTCTGACTCTAACAGACTGACCACCCTCGTATCCTGGCAAAGCGTATGAATGGCTTCATCCACAGATCCTACATGCTTTGCGGAATCACAACGCTTTAGCTCCTCCTTCATTTTCTCCAGTTGTTTCTGCAACAGCCTGATCAGGGGAATGACCTGACTCAAGCTGGCAGTGTCAGAACTGACAGAACGCCCAGCGTTATCATGGGAACGCCTATGAAACGCTGGACGTTCCCATATGCTAATAGGGCTGCCCGGCGCCTCCTGTCCTTCTCTGCCCCCCGCCCGCTGTGTAGGGTGCGTGCACCCAGCAAACAGAATGTTCGCTGTGGGTGCACGCACCCTGCATCTGCGCATGCACAGAAATGCGTCTGCTCATGCGCGGACGCACACAATCGGTCCTCCGGTAGGTTAATTGGCTCCCAACAAAAATTAACCCTAGAATGTCCGTTTGTGCATGTACATTTATTATTTATTACCAGTTTCTTATATAGCGCATACATATTCCGCAGCGCTTTTGAATATTAGAACATTCACTTCAGTACCTGCCCCAGTGGAGCTTACATTCTATAGTCCCTATCACATGTTCACAAACACATAGACATTCTAGGGTTAATTTTTGTTGGATGCCGCACAGTTAGAGCCATGGTGGGAATCACACCCATGACCTCAGTGCTGTGAGGCAGTAATGCTAACCATTACACCGTCCGTACTGCCCCACTGTGTACATGTGGTAGGGAATATACATTGTAAGCTCCCCTGGGGCAGGGACTGATGTGAATGTTCTAATATTCTCTGTAAAGCGCTGCAGAATATGTGTGTGCTACAGGATATAAATAAGTTAATAATAATAATAATTGTTCATGTTATGAGTTTTTGTTATTTAGATTTGTATTGAAGGGGATTACTAACCCTCATCTATGTGCCAGCTGCCTGAATTGATATGTATAGTTATTCCTATGTACTGTGGCAGTCTGATCTATCGCTATCTCATCAGCACTCTGCACATCGCTACACTGGCACACTCTGTCCTCCAGCATCCAAATCAAATTACTCACCCTTACCGGAACTCATTTCCCTCTGCCACCCAAATACACCCTCCCTCATTAGCCAGAGCCAGGGCCAATGGTAAGGTTTTTGACCCCCCCTCCCTGCAAACTATAATGCTTTTATGTTAGAATTACTGTGCCGGGACAAGTTGGAGGTTGAACTGGTTCCACCTTACCATTAGAGGTGGTGGAACTCAGTTCTACCTTGTTCCCCCCTGCATCTCAGCCTCCTAGAACTACATCTAATCTGTTCCTTACCTCTGATAACCACAAACCACTCCCACTTTCAAGACTTCTTCTGTAAATCTTCTTTATTATAAAATGTGCTACCAATGTCATTATTCTGCTACCTTCAAATTTTTAAATGCTCTCTGGAATACCACTGTAGTAGATCTTACACTGGCCCCACCTATACTATCCTCACTGATGCATCCTCCCAACTCTTCCAACCTCCAATCTGAGCTTAAACTGTGCCTCTTCCAATTAGAATGTAAGCTCTCTAGTGGGCAGAACCCACCCTTCGTGTTCATGTCTGCAACTACCTTGCATGCTTTTCTTGAAAAACCGCCTCACAAATCCACAGTGCCTAGTTGCATACGGGCACAAATATTTTGGGTGGATCAATAATGATGCATTGTAATTGGCAGGCAAATGTTTAATTTTGAAATAAAGCAGCCAATTAAATGCCAGTATTTTCCTGCAAATCTATGGCCTAAGACCTTTAGTTTGGTATATGATGTGCCCTGCTTGTGTGATGCACGTGATGGGGCAGAGCAGGTGCTGTTTAAATGGGAAGGGGGCTTGTGTGCCATTTTTGTTTGGGCCACCACTTCTATCACTGGCACCTGGGTTATGGTATAGAGCAGGCATGTCCAAAGTCCGGCCCGGGGGCCAATTGCGGCCCGTGCTGTAATTTCAAGCGGTCCGCAGCCTCCAGCTTGAAGCAGGCAGAGCATCAGATGCGGGACGCACAGCACAGGACACTAAAGGTGGGGACCCGGTGAGCGCGGGTGACCATATTTAGTGCGGCAGTGAGGAGGTGCCGGCCACCACAGTTAGATGTGTTTGGCGTCTTTCGGGTGAGTATGCGTCCAACCCCTGCTGCTACAATCGTATATCACCCTCCTCCGCAATCACAGTGGCAGCTGTGTGCGGAGGGGAGGGCAGCAAGGGGGAAGCTTGCTCCCGTAACATGTAGAGCGGAGGAGGGCAGCAGTGGGAGCCCAAGCATCAGTCTCCTGTCCTTGCAGTGCCTGCTTTGCCTCTCCTTCCTCTGGCTCACACAAGGGGCCACTGGGGGCACCTTGTTGGGGCAGGAAAGGGAGACATACAGTCAATGGGGGAAAAGTGGGGGACATACAGTGCAGGAGGGGCAGGCTGGGGAACATAGTGAATGGAAGCAGAGTGGGGGACATACAGTAAATGACAGTCATACAGTGAAGGAGGAGCAGACTGGGGGACATACAGTGAATGGGGGCAGATTGGGGGACATACAGTGAAGGAGGGGCAGGCTTGGGGACATACAGTGAATGGAGGCAGTGATGGACATTCGGAGAAGGGGGCAGGCTTGGGGGACAGAGTGGGGAGCAGGCTGGGGAGAATGCAGAGAAGGGGGGGCAGGCTGGGGAATATACAGTGAAGAGGCAGGCTGGGGGACATAGATTTAATGGGGGAAGAGTGGGGGACCATTCTGATATGATTAATGGTTCAAAGAATGTCAGCCTGAATGGTCGGCCTTGACACATTTTCACCTCACCAAATCTGGCCCTCATCGCAAAGAGTTTGGACACCCCTGGTATAGAGGGTCGACAGGGTGTAGATCGACCATGTTATAGTCGACCACCCTTAGTCAATCCCGCTGAGTTAAACGACTGAAGACAATGTATATGTGCACAGTGTCCCTTCGAATGACTCTCCGCACTTGCCATGCTTTGAGCATGGTGCCTCGCTACCCTCAGCAAACTATTCTATTCTAACTTGGATAGTAAAGTATGATCCAAGTGGACCTACTCCAAAAAATCCTAAAAACTTCTGTGATCAAGTGACCATCAACCATAGTCCCACCAATCACCTGCTGGTGTCTAACTAGTGTTACTGCTGCTATAGCGGACGCCAACTATCTTTACCATAACATGGCTGGTTTGAGCTACACCCAGTCGACCCGGTGTCCGGATACAGTACATCTGAGCCCAGTTATATGACATGAGCTCAACAAAGCATCGTCATCAGATCGTATTTCAGGTTTAGTGGCCTTTAACTGTTATTAATTCATTCCACACACTTATTGTGTTTACAAAAATACTGACGTACTGTATCAGTGGGAATTTCTACAAATGTGTTATTGGACTATCGCATTTTCCTAGTCAGATCTATACCTAAGGCTAAACAAAAATAAGTGCTTTAGGTGAGATCAACTGTTTCAGATAACAGAGTTTTCATTATTTTATTGAAAGCAGCATGTAATCTATTCTACTTTATTTCCTTATGGATTACTAAATCTCTTCACTGGAGCTTCCTCTGCCTTAGTTCCATTTTAAAAAAAGACATCTCCAATTTCATGTTTTTATATAAAAGAGTGACGGGTCCTTGAAATGATGGCATTAGCACCCTGGTAGCTAACGCTTGTACTGTTTTGTCTCTGGGAATAACAGGAGTTGCAAGCTGTGCTACGGACATCGCGAGCTCCTGTTTCAAGCAATTGTCTTAAATCCATTATATTGACAATATTAATTTGTGCAGTTCCTGTTTACGGGGTTTGAGTTAACACTACATGAAACAAAGAGATGGGTTTGTTTTGTTATTTAATTACATCTGGAAATCTAATGTTACAGCCTCTCTTTAGGTAGATTATATATTGGCGTACAGGGAGCCGGCTTCGCCAGGGGCGGAGCCATTTAGAGATGTCTGCAAAACTTGTTTATAGAGTAAATTACATAATTTTATATATATATACACAAAAAATGCATGTGCATAAATGAGCTTTGAATTATTGTGTAAGGAAACAAGCTGTGGAGATGCGGGCAGATAATCAAAGCTCGACTAATCTTATAGATTTTCCAGATAGCTCCATAAAATGTAAGAGCCTCCAAGGTATTCGGGAGTTTCCTGATTGCTTTAGAGAAGGCAAATGTGACTTACATTATATGTGAAGTATGGTTTGGATACAGTGGCAGAACTTGTGGGTGTTGAGCCCAGGTTCAAAAATATAATTTGGGCCCACCTTTTCCACCCCAAACCATGTTCACAATGGCCCTTATTCTGATCTCGGCGGTACGGCCCGCGTGCGGCCGTACCGCCGATGTTTTCACTCTGCACATGCGCAGAGGTCACTCTGCGCATGTGCAGGCGAAATCGCCGCACAAAAATTTTATACGCCGCAAAGGGGGCGTATAGGGGCGTGAGGGGCTTAATAGCCTCATTTCCCTATGCATACGCCCCGCGTTTCATGGGCGTTCCCATGCAAACGCGGGGCGTATGCATGGTAATGAGGCTATGACGCCAGTGATGGGGGCGGAAAGCTGACATCGCCGGATGTCAGCTCTCCGCCCCCATACAAGCTTTCACACGGACGATTGTCCGTGTGGTCTAAGCTTGCGTGAGCGGGTGGAGCGTGCGGCCCTGCCTTCGATGGTCGCCGACCATCGAATGCAGGGGGCAGCTCCCACCATGGTGGAGGCGTACGCCCCACCATTTTCATGCGGATCGCCAGCCGTCCGCGTACGGACGGCCGTGGCGATCCGTCTTGTAGGCGGGGATTGGTTTGTGCGGCCGGAGCAACGTATGCGGCTCCGGCCGCACAGATCAGAATAAGGGCCAATATGCAATACTGCAGTGGGTGGTCATCAACCTCCGTCATTAAAATGGGGTCTGCCACACTCAGACAGTTTTTGGCGGCATACCGGATTGGCAGCAGATATGAGGATGCAGAGAGGGAAATCTCGTAGATGCTCAAAAGATTTCTGGTTAGGGGATACCCGCTAAAATTGTAAAACAATACCAAAAAGAAAGCTCTGAGTTTAAACAGGGATCAAATTCTGCACACGAGGTGATTAATAAGAACAAAATAGTATGGACTCAAAAATATTCCACCAACAGCCAGAACTTAATGAAGGCAGTACAGTATGCGGTATATGGCTAATTGTGTCCATCGAAAAAAAAATCTTACAGCCATTAAAGATAGTGCCATCCTGCCATACTACAAACGTGGGAGAAACAGCAAAGATATTGCGGTACACAACGATGTTGCCAGCATCGCTGCTATGGCACCGTCACAATTTTTAAAACGTAAAAACGGTAAGGTTAAATGGGGGGGGGGGGGAGTGATCATTTCTTCCACCCCAGATCGCGGACAAAGATCATTCTATGCCACCCACTGACATTCATTAGTAAGTATGTTATCTTGTGGCATATTGTACATAGGCAAGATGAACCAACAATTTAAAGAGCAGATTGTCCTCCACACATCCAGCATCCAATCAGCTTTAGATGGCAAGGGTTCTGAGCAACCAGTTTCTGGACACTTACACTTACAGAACCATACCCTGCCATCCATTCCTTACAAAATGATAGATTGCATTCCATTTATCAAGAAAGGTGGTGATTGAGGACATTTCCTCCTTAAAGTAGAAGCTAGGTGGATACATCGCCTTCAGACAGTTCATCCGTTGGGGCTGAATGAACAACTGTCTTTTCCTAGTTTTCTGTTTATCTCTATTAGCCTTATTTAGTGGCCAATAAGTTCACAGCTGCTGGAGCTATCTGGAGCTGTGTATTCTATTGAAGTATCACTTCTGTTTGCCCATAGTATGGTTTTGTTTCATGTTTCCCCAAGGCAGCCAGCAGCTGCTAATCTCTGTCCAGTGAGGTGTATTCCACCTCAGTATTTTCTAAATTCTATTTTCAGCTTATTATTATATCATCTTTTATTCAATGACCAAGATCGAGTTTTTACATGTGCAATTAACATACAGCTTGCACATTGATATAGTTCCTTTTGAGGAAAGTTTTTGAGTATATTGTGCTATTACATATTGTACAATGTTTTACTTTTTCTAACACTTCCAGTCACAGCGCAGTGTTTGATACACGTATTTCATACCCTCCAACATTCGAAATGAAGAAATCGCTACACATTCAGGAAGGGGCGTGACCATGAACATGGGTGTGGTCATGGGCAAAAGGGGTGTAACCACGTCCCCTTTCCGAATGTGTACTGTGCACCAACTACTACACCCCCCATGGCTATATGTACCCCGGTTACCTATGCTAATGGTGCCCCCGGTCCTGTTGCCTGTGACGCCGCATTGTCATGCCTGGGCAGAGGACAAATAAATCCACCTCTACGGTCTGGAAATTTTTTTTAGCCGTATCCGGACAACAAATGTATTGCCATATGTAGCTTATGTAAAGCTCCAATAAGCAGGGGTAGGGATCTTGCCCACCTAGGGACATCCTCCCTTATAGATCACCTGAAGACCCTTCATAAATCATTGTTTAGTTCAGGAACTGTGGATAGCAGTCCAAGGACACCTAAATCCCTCGGTCCGCCTGTTGGAGCCAAGCGCCTGAAAAGCACACCACCACCTCCCTCCTCGTCGATTTCCTCCATGATCAAGATCAGGGGGAGTCCTGCAGGCTATGTCACCAGCATCCTCCGGAGGATCCTGCAGCACTACGCCTACTACTGCCGCTGCTGCTGTTGCTGCTGGGAGTTGGTCATCATCCCAGAGGGGAAGTCGTAAGACTGCTACATCTTTCACTAAGCAATTGACTGTCATGAAGGACGAAATATAACAGCAGCCATCCTATGGCAAAATGGATAACTGCGACCTTGACAGCTATGTTGGTGTTAGACGTGTGTCCGGTGTCCGCCATCAGTGGAGTGGGATTTAGACGGTTGATGGAGGTATTGTGTTCCCAGTATCAAATCCCTTCTAGATTCCACTTTACTAGGCAGGCGATACCCGGGATGTACAGGGACATCAGAAAAAATGTCCTCAGTGCCCTGAAAAATGCGGCTGTACCCACTGTCCACTTAACTACCGACATGTGGACAAGTGGATCAGGGCAAACTAAGGACTATATGACTGAGACAGCCCACTTGGTAGATGCCTCACCTTCCTCAGCAGCAGCATCTCCTGCACGCCAGCTCCTTCCAAGGCAGGCTACGCTGTGTATCACCAGTTTCAGGAAGAGGCACAAAGCTGACAACCTCTTAGAGAAACTGAGGGAAATCATCTCCCAGTGGCTTACCCCCCTTAGATTCTGGTAAACACGATCAAGCCAGATAGTGGTCTTATTGGATATTAAACTGACAAAAACAGATGCACACTCCCAGAACAACTCAGTGCTACATAAATCACAGGCTGGTTGTTGCCTGGTTATATCTGGTCAGAAGGTTTCACTCCTTTGCAGCTATTGCATTGCTGCATGAATCGCCCACTGCTCCTCGGCTGGTCGTAGCCTGGTTATATCTGGTCAGAAGGTTCCACTCCTTTGCAGCTATTGCATTGCTGCACAAATCACCCACTGCTCCTCGGCTGGTGGTAAACATGATCAAGCCATCACCATTCATTAATCTTACTGCTGAGAGTCATTCATATGTGAGATAAGAGGATTCGTCTTTAAACGCATACAACTGTTTGCGCTTAAGTGATAATAATCAAAGAGTTGAGCAATCCCAATGCTGAGAGTCATTGATTGCTGCACGAATCGCCCACTGCTCCTCGGCTGGTGGTAAACACGATCAAGCCAAATAGTGGTCTTATTGGACATTCAACTGACAAAAACAGATACACACTCGCCGAACAACTCAGTGCTGCATGAATCACCCACTGCTCCTTGGCTGGTCGTCGCCTGGTTATATCTGGTCAGATGGTTCCACTCTTTTGCAGCTATTGCACTGCCCACTGCTCCTCAGCTGGTGGTAAACATGATCAAGCCAGATATGGGGTCTTATTGGATATTAAACTTTGCTTGTAAGTCAGGTTAAAAGTTTCGCCTAGCTTGCTATAAAAAAGAAAGTTCTGTTGGAACCTCGTAGCAGATCTTAGTGCTGCACGAATCGCCCACTGCTCCTCGGCTGGTCGTCGCCTGATTATATCTGGTCAGTAGGTTTCACTCCTTTGCAGCTCAGCAGTGCAGCTATTGCATTGCTACATGAATCGCCCACTACTCCTCGGCTGGTGGTAAACACGATCAAGCCAGATAGGGGTCTTTTTGGGACCTAGTTTTTCAAAATGCCATCCTGTCTGCCGCTGCAGTGTTGCTCCTAGATGAGCCACATGTTTGTGCTGCACACTTGTGTGGCTTAGCATAGTTATCCAGCTACCTCGGTGCAACCTTTTGCCCTAAAAACAATATTGTGAGGTGTTCAGAATAGACTGGAAATGAATGTTATTGAGGTTAATAATAGTGTAGGAGAGAAGAAAAAAACAAATATTCTGTGATTTTAGCAGTTTTTATGCTTTAAAAAAAAAAAAATCAGAACCCAAAACCCAAAACGTTTAGGGGGTGTTTTGGCAAAACCCATTAAAACCCAAAACCTGAAGGCAATCAGAACCCAAAACGCAAAAAGTAGCCGGTGCACATCCCTAATTAGAACTGTGTCATTTTAGCCCTGCCTCTCAAGTGAGACTCGCAAACTGCAGTGAGGAGGTGGGGCTTAGTAATATATATATTTTTTTCTGAATCTAATCCTAAAAATTCCTCTGTTTTCCCGCCGATACCAGCAGTACCACACAGGAATCTGGGTATAAGTTACAAGGCTACCTCAGAATTGGGTGATTTTAATGGCAGTTATGTTAATCTCTTAGTTTCCACCAAAACCTCCAGGTGACAAGTCACCATATATATACATACAGTACATAAGGGAGCATCACCTCCTCCTTTGGACATGTTACATACTAATTTCCAGGTTTTTTTTGTCTCCTGTAAAATGAAAAAAGAAATTTCACCAGAAGGTTAAAGATAAAGTTTTATTCAGCGGAGAACAATGGCAGTGAGAGAAATGAAGGGCTTCATTTGAGTGAAATAGTGTAGTTATTTTAAATAATATAGTGAAATGCTAATTTAAGGCTGTCACTTTTTAATTAACTCTCTATGAATGAGAGCCAGGCCACATCCTGAAGTTGTGACAGATTCTCAATCCTTTAAAGACATCCTATGAATATCTTAGCTTTGCGCATTAATAATATGCACAGCGTGAAACATGGCAAAGCAGATATTATTGGAGAATTTATAACCCACACGTAACACTACGCAATCACACTTCTAAGAGACAACATGACACTAAGAAAACTAGATGACTGGCTACATGTATTCTTTCCTAACACTTTGGAGTTTGTACTGTGTTCATTAGAATGTGTAATTTAATTAAGCCAGTTGCTGGAAAAATAAAGCACAAAACAAATCAGGTTTTCTATTGTAATATTTACTGATTTCTGGATACATGGACATGTAAAACCTTTCAGACTTGTGTTATAGTTTTCATATTGTTGGGCATTTTTATTAATAAATATTTGGAGGATATCACCCAAAAACAGGTACACAAAAATATTAAGGGGGAAATTTACTAAGATGTGTATTCTACTTCACATGTGATTTTACTATGGACAACCAATCAGAATCGACTTCTTATTTATTTAGCACCCTCTAGAAGATAGTAGACAGCATCTGATTGGTTGCCCATAGAAACATCACATGTGAAGTAGAATACACATCTTAGTAAATTTCCCCCAAGGATCCATAAAATGTACCAATAAGGGGTCACAGCAGATATCTCTGTACTTGTTTCCTAGCACGGCGCCCATCGTGACCCATCGCATACCTTAAGTTAAGGTATGCGATGGGACCCGACCGACGCGATTTTGGGCTATTTTTAGCCTTTCCTGACAATTAGAAAATCGGGTCCATCGCATGCCCGAAGTGTGGCAAGCGCAGCGTGCCCCGCGAGGGGACGCGTAATACCTGTGAAGTAATGCGCGGCCCCTCGCGGGGCTCGCTGCGCCCGCCACGCTTCGGGCTAGGTGACTCGCTGCGCTCGCCACACTATATACAATCAACTCCACGCCGACGTGGATAGTGGGGGTATGAAAAGGTCAGAGGACGCGTACCGCCACCCCTCGTGGGCTCGCTGCGCTCACCAAGCTTCAGGTTGGCGTTGATCGTGGGGTGGCGTTAACAATGGGGGGGGGGGGCATTTGACCCATCAGGGTGGGTAAACAATGAAAATTGGGGTCTAGGGGGGCATTTTACATTGGGCCCAATGTAAAATCGGGTCTCAGGGACCATTTTACATTGAATCCAATGTAAAAATCGGGTCGATCGCATTGCGTGCGATTTGGTTGCATGCGATGCCATCAACGTGATTTTTGTGGACCCGATGGATACAATTAAAATCGTTGGCGCCGTGCTAGGAAACAAGTACCATCTCTGATATCTGTGTGGTATCTCCTTTCAAACCATATGAAGTGAAAATGATCAAGCTCTATAGAACACTGCTCTCCGGAGCTTGGCCCCACCTGCTAAGGCTATCTGAAGATGTCGTTAGCCTGTAGTAACCTATGGCGAATTGTAACGGAGAGCAGAGCCATCTTAACGTATAGGCATATTGGGCAGCTGCACAGGGACCCACCATTCTAGGGGCCTTCAAGCAGGGCAGGCAGGGATAGAAGTCATATGCCCCCATTGCAGAAGGATCATCCAGATCCCTGTATGTCTGCCCCTGATGATGCATTCCACACATGTGCATTGGCTGGGTGGTACCCGAGCCAGCAAGTGGAGAAATAGCATAAACGTATCTCTCTACTTCCAGCTCTTTGCCAGAATGAGATCTTTGCGGCTCCAATTTTATGTCCAGAGAAGTTGCAAACTTTGCATTAAAATATTAATTTTCACAAAGTAAAAAAAAAAAAGAGTGACATCCTCGGATATGATGCTCATATTGATTTTTTTATTACCAGTTAATAATATATCACACACATATTCCGCAGTGCTTTACAGAAAACAGCCTGCTATTATATTGTTGGACTGTGGCAGGAAACCGGAGGAAACCCATGCAAGCACGGGAAGAATATACAAACCCTGCACAGTTAGGGCCATGGTGGGGATCAAACCCATGACCTCAGTGCTGTGAGGCAGTAATACTAACCATTACACCATTTGTGCTGTTTCAAGATATCTCCCCCACATAATAAGTAGGGTCCTTTTTTATTAGTTATCACCTTTAAGGTGGAATATATTTTATAACACTAACATGCACTTATTTTCTTCACTTTTTTTGTTTGTTTTGCGAGCTCCAACACATATAACCCTGATTAATTAGCTGCCACTCATTTACTATATGAGGAGTGTCATTAGCAGTATCAGGTGCATATAACACCTTTTTACATTCATTTGCATTATGATTACTTGTGTGCTTCTCTTTATGTTCTATTTATTTAAGGGCAAGTCAGCATTTCCAAAACCGTCTTTAGCACATGCCGGGGGTTCTCACCAAACTCTTCTCAAAGAGTTGCATCCATAAATATCCATAGGCAGTAGCAAATGCAGGATTTTTAGTGTGGGTTTTCCAAATGTAACTAAATCTCCCACTCTGCAGCGCATTGGAGTAAGTACGGGACTCTGGGCGAGCGGTAACAGCCCTGAAAATTGGTCTTTTTCTACACTGAATACAGTATTAATATTTATCAGTACAGATGGTCTATAGCAGCGGTTCTCAAACTGTGGGTCCTGACCCCAAAGTGGGTGCCGACCACCTCAGCATGGGGTCGCGACTCTATGTTGTTGATCATCAGGTTAATGTGTCTGTGGATGGGGACAGGGTATAACTCATTAAGTAAACACCCACTGTTTCCCTCTTCCATCCCACTGACACCCTTTTCCATTCACCCCCATTACCCACTGCCTCCCAGTCACAAAAGCGGTCACTTCACTTCACTGACCACACATGTGGCGGCCATTCAGTAGTAACTTGCTGGGGTCCTGTAATAATTTTTATTGTCTAACGGGGTCCCAGAGTAAAATAGTTTGAGCAACCCTGGTCTATAGTATAGGCTGTTTCAAACATTTAAATAAGATAAGTGGTCAGGAAAAGGTTAAACCTATCATACTCAATACACAAACATAATAGACCCAGTACTGCAAGCTCTAAGCTCACAATCTCCCACAAACTTCATGGTAAGACTCCTGTCTCTTCCTCCTGGCAGCTGCTCTTTGGTCCATTACAATATTTGAGGGCTCAGATCCACACATCATGTCCCTTACACTGCATGATGTGGTGGCAGCTCTATTGATCATATTTTATACCAGTGCTATTGCTGTCATAATTTAAGGCATGAGGGGTTTCCGGGCAACCAGACACCCCCCCCCTCCCCCCACTAGGTTTAAAGTAAACTTCCCAACAGTCATGAATTTTGGTTGGATAGTCCCGATAAGCTTACCACACATTGGGCCAGATTCTCTAAGCTTCAAAAGTGATAACATGGAGAGTGATAAACAGCCAGCCAATCAACTCCTGCCTGACATTTTTCAAACACAGTCTGTGACATGGCAGGTAGGAGCTGATTGGCTGGCTGTTTATCACTCTCCATTTTATCACTTTTGAAGCTTAGAGAATCTAGTACCATGTTAGAAATACCTATTTTTTATCTTTCCCCTGTTATAAGGGGAGTTAAGATGGGTGCACACTTTTGTATTCATCTGGCTTATTGGTTTAACACTTCTGATCATCTGAATAGTGTGTTCCCAATTGGCCCATTGTGCCCTATAGACACTGAGCTGGAAATAGCACTGAGTGATCAGGTCTTTTAAGGGTTTGGCTGTGCTGTACATAAGATATCAAGTGATCAATTCAACAATTGTATAGGTGTGTACTTACCCAGCGTAAACCAGGGCTGTCAGGCCAAAAACTTTTGGAAAGTGGAGTAAGGGTAATGGGGCCTAAATCACTCAGAGAATGACTCTACATCGCTCCATGTGTAGGGGCCACAGCGATGTGCGACCCCGTGCGTTGCTAACACCCAGCAATTAGTATCCAGCATCTTTTTACCAGATCTCTTTGAGAAAGCCGCTCATAGCGAGAAGCAGGCGGGGAAACGCGTCAGGTTATCCATATCTTTTCAGCTTTTCACCTATCTATGTTCACCCTGGACACGTCTGTACCATCAAGTATATCCTGAACTCCGGATAAAGTTGCCACTTTATGGTCAATCAGCACCAGCAACTGGGAGCTAGGTGATGCAAATACTCTGTGTCAACAAAAAAGGTACCTTTTTTCACATCAGCATAATTGCTGACTACACTGGATCTAATAACTTTACTAACATTGTGGCCAACTAACAGCCTGCAGCGTAATTAGCTGATATTCTAGGACTTGAATACAAGTGCCCAGTAATATGGATATACCCAGTTAACTTTCTACCTACCCGCACTAACAACTAACGCACTAGCGCTTTCTGATTGTAGCTACATGTGGGGAACTGTTAGACAAGTATCTTTGTGACTTTTATTGGTTTTATTTTATAGCAGAAACATTAAGGCCTTTATTTGAAATTATGTGATGATTATTTGATGTGTATTTTTTCTAATCTTAGCGTATTAATAAATACTGTTTAATGGTAATTCAACCCTTGCGCAGCTTTGTATTTTCCTTTCTGTTTAGTCTCTGTCTTTTAAGGAGTCTAAGCACCTCCCTACAAAAGCAGCAGCAGTGGGTTGAAGGATTATTGATTATCAAAGTATAAAAGTACAGGTTGAGTATCCCGTATCTGGGCATCACGTATCCGAATTATTCCAAAAACCATGGGTTTTTTTGAATAATTCAAATATATATTTTTTTTTTATCCCCCTTACCCTTTTTTTTATTTGTGCTTCTTATTAACCCCTACTAATTTTCATTTGTGTGCTGCCCTGGAGTACTCAGCCTGTGTCGGCATGTTGGGGGCCCACACCCCAGACCCATACCCAGTATTAGGGACCCCCAGTGACAGAGATGCCTTGACGTACGGCCTGGGGGCTTAGCCCTATATCTGCAGATATACGCAACCAAAATCTCTGTGTTATCTGATTAATATGTAGTTATGGTTCACTCAGTGTGCAATTGGGATACCAAATGTTTTTTTTTCTTTTTTTATACTTACCAAGTCCTCCGGCGTCCATGGCAGGCCTTCAGCATCCTCTCCGTCGTCTCCAGTGGTCCCAGGAGTGCATTGCGCGAGTATGTGCGGGCGCCGGTGACATCACCGACGCGCCTGGGAACTCGCGCAATGCACTCCTGGGACCGCTGGAGGTGCCGGAGACAGTCCTGGAGGCCTGCCATGGATGTCGGGGGACAAAGTGGGGTACTTGTGGATTATCACGGCTCCCATCGCATGCCATATATAGTGGCATGCGATGGCATGCGATGGGATGCGATTTTTGCCGGTTTTTAACGTTTTTGACAAAATCGCATCGCATGCGATCGCATGCGATTTGATCGCATGCGATTTTCAACAGAAAAGCATCCAAATGTATTGAAATTAGTATGAAACAAACCCGAAACGTGGCGAGCGCAGCGAGCCCGCGAGGGGCGGCGGTACGCGTCCTACAACCTTTTCATACCCCCACTATCCACGTCGCCACGCTTCGGGCTCGGTGGCTCGCTGCGCTCGCCACACTTTCTATTCTCAACTTCGCGCCGACGTGGATAGTGGGGGTATGAAAAGGTCATTGGACGCGTACCGCCGCCCCTCGAGGGCTCGCTGCGCTCGCCACACTTCGGGTTCGCGTTGATAGTGGGGGTGGTACAGCCTCAAAAATGCCATTTGGGGGCCATTGAACATGTTTCATACTAATTTCAATACATTTGGATGCTTTTCTGTTAAAGATTGTGCAATTTTTTCATGTACGATGGCTATCGTGGGAGCCGTGATACTCCACAAGTACCCAAAGTGGATGCCGAGGGACTATCGGGGCACCACCAGGGGACAGGTAAGTATGTTTTAAAAAAATATTCCAAAATCCGGAAAAATCCCTTATCTAGAATGCTTCGGATAAGGGATACTCAACCTGTATTGACAATATTCACTTTGCCAGAGACAAAGCGCCGGAACCCCCTTTTTTGGTTTCTCTAATATCCAGCATGCTGGATAAATCTAGTTAATTGTCGGTCAAGGCCAGTGGCTATCATCACTCAGAACGCTCAGCTCATCAGCCCGTGTATAGGCCCCATAAAAAAGAGAAACTTTCAAAATATTGGGCAAAATTTACTAAGAATACAACTATGTCTCCGTCGTATTCATATTTTGTATATGACGGAATACGACTGTTATCGGTGGAGTATTTCATTTACACATTCGTATTCTGGATAATAATTTACAAAGGTCCTATTTTTCAGATTCATCTTTTTCAATGTCGTATGCATGGTATTTTTTTGGAGTATATCACATCTTTTACTAGAACACGCCTAGTATACAACTTGATAGTAAATTTCAAAATTACATTAGAGTAATGTAAAATTCAAGGCGTATTCTTTCGATGGTGTATTAATTCGTATTTTTGTAAAAATACAACAGGTTGGTACGGTTGTAAAATACTAACTTTATTTCACATTAGTATATTCCAAAAAATATAAATACGTGCCCGAATACAACTATGACTGAATACGAATATGCCAATTCCTACCGGATTTTGTTTAGTAAATTCCCCCCATAGGCTACTATTTGTGTTACAATCTATAGATCTAAAATCTGGGTCTGGTTCTGTGTTCAGAAGCAGATACAGATTCCGCAAAGGAAATAGCAGAGAAATGTTTTACACTGCAGAAAGATCTTTCCGCACTCTCATTTTTCTTGCAACTATGTAAACTAAGGTCTTAAAGTAGTGTGATAAATCATCCTCCATCCTTATCTATTATGTATGTAGAAAATGGCACAGTAAGGGACCCGTGCCCAGTTGTAGCATTTCTGCTTATATACAAAAATCATTTCCCTGAAAGCTCCCTGCCTGGAGATTGTGGACCATTCATAACCCCTTTATCAGCTGCCTCAACTACTTCCACCATTTCCAACACACAGAGTACAACTACCCAGGGAGTCCTTTTGTCTCTTCACTGCTGGACAGCTTCACCAGATGATGCGTCACACACACACACACACACACACACACACACACACACACACACAAACAGGGCCTAACTATAAAACCTACATTTGTCTAATGAAAACTCTTCTGGGGCCTACAAACTATTTGCTGAGTGATAATTTGAGTTGGTTAATTTTTAATAGTGTTGAAATTTTCATTTTAATAATTGAAAAGGCTTATTTATTAGATTACATCAAGCGATAATGCCAATTATAGCTATGCAGAGTGTTACCTACTTAACAGGAGAACAGCCATTTCCAACAGCCAGGAACATGTTGTTCAATGCCCTGCTTTGTCACCTGCAAATATTGGATCACATAAGCATGTGAGAACACATGGGTGCGAACGGAACCAAACTGCCACTGAAAGCCGTGTTTCTATGAAATCCTGAATTACGTAATGGCGAATCATTATTGTGTTATACCAGCTGTTGTGAAAGTACAAGCCTGATATCTGAATATACTATCTATCTATCTATCTATCTATCTATCTATCTACAGTATATATCATCTATCTACCTATTTATCTATCTATATACAGTACCTAACTATATACCTATCTATCTATCTACCTATTTATCTATCTATATACCTATCTATCTATCTACAGTATATATCATCTATCTACCTATTTATCTAGAGAGAGAGAGAGAGAGAGAGAGAGAGAGAGAGAGAGAGAGAGAGAGAAAGAACACTGTATATTTTAGAACTCAGCCACAGAAGCTATTTCAATGGCTTTCAATTAATGTATTTAAACTTGCAGGGGAAGAGAGGTGCCCCCTTGAGAGCAGGAGCCCGGCGGCAGATGACTCCTTTGCCTCCAAGAGTTCTGCCACTGACTCTACTACATCCACCGCGGAGGTCACTACTGACAAGAGATTGTACGCTTGCGAGCAGGGCCCTCCTACCTCTATGTCATTTTGTTACTACCCAGTTTGTTTTATCACTGTTTCCAATTGTAAAGCATAATGGATTATGCTGCGCTATATAAGAAACTGTTAATAAATAAATAAAATAAATAAGAGCATTGCTGGTGGTAACATTTAAAGCATAAAGCAAAGCTATGAGAAAAGGCCCTTACATCAACAAAAACATCACAGATTTTTTTCAGTAGGAATAGATTTGATAACTAGGCCTGATTGGGGTTTTTTTTAGCACATATGTTGAATATGAAGTTAGCCTCCTAGAAATTGGTCATTGAACACTGCTTCAGAAGAGAAATATCAAACACTGCATGGATCCACAAGGACTTTACAACTTATGGAGAGCCACAAAATTGTACTGGGTATCCAAGTCAAAAACACCATAGTTAAGACAAGTCAGATGCTTGGTTGCATTGGGAGAGGTATCAGCAGTAGAAAGAAAGAAGTAATAATGCCACTGTATAGGTCATTGGTACAACCTCATCTAGAGTACTGTGTTCAGTTCTGGAGGCCATATGTACAGGAGGATATAAATACATTAAAGACTGTACAAAGAAGGGCAACTAAAATGGTGCATGGCCTACATCACAAAACGTACCAGGAAAGCCTAAAATATCTTAATATGTATACTTTAGAGCAGAGAAGGGAAAGGAGGGACATGATAGAAACTTTCAAATATATCAAGGGCTTTAACAAGGTACAGGTGGGAGACATTCATCAGAGGAAGAGGGGCAGCAGAACACGAGGACATGCACTGAAACTAGAGGGAGGAAGATTCAGGGGGTTATTTGAGGAAGAATTACTTCACAGAAAGGGTAGTGGATTAGTGGAATAGCCTCCCATCAGAGGTGGTAAAGGCAAATAAAGTAGAACAATGTAAACATGCTTGGGATAGGCATATTGATATCCTTACAAAAATAAGGATCAAATATGGTTTGAGGAAACATGTTTAAAAATGGGGCAGACTAGATGGGCCATGTGGTTCTTATCTGCCATCAAATTCTATGTTTCTATTGCTAGAGGTGGTTTAGTTTTACCAGTCCTTTACAGGAGACCTTAGAAGTTAACCCCTTAGTTGATAATCTCCTAGGAAAACCTTGAAGCTACAATATCGGTTTTATGGAGATCTGGGTGAGTTGGAGAGTCAGCAGCAGTTTCACCACAGTCAATCAGATGGACTTGCTTGGTGAAGTGATCTTAACTACCATGGTGATGTTGAATGGAGAGCTGGATAAGATGATGGTGGCACAAGGTCTGTAGATGGAAAGGCCACCAGAAAAACATCCCGGCAGAGAACTAGACTATTACTGAAAAACTAAAGATTTATTCTACACTAGATAGTGTTTGTATTAGATGCTGGTTGTCTTCTAGTTAGTAATTATTGGATCCCGATTAGAGATTGTTTAAATCAATTACATTATTCATTAAAGGTTACAGCAATATACTGTAAAACGTGTATATGGTTATCAATGATGTTTTGACATCAGCGTTGGATACTTACACCGTGTTCCTGCAGCTCCTCTTTTGTCTCCTTAAAGTTGGCCAGCATGACTGCCATAAACCAGCAAGACATGGGCCACTGCTACCCCTGTCCTTTCACCTCTGTACAATTTCTCCTGATTTATCTGTTTTATATGAACTTCTGACCCACCTTACCCACAGTAATTTGAACGCACCTTATCTACAGATACAAAATTCTATCACTCTGAGCCCAGCTTGTACAAAGCCACCTCTAATTGCTCTTGTGTTTCATTTGGTTTGAGACCAGTCATTGCTGCAGCGGCCCCTCCCCTGGGCATTCACATGTTCATTATCACTCTTTACTGCAGAGTGGTCTTCCGCAGGCTCGCCGCTCCTAGCAGCCGCTCTGATAAAAATAGAGAGGCCTTGCAGTGGATGCAGTTTTAATTACTAGCATGAAGACAAGCTCCCTTTCTCACCAGGCTGTTTCTCCACTAATTAATGTGTGGAGGAGTTTATGGTAGGGACACAATCTCTGCCTTACTCCCTCATCTATTATTTACAGGCAGCAATACAAATAATTTCTAATTTAAACAGCCTGAACTGTCCGGCTAACTGGGCAGTACAGAGCTAATTTTGGGAAGCTGATGTGTACGGAGGAGAAAGGAATGGGGTAATTATTAATAAATTAAAACACATAACAGAAAAACAATATAAGTCACAAAATTGAAAGCATGTGTATGGAGACTGTTAAACCCTGTTTAACGGTCATGTAGGTTTATTCAATTGCCCACTTTCATCAACAAAATGCTGCTTTATAGTTTATACATGGTTGCTACAGTACGTGAAGTTTTGCTTAAATTAATTAAAATGACAAAAGACTTTTTAAAGTTTTGTTGCCACTTGATGATGAAAGCAGGACATTCACAGGAATTCCTTTTGTCACCAGCCAATCCCAAGTGGGTTATCGAGCTGGCATGTGTGTGGTTGGCTAGCAGTGAAGGAGACTCATTTCTTGATCTACAGTAGAAATGCTTTAGACACCAGAAATCCCCTGTCCTCCAAACCTCAACTCATAAAAACTTAGACAAACCTGCCAACCTCCGAGACACAACAGCCACCGACCGTCCAGACAGATAAATCTCCTAAACAAAAGTCAAAATAAGATCTCACTCACCTGATGCAAACAATGCCATTGCTACCAGACAGCTTGATAATGAAGGCCACTGGCCGATGGGCTAGACATGTCAACTTGATACCCTGCCAGACATAAGCAAGGCACAAATCAACACTCAAATCGCATCAAAACTAACCACTAAAAGCAAGATAATGCATCAGCAATTGTTTTCCTTGCCTGGAACATGCTTGGTCCAAAACACAATATTGAATTGCAGGCAACACAGCATGAACTGAGCAAACATGGGAATTGCTGGTAAGATTTCGATTTTCGGAATGTACCACTCCCCATTTATCACACCAAAAAAAAAACCAGTGCGATTCTGCAAAAAAAATACCTCAGAGTTCCAAGGAAACCATAAGAGTGAATAATTCAAGGAGACACCCCTTGGTAACCAAATCATCAGGGCAAGGGGTCCGCATATCATCTATAAATAGTTCTGAAAACCTAACAAACCCGCTGCATCCGAGATAAACTGCACACTGCTCTTCGGGTTCTCTGGCGTCGGCCAAATATGAATCTCAAATAAAAATTGGCTATGAATTCCTCCCAAACTCTGAGGTCCCTCATCAACTCCATGGTCAAACAAATATAATGGAGTGTTTTTTTTTTATTTGTACAGTAGCCCGTTCAAGCTTCTGAATAGAAATCCATCCCATGTGTATTACCTAACACGCAAAATAAAAAAATAAAAAACGCAACAATTGCGCCTGATGCAATTAAATTTTCTTTTCCTTCCTTTATCAGCCAGAAGTTGGAATAGACCTTCCATGGTATCGATCTCAATACCCAAGAAAACCATAGTAGGCAAATGTCCATCTATTTGCAAGCAATGGGAACACCGAACTCAGAGAATAATGAATATCGAATAACGAATTGACGGGAACACCTTGGGGATCCAACAACAATAAATCATCCAAGTAGTGTGTACCTCCTGATTCCCCTGTAAACCCACAAACACACCAATGCAAAAATGTGGTGATTTTTTTTTTTTATAATAAACTTTACTGTACAGCGCAACCATGGAAGAAGTCACCTGCAGCATCCGAAGGAGATGGAGAATGGCAGGCATAATGTCGGAAAGGAGGAGCAACCTGTCCCCTACTTTCTAGAAACTAACTTACTGTATACTTTGTTTGTATAGGCGACCAGGCCCAGGCGGTGAAGATGCAGGGAGGTTCCGGAGAGACAGCAGCGGTGGGCAGTATGGGCTGCTTGTGTCCTCCACGCTCTGACAGAGTGGCTGGGCCCGGGTCAGCTGTACCCCTTGATGGCGGCACTGTGTATTTCTCAAAAAGTTGCTTGGTCTACGACACGATCGGTCAGCCAGGTGTGTACCCAGCCTAACAGCATTATTCATTTTTATTATTATTATTATTATTATTATTGTTGTAAACATTCATTTTTATAACCCAGTATACTCCACATCCCTTTATAATTGAGATCAAAGACTGTAATAAGATAAGTCGGTACTTGTATACCTTCACGGCTCCCATCGCATGCCATCGCATGCCATATGTAGTTGCATGCGATGGCATGCGATGCAATGCGATTTTTCCGGGTTTTTTATGCATTTGTTATAAAAATCGCATGCTATGCCATGCCATGCGATGCCATGCGATGCAATGGCATGCGATATTGATCACAAATGCATCCAAATGCATTTAAATTAGTAGCAAACATGTTAAATGTCTTTTTTCACACTGTACCACCCCCACTATCAACGCCAACCCGAAGCGTGGTGAGCGAAGCGAGCCCGCGAAGAGCGGCGGTACGCGTCCTACGACCTTTTCATACCCCCACTATCCACGTCGGCGTGGAGTTGAGAATAGAAAGTGTGGCTCGCGCAGCGAGCCACCGAGTCCGAAGCGTGTCGAGCGCAGCGAGCCCCGCGAGGGGACGCAGATACCTTCACAGGTATCCGTGTCCCCTCGCGGGATTCACAGCTATCCGTGTCCGCTCGCCACGCTTCGGGCTCGGTGGCTCGCTGCGCTCGACACACTTTCTATTCTCAATTCCACGCCGACGTGGATAGTGGGGGTATGAAAAGGTCGTAGGACGCGTACCGCCGCCCCTCGCGGGCTCGCTGCGCTCGCCACGCTTCGGGTTGGCATTCATAGTGGGGGTGGTACAGTAACAAATGCCCTTTGGGGTGCATTTCACATGATTTTAACACGTCAGTGATTTCTGTGAAAAATGGCATCGCATCACATCGCATGCGATGGCATGCGATGCGGTGTGATGCGATTTTTTTTCCTTTACGATGCCCATCGTGGGAGCCGTGATACTACACAAGTACCGATAAGTCTATCAAAGAATAGATGAAGGGATAAGAGGGCTCGGATCACACGCTTGCACTATGGAGGTCATTCTGATTGACTCGCACAGCTGTGAAATTTGCAGCATTGCAAGTCAACTAAACACCGCCTGCACAAACGCCTGCCCGACGCATGCACGCTGAATTTTCATGCATGCATGTGATTGGATGTTTTACATAAACATAAACATCTATTCGCAGCTTGCGTGCGGGGCTGAAATCATTCGATGGACGCTGACCATCGAATGATTTCTACAGCGCTCACAAGTCACTCTCTGGTAACTCAGATTTGAGGCACCCCTGTACGGGAAAAGGGCGGTCAGCTGACGTCAGGTGACGTCAGCTGCCCACCACCGGCACCCGGTTCACGAGCAAATTACCATGGGAACACTGAGTGTTTTCATAGGGACACCCATGACATGCTTGGTGTTCCCATGCGCTCGACCTGTGTATGCTGCCCCATGACACCCCCCCCCGGCACAGCTCCGTACTAATGGGCCAGTGACTATGCAAGTTGCCACATCCATTCGAACAGATGGCCTGCACATGCGCATACTCAGTCCATCACCATCGCTCAATGATGCGAATCCGCAACAGCGAGTATGAATTAGAATGACTTCCAATATCCATAGGTTTGGTTGGTCTCTGTCACAGCAAGTGTTCTAACAGAAGCAGATACTGCTGGCAGCACCTGGAGCCTGGAGTTATAACAGGTGCGGCATCCAGAAGTAACGTTCTAGTAGAGCGAGAAATCAATTTGTTCTAGAAGTAAAGATTTAAAAACACAGTTAGATGGTAGCAATTGCTGGGAATGGAAAGGGCCAACTGAGAGCTTTGTTTACCCTTCATGTTTCCCACCATTAACTGGAGACTGTGATGCTTGTTTTCACTGAAACAGCATGCAATCATCTGTTTGCAATCAGCGTCTTGTGTATAAGCTGTAGGTTTGCAGTGCCCTCTGAGCTGTGCTGTGGCATAACAATCCTCCGCTGTGGAAACCAGGAAATGGAATGTTCGCATGATAGAGACAGGGGAAGGTTGCTTGCCATCTTAATTCTTAGGGGCGTATTTAGTTGTGTGCACATTTGTGGTACAAGCCACAACAACCTATAAAATCTTAGGTATAAATGTTATAGTGCATTTTAGAAACTGAAAGCAAATGTCTGATTGGCTTGCAGCACATCTATGCACATAACACAATTTCATTATTTAGCGTACCTCCAAACTTTGACCCCTCAGTCCGATTTTTGGGGGCCATTTTCGCCACTGTGTGGGCATGGCTAGCGGCTCTCTGAGCTGCTGGCTATGTCCCCAGCCCCACATGTGCATGCGCACAGCGTCTATTCTGCAGCTTGTGGGGCTGGGGAAATACTGACAGGTTGGACTCCCAACTGCTGACCCCCCACCAAACCCCCCCACCCCACCTGCCGCGTGACACTGCCGGACGCGGGAGGGACGCGGGAATGTTCCAAAAAAAAAAATGGGACGTTCTCGTGAATAGTAGGGCAGTTGGGAGGTATGATTTAGTGACTGGACTGTGATCATTTGTAGTATTTCCAGGGATTTGTGATCCAAATGCTTCTTGCATGGTGGTGCAATCATTGTAGGGCCTGCTTCAGAGGCAGGACCATCACTATGGCTTGTGAAACCTGGTGCACAGTAAACACCTTTATGATCTGGCAAAAATGGGACTTGAGGCCTTATTCTAGGTCACTCTTTCTGACAAAATCCTTCTTAGATGGACAAAACCATGTGCACTGCAGGTTGGGCAGATGTTACTTGTGCAGAGAGAATTAGAATTGGGTGGGGTTTTACTTCAAAGTGAGATCTACTGTATATTGCAGTGTAATAATAAAGCAGTCAGGGTACTTGTTTCCTAGAACGGCCACAATCGTGAGTGATCGTGGCTCTTAATTAAGGGACACGATCCTCACGATCTGGCCGATTTTTTAAAATTTTTTCACTTTGATTGACAGAAATCGGGTCGATCGGTCGGTCGCGACCAATTAAAATCGGCCGCGATGCGACCGACTGATTGACCCGATTTTTCCATAGACTTCAATGTTAAAAAAAATTTTAACATTGAAATCGGGAGGATCGCGTCGGTCTTGTGCCATTATAATGGCACAAGATGAGATGGACTTGATTAAGTCCATCTCACATAGGGTAAAATGATAAAAAAGGTGAAATGGCCAAATATGACCCATTTCACATTTTTTATGTGCCAGCCATGACCCCACGATAGACGTCAACCCGAAGCGTGGCGAGCGCAGCGAGCCCGCGAGGGGCGGCGGTACGCGTCCTCTGACCTTTTCATTCCCCTACTATCCACTAGGGCGTGGAGTGAGAATATAATAGTGTGGCGAGCGCAGCGAGCCACCGAGCCCGAAGCGTGGCGAGCGCAGCGAGCCCCGCGAGGGGACGCGTATACCTGTGAAGTTAGACGCGTCCCCTCGCGGGGCTCGCTGCGCTCGCCACGCTTCGGGCTCGGTGGCTCGCTGCGCTCGCCACACTATTCTATTCTCACTCCACGCCCTAGTGGATAGTAGGGGAATGAAAAGGTCGGAGGACGCGCACCGCCGCCCCTCGCGGGCTCGCTGCGCTCGCCACGCTTCGGGTTGACGTCTATCGTGGGGTCTAGCCCACTTAGTAACATTTGGGGGGGCAATTTAAAATAATCAGGTGAAAAAAAAAAAAAATCGGGTGAAAAATCGGTCGATCGGATCGGTCGCATCGTATGCGACCAAATCGCATGCGATGCGATCGATCCGATTTTTTATCTTACGACCACAACGATCTAAATCGTTGTGGCCGTTCTAGGAAACAAGTACCGCAGTCAGTATTTACCCTGCACAGAAACAAAATAACTCACCCAAATCTAATTCTCTCTGCACATTTTATATCTGCCCCACCTGCAGTGCACATGGTTTTGTCCATCTAAGAAGGATTTTGTCAGAAAGAGTGAACTAGAATAAGGCCCTTGGCCTCAGGTGTCCCAGGGGCAGGGCCATCTTAACAGCATGGTAGGCCCCGGGCAAAACAATGCATTTGGAGCCCCTCCACACCCATTCATGGTAAAAATGTAAACAAAAAAAATCATAACGCGCCCCACCTGTACTCCAGTGCCATCTCTTCACTTGCTTCAATACAGAGAATGGGTGTCAGCCTGCTGATTGGTGGATAGCTCCAGCCATCAACCAATCAGCATCCTGTCAGGCATTCACTGTCTGGCTGCAGGCTGGGAAGCAGGAAAAGAATGCTGCCTGATCACTCTGCTTGTATGTAATTCACAATTATGGCGACCAGGCAGCATCCTCTTCTGCCTCACAAGAAGCTCGGGATCCAGATGCCCACAAAATGTGCCCCAGCTTAAATGTCCCTAGAAATGGGGGGAAGATGGCTCTGCCTATGGGTGCCCAGAGACTGTCTTGGTGCAGCGTTGGCTCCTATACCGTATTGTTATAGTGCAGCACCCACCTTCTGTCACTGACACCACTATTCATAAATTACAATATTGCACCGACACTGGGAGGTAAATTTACTAAGATGGGAGTTCTATTTAAGAAGGGATGTTACCCATAGCAACCAATCAGATGTTATCTATTATCTACTAGAAGGTGCTAACTAAATAAGACCTAGGATCTGATTGGTTGCACAGGGTGCCATACGAACTACCGATATCGACTAGTCCATATGGTAGAAAACATTATAGATACATACACAACTCCATGCCCCCTCTGAGGGCAGCAGCCAAGCCGCACAGGAGGGGGCATGGTGGAGGCAGGCTGGGGGTACTCTTACTAACTGCTTTGGCGCTCATCTACATTTGGATATAAGTAATTTTAAAAGATTCCTCTCAGATGTAGCAGTACACACCCACGCTTCTAGGTGCCACGTACACAATCTCTTTCACAATCACTCCATATATGGAACTAGACACGCCCTTTGGGAGGAGCATGACATGCCCCCTCAAGGGGCACTGTGCAAAATTCTATTACCAAATATAATCTCCCTGAAACTAGTTTTCAAAAGTAGGCAAGTATGCCCAATAGACTGAGAACAAGCATTAACATAAATGTTCCTTTTGACCCTAAAAGTCTAGCTCATGTTGATTTTCTTGTTCATCTATTTTTCTTTCTTTTTCTGTCCAGCATTAAAATCACTAATCCTCAATTCCAATTCTCATTGGTGACCGTAAATAAGTCACCTATTAGGTATATCCAATTTTCAGTAGCAAAACAACTCTGGCGCGCACTAACTCGTATGTAATCCATAGTTGCCAGCCGATTAGTGAATCGGTAAGATGATTGATTATGCTGGAATGAACAAACAATTTATATTAGTTAATGAAATATCTGTAAAATGTCACAGTTACAATAAAACCCACCACTATACCCTATTTACACAAATCACGCGTTAAAAATAACCTTTAACTCGAAACCTCACAGCGAGCCGGATCTGAAATAATAAACACAAATAATAAACATAAACAGATTAATGGCGGACGAGGGCTTCTCGCTTATGGCAACTGTAAAATTATTGGCAAGAGCAATTAATTCCACGGTGGACCTCAGACCCCTGTGGCACAGCATGTGTTAACGAGCCGCGGTGACAGTTTATAGAATTACCCTGACAGACAAATGGAATCAGAGGACCGAGCCGTCCTGTTTATTTATTAAATTGCAGAGTGTGCATATTGGTTAATAAAACTACTGGCTGATCACATCTTCAACATATTACATATTTAAAACCAAATAAGGTCCCCTTTGCATAAGCTGGTGTTCTGTCTTCCTGTTACATATTCACACTGCTTTTCTCCAAGACATTAATTGAAGCTGTCATTTCTATCACAGCAGGAGGCATATTCAACAATATATCTGCCCCCAGGGTAAATAAAATCAAATATTTGCTATGGTAAAGGCAGACACTGCTTTCGTCTCCATTTCAATATGCTGATCCATTTAGCAACATGTCTGACTGCCGGTGAGTGAAATCTCTTGATCACTGAACGCTGAGTAACATCTTTGGGAAATGCTTTGAAAAATGAATACTTAAAAATAATAAGAAATAGATTCAGTTTCACTTTGATATTCATTCATACTAGGAGTTATTGGTTTGGGCTTTTTATATATATATTTTATTTATTAGTGCCGACATGTTCCTTTTTTTCTTTTTAGGGCTGTATTCAATCCTGGGCTGCTATATCCGCCGGGGGGATATAGTGGCCATCACCTATTCAGTGCTGCCGTTACCGACAGCGTTGAAGGCATTTTCCGACAAAACAAGTCAGATCTGTTTTGTTGGAAGTAAAAAATCCTATTCAAAAGACTGGGTGGCTGCTGATTGGCTGAAAGAGCTCTCTCAGCCAATCAGCGACCGCACAGTGCTTTGATCAGGATTTTTCAATTCTCCCCACTGACCACCGCACTACACACTGTATTGGATGCGATAAACCGTAGGTGCTTAACACCAACGATGTGAAATCGGTCCAAATCGCAAGTGTGTGACATCCAATCAGATCCTAATTGCATAGTGTATGGGAGCCTTTACACTATATAAATAGGATTGAGAACAATGTCCCTTTAAAAGTTTGGGTTGTGTATATTTAAGACTGTACTCCGATTACCATTCAGGGATAATTCAGTATGAACAAGGTAAATCCTTTCTTCCTAAACTTGTCCCACATTATGGAAAATACACCTGTGGTGTAAATAACAACCTTTCCCTTGAGTGGCACAATGCCTCCCTCCGCAATCAGATCCCAGATGCTGAACGGAATGAATGGATTGCTGTAATAATGGTGGTACCCACTGATCACATCAGCAAAAGCAAACTCCTTCTTTAATGGACAAGACCATGCTGCACTGCAGGTGGGGCAGATGTAACTTGTGCAGAGAGAGTTAGATTTGGGTGAGTTATTTTGTTTAAGTAAATACTGGCTGCTTTATTTTTACAAGAAAATTGGAACAAATGTCTAAGGCGCTAGTGTGTGATGAATTTCCCAGCAGCCACCACGTGGGAGGAATTGAAACCTCCAAATCGCAACCAAATCACAACCAAGGAAATGAGAGAACGTGTGGCTTAGTAATACATTGAAAACAATTAAAATAAAAACAGTAATATTCATTCTAAGGTTGAGGGAGTAGCGCTATCAGAGTCTATTATGTGGGGAAGACACTGATAATGATACAATGTGCAACTTATGTTGCAGTTGGTGTGCTAATCTTTGAAAAGTTTTTTGGTATAATTAACCTACTTTTCCCTCACTCAATTGTCATGTGTTTTCCTCTGAAGTCTCCTTTGCATTCTATAACTTTTTACATTTTAATTACCAAAATATTCTATTTTTTATTGATATATGTGATAGTTTTATTAAAGTTTGTTTGTGAAAGTATCAATGCTTTATACACACACATATATCTATATATGCACATGTGTACATAGCTGCCTTCCCTCCTGAATTCTGCAGGAGACATTGGTCTAGCAATCTCCCTTATGTCACCTAGCCCACATTACACTGTTACATTTTTGGGGAAAAGAAGGAATGAGAGACAGATACATTTACATTGAATCATCAGCGCCATTTCCCAGCACTTTACCAAGTATAGTATCTTTTACTAACTGCTTTGGGGCTCATCTACACTTGGATATAAGCAATTTTAAAAGATTCCTCTCAGATGTAGTAGTACACACCAACGATTGTACTGTAGGTGCCACGTTCACAATCTCTTTTCACAATATCTCCATATATGGAACTAGCCACGCCCTTTGGGTGGAGCATGACAATATATATTTCCTATATAAGGTAAACATTACAGGTCATTATGATGACTAAAAATGTTTGCTTGGCAATTTTCACACCAATTTTGTCAAATTTGCTTGCCACTCAAATGGTTGATATGGTTTAATGGTCTTAATTCTACACCCCTGGGAGGTTTATTTGTTATGTATTTGTCTGTGTATATCATTTATTGCTATTTATAAATTGTGTTTTTATTTTAATTGTTTCCAGTGGGTATGGATCATTAGGTCTCCAGCAGTTAGGTCGACATGCATTGGGTTGACACCATTAGGTCAACATGCAGTAAGGTCAACATGGGTATAGATCGACAGGGGTGTAGGTCGACACAAGCATTAGGTTGACATGGGCAAGGTTGACAGTCAAAAGTTCAACATGGGGTTTTTCACTGTTCTTTTACCTGAATGTCGACACAGTTGACATGGACACTAATACGTAGCACCGTGTCCCCTCGCATGGTTCGCTGCGCTCGCCATGCTTCAGGCACACTATTTTATTCTCCCACCACGCCCTAGTGGATGGTGATAGGGCATGAAATACCCCCTGTCGGCACATGTCAGCTTAAAAAAACAGTGAAAAACCCCATGTTGACCTTTTTACTATCAGCCTTGCCCATGTCGACCTAATGCTTTTGTTGACCTAGTGAACCTTCGACCTATGCAAATGTCGACCTAGACACATGTCCTCCTTTCTGCATGTCCACCTTATGGTGTCAACGAAATGCATGTCGACCAGGGCTGTCTTTTCGTATGGGCTTAATGGGCACTTGCCCAGGGGCCCCAGGGGTATAAGGGCCCTATGCTGTTAGCTGAGGATCCCCTTTTTCCAGGGATACCAGAATTTTGAAAATCGGCCCTTGGAACTGGAGATATCCAACTTTAAATCAGCAGTCCACATCTGATCTGTTAATTGCAATTCCCAGTCATATTTCTCTGGTTGTTTCTGACTTAGAGGTTTTCTGAGAGTATATTCCAAAATATGTGACTCTCCCCTTTCTGTCGACAATAGCGGCTTGCCTCTATCATGCCCAGAACCAGAGATATCAGCCTTCCATCAGCCAGTCCCTGCTCCAGCTCCAAACGTCTGGTGTACAGTTTTATATTTTTGTCAATGGATTGCTCTGGCTCCTGATCTCTGATCCCCAAGTTCCGAGCACCTCCTGAAAGTTGGGACTCTAGGTTTTTATACTATTGAAGGCTAAGAAATCTATTTCCAGATAATGGCGATATCTGCAGTCAAACAAGCTGCCCTTCCACCCTGGTGAATATTAAGCACACTCCATTATCCAACCCTCCCCTGCGTATAAAACACACCCTACCTCCCTGGAAGTCATTTGCAAGGGACCCTTCATTCAGCTCAGTGCTCCCTTCCACACGTTAGTTTTCACCCTCCCACCACCTGTGCAGTAAAGGAGTAATTAGCAGAAGTTACTGCTCCAGGTCCTACACATATTGAATGGAAGATAGAGCGCCCCCTGCCACCCGTGGGACATCAAAGCTGCTGCTGATAGCAGTCCCCCACCCCCACCCCTAGGAGGGGAGAATGGGTAAGCGCCCCAGTGCATTGCTTTGCCCAGGGGCCCACACTGCTGTTAAGACGACCCTGATGTCGATCCAATGATTTTCAACCTAATGACCGTATCCCGTTTCTAGTGTAGGTCCAGGTTCCACGTTCTCTCAATTTCCCTGTTTCATTCCTACACTGCAATTTAGATTTCAGTTTGAACACAACCCACCCAAATGTAACTCTCACTATACATGTTACATCTGCCCCAATTGCATTGCACATGGTTTTGCCCATTAAAGAAGGAGTTTGCTTTTGCAAACCAACCAGTAATCCCCTAAATTAGCTTTTTTGCTATTATTACTATAATTTATTATTATTCGTAGTAATAATAATATTACATTAGTTAAGGCGCATAAGCACTGAGCGTGGCAGTGGCTGGCGATGATCTGGTAGCACGCATCAGTGTGTATGGGCCTTAAGAGGTTGATTTCCTGTATACAGTATTGAACGTCTCCTTGCTCGTGGTCATCACTATCAGGATGCACTTGCACCAAATGATGCATCTAAAGTCATATGAAACTTTTTACACTTCAGCATATCTCACAGATTCACCGACACACCAAACATAATACAATTAGCCATTGTGCAAACGCTACATTGATACCCAGTTCTGCGTACTCAGCGGCAAGTGAAATTATGACTGTATTGGGTACAGTTCAGAATGGCATGTGACTGCAGACGCTCAGAACAGGCGAAGTGCGAAATCACGCAGGATCCACACAACCGACTTTGGTCCATTTCTGCATAGCCCCTCACTGAACTACTAGTGAGGCTGGAATGCTCACATAGAAAGTCTGAATGTTTATACATAACATGGTAGAAATCACCTGCCTAGGCTCCCTAATGGATGTGCAGGCTCCCTAATGGATGTGCAGGCTCCCTAATGGATGTGCTGTGTGGGCCCAGTGGTGTAACTAGAAATTTTGCCCCCCCCCTGGGGCCCAAAATAATTCTGGCAAACCCCCCCCCCCCCCACACACACACACACACACACATAAAAACACGCACACACACATTTTACCTAAATACTCATTGCCAGGAGTTACATGCTCATTGCCAGGAGTTACATGCTTATTGCCAGGAGATACATGCTCATAGCCAGGGTATACATGCTCATAGCCATGGATTTCAACTTTCATGTTCATTTCCAGGGGTTTCTTATTCACTGGCAGCGTTTTTTTGCTTGTTACCAGGGGGTTACATGCTTATTGTCAGGGAGTTAAATGCCCATTTCCAGGGGTTTACATGCTCATCGCCAGGGGTAATTTATATATTCCAGGGGCAATATATATGTATGTATACATCACTACCTTGAATCTGTATTTTCCAGGTAGCTATATATACTACGCAGTAAGACTTCTAGCATGTATCCATCAATCCAGTAGGACCTCAAGCATTTGTCTCCTCAAAGGCGACAGCCGATTCCAATACGGATGACCAGACCCATTGGAATCTGCATAGACCATACGCCCCCACAGCACCAGCTCCTCCAAGCCACCGCTCAGGCTGCCTTGCCATTGTTACGCCACTGTGTGGGCCCCCTGGGTCCAGCAGCCTGTCTGCAAACCATGCACTCGTTATAAATACTCCAGTGTACCCTAAACTTTAATATAATTACATGTCATCATCCATGGAACTCTTTATTTTATACATTTGCCTATACACAAGAATGGGAAACAAGGTCTGCTCGAGTAGGTCTATGGCTGCTCAGACTGGCTGCAGCATTAGTAACACAGGTTCATGTTTTTGTACAATAGGTCCTGCGACTGACATCAGATACAAACACCAAAAGTGGCCATGACTCGGCGCTAACACCATGTTATTTCCTGTCAGTTTGCAGAAGCATCCTTATTGTTTGCCGGTATGCCGCGACACCTTGAAGAGTGCAAATTGCAAACCCAGCGCTGCAGCTAACCGCTTAGTTCCATGGGACATCGACTTTGTGTCCGTCCATCCCTGAATCAGGCCCTGTCTCTCTATTAGTCAAACTTTACATACAGGTAACTTTCTTTTGTTTACTTTACAACTTTGTCAGTTACAAGCAGTTGACAATAGGGCTGAGTGTGGCGATTCACCAGGCCACCAACAGGCCAACTCGTCAAGCTAGTATTACACGATATCCATTCTCCAATAACTGCTCTCCATTATGCGCCATACAGTACATGTCTGCCTGTATACGGGGCTCTCTGTGAATATCTTCCAAGAGGCAAAAGAACTCTGGAGGGAGTTGTTTAGCAGCGATTCACTGGGTCAGTGTATTAGAACAGACTCCAGTCTATCAGCCAGATGGTGACTCGAGGAGAAAAAAAAAATTGACACACCATTTCAAACTGATTTCACGCAAACCCTCCAGAGAGGAGCCAGTGGGACTCCGACAATCCGATCTGTTGTGAATAAATATTACAAAATTGCCAATTACAGCAGGGATGTTTAAAATGTTTGGCTGATTTAGAAGCAGACCATCTTCTTTTTTTTTTTTTCTGTCTCTTGGCTTCCTGATGGGTGATTCAGCTCCGCTTAGTGATCACTTTCACTTTTACTCTGTCTCTTCTTATTGTGACTTGTCAGCCAGCCTTGCTTGTATTTGATTCATATATTAGCCGCTCTTCTGAAGCCGTTCTTTTTGATGATGAAAAAGACATGAGGGTTTTCAAGTGCCGGATTCCTGGAGAGCGAGAGAAAATATTGTTGAGTTGATTGAAAACAAAAAGCTTTATTTATTTGTTGTTAAATGACAGTCCTATATGGGGTGCTGAGATAGGCATGATTAACAAAGGGGAGGTTTTTGTGGTGTAATTAGTTTTTTTTTTTATTACAATTATTTATAGATCATTGAAAATACTCTGCAGCAAGCTAGCAAGGTAAACTGATGTGACATGTAATGATGATAAGGAGCGATAAAGTACTGCTTGTTGAAAGTTGCCTATGCAACAAAAAAAAATCCAACATGTGTGTAGGATATTTATAATGTCAGGAACCATTTAATGATTACATTATTCTGTCATGTTAGCTAATATCACAATGAAATACTTCAAAAGGGGTTTTGTAAGAAAGTGGTCGCCTCAGGCAAATCGCTTGAGGGACAGTTGTGAGTGGTGAGGCTGGGGGAGATTGGCAGCAAATACAGGACTGTTAGAGATGCTGTCTAGGCTGTGCGCAGATTATAGGGGAAGGCACATTCAGTTTAAACAGTAGAGGGCTCACAGAAAGGGCCTGATTCAGACGTGTTCGCTAGGCTGGGTATTTCCGCAGCCTAGAGTACAGATAAATGCTGCTAGCCTCCCCCACCAAACACCCTCCCCCCATCTCTGCAGGAACTCCTCTCTACATGCGAACTCTAACAGGCCCTCACATGCGGCCGAACAGGAGCGGAATCATTCGATAGTCGCACAACATTCGATGATTTTTCTCCCCTTTGGTAATAAAATTCAGACTAGACTGACTTTTATTCTGGCCGCAGATTGCCCAAAAGGGGGCAGACGCTGAAGTCATGTGATGCCAGCCCCGAGCAGGCATCGCCATGTCTGCATGCGCAATGGAATGTCCAGTGTTTTTATGGGGACACCAAGTTCGCTGTCCACCCACTTCCCTCCCCTCAAAGTGCAAACGTCTCGGTGAGTGTGATACTCACTGAAGGCATTCATACAGGGGGTTTATTCGCGCATGTGTGGTGCCCCAGAATTGGGGGTACCCCTTTTCCTGTGACCCTGGATAACATTGGTGGACAGTGTTGCCCTTTTCAAACATGGTGGCCTAACTAGCTGAGGGACCCAGTGCCTACCAGGACTCCCTGCAGCTGATGGACGATATTCATTGGTGGTTTAGTGGGCGCCAAACTGAAGGGGCAGCTCTGCCTGTTGCTGGGCAGAAGTGTATGTGGCGAGTGGCCCAGAAGAGGAGCGGAGCGGCAAAAGGGTAAGGAGTAAGCAGTGCAGTGTGTAGCCTGGGGCGTACTGAGGTGACACACACCGCAGTCGATGCTGAGGCACACTGACCTCGAAGTAGGAGAAGGAGCTGACCGGAGAGCAGGGAGCGAGGCGTGAGGAGGGAGAGACCAGCCAGCCCCGCCAGCGGAGCACCTCCGAAGCAGCGTTACCTCACTGGAGGTTGACGGCGGTGATTGACAGCAGGGCGGAAGAGAGGCGCTGGTCGCATGACACTGTCTGACTAGGGAGGACGGCACCTAGATATACGGTGCCCACGACTCAGCGGGACACTGCGCAGCCGGCGGTGATTGGCAGCAGGAGAGGAGAAGAGAGCCGGGCGTGCAGCAGAGGGGGGCCGACAGCCTGAGGAAGCGGTGCAGCATCCAACTCCGGTGCCCTGACTCTAGGGGCGACGCCAGTCCACAAACGATGACTAACAGGAGCTGGCAGCTGGTGGCACAATAAGGTACTCTGCACCCTTACGGAACCCCCAAGCCACGGCCACCTGACCACAATTATAAATGAATAAGTTAGCATTTATATACCTTATATAAATATCCAAAGTTCATCACCGTAACACCGCAAATAGCGATCACCACTTCTCTCAAATTACTATAATTCTAATTATTATTGTCCGACCCAGATTCTCTTCCCCCATCCCATAAATAACATGTACACATGTCCCCAGCGCCATGGTAACACGCACGCTTACTTTAATACGGCATCTTCTATCCCAAGTACACAGTAACCTTACACTACACTTCCATAACACATATCATCATTAGTTATTATATTCTTGTTTTCATCCTTCCGCACACCCCTAAACCAACAGTACAACTTTCCACAACATACGTACAATTACCCCATTCTATTCCTTGCACAAACTGGCCAAAACTGCAATACCTCATAAGGGGTGTACACATGGAGCGATTTTTGCTAGGGGCGCGATTTTGACTAAGCGATTTTGTCTATGGGTGATTTTGACTATACTAGAATTAACATCCAGGGTTGGAATTTAATTGCAGATCGCCTAGTGAATATCTCCCTCAGCAGTGAATACCAGCGATTTTGACTAGACAGCCAGTGATTCTACCCAAAATATTCTTGCCTGGCAACTTTTTTTACTAAGCGATATTATAGGGCGATTGTTCTAACCTTGACAGCGATCTTTACTAACCTTCTAAGCGATTTTGACTATGTAGGATCGCTCCATGTGTACACCCCTATACACAAATTCCCAGTTCCAAGAAAGATGCCCCCGAGTGTCTCCCACCGCAGGCCACTCAGGAACACGGAGCTCAGCTCATTTACAGGTCTGCTTGTGACTCTTTCCAATTCAGCTCTGAAAAGGGCCATTCCTTACCACTACTGCATGCGTTTTCGGCGACACTCACAGAAAATGTTGGGGTGCTGCAGACAAAACATGAAGGCTGTCAATCATCTTGCCAAAAGCCTGTGATAGCTAGCTTGCTTTCATGCGCACAGTGTACCATATGCATGCGCGGGTACAGTGCGCAGGGCCGGATTAACAATGGGTCGAATGGAGTTGCAGCTCCAAGCCTCCATTGTAAATAGGCCCACAGGACACTGACAGCTTTGACAGGAAAAATCTTTTTCCTGTCACAGACTGACTGCGGCCATCCTCTCCCATGCCCCCCCCCCCCCCCCCCCCCCCCCCCCTCTCGGCTGCAGCACTCTCACCTGATATCAGTGGAGCCTGGCGTGCAGGCAGTGTGATGGTTGCCCCTCCTTTCAGCACTCTCCTTCTCCGGGGTCCTGAGCCTGCCACTCAGTCACAAGCTCCACCTCCAGACTACTCGAGGAGCTGCTGAATGAAGCCTGGCAGGTAATTTAATGTGTTATGTGTTGGCTACTTGATGAGTAGCATCAATTAGTGTGTATACTGTATTGTATGAGTGGTGTGTATTGTATATGTATTGTGAGTGTGTTTATGTTGTGATGTGTGTAGTGTGTACATGTGGTTGGTGTGTGTGTACTGTGTGTGCGTATATATGGTATGTTGTGATGTGTGTTTATATGTTGTGGTGTGTGTGTACTGTGTGTGCCTATATATTATATGATGTGATTTGTGTGTATATATACCCCCCAACATCTGAAGGGCAGAAATCAGTACACATTCTTGAAGGGGGAGTGGCCACGGTTTAAAGTGGCCGTGGCCACAGGTAAAGTGGGCGTGTTCACACCTCCTTTCCAAATGTGTTATTGTGCATTCTTTTAATATATCCCCTATAGCGCGCACACACACACACAGCACAGTGTATATTTACCCCCTATAGCACCCACACAGCACAGTGTAGATACCCCCTATAGTGTACACACACACCAGTGTGTATACCCCCTATATCACACACACACACACAGCACAATGTATATACCCCCTATATCACATACACAGCACAGTGTATATACCCCCTACAGCACACACACACACACACACAGTACAGTGTATATACACATAGGACAGCACAGAGCATGTCATCACATCACATACAGTATCAGGGACAGCCCGCTCCCGGCATGCTCAGCTCCCCAGCGGTGAAGGGCGGGATGACGTCATGGTGGGCCTGGTCTTATTTACCTGGTACACGGAGCCATGTCACACGAACGGAGAGCTTCCCGGTCGCCCATTGCTCTGGGACAGGTGCCCGCGTTCTACTATTCTAACTACCACTTGGAACTACAACTCCCAGAGACGGAGGAGCCAGCTATCAAAAATCGGTACCTTCGGTACAGTTAGATTTAGCCGGTACAGACCATTAAAAAATGGTACTGTACCGGCTAAATCGGTACAGTTGGAGGGTATGGTGTATAGATGCGGTGTCTGTGTACTCTGTGTGAGCATAGATGTGGTGTGTGCTCTTTCTCTCTCACCTGTTCTATCTTCCCCCTGCCCATTTTCTTTGTCTTAACACTCTCTTACTCCAGCTCCATCTCATCACTTAATCTCTATCTATCCCTGGTCTGTCTTTCTCCTCAATCTCTCTCCTCTTTCCCCACAGTTTCCCTTCCTCTCCCTAACAGTCTTTCTCTTCCCCCTCTCTCTTCCTGAGACCACTCTCTCTCTCTCTCTCTCTCTCTCTCTCTCTCTCTCTCTCTCTCCCTTTTACCCTCTCTTACTCACTGTCTGTTTACACCCTCTCTCTCTATCTCTCTCTCTCTCGTGATAGGGCTTTCAAAATGTTGCTAAAGTTACACCAATGTGTGTTTGTACTGTGTGTGTATATATTTGGTGGTGTGTATATGTTTGGAAATGTGTGGGTGTGTGTGTGTGTGCTGTTTGTGGTTGAAGTGTGTGAGTGTGGGGCATTTATTATGTATATAAGTGGTTCTGCTACTGTGGGCATTTATTATGTATACACAGTAGATGGATCTGTTACTGTGGGCATTATTATGTAGATAAGCGCTACCGCTACTGTGGGTAATTAATATATAAATAAGTGGTTTTGGAACCGTGGGCATTAATTTTGTACATAAGTGGTTCTGGTACCATGGGCATTTGGTATATAAGTAGATCTGCTATCGTGGGCATTTATTTGGTATATAAGTAGATCTGATATCATGGGCATTTATTATGTATATGAGCAGCAATGCTACAGTGGTCATTTAAAATTTGTATGCAGCGCTGCTATCGTGGGCATTTACTATGTGTATAAATGGCACTGTTACCATGGGGATTATTCTGAGTATAAGTGGTTCCATTAGATTGTATGGGGTTAGGCCTTTTGTAAATTGCAGCTCCAGGCCCATGTGGACCTTAATCTGGCACTGCCTGTCAGTAAATTGGCCCCTCCATCCTACACCACAAATTGGCCATAGTTGGCACAGGCACATCCAACAGCCCCACTAAGCCGTGCCGGGAAGGAATACAGCCCCACTGTAGCCTCCATAAAAAGGCTCCATACCCACCAACAAGTGTTCAGCTGCAGCAACCTTAGAGACGTCACTTCATATCTTACCTTACATAAGGACACAGTGCTTCCATTCTATTGGCCGGGACAGAAGGCCATCAAAGTAATTTATTAGATACCTGCCTGGAGCGTGTTACACAAAGTACTGGCAGAGTGCTAACTTCAGTTACTGTCCACTCAATTTATTGTGCTGTTTAATAAAACATTCGTTCACCGTCCTCACATGTGGTGAGCTCGTTATTGTGTGGGTGTGTTGTGGGGGAGTTGCTCTTTGGGGTTCCTTGTCCCTTTGCCCTCAGAGTTCAGGCGAGTGAAGCAGGAGAACCACTGACAGACAGAGACAGAATGTGCCAAGTGAAGAAAGGGAGTACAAGATAACAGCCATACACATGCACGCAGTTTGACAATATCACACTTGCGCATGTGAAGACCCCCAACCGTGGAAACTGGGCCGAATTCAGACCCAAATGAATGGGTCTGAATCGGACACATAATCACTCAGAACGCTGCATAGGGATGTGCTGTTCTCCAGTTAGAACACTGGCCCTGACACAGGCAATTATAGATTTATCCAGAATGCTGGATCATAGTTGCCTACCCTCCTGCATTATGCAGGAGACTCCCTGAAATAGGAGCAATCTCCCTCTCCCTGAAGAGTCTAGAAATCTCCCCGATCTCTCCTAACCCACCTTATGCAACTGTTACCTTTATGGGGACAAAAAAATAAATCAGAGATAAATACAATCACTTGGAATTTAATACATAGCCACATTTATTTTCACATATGTTGTGCTGAGAGAGAAAAAATGAAATATCACAGCAAATACAGTATAATTGCAAACAAATAATCCAGTATTGCAGGCAGCTATGTTATTCTCAATACTTGCTACATTTCCCAAAGTGTATAGTTGCTAATGTTATCTAGAAATATCTTGCAACAAGCATTTAAGCACATGTACACCCATACATGGAACTAGCCACGCCCTTTGGGTGGAGCGTGACACACCCCATTAATGGGGAGCTGTGCAAAATTCTACTACCAACTATAATCTCCCTACAACTAGTTTTCAAAAGTAGGCAAGTACAGTATGTGCTGGATATTAATCGTTGAGCGATTAACAGAGAAAACTCAATTTGTAAGTTTTCCAACATTTTCTACACAAAAGGCTGCTTCTAAGCAACAGGAATTCTGCATTCATCCCAGAAACACTTGCAGGACAGAATTCTATGGCCTGAGTTTGTCCTTGTGAACTATGACATAAGCTACCAGTCAGAAGCTACAATGCTGTTTATTTAGCTAGTTCAAGAAAAGACACAATTGACTAAAGCCCAAATAACAGCCTTGTTAGTTCCTGAGAATCTATTGCTACTGACCTTCTCACCCTGTGACATGGCTTTCCCAAATATTTCCTCTTCTTTATCAGTAGACCATTCATCACCAGATAACCTTTGACCTTAGGGTACCAACCAGGACATTACAACAAGGGATATGTCTTAGAAACTACACATGCAAATTGAAATAATATTTTGATTTCTAATGAACATTGATTGCACTGTCTTATCTTTTCCTCCCACTGCCGTCATTTCTCCAGAAGCCTGCAGCAGTAGATATTATATATAATGTAGTGTACACATATATTAGCATCACTATATATTCTGTATAGGCTGGGGCAGTATGGGTGGTCATGGGTTCGATTCCCACCATGGCTCTAACTGTGCAGAGTTTGTATATTCTCCCCGTGCTTGAGTGGGTTTCCTACTGGAACTCCGGTTTCCTCCCACACTCCAAAAATATACTGGTAGATTAATTGGCTCCCAACAATATTGACCCTAGAATGTCTGTGTGTGTGTGTGTACATGTGGTAGGGAATATAGATTGTAAGCTCCACTGGGGCAGGGACTGATGTGAATGTTCAAATATTTTCTGTAAAGCGCTGCGGAATATGTGTGCGCTATATAAGAAACTGTTAATAAATAATAATAGGCTAGTAGGTCCGGCACTCCACTAGTTCAAATCAGCACCCCACTTGCACAGTATACAAATTTGTAAACATCCAGGTGTACTGCGGCACAGCAGGATTTCAGCAAAAAAGACCAAAAGTTTATTTAAAGTTTCAGAGAACTGCGTCCCCGTCATTAGAAATACAAACACTAAAAACTAAAATGCTTACCTTATATCCCCACCACAAAAGGAATTGCTTTCACTTTCACCTCTTTTAGCACACAAAGGAGTAATTTGGTTCGTCGCGTGGCCTCTAGTGATCACTGGTATATATATACATATAAGCCTGCTCGAAGCAAATGCTTCGAAAGCTAGTCTGCTACCTTGTGATTGCCTTTGTGTTTGGTCAAATGTGAGAGGGGTAGAGATGTAGTTTCACCAGATGGCAGTGTTACGGAGACACACAAATGGACACTAGACATATATATATATATATATATATATATATATATTATATATATATATATATATGTATGTATTTAAATATATTTGCATATATATATATATATACATACATACATACATACATACATACATACACAAAAAATAGGTGCTTCAAAATAAATCACCATATATAAAAGGGTTCTGGACTAAAATGCTCTATTAATTTGAGCCAAGGCAGATGGTCCAGTCCAATGAACGATCATATATCGGAAACAATCCAAGATATACTTAATCCAACCGTCTTGAACTTCCCCACAAAATACCCAAACCCTTGTGGGTTTAAACTCTGATCTTGAGCAAATCAAACAGGGGTGCTTCAGAGTGCAGCAAAAGAGATAATTTTTTATTATAAAAGAATAAAACCAATTATGCGTAACAAAAGGAAAGCTCTGCCAGCTTACAGATCAATTATGATCAACTTTGATGTAGAAAAAAACTTGCCCATATCACATGCATTGAACTAAATTGCAGAATATGTTCCTTTTGCACAAGAAACTGTATTACCTGTTCTAAAGCCTTGATCGCTGGGTCTGTAAAGTGATGAATAGGACGTGGTAAAAGCTAGTCGTCCTTACGTACTCACCTTTCCATGCCCTGCCATAATCCTGTACATATCCACTTTAGTGCTGCACAAATTCCGACAGCTTGACAGACAGTACACAGGAAGCCTCACGCGTTATATTGTGCTGGTCATCATTTCATCTGCCACATGCTGCACACTTTGTTCTGTCAGTGAGTTACATATTATGTGAATCATCATCCCTGCAATGCACCATGTAGTAGAACAACACCCGACATCACGACACCATAATAATGGGTTGGGTGCCCAGCGCCGGGAAGTTTGGCTCTTCCGGAGCGTCCAGTGCTGTCTGAAGCACCCAGTGAGTCTAAACCATCCATGCCCTCACAGGTGTGTCTACGAGAACATTGAAGGATCTTGTTGTGAAGCAATTGACTGAAGATGGTCCACTAAATTGCTTGAAGTCTTGGACATGGCTGGCTTGCTTGAATCAAAGCCATTCAATAGTTGGCAATCAAAGTCATTAAATAGCTTCATGAGAGGTTTCCAGAGAGCCCCATGGTAGTAAGAAGACACCATCAAGAAGCCCCATGGAAGTAAGAAGACACCATCAAGAAGGATGACTGTGCAACCAAAGAGATAAGGCACTGCTGCCACAAAGGAAAAGTGTGGTAGAATTACGAAGAATCCAACTCAAGAGCAAATAGTTCCATGTGTTATGTGTCTGACTGTAGTGTATGAGGTGGACAGTTCAAATACCAGATACAAATGTTGCTCTGTGTCGATTTGGGGTCTACCTAAACATTGTTGACTTGCTTTACCACAATCTAAGAGCAGGGCCCTCTTACATGGTCTGTCTGTTATTTCCCGGACTTGATATATTACTGTTGCTCCCAATTGTAAAGTGCACAGCTTACATTGGCGCTATATAATCAGAATCAGCTTTATTGGCCAGGAATACTTGCGTATACTAGGAATTAGGTTTGGATTGCTGTACAACAGCCAGGGTGGAAACAAGTTAAAACCAGTGACAGTACAGATATATATCACACTCAGACATGCGCTAAATGTGACCCCGATGAAGGAAACGGACATAAGGAACATATATCCACTGAGCTGTACAGCACCCAGGCAGCCATTCATCGGCGCTACTTGGTGACTGCAACAGCCATATAGGTAGACAGTAAAAACACCAGCACAGACATAGAACACAACAGGGGAGACACGGGTCACATATTTTGGCTAGCGGAACAGTTCCTAGGCAACCATCAGCGGTGCCATCTTGATCATTGCTACTCACAGCACAGGGCAGCAGTGAAAGGGCTCAACAGGCCATCTGCCTTTCAGCACACCACAGGGGTCAGCCAGCGTGTACGGATCCTGAGGCTGTCCCTCTGTGGGGCCGGGTGGGCCAGAGTGACAGGGGCCCTGGCTGGAGCCGTGGCTGGGGGGAGAGCCAACATGTGTGGGGAAGAGTCAGTCAGTGAGGCTGGGGGCAGAAGTTGGGCCCTCTCTGGGCTCATATACACCACTACTGCCCCCAGATCCTGGTGTCGTACCTCCTCCCTTAGGGCACCTCCTGGGGGGGGGGGTACTGTTGGGTTCACCTGGAGCTGGGATTGGGGGCTGACAGGCTCTCCCAGTCCACCGGAAGTCACAGCCAGTGGCCTGAAGGCCGGTTATCTCCTGTAATGTCTTGGCAGGGGATCCTTCCTCAGGTGGGCCTCACAGCATCTGCCACCAGGTGTCGCTGCCGGTCGGGATGCACCCCGGGGGGTCAGGATACTCGGGGCCGAGGAAGCCACGTCTCACCACCAGGGATGCAGCTGGTGGTCATGCTCACTGTCCGGCCAGAGGTCGCTTCATCCTCTGCTCTCCAACCTCCTTTACACTCTCATCTGTCCTCCCCTGCCTCTGACCATGCCAAAGCACCCCTTCGCTAAGTGAAGGTTAGGAACAGTTGCCGCTGCAGAGGGGAAGCTGCAGCTCAGTTCAAATTTCAAATGAGGGGACACACCAACTGCCAGTGAGTCAGTTTGGAATGGCAGTTGGTAGCAGTTGGTGTGTGTCTTCCTTGAACGGTGCTGCAGAGCCACCTCTAAAGCCGACACAGGTTAACTAATAAATAAATAGAACAGACAGCCACACACTCTTTGAGCATAAAAATATCCACATTTCAATATTCTACTGAACACTGTATTTTACAGGCTTGTACTAAAGTGCCACAGAGCTGGAACTGATGTGTAATACCAAAGCATTTGGCAGAGTGCACCAAGTGTGCTTCATAAATATATTGCACTGTAGATTTTTGAATGATTTTTTATATATATATATATATATATATATATATATATTAAATTAAATTAAATGGAATTTTATCCAGAGCCTAGTACTGAATTATGCTTGGATAGATACTAGGAGTGTCTTTGACTCTAGTAAAAAGAAATCAACACTGCATTCGGTTATTTCTGTCTTAGTAAAAAAAAGGCTGCAGCCTAGTACCCTCTCTGGAAACGCTACATTATATTTCAAATATAATCTTTCACTGTGAAAGTCTATGAGCAAGGCAATGACTGCATCACACACTGTTACCACTCAACCATTGACCCTACATTATTGAAAACATTTACACACCATTTACCTCGTAGCATTAAATCTGTCCCACAGTTTGCAGACCTGATGTGTGATATTGTGTGTGTAGAGATGTGTACATTATAAATCTACAAAAAAGCAGATTCAATAAAAACACATAAACAATACATAAAAAGGACGCAGCATGCTCAAAGTAGTAATGGCTCAGAAACTACAAAGTAGCATAGTATAATGTTAGTAACCAAATAACCAACAGCAAAACCACATATACATATATATATAAAATATAAAGCAAACACAGAAAAAAAATATGGCAGTGACATAGGCTAACTCAATGGACCAGATAGTTATCTAATGTAGTGTACACACAGTGCGATTTTGACTTTCTATTCGATGTTGACTATACAGTATAGTCGAAATCGAATAGAAAGTTATCCAGAATCAAAATCGAATAGACATTGAAGGTATTTGATACCGATTTGCTCTCCCGTTTAGTTAAATGAAACAGAATAATAGACTGCAGCCAAGACTATATAGTACAGATCTGTGCTATATAGTCAAAATCAAATGCGTTTTGCTTGCGGTGCGATTCGATCAAATAGCAAGGCAATCGCACCATGTAGGTGTACACACCTATACACTTTAAAATGTTTTGTTTTCTTGTTTCTAAATAACATAAAGTCTTGATTTTTTTTGTTCCAACTGGTGCCCTTCTTGGTATCCATGTTATACAGGTTGAGTATCCCTTACCCGAAATGCTCGGGACCACAAGCTCGTGATTTTTCCGGTTTTTGGAATATATATTTTTTAACATACTTACTTGGTCCCCCCCAATGGTCCTCCGGCATCCCCCGGCATCCCCCTAGATGGCCTTCAGGATCTTCTTCAGCGGTCCCAGGGGTGCATTGCACAAGTTTGCAGGTGCGCCAGTGACGTCACCGGTGCACCCACGCAAGGCACTCCTGGGATTGCTGAAGAAACTGAAGAAGTTCCTGAAGGCCGCCGTGGACATTGGGGGACTTGGTAAGTATGAAAAAAGAGGCGGGAGGGGGGGGGGGGGCAAAATTAAATCAATTTTGGGGGAATATTTCGGATAGGAGATCTCCGGATATTGGAGACTCGACCTGTACTTGCAACGGGACTTGATTGAACTCCATCTAATTTGACTTATGCTTTCCTTCCGCGGGTCAAACTGTAGCTGTCGGGAACCATAGGCTACATGGAATATTGCATCACCTACAGAACTTGGCCCACATACGGACGCAGTGCTGATGCTGTACGCAGTGGAGAGATTTTGAATCTTTTGCAATATGCATGTGTTGCGATGGTCTTGTGATAGCGGTTTTTCTGCAAAGTGTTTGTCGGGCAGGGAGAATTTGTGGGCGGTGGCAAGTGGAAACTCAAACTCATGTAGGCATGTTGCGACCATTTCGGGGACATGTCACAACTTATAACTGTGATACTGTGTCTTACTTCCAATGGCCATGCTTTGAGTTCATAGGGCTATGCATAAGGTTTGTGCACAAGTAGCGGATCTGAAGTACCGTGGCAGGCCCATAATTTATACAAACACAAAAAGTGATGTATTCATGCCATGATTACTGTTTGAATGTGTTCCTCTTTACCATTAAGATGGTGGTAGATACATAATGATGGAGACTCATACAGGAAGAAACCAAATCAATTCCAATTCTATTTCTGACACATTTTAATCATTTCACAAATGTTTTAGAAATTACATTCTTCTAAGGGTATTTATAAACTAAGAAAGGATGAAAAAGGCAAAAATAAAGAAAAAGAACAAAACCAGCAATACTATTCCAGTTTTTCATATAACCGTTGACAATCTTCTGATATTATGGGGTGTTTTTAAATGCCACTGTATTTACACTCCTGTAACAGATAAGGGTCAAAATATATTCTTCCACTTGGGTTTAAACCGGAGGACCAGAATGAAAACAGATATTAAATGAAACTTATTATTTACAGTGACCTCATACCCACTATCATTTCCACTAGCAGAGAGATTATTTCTGTTGTGGAACCAACCCCCCAAGTGCAAGTATAAATGTTCCCTTCCACCAGTCTCTAAAGATCTTTGGAATGCTAAAAGCAGATATTTTTTTAGTTGTATGTTGTCAGAAGGTTGACAATTACAATGTTGACAGTCTCAGAATTTTGACAGTGGAAATGTTCACATAGGGGGTAATTCAATTAGCCACAGGGCTATTCAGTTAGCCCGAAGTGAATCCACGGGTAGCACTTACGGAGATTTGTTTGTACATGTCTGAACAGAGGAGGGGGGTGAATAGGTACAGTGATCTTGTTAACACAAGAATCCTTCAACTGTTCATAGATTCTGTGTATTAACGCTGCTTAACTAACACATGTTAACACGTTAAGTTAACAGGCATTTACAAGAGAGTTCAGGTTTTAAAGGGGCTGAAATTAATAGCCCCGGGTATTAAAGCCCAAGGCAACCACCCATTTCCACCATAGTAAATTATTGCAGGCGGGTACCCGAAGTTCCTCTTTTGTCAGAATGTCAACATATGAGTTACTGTAGGATGCGATCAGGAGGTTTAGGGGCTGTAAATGCCAGAAGTTAGGGTTAAGCAAAGAGGGAGGGTTGGGGCAGATTACCAATAGGGACTGGGGAAAATATTTACACGTCCCGGATGTCACAGTTTTTGGAGTGCCAAAAACAGGAAGACACAGCTGGACACGCAACAGCCATCAGAAGATAAGGCACCGCTTTGCCACCAAAATGATATGTCAACAGTCTAACCTGCTGAAATGTCATCACTTTTTACACAATAATTGTTGACACATTCAACATCGACATTAGGATCATGATGACATTCTCATGTTAACATGATATATAAACTGTTGATAAATGATGCTGCCATGTACATAGGAACATGCTCTTTATATAATTCTAGTTAAAGTCCCATCTAAATGAGGACTTCTGCAATGTACTTTCACTTTGATCTGTGCCTATTTTTACTTTCACTTTGAGCTGTGACAGTTTTTAGCCCACAAACTCTCCTCCCCACCGCCAGCCCCCATCGGCTCCTACCTCTGATCTCTCACAGCTTCCTCTCTCCATATTCAGCAAGTTTGAGAAAGAAAAAAAAAGATCAGTGTCCCTGCAAAAATTACTTTCACTTTCTGTTGACATCTGTTAACACAAATAGGAGTAATTTGGTCCCTCAAGTGGTCTCTAATGGTCACTGGCGGTACTTCACTTCATTAGGGTGTATTGAATGCGACCGGCAAGGGTTTTTTATGGCAAGGATGGCTTGTTTTTGGCAAGGATCACCAAAACAAGCCATCCTCATTGTTTAACTTCCTCGATGGCCGCTCACCCTCATGTATGTTCTGGGGGAATCCTCACCAACAGAGGACGGCGAGGATTCCCTCAAACAGCGAGCCCACTGCATATTGCCACGAGCCTCGCCATTTTGATGGCCGCACACCCCGTTTCCACTTTGCTTTCAGAAATAGTGAGGTGGAAATGGTGAGTGCAGGGGTTCAGTTGAATACTGAGTGCGGGCTATGACGGCGAGCAATAGGCACTACTCGCCGTCATAGCTCACCTGATCGGCATTGAATATACCCCATAGAGGTGAGGAGTAGTTAGCCCTCTATATATATATATATATATATATATATATATATATATATATAGATTATAATATATTTGTTAAATTTACAAATAAGCACATTCTCTATATGTGTGTGTGTGTGTGTGTGTGTGTGTGTGTGTTTGTAAAAATTCTGCATTTTACATGATTTTTTGCTATATTGTTGGATTTTATTTAGGCTTAAACACTAAATATCCTCTTTATTTGTATATCTTACTAAAAGGAAATGATAATATAAGAAGAGATCATCTGTAAAATTTTACAGACTGCATTTCCCTTCACAGAAATGTGGATCACATCCTATAATTTGCGCTCACAAATAAAATACATGACCATTGCATCCTTCCTTCGCAGCAAATATTTAATATATAAGAAATAGGGCACAGCCATGTCAAAGGGGCCTAACAAAGGAAACATTTGGCTAACTCCTCTAAATTCATAAAGTCTGCATTTTACACGGTTACTTACAAACTTTACCTTTCGTTCTGGTTATATTGCAAAGCCCAGTCCGCCATGATGTAGGAGCCCCCCCACCAGTGCCCTCTCTGGTTCTGCGGCTCTTCTTTATGTAAAGATCTGTTATTGGGTCACTTTCCACGGTATAACCGCATTTCCTCGGAGTCTATGTTAACAAAAATATTAGTCAATTTGTTTGTGCTTACCCTGCAGGAGAGGCCCGCATTTACCAAAAGGATCAGGCCTATATTTGCATTTTTTTTTCACTTACTGATATCATTCCACAGCCAAATCAGATAGCAATAATTATCCTGGGATATTAGATAGTACGTCTCCAGGACCCGGCAGCCGGCAGCTGCTATAAGAGTTGTGTGGAAGAAGGCAAAGGATTAATCGCGCATCTTAGTTACTTGAAGAATTACAATGGAAGGGCCTTTCTGGAGATTCATGATAAGTTGTTCTCAATTGTTTTCATACATTTGCCAGAGGATTTGCAGGGTGGAAAAAAAAAAAGCAGGGATTTTGCGGTGAGGTTTAAGTCAAAGTTTCTGACTGAAAGGACAGTGCCTGTAATTGTGTTCTCCGTAGGAAGCCAGATCGCACCGGGGAATCATTTAACTTCAATACCTGCAGCTGCGGGTTAAAAAAATGCATTCACTGCCAAAAGAGATCTCATGTACGTTATATTTTAGTATATTTTGAACCAAAATTAATCAGGAAAACAAGTAAGATCAAAAAAGGAGACAACCTTTATTCCTATCGCCCAAACAGTGGCCTGGGAAACACAAAGATTACCTGTACGTTAGCCATAATTAAAAACATAAATCACAGCACAGGTTATATCTAGGGTGCATCTTATGTTCCTGGATTGCCTTTCTTCCTATGCATTTAGGATAATAATGCAAGTTCTTTTCTCTGTAGTTAGTGCTGTGGACAAGTTGCCAATAGCAACCAATCAGCATTTAGGTAGTGGTTATCAATTATGTTTTATCAAAATGAAACGCAGAAGCTGGTTGCTAAGGGAAACTTCCTCACTGGTCCACTTCCCCACTCTTCACTGCTTGGTACATCTCTACCAGTGTATCTATAATGGCTTCTAGCCATGGTGATGCACACATGTGCAATAGGGATGTCTCTGGCAAAGAGGTGCGGGCGCCATGTTCTCGGAGACCTGCACACTAGACTCTGGAACAATGCCAGCCTCTATTGCATCACTGGAGAGGAGGGGACCTGATTGAAGGCTGCGCACCAGTTCTCCACTCTTAAAGCTCCTTCCTCTCATTGCAGAGATGCTTAGGGGTGTAATTCACAGTCAACAAGCTCAATAGTAAAATTTGGAATGGATGAAAGGAAGGGCCTGGTGGTGCGCATGGACTTCTCATACCAGATTCTACCATTATGATCTTCTTTTGGAGGCTAGTAAGATAGTAGTGGAGCATTGTTTGGGTCTCAGGGCCATTAGAGGAGAAGGAACAGCCACCAGGAAAGCAGTATGGAGAGTTGGAGAATGGGAGAGGGGCGGGGCACATAAACTCTGCTTGTTTCATTGCAGGTGGCATGTAAAAGGATTATTACAGTATGTATTCAAACAGAACAGAAAAAAGTTTGTCTGTATGTGGTGCACCAAAAGAGATCATACACATACAATGTAGCTTTTAATAGTTCCAATAAAACTGCAAATACAGCAAGGAATATTATTATATATTGTATGCCTGGAGACAAAGTGCATGGGTTCTTGTATTTTGAATAGCATGTGACTATATATATATATATATATATATATATATATATATATATACATTTTTTTTTGTATAGTTGCAGTGCCATCTGGAAACTCCTGGTTACTGTTCCATATCATCCTCCAGTTGTGTTGTGCTTTGTAGATCTTTTGTCTGTATCGTCTGCCTGAGACCAAAGTGCATTTGGTTTAATAACCTACAATTCTGGTGTGGTACCCTGTAGCAGTTCTAAGGGGTGCAAGGAGAAGAGAAGGGGAGTATGCGATCAGGACAAAAACACATCCTTTTTTTCTACAGCACATCTCTCCTTGCAGCATCCTCACTTCACAGCCCAACGTGGCCAGGACCGGGTAAAGGGGGCACATCCTAATGGAAGGGGGCATGACCTCCTTTCCAGAAAATATCAATAAAAATAGTATTTGTGTCACCTCGTTCTCTACAGGAGGGCGCCTTGTGTGCCCCAGCCAGGAGCAGATCAGGAGGGCCGCATGATCAGGGCTGCCACTAGGAATTTTGGGGCCTGGGATGATTTCTAGTCGCAAACCATCAAATTATTTTCTCACTGGGAGCAAGCTAGGAGTAGCCAGAGGCTGTGATGAATACAGGCATATCTGAGCTGGAGATGGCGTCACACACTCTCCCCTAAAATGCTTGGGCACGCCTGCATTTTCCCTGACACTCTAAGGGGGAGATTCAATCGCCGTTGAGCATCTCCCGTGGGGGAGATGCTCGACGGGCCCTATTCAATGCTGTCTTCCCCGACAGCATTGAACAGGGATTCCTGTCAGAACGAGCCCGACATCTCTAGCTGTCGGGCTCGTTCTGCCGAGAACAGCCGGGAAGTGACGAGCTGCCGGCTGCAGCTCGTCAATTCCCGGCCGCAACTCGCGGCCACGCCCCCTTCTCGCCGCTCGGCGGCCGGGACATTGAATCCCGACTGCCGAGCTCCAGGCGAGCTCACCGAGAACGGGACAGGGGCACGGCTGTCGCGCTAGCTCGACAGCCGTGCCCCTGACATTGAATACCCCCCTAAGAGTTTTCCTAGGCACGCCTGTATTTTCCCTGACACTCCCATTACCACTGCCAGATGCCTACTTCCTGTCAATCACCTTGCGGACCGCTAGCTAAGAAAAAACTATCAGGATTTTATCGCAGCATGGCCTCACACATGCATACTATGGGCCGCACGCATGCATAGTCTATCGATAATCATCCGCTATGCCGATTTTGCGGGACCCATTGGGGGAAATTTACTAAGATGTGTATTCTACTTCACATGTGATGTTGCTATGGGCAACCAATCAGATCCTGTCTACTATCTTCTGGAGGGCCGGGAAGGGGACCCAATTGTCGGGAGCCTCCCTGCCATTCCTGGAGGGTAGGCACGTATGAGTTAGATTACTTGTAAAATGCCCTAAAATTTCCCCGTGTGTAGCCCCCATTAGTAAATAGGCCCCGTAATAACACCACTTGTGAAATAAAATCATGAAAAAATGTAAGACTGAGAATTATTGTTTGTAGTAAAGGATATACGCTGTAAGACTGTGTGAGGGTCATAGGAATGACCTGCTATCAGTGAACACATAACCTGTCTGTCTCAATGCTTTTTTACTCTATTAGGGATACAGTATATAGATTTGACCTCATTCTTGGAAGGATAATGTAACAATTTTTAAAGATCACAGGTAGAGCTAAACAGCTTTCAGGACCTTAGCAAAACACATTATTACCAATATAACCTAAACTGAATGAAAGGACAATCTCGGACCACCTATTTAACTACCAACAGTGGGGGGATGATCAGAACAAAAGGCTGTTTAAATATGATGCTGAATTATACACAGAAGTTCACTTGGATTTTGTTCTGTTTGACGGTAGATTATCACTCTTGGTTAGCTCCAAACATATGACGCTAGGGCTTTGTACTACCATCCTCATTTATGTCAGGGAGTCTCATATCTCCAAAAACAGTGAATTTACGTGGATTATGTGGCATTGTCAGGGTGAGATATGTTCACACACATGGGAAGACACGCTGTAAGACACCTTTGTCATGCTAATTTCCTATGGAAAAGCAAAGGCCAAACAGGACTAAGGCCCTAATAACCCAGGATGTATGCGGAAAGGGTGTAAGATTGTTACATAAGAATAGATAAGACGAGCAAGGGGAAAATAGCATGTTTGGAACAATGTATACTGTGTTTTCATTGTTAAGTAGAATAAAAGGAAATATGTAGGTAAAGGGACCTTCTGGGAAGGAACGTTTTGTAAAATACTCCAATACTAGAAAAGTTTTTGCCTCTTTTTTATTTTATTTTTTATTTTTTTTAAAGATTTTCTAAGAGGTACGAAGCAAATGTTATGCTAAAATACACTGTGAAATAATGATTTACTGATGCAGGATTGAACGTAAGTAACGTTCTAATTGGTTCCACATACTGTAGTGTTGTACGGAATTTAGGGCCGGTGTCTTCAAAAACAGACTCAAGACTTTCCTGTTTACTCAAGCATTTCCTTCAATCTCTTAGGTATGGTTTATGAAAAGCTTTTCTGTACTTCATTGTTCCTGTACTGTATTACATTCACTCTATCTGTTAAGCGCCTTGAGTTCTATTGGAGAAAGAGCGCTATATAAATACAATTATTATTATTATAATTATTATTTTTGGCACCTAAGCAAAACTTCAATCTACTGCCCACCTCCCCCAACCCCAAACAGCCACCAATACCCACTTCCCAGCCCCTGAAGTGAAAGTGAGGAGGTGATGTCTTAGAAGTTCCACGGCCACCAACTGCTTGGTTTAATACCTACTGTTTCATCATTACCAATGAGCGCATTCACCCGTCCTGTACATGGTGCAAAATACATGTCTGAAAACTGGCGTATTTCTGCCTATGCTTATGCGCAACTTTATAGCTCTCAATTCTGACAGGTTACTGAGCTTAGCCTACGTAATAACTCTCACTACCTTAGTTCTGCTCGCAGCCTATGGCGGTGGGAACACAGATCAGTTTCCATAAAAGCCTAGAAGCATAACGCGGGCTGCCATCGCTCATTCGTAATTAAATCAGCAGCTTAATGTAATGGAATCGGGACAATTGCTGGCGTGCCATACAGTACATATGAGAGGTCTGGCATTAGAATACATCAAACACATTTTGCATACGAATTGCCTAATCGGACGTTAAACAAATATTTATAATAACAAATACAAGAAAATACATTTTGCAAATTCTGCGACAGTACCAGTTACAAAACAGCAGATAAGTTGCCAATTATGTTGTTGCCTCTCCAGATAAGACCTAAGTACATTTTCGATCCGCCGACTCTATCTCCATGCATCTCCTTCACCACTGGAGGTAGAGGTACCTTACTTTCTTATCAGACTTTGCTTACTTGGAAAAAGTGTTGGAGGGTGGGCTAGAAAAGTGGGCACGGAAAACCCTCATGGCTGTCTGCTGATTTCCACAAAAGGAAATGTTTTCATCCAAAAGATCAAAAAAAACGACATTTACCATTTACTTCCCAGCACAAAACACACACAAAAAAAGACAAATATGTAGTTGAGAGTCACTTAAGACATTCAGTAACTGAGAATAAAGCAAGCTGTATTTTTTAATAAAAGGGGGGTCTCTTACAGGGCCAAAAGAACACAGACATCTGTTATTGTGCGGCCACAATGCTAGAGTACTGGCATGGGGTGCTTATGAGCGCCATGGGCAGGCAGGGGGCGGATGGGTGCAATTGACCCTCCCCCCTGCACATCATGCATGGAGAGAGAGGAGTGATTACTTCTGCACAGCAACCTCTCTCCCCAGCACAGCACTCACTAGTCATTACTCTCTCTCTGTCTACAACGGGGAAGGGGGGCAGCAGGACAGGTCTGGGCCTACATTAAGAGTACCCGCTTCCCACTCTTGGCACCACTGCCTACTAGCAACATTACCAACCAAACCTTCCAATGGTTATATAGAAAGGTCTACAAGACTCACACATTTTGCAGTCTTCTCCTGGACTTCTTTAACTGTAACCAACCCTCCTGCACCCCACCCTTCTCCCTACTGAAAGAGCTGTAGCCAGGGCTTGATGATTTGCTACAAAACGCGCCATTATATCCCCAAGCAAACTTTCACGAATCACGGCACTGTACTGCAGCGAATAGGAAGGACACAGCGATGCAAATGGCATCATTGCACAGCCATTACTTCACCCCTGGACATTTCCTTTCCAGAGGGAAGGTCTTATATATCCAAAAATAAACTTTGTTGTCTTCTAAACAGTCTATGACTTTTCCTGCCATCATTCTTAAAGAGTTTGATGGGATACCATGTGAAAAACGAATTAAGGGAACATGTTTGCATTTTCATAGCAAGTGTGTCTGACATATTTTGTTACTACCTGTAGTAACCATTACTGTGAAGACAAATGCTAACGTAAACCTTAACTTGGCAGATGGGATGTCTATCGTGATGCCAGTGCGTAACTGTCTACTTTTCCAAATACCATGGTTTGAAAGTATATTAAGACCTGTGTTTTCATTTAGAAGTTTAATATAAAGGCAATCAGTGTAATTTGATGCTGAGCTAGAGAGAGGGAAGCATAGTCGGCCATTGTTAGTTTTTTAAAGCTTCGGTCCTGCCTAATGACTTGTTCGGAATGACTGCAGGATTAAAAGCATTTACCATATTAAAAGTGAATCTGCTATTTTTTATTCTCCCTGCAAATTATCTTGGCGGTTTTAGAGCTTTTCACACATGGGTCTAAATGTCTAACTTACAAAATTACCATGACAACCACAGGACTTGGAGTTTTTCAGAAACGACTGAATGATTGTAAAAAAAAATATGTAAAACTCTATTACTTTTGACTACTATCAACCAAGAATATCAGCTGTTCGGTCGATAAAAAACACTCCTTATATGATGTATAAATACAAATATGGTGCTGTTTTGGTGGTGATTTTTAACCTAAAAAATTATTCAAAATGCTGTATAAAATGACATATAATTTAATATGTTAGCTTATTTCATTATAAAATAATCTTTGATTAGTAATTTCCTCCAAAGCGTTTATGTAAAGTACAGCTAAATCCCCAAATTGTAATGTTCATGGATTAAGCCTAAATTTATAATAATTTTTCAGACTTGCCCAACTGCCAATTGCTCCTCTATTATTACAGACAAGTGTAAAAGAAAAGCTATTTTGACGTAGTGCCCTCTTTAGATGAATATATGGCATGGAGGTAGACAGTGACACTAGTATTAGGCAAACTAGGCAGTTGCCTGGGCCGCCAATGGTTAGGGGCCATGTAAAACAGTGAGTCATAGGCCCTAAGACCTCTGACTTCAATGTAAATCAATCTCAGATTAGTGGGAAATTCGCTTAAACATGGATTTAAGAAAACACTTTATTTTTCAGTGATTAATCTGGTGGTTTTAAAACTTCTATATTTACTAAATAGAAATAATGGTTTTCAAACCACCCTATTTGATATCTACATCCTGTGTTTTTTGTTACATGGAAAAAGATACCTTTGTGGAAATACTGAGGGAAAATAGGGATGATTGAGAGAGGCAAGTTATCTCATATAGGGGCAGGGTGTATTGCGGTTCGAGTCTTGCGATCATGCAGGACGTACACCATGCCTTGTAAATCACAGCCCCTTTAAAAAAAAACCTCACAGTTAGGCTGGTATTGCCAGTGGCGTTGAGAGGAGGGGGCTGCGGGTACTTTTTATCTGGGCCCGTGTCTCACTCCCTCATTGCCGGGCAGTGGGGGAGAGAGAGGACAGGCTGCCACCTCTCTCCCTAGCTCAACACATGCTGCTCAGTGCCATGTGCTGATCTGGGGAGAGAGACAGCTGCAGAGGCAGCCTGTCCTATCTCTCCATTTTGTTTCATTTTATGTCACACTGCGTCACCTCCATTTTACCAGGGCCTAGCCGACCTGTCAGCGCACCTGGGTATCACACATGGCCGCCGGACTCACATGGCAATACATCCGACCCTACATGTTGCTTGAGTTCAAAAGAAGGTTAGACTCAGGTCACCCTGCGCTCCCCTAGGTGGTGCCTAAGTGTTTCTTGGTGTTTCCCAAAAACACCTGGAGAGATGAGCTAGAACAGGTAGGTAAGAAACACTTCGGGCGCAAATGGGTGAAGGCACATTTATTCCATAAAAAAAAAAAACAGATTAAAAAACAGACAAATAGAAATATTTTAAAATATATTAAAAAATATTTTAGAAATCCTCCCTTACCCAGTGATGGGGCTGGAGCCTAGGGATGGTATGACAGAGTGTTCCAGATGACAAAGAGGGGACACCCTGCTGGCTCCATGAGTCTGCACTGGATAGGGTCCTTGTAAAAGCAATCCTGTATGGTCACCGCGTTTTGAGTCTTATGACTCTTTTTCAAGGCATTGAAAAAGAGTCATAAGACTCGAAACGCGTTGGCCATACAGGATTATTATCTCTGTTATCACTGGCTGTCTCCATGTGTATTTTACATCGCTTTTATCTTTACCAGATAGCGTTTTCTGAACAGTGAATTAAAAAGAGTTTATTTTATCCAAATACCACAAGCACATAAAGTAACAATAAAGTTTTGGTATAGCGGATCAAAGCTGTCTAGAACGACCATGTTATGGTTGCCCACGTTTAGTCAAACTCATCTATTTAGGCGCTAAAGATAGTCAACCGCGTCTAGATCGACAGTAACGGAAGTTAGACACCAGCGTTAGAGCCACAGGAGCGTGGTCGACATGGGCCTGATTCAGACTTGTTTGCTAGGCTGCATGCAATACAGCCTAGCGAACATGTAAACGCCACCCGCCCAAATGCCTTGCCCCCCCCTCCTCCGGAATCCCTTCACTAGCGAACAGCAGAGATGCTGATCATCTAATGATTTTGCTCCCCATTGGTGATAAAGGTCAGTCTAGACTGACTTTTATTCCGGACGAATTCAGGGTGGGCACTTCCCGGAGCAAATGGCATCAAGGACTAATACCCCTTTCACACCAGCCTGAATTTCCAGGTTGGCCACATGACTAGCGCTGGTGTGAAAGGTTCCCAAGCCAAATTCCTGGAAAATATACCGGGAATTCAACCCTGCTGGACAGCAGGGTTGGTCCCGGGAAGAGCTCGGGATACAGGCTGGTGTTAAAGATACTTACTCAACATCCCGGCTTTTTTCTAGTGGTGGCTTGCTTCCAGTGGTGGGTGGCAGCGTCCGATCTGGGCAGCGGTGTCCTATAAAGGCAGCAGGTCTGGGTGGCAGGCAGGGGGTCCAGACAGCAGGGTCTGGGCAGCGGGTGTCAGGGTCTGGGCAGCGGGAGGCGGGGTCCGGACTACAGGGATCCGGGCAGCAGCAGCTGGGCATTTGTAGCACTATTTGCTGGGCAAAGGGGTGGGAAACGCTGCAGGATTTGAAAAGACTGGCCGGACGCTCTCAGCCAATCAGCGTCCGGCCAGTCTTCTCAAAATGTTTTCAAATTCTCCCGCCCCTCTGCCCGGCAAATAACAATACAAGTGCCCAGCTGCCGCTGCCTGGATTTCCGCAATCAGGAACCCGCCACCCACTGCCCGGACCCTGCTGCTCCCCTCACACCAGAAAATGCAGGGACTAGGCCTGTGTGAAAGGGCCCAACCCAGGAAAGTCCCTGCTTGAGCCCTGGACTATATTCCCAGGTAAGTCCCTGCATTTTCTGATGTGAAAGGGGTATAATTTAGACCCGAAGAACAGCTCAGAACTGGCCCATAATATGTCTAGTATTCCTCCCTGACCAAACTGATAATATGTACAAATAATATCTCACAGGCATAAAGTCACTAGAATTCTCCCTTTTAGCTGCAATATTAAAATAAGAAATAATAGTTATTATTACCCTTCCATAAAGCCCCATTTCCACCTCCTCGTGCCTCTGATAACTGGCTTATGGATCAATCCTTATCCGAAACCTATTTCTGAACTCAGATAAAATGATCTGCTTATCAGCGTTACAAAACGCTACACACATTCCGCGCTGACCAGTAGCACCGACTAGTGTCATTTCCAGCTTTGGCACCGCTAGAATCAACTCTGTCTGTTTCCTGCTAAAAGAAAAAAAAAAAAAGCTAGCCCACAGAGTTATAGCTGGGCTGATTTGCAGCGAGACATTGTGCCCTGTGATGTTATTTCATGCCACATCATCTAATAGGTGTACTTTTACCGTGCTCGCTGCTGCTGTGAGGTTCTGCAGTTCCAAAGCTGCCCTACAATCTCACTATATGAAGAGCGGAATGGTGACGGCTAATTGATTTTACAGCAGCACCGAAGGACAGACAATGAAAGTACCATCAATTTAATCCACTATTTAATGGTTCCAATTTAGCCTCTGTAAATGCTCACTAAACTAATTTCTCTGGGTTCAGCAATCTGAAAAGCTATCATATCTCTAATCTCCTTCAATATATTCATCTGGAAAAGGGAATTTAGCCAATTCTGATGTGCGGAGATGATCTGTTAGCACAGTGTAAATGTTTATAACACGGCAATCTAGTTCGTTTATAAGGATATGAAAAGTTTTATTGGGGAGGGCAGTGGAGTGGAACCATGGAATAATAGGCAGTTACCCAGCAGTCTCTGGGAAACAGGGAGCAGGCAGGCAGAAAAATACTTGGATTTACTTAAATCCCAAATGGAGAGATGAAGCTCGTCCCAGCGCACGATGCACCTGGGACCTCTTGGCACAAAGGAGGCTATTGCATCACGTTATGACTGAGGGTGTCGGACCAAAGTACTATATGATGGCAAAAGTGCTTTGTGATAGTGGTGATAATAAAACTGGGCTTTATAGTGTACATTTCCCCCATACTGTGCCGGACAGCTTGCTCTTGGAGAAGAAGTGTTTTTCCAATCAACCAACACAGATTATATCGCTCTTTGTAAATTGCAAGCTCTTTAGGGCAGCAATTGTCTTTTTCACGCGATAAATATTTACGGCTGTGCCACTGAGCGCTAGGCTGAGGAAGGAAGCTTGGGCGATATCATTATTTGTTATGTCTGAGGCCAAAACAATATCAGTGCAATAGATATTTGGGGGCCATCACTTATGTCAGGCCTATAATCTAATTCTCATGTAGAAACATATAGCACAAAATGCCACAGGACTTTTTATGGTTTTCTGTAATAAACTCAGCATCGGGTATCTTTCATGTGTGACACTTCAAAATAACTTAACACTTTAAACCCTTAACCACTAAAAGAAGACACGGACACAAGTGCTGGTGTTTCAAAGTAATGTCAAATTTATTGATTGACAAGTTGGCTATTAGATCTGCGCTTAGGTCATGGGTTTGATTCCCACCGTGGCCCTAACTGTGTGGAGTTTGTATATTCTCTCCATACTTGTGTGGGTTTGCTCCGGGTATTCCAGTTTCCTCCCACAATCCAAAAATATACTGGTAGGCTAATTGGCTCCACACAAAATTAACCCTAGAATGTCTGTGTGTGCGTGTACATGTGGTAGGGAATATAGATTGTAAGCTCCACTGGGGCAGGGACTATTCTCTGTAAAGCGCTACAGAATATGTGTGCGCTATATAAGAAACTGTTAATGATAATAATATTAATAATGTAGGGAGGGCGCACCCATAGCTACTTAAACTAATACATATAAAAAAGCAACCGTTCTTTACCGCCACCCAACATAAAACATAAAACGGTACTTGTGTATTATCACGGCGCCCCCGATATTAAGTCGCACGATTTTTCATCGCATCGCATGCCATCGCATACCATTTCAATGCATTTAGATGCATTTCTGTTAAAAATCGCATGCGAATATTTGTAATCCACTGGGTTTTGGCCATAATTAGTGAGATATTAAATGTCTTTCCTGCAGCAGTCTTTTGTTCAAGAGGATCCAACTTTAAGACTTTAAGAGATTAAAAACAAACCAATGCAGTAGGATATTGGTTAACTCAGCTGCCTCTTCTATAAGCTGTAACAACATGGGCCAATGATACTTCCATCCCCTGCCACTGAGCAATTCTGGAGTTATTCAATACAGTCTATTAACATGACAGTCTAACTTGGTGTGGCTGGTTAGATTTGGGAGAGGGTCACTTAAAGATGAATTCTGTTTGCCCAACTTCTTAAAGTGTCCATTTACACAAACTTACATGAGATCCCAGTATAACCTGCTATTCCAATAGCTCCCCACTGTTCTCTGCTCTCCTCATGTGCTCCTCTCCTCACGGTAGTGTCTAGATCCCATGCAGTTTAGGTAATTTTCCCATCATGCCCTGGGTCCACGTATACCTGGAGGGGGAATATAAATCTGTGGCGAGCGAAGCGAGCCACCGTGCCCGAAGCGTGCGAGCGTAGCGAGCCCGCGAGGGTACAATGCTGCAAAAATAAAACACAATAAACGACACCTACATGAATTACACATAAATTTAAAAACGTTGTGAGGGCATCTAACAACTTCCGCCCTCACTGAACGTCACTTCCTGTAAGCTATACTGCATGGGAACTAGTCTCTACCCTCTCCTCACATGAGCCCAGCAACTTCCTGGTTTCTTTCTCTGTCCTGCAACTTTATTTAACAAAATGCAAAAAGCACAGTTTGGCTGGGATAGTCCATTACCTCCATCCTGGAGGGGTATTTACCTTTTAACAGAGTCCAGTCTCATTCAAATAGGCAATTTAATGTATGCATACATATATCACATTTACACAAGGAGAGTTGGGGTATACACACAGAGAGATCTGTGCTTACTTTCTATAGCACAAAATCGCTCTGTGTGTATGCCCCTTTACACTAGCTACTTAAAGTGACAGCATCTGCAGAACCCTTTAGTGGTTGATGTAACCTCTGTGCTTAGTCAGCCATCAGTTTTCCTTCTGTAAGTAGGGTAAAGCGGTATACACACTGAGAAATATGTTGTCTGATCCAGCAGACTGTTAATATCGCTAAGAATGGCACATATCCGGCGGTGTGTAGGCCCGATATGCGGGTGCTCGCGGTTGCTAGCGACATCGTCAAGAATTGGTTGTCAAGTATCTATGCACTTTTACAAAACCATGTTGCCCTGCAGGTGGGACCAGTTCAGAGTGCAGAATGATTTAGATTTGGGGTATGTCCTAGCCCGTTGAACGCCGCATTGCAGGGCACCCCCTTGTGGAGCGCCTGGAGCAGGTGAGCGCCGGATTACCCGGCACCCCCCACAAGTGTAGCGGCACCCGGCATCCCCCCCCCCCGGCACACACACACCCCCAGTGTAGCAACACCGGAGCGCCCCGCCCCCCCCCCCCCGGCCTGGGTCGCTCCGGTGCCTTCCACCGGCCCTGGGAAGAGAGGTAAGATACTAGGATACTGCATAAAGGTTAGTTACTGTAAAAAGAGATACATACACCTATTAATATCTCTATCATAAGTAATGATGCGTGTTTACTTGTATGGAAGCCAAATTATTATTATTATTATTATTATTATTATTATTAATATACTGGCTTCCAGAACAGAAAAGATTAGGCCAGAAGAATATTATTGTAATACATTAATGGTGCGTACACACGGGGCAATATGATTGCTGGCAATATATTGCTCAGCAATCACATTGCTCAGTGTTCCGTTTTCATCTGCGACCAGAGATGGCCGCTGATGAAAATTACACACTTTCGGGAGAAGAGGCAGGGGAAGTCGCTGGTCGGAGGAGCATGCTCCTCCAACCAGCGACCATTAGCGGGCTGAAAACGAGAGCGCGCGCCAGGCGATTTATCGCCGGTCCACACTCCAATCGCTTGCAATATGGTCGCTCAGTGACCATATTGCCAGCGATAAGTGTACCGTGTGTACACAGCTTAAGATATTTACAGAAATATTGTCCTAAGGCAGCGGTTCCCAAACTGTGTGGCACTCTGGGTTTCCTTGGAGCATTTGCAAGCAAGGCCGTAACTACCATAGGTGCAAAGGGTGTAGCTGCTATGGGGCCCAGAGCTGAAGGGGGCCCATCTTTGCTATGTAAGTAATATGTTTTACATACATTTATAGCCATCACTTGCTAAATAGGGGACCCATACAAACTTCTGCTATGGGGCCTACGAATATCTAGGTACGCCTTTGTTTGCAAGGGTGCCTTGCGTTGGTGGTCCAGTACCAATTAAAATTTTGTACGGTCAATGTGAGGCAAACCAATCTCAATAGTGTACTGCAATGGAGTGGCTGGTCTAACTGGCTTGGTGGGGTCCTACACTCCAAATATAATTGTCTTAGGGACCCAGCAGAGACAAGGTCATCAAGAGACTGATTGGTGAGCAGGTAAATTTTGGGCAAAATATATGCCAAGCAACTTAATTTTGCTCTAAAAGGGGTCATGGTCAGTGGGAGGGCGTGGCCACACCCCAGTAAAAAAAAAAGAAAAATACATTTAGCAGGGGGTGCGGGTTGCGTAATGGCGGCCGTCCAGGCAGGGAGAGAGAGAACAGTCTGCTGATGTCTCTCACCCTCTCAGCACACAGCACTAAGCTGTCCTCTCTACTCCACACTGCCTTTCTCCTTGCAATGGGGAGGGGGGGAAGAGGACCCATGCCCCTCTGGCAGACCAAGGACCGGGTAAAAAGTACCTTCTCCCACCCCCCCCCCCCCCCCCCACCCCTCTCAATGGCATTGTACATCAGCATTATATTTTCTCTTTCATTGTGAACTATAAGTCTCATGAAAGCCCCTCTCTTTATATTTGTAATGATGGTACAGTCCAAGGTCCCCCACCCCAAAGACTTTAACAGGGATATAGGTTTCTAAAAAGGAACAAATATCATACAGGGTCTGAATACTTCATTCAGTGATTCGGGCAGTGGTACGGTTGGTGTAATGGTTAGCATTACTGCCTCACAGCACTGAGGTCATGGGCTGGATTCTCACCATGGCCCCATGTGGAGTTTGTATGTTTTTCCTGTGCTTGCATGGGTTTCCTCTGGGTACTCCGGTTTCCTCCCACAATCCCAAAATATACTGGTAGGTCAAATGGCTTCCAACAAAATTAACCCTAGAATGTCTGTGTGTACATGTGGTAGGGAATATAGATTGTAAGCTCCAACTGATGTGAATGTTCAAATATTCTATGTAATGTGCTGCGGAATATGTGTGCTCTATATAAATAACTGGTAATAATTAATAAATAATTCACATCATTAACCTCCATGCTTCCAGTTAGTAATACAAATTTCCATGTTTGTGTTTGCATAACTTGTGACTGTTTATGGGCTGTCTGATAATAAAATCACTTTAGTGAATAAAGGTTTTTGTCGCGGTGCCGCAGACTATTCGGTAAGCATATCAGACATACTAGCGGTTGGACCGTACCTTTGTAGTCCAACATCCACGCATGGAGAATTCTAAAGGTGATCTTACGAGCTGTCTGTTGACATTACTCCTTACACGTTTGCAAACCTCTTTAGCAGTTTAGCAAAAACAACAGTGTGTTTACAAGCCATGAAAGATCTGCAACTAATTGCATCACCTGAGTCTCCAGAGAACGCGCTGCAATGAAGAGGCTCAGGAGTATAGATTAGCTATCACTGATTATATTACCACTTTATTATTTTAAACTAGACCCTGTTCAAAACAATTGTGGGTGTTTGGGTTCATTTCAATTTATAGTAGATAATTGTATGTGACCTCAACTGTCCAGTTGGGACTCTCTGGCTGCAGTCGGTATTGTTAGGTCCAGGTGTTTAACCTTTGGCTAAAAGCTGCCTAAAGTGGAGTGGGTTTATGATTAAGTATGAAATAATCTTTTTCTTAAACAGTGATTAGACAGGGTAAAATGTTCCGCCGGTGATTCCCAGCCTGGAGATTCATGAACAAAAGGTCAACAAAACGACTAAAATTGATATAAATGAGTTATTCCACCCTTAAACCAGGCAGAAGGGGAACAGAAATCTGAATAATAGGCACTTTAGGGAATACGTATTACTTAATGAACAGGTGTCAGAGACACTGTAAGGAAAGATAAATTTATAGATCACAGATTGGCAGGTGCGGATGTGTATGGCTGTAATATATACCACAACTGTCCATACTCTCCAGGCACATTGTCTGGTTTATGGATTTATCCCGGGACAACGGGAAAAGCTGCTGTAATGTACAATCCCTCTTATACTGCATTTAATATGCAATTATCAATATGTATTCCTATAAGGGGAAGCTTCAGAGGTTGGCTGCAGCACAGTTCAAAATTCAAATAGGGAAGCCCCACCAACTGCCACCAACTGCATACTAGGCAATTGCCTAGGGCGGCGGTCTATTCCTAGGGGTGGCAGCCTCCCATGTCATTGGTGATCTGTGGGGGCCACCGATTGTCACCATGGCTGAAATTAACATCACCTGCCCCGTGAACAAACAAATGCCCCCCCCCCCGCGCGCGGGTGCTCGGTGCTGCGGCTGACTTAGTATGCTGCCTCAGTGCTGTATATTCGAAATGGCCACGGCTGCCCCTAAGAAAAATTACCACTTTTCAAAAGGAGGGCTGCTGCACATGCCCAGCAGCAGCCCCTCCGGCCATGGTCCTTTGAGTAGTCAGTCTAACTCCAGGCTGGCAGGCGCAGTTACCGGGTGGGAGTCTCCCCAGGTTGGCTGCACAGAGGCAGCAGCGGCACGCTGTGGGGACAGGAAGGTCCTAGGGGGATTGAGGGGTGCCTTTATTGGTCTGGTGGGTACTTTGCTTGATGCTGGGACTGGGGGGAGGGGTTATTGGTACTATTTCTGCATGTGGAGAAGTGCTTGTCTGGATGCTGTGTCTACAGTGTGCTCAACTGGGTACTGGGTTTGTGGGGGTCTCTCCTAGGTGCCAGATCTGTGTGTGAGGGATGCTACTCTGGTTGTCAGATCCTATGGTGGGGATGCTACCCTAGGTACCGGATCTGTGGGGGGATTATGCTCTGGGTACTGGATATGTAGGGACAAGGGGTAGTACATCCCTGGTGCTTGGTTTTGGTCTGTAGGAGGTGGTGCAAGGGGGCACAAGACCAAATCTTGCCTAGGGCATCAAATTTGCTAGGGCCGGATCTGCACCAACTGCCATTCCAAACTGACTCACTGGCAGTGGGCATGGATCCCCTATTTGAATTTTAAACTGTGCTGCAGCCCAACCTCTTGACTAATCAACCAATGCTTGCCGGCAGCACCAGTGTTACCGGAACACTGCACTTTAGGGTAACACGCTTACAGATGCTAGAGGTCTAGTACGAACTCTAGCATCTGTCTGCTCCTATGCGGCAGACATTTTTGGAGGGATATTTTAGCAGATTCTTAAGTCTTCCATTATTTCTAGTACACAATATTGAATATTGGGGGTGATACAGGTTGGCTGACTAAGCAGCGTAAATTCGCTGCTTAGCGAGCCCTCTAACACTGCCCACTGGACAATCGAATGCCCCCCCACCACCACCACTGTGTGAACATCCCCGCCACAATGTGCATGGATATTTGGCATAAACCTCCATTCGCACCGGAGTGTTGGGGAAAAAATAATTGGATGGTCGCCAACCATCGAAGGATTTTTCCCCGTTCGCAAATATAAGTCAGTCTCAATTGACCTATATATGCGGCATGATTTTCTGAGAACAGGGCCAACCGCTGATGTCCTGTGAAATGTGCTGCCCGCAGGGCTGCCACTAGGAATTTTCGGGGCCTGCATTGAAGAAGACTGGGCTTCGTTCAGTGCTCCAAGCGTGGTGCAGGCAGCACAACGGACGCAGTCGGGGAGGGGGGTTTGCGGTGGGCAAACTGAGCTGCCCGGGGAAAATGAACTGGGGCCCGAGACAGCTGTACCCACAGCACCCCCCTATCGGCGGCCCTGGCTGCCCCCCCCCCCCCATCACTAGGAATTTTGGGGCCCGGGATTTCCAGTCTAAGCCCCTCCGGTCCCCGATCCCCCTCCTCACTTCACTTACTGCCCGACTCCTGCTCCCTCATCCCCTCCTGCTGAATGCAGCAGGTCTTAAAGCATAGGCTTTTTCAATGCAGGATGCCTGTGGCCAATTAAATTGCAGCACAGGCTGGTGAACCAATAAGAGGTTGTGTACCGGCAGCCGCTCGGATTGGCTAACTGAAGACGAGCTCTGCTTGGCTCAAAAACCGGTGCAGCATTTTAATTGGCCGCCGGCGTCCTGCATTGAAGAAGACTGTGCTTCGTTCAGTGCTCCGAGCGTGGTGCAGGTAGCACAACGGACGCAGTCGGGGAGGGGGGTTTGCGGTGGGCAAAAGGAGCTGCCCGAGGAAAATGAGCTTGGGACAGCTGTACCCACAGCACCCCCCTATCAGCGACCCTGGCTGCCCCCCCCCCCCCAGCAGGCATCGGCCCATCCGCGTATCCATGGGAATGCCCAACGTTTTCATGCGACATGCCCATAATACACTGGGCATTCCCATGCGCCATCCCCTGACCGCCTCCATCTCAACCCTGTTTGCGAACGCCACAGCGACTGTGCAAGTTAATTCTCATTTTGCACAGCGGCCCCTGCACCTGCGTATATTAGCATATACGCATGCACAGAGCCAAAACATCAGACCCTGGAGCGAAAACGCAGAGGACCGATCGGACCTGAATGAGACCCATTGACTTCATGGTGTCCTGGACACATCTTATACTCGAACTGCTCAGTTCCATGCGACAAACATGGCGCACTACCCCAAAAACACTTTCCTGTTTCCTCTGCATTCAGATTTCATTACCATGGGCATAGCAATCAGTCTTGTAAATAAATGAGAATTGACTCCTAAGCCAGAATCGTAAAGGAGAGAACTTGTAGATCTGAAGTATTTCTTACAGTTTCCAGTAATTTGGACCAATTTAGAGGGCGAGGGGCAAGCTGCCGAATGCTGAAGCTAGCATAAGTAGTCAGTAGCTGCTCCATCCCATTCCTAAGCACAGATCAATTACAAGGCAGACAATCTAGTGTCACATGTGATTCACAATGTCAGTTTCATGCTAGTGGTAACCATTTAAGAAAGAGCTGTGTTGGTTTTACATTTGATAAGAAATCAGCAGTGTTTGTATCTGTAAGAGGTCCGATCACTGAGTGTGACAGCTACGAGATATTGGTACATACTATTAACTGCTTGTCTGTACTCTGTCATGGGCCTATAAGAATTTATTCCAAATGTGTTTTTTCCCCCTCTTCAAGCGGGCTGTGAAAATAAACTGTCAGTCTCTATTTACAGTTGTACCAGCTAGAAATGCTAAAGGATTTTTAGGTCAAATTGCCATTTAATAAATTTCAAAAATAGGAAAAAATAAATAGAGTCGCTGTTTATTGCTCATACGGATAGGGAATAACCTCCGTTTTTTCCCAATTTCAGGATTCATTACCTGTGATGGCACGTGCCTGACTGCTTCTGACACATGTTTGGGTGTCATGTCATTGTTAGAGAGATGTCATGTGCTCTCATCTCTGCGCTACCGCCGAATCCATGGGTCTGCTTATTACCAACCTAAAAAATAGTAGGAGAAAAGTTTAAGTCTGGATAATGGAATGAAACATAAAATAAAATCAATAGCAAGGAAATAACAGAGAACTGAATGCAATTCTATTTAAAAGACAACTTTTAACCTATTTACTAGTATCATAAATGGAAAAACTGTAAGTGCAAAACGCAAGCCAGGCCGCCGGTTCCGCGGCTTGCTCTGCTGCCGATGTGCAGTGACACGGATGTACGGTGATCTAAATTGCAGGTGCAGTTTGCGTTCATTAAAAAAGCCACAACCAAATGCAAGGCGGCGATTATCTTGGGATGCTGCTACCAGTGGTGAATCCACCAAGGGGCGATTAGGGGCGGTCGCCCCGGGGTCCGCACACATCAGGGGCCCCCACACTCCAGGTGGGTGCCAGGCAGCGGGGTCCGGGCAGCGCGCCCCTTGGGTCTGGACAGCTTGGAGTGGGCAGGGGTCCCTGCGGTGGCTGGACAGTCAACGGCGGGGTCCCTTCATATCCGCCGCAGGGACCCCGCCACTGCCCATCCGCCTCAGCGTGTGAAGCATTGCAGCAGGGCTGGGGGATAGATGCCGTGTTCTCCCACTCACCTGCCAGCCCCGCATCTCCCCACTGCCCTGCTCTCTTGTCACACTGTCTCCAGGGGGGACCTACCCCTCTCTCCCCGCCTGATCACCCCAGGTGCCATGAAGAGGCCGTGCCCGTGCAGCAGCTCCGACTCTGATGGGTAGCAAGAATAACTTCTCCGGTTAGTGCTGCAGAGGGGGGGGGAGTGAGAGGAGGGCCCCACCCTCAGTTTTTGTAGTCCAGGGCCCCCACAGATCTTAATCTGCCCCTGGCTGCTACTAAGGTTTGGTTTATGACAGGAAAACATCACATATACTTACTGTATGGGTCCATATTTTAAATTAAAAGCCCGTCAAAATGGCAGTTTCTGCAATGTACTTTCACTTTGAGCTGTTCCAGTTTTAGCCCACAATCTCTCCCCCCCACCCCCAGTCCCTGTCATTTTCTATCATGACATTTGTTCGCACACAACGGAGTCATTTGGTCCACTAGTGGCCTCTAGTGGTCAGTGGTGGTACATCCCCTCATAGAGGTGAGGAGTAGTTAGCCTAGTCGAAGAAGATCGCACTCACATCATACTCAGTCCAGCCGTTTGGGTGACCTCCAGAACCAATACAGTCCTAAATATAGAGAAAAATAAGAGGCACTCACCAGTTTCAATTTATGCAAATAAAAATGCTGGGTATTTATTCAAACCTTCATATTGGGATATACAGTATGATTCTCAACATTGTCGTCCTCTCGGGACCATCATCAGGAGAAATAATCCATATGCAGCAATTGTGATGACACCACAGCACAAACACATTGTAGGTAGTGCTGCTGACTTTTTTTTTAAGGGGCAGTCATTTACAAGGCATGGTTTTGCTTTGTAAATTATTGCCCCCTTTAAAAAAAATGTCCGTGATGGACCAGCATCCAAAACCCGGCGGCGGAACCCGGTGAGCAGCGGAGGAGGGTGCAAGAGGCAGGCGGGAGGGTGGCAGATGGGAGGACAGCACCAGGTGAGCTGCTGCTGCTCACCCGGCACCGTCCTCCCTTCCTCATATTTTCAGGTTGGATTGAGATTGCCGTAAATGGGGCCACGTTTCCATCAAAAGCACGTTGATCTGCGGCTATTCCGCCAATCCGCATTCCAACCTGTCGGGGAAAAAACAGCTCTTATTGAATAAGTCGGAATCCCTTCCGGCCTAAATCAGTTGGAAACTGACGTCTTTCCGACAAGATAGCAGTTTCAACTGTAATTGTATTATATATATATTGTATTTTTTTTAAAGTTCTAACTTTTGGGTAGAAGTGATGATATTTTTGATAGAACATGAAGCTTATCATTTTTTCCGTTCATAATTATTTTATTGGCAATTTATTTCCACGGTCTATGTCATCCACTTTGAATAGTAATAATAATAATAGTAATCCATTGAAATAAATATAGTACCCAGGTCTAAAATTGCACTGGTTCCAGCACACTTGGTTAATCCATGAAACATAACAATCCCTTTGGGTTGCTCCTGACACAGGTACAGTGTACAGGTACTAAACTGAAAGGGTTAATGGAAAAAAAAAACACTGAGGAGATAGGCGTCTGTTCCCATTACCTTCCATTGTAAATCCACTTATACCGCACTAACTCAGTCACTTCATGGATTATAAGTATTTCCTGAAAATCTCTACCTATCAGAGAAAAAATTATTTCCGCAAACTGTGACGTTTCTCCGCCTACCCTCTATCTCCTGGTAGGGGGAGAGATAAGAGAATGTCCAGGCCAAGGGAATACATTACACACCGTATACAGCTAATTTTGTGTGAGAGGCTTCATTGGGAAATAGGATGATATGTAGATAGATGTGTGTTGTGAAGAACGGGGGAAAAAAATCTGATCTATTAAAAAGCAATGTATGGAAAGTGTGTGCTTGAATCTTTAACACCACAAACATCTGCAGATTATACATTGCCGTAACACTTTTAATGTATCAAGGGGATAGAGGAATTTTCATAGCAAGATGATTTCATTCCATTTGTAACTAGCCCAAATTGGCATGCAATTAATTATATTAGTTAAGGTTTAATGCAATATTCATTGAGTTTGTAAAGTTTAAGTAGTTAGTACATCATACGTGATCATCGTGTCAATGTATAAATGTTAGGATCCGGGGACAACCTTGCCACCCCTACCTCCGTTGCCTCAAACCGGGATTGGCGGACGTGTGCAGAGAGCTAGGCTTCACCACTAATAGCCGCGTTCGAAGGAGCCAGTTATTCCGGCTCCGACCCCGATGCCACCTGGTCTTACGAGAGGACAACACGACCGCCAAGGCTAGTAGAGAGCAAGGGTACAACTACCTGACCCTACAGAAGGCAAGGAGCCCCCGGATACTCAGTGAGAAATACCCCCAGATGAAACTACACAATATTACGTGGTAGATTCAGGGGCGTATGCCTAGACGTAACAATACGTGAGGATGGAATGAATATATATATACATATACATATATATCAACGAAAATGGTAGCAACAATGCTAAGAAGATGGAAAGCTATCACAAAAAGACGGCAACAATGCTCTCAAGATGGAATATAAGAATAAGACGACACTGGCAAAAAATGCTCTAAGCAGAGACTTATCTGAAGCAGGACAAGGGATAACAGCACAGGGCACAGCACAGGACGTCCAGAACCAGGAACACAAAGGTACGCTTGAAGCAGAACCAGAGCTATAACCGGCGTCTGTTCCCAGCAGACGCCGGCTATTTATTCAAATGGTGCCGCCTCCGTTGTGCTGACGTCAGCCACGCTGACGCCGCACGTAGCTGGATGTTCAGGGAGGTTGCCTAGCAACCTCCCGACGCCGGGGCGCACGGGGGAGGGAGCTCGGGACGTTGCTAGGCAACGCCCGACGCTGAGCCGCACGGGGAAGGAGGCTCGGAACGTTGCTAGGCAACGCCCGACGCTTCCTTTCCAGAAGATGGCGGCGCCCGCTGCGTCCAGCGGCTCCGGCGCTGCCTGCTAGAGGCGATGCGCTTGGAGTCGCCTGACTGTCGCAGCGGCGCCCGCCACAGCTCCTGACAGTACCCCCCCCCCTTGAGGAGAGGTCAACTGACCTCCAGCCCCTGGCTTCAATGGGTTTTGCCTGAAAAATAACTTTTTCAAGGACGGGGCATGAAGATCCTTATCCAAAACCCAGGACCTTTCTTCAGGGCCGTAACCTCTCCAGTGAACAAGAAAGGACAAATGACCTCGGGTAATCTTAGAATCAAGAACACTATCCACTACAAATTCCCTGCGGCCCTGACGAATGACCGGTGCCGGCCTGTGAGCACAAGGCCGATAGGCAGGTTTGAGTAAGGAAGCATGAAATGTGGGATTGACCTTTAAAGAACGTGGAAGCAGGAGACGGAAGGCCACAGGATTGAGTCTCCTTATAATCTTATAGGGGCCAATGAACCGAGGACCCAACTTTTTCGATGCTTGGTGGATGTTGATATTTCGGGTGGACAACCATACCCAGTCTCCAACTTTGAAAGAGCAAGGTCTCCTGTGACGGTCGGAAAAGCGCCTTGCGGCCGTGGTTGCAGAGAGGAGAGCCCTACGGACCATAGCCCAGGTACCTCTCCTACTGGTCACCCACCTGGGATTACCTGTTCTGGCAGGAACAGGATCAAAAGAATTAGCCCGAGGATGGAAACCATAATTACAACAGAAGGGAGACATCTTGGTGGCAGAATGTCGGCCATTATTGTAGGCGAATTCCGCAAAGGGAAGGTTCTCCACCCAATTCTGTTGAGATTTAGAGACATAGCATCGCAGGAACTGCTCGAGTGTTTGATTAACCCGTTCAGTCTGCCCGTTGGATTGTGGGTGATAAGCAGAGGAAGGACTAAGCTTAATTTGTAATGCGGAGCAGACTGACTTCCAAAACTTGGCAACAAATTGGACGCCCCTGTCTGAAACGATATCTGAAGGAAGGCCATGCAACCGAAAAATGTGGCACACAAACAAGGAGGCCAACCTTTCCGCAGAAGGTAAACCGTTCAAGGGAACAAAATGTGCCATTTTACTGAATCTATCTACCACCACCCAGATGGAGTCAAAACCCAAAGACTGTGGCAGATCGGTTATAAAATCCATGGAGATATGTGACCATGGCCTCCTGGGTACCGACAAGGGAATCAACTGACCTATAGGAGGACAACGGGGAGTTTTATTTCTGGCACAGGTATCGCAAGCAGACACCCATTCCTTGACATCTCTCTTCATGGTGGCCCACCAGACAGCCCTAGATAACAAAGATAAAGTTTTATCAATGCCAGGATGTCCCGCAGATTTACAGTGGTGAAATTCAAAAAAAATCTTTTTGCGGAGCTCTAAGGGAACAAAGAGTCTTCCTTCTGGAACGGCCTTGGGAGCAGATACTTGTGCCAAAATGACTTGATCCAGAAGGCTGTGTGTAAAACCGGCAATGATGCAAGAGGCAGGAATAATGGGCTCCAGCTGTAAATGAGGGTCTTGGACCGCAGAGAAACTTCTCGAAAGAGCATCGGCAACGACATTTTTCGACCCTGGCCTGTAAGTAATAATAAAATTAAATCGGGCAAAGAATAAAGTCCACCTTGCCTGCCTGGCATTAATTCTCTTGGCCGATTGAAGGTATGCCAGATTCTTATGATCAGTTATGATAGTAATCTGGAACCTAGCCCCCTCCAGCCAATGCCGCCATTCCTCCAAGGCTGCTTTAATGGCGAGAAGTTCCCGATTGCCGACGTCATAATTACATTCAGCTGAGGAAAATTTCCGGGAAAAAAAAGCACATGGATGTAAAAACCCGTCCTGCTCATCCACCTGTGAAAGAACTGCCCCAATCCCCACCTCTGAGGCATCCACCTCCACAACAAAGGGCAATTCAGGGTTTGGATGCCGCAAGACCCCGGCGGAGAGAAAGGCTGCCTTCAACCTCTTGAAAGCATTAACAGCGGCATCGGACCAGATCGAAGGATTGGCACCTTTCTTGGTTAATGCCACTATGGGAGCCACAATATCGGAGAAAAATGGAATGAATCTCCTATAATAGTTAGCAAATCCTAAAAACCTCTGAGTGGACTTGAGGTTTGATGGTTGTACCCAATCCTTGATGGCCTGAAGTTTTACTGGGTCCATTTGAAAACCCCGGGGAGAAATAATGTATCCCAGAAAAGAAATCCTCTCCACCTCAAACTCGCACTTCTCTAATTTAGCATATAAATTGTTCTCCCTCAACTTTTTGAGAACTGCGCACACATGCAAGCGGTGTTGTTCCAGAGATGGGGAGAAGATTAGGATATCATCCAAATACACTACGACAAAAACTCCCAAAAACTCCCTTAAGACGTCGTTAATAAAATCCTGGAACACAGCAGGTGCATTAGCGAGGCCGAACGGCATTACTAGATACTCATAATGTCCAGTGTGCGTATTGAACGCCGTCTTCCATTCGTCACCTGCTTTTATGCGAATTAAATTGTACGCCCCCCTCAAATCGATCTTAGAAAAAATGGATGCCTTACGTAACTGATCAAAGAGAACTGAGATAAGTGGAAGAGGATACGAATTTTTAACCGTAATGGCATTGAGCTGTCTAAAATCAATACAAGGGCGTAAGGAGCCGTCTTTCTTTCCCACAAAAAAGAACCCGGCTCCGACGGGTGACTTAGAGGGCCTAATGAACCCTTTTTTGAGGTTATCCTCAATGTACTCCTCCATCGCCCTCTCCTCTGGAAGAGACAAGGAGTATAGTCGCCCCTTGGGAAGTTTGGCTTCAGGAAAAAGATTAATGGCGCAATCATAAGGTCTATGAGGAGGCAAGACGTCTGCTTCCTTCTTGGAGAACACATCAGAGAAAGAAGTATATGGTTCCGGTAACCCAGGAACTGAGGGAGTCACCATGCGGACGGGAAGAGCCAGACAATTATCAGTACACTGCTCACCCCAACTTAAAAGCTCCCCTGATTGCCAATCAAAACGTGGGTTGTGCAACTTGAGCCAGGGCAATCCCAGCACTACAGGTGTAACAGGACTACGAAAAATAAAAAAAGATAAGAGCTCGGAATGGGTGACCCCAACCTGGACCTGTAGAGGGACGGTGCGATGGGTAATGACACCGCTGGGCAAGCGATTGCCATCTAGGCCATAGACAGAAATCTCAGGTGACACGGGTATGAGAGAAATCCCCTGTTCCTGAGCTAATTGGGAATCAAGAAAATTACCCGCAGCCCCACTATCAATAAATGCTTGGCCCTCCCACCTATGAATCTCAGAAGAAATACATATGGGAACTAGGAGAGAATTATTGGGAGATATAAGAGATAGGCCTGACAAGATGTCTCCCTGCATCCTCAGGCCTTGGCATTTCCCGGACGCTCAGGACAAGAATTTACCAAGTGTCCCCGAACCCCGCAGTACAGACAGAGGCCCTGGGATCGCCGTCTTGCCCTCTCCTGTGGAGATAAGCGAGTTGCGCCCAGCTGCATGGGTTCCCCAAGATCGACTGGGGAATCTTCAGGGACACTGGGCAATGGCACCAAACCTACACCTCGTTCTGAACGTCTCTCACGGAGCCGGCGATCCACCCTGATAACCAGCTGCATGAGATCATCCAAGGAAGTCGGTGCTGGGTACTGGACCAAAGAATCCTTTATCTGGTCGGACAGCCCAACCCTAAATTGGGAGCGTAAGGCTGGGTCATTCCACCCAGAATCATTAGCGTATCGCCGGAATTCGGAGCAATAGGCCTCTGCCACCTGGCGACCCTGTCTAAGGGACCGGAGATGAGCCTCCGCTGCGGCTGCCTTATCTGGGTCATCATATAAAATCCCCATAGCCTGGAAGAAGGCATCCACAGAAGCAAGAGCCGGACTGTCTGCCTTCAGACCAAAGGCCCAAGTCTGTGGGTCCCCCTGGAGTAGTGAAATTACCAACCCCACTCTCTGTAGTTCAGACCCGGAGGAGAGGGGCCGTAACCGAAAATATAGTTTGCAGCTCTCTCTAAAATTAAAGAACTGATGTCGGTCCCCAGAGAACCGATCGGGAAGATTCATCTTAGGTTCCTTCACCGACACAGCCATGGCAGGAACTGCTCTACGAACCTCCTCCTGAGACTCTACCCTGATGGTGAGATCCTGCAACTGCTGAGTGAGGTGGTGGATCTGATCAGCAAAAACCTGAGCCGGAACCCCCGCATTGGGATCCATGCTACAAAGAAACACACAACCACCGTAGATGTGAAATGGTAGTGTTATTTTTGGCCGGTTATAATGTTAGGATCCGGGGACAACCTTGCCACCCCTACCTCCGTTGCCTCAAACCGGGATTGGCGGACGTGTGCAGAGAGCTAGGCTTCACCACTAATAGCCGCGTTCGAAGGAGCCAGTTATTCCGGCTCCGACCCCGATGCCACCTGGTCTTACGAGAGGACAACACGACCGCCAAGGCTAGTAGAGAGCAAGGGTACAACTACCTGACCCTACAGAAGGCAAGGAGCCCCCGGATACTCAGTGAGAAATACCCCCAGATGAAACTACACAATATTACGTGGTAGATTCAGGGGCGTATGCCTAGACGTAACAATACGTGAGGATGGAATGAATATATATATACATATACATATATATCAACGAAAATGGTAGCAACAATGCTAAGAAGATGGAAAGCTATCACAAAAAGACGGCAACAATGCTCTCAAGATGGAATATAAGAATAAGACGACACTGGCAAAAAATGCTCTAAGCAGAGACTTATCTGAAGCAGGACAAGGGATAACAGCACAGGGCACAGCACAGGACGTCCAGAACCAGGAACACAAAGGTACGCTTGAAGCAGAACCAGAGCTATAACCGGCGTCTGTTCCCAGCAGACGCCGGCTATTTATTCAAATGGTGCCGCCTCCGTTGTGCTGACGTCAGCCACGCTGACGCCGCACGTAGCTGGATGTTCAGGGAGGTTGCCTAGCAACCTCCCGACGCCGGGGCGCACGGGGGAGGGAGCTCGGGACGTTGCTAGGCAACGCCCGACGCTGAGCCGCACGGGGAAGGAGGCTCGGAACGTTGCTAGGCAACGCCCGACGCTTCCTTTCCAGAAGATGGCGGCGCCCGCTGCGTCCAGCGGCTCCGGCGCTGCCTGCTAGAGGCGATGCGCTCGGAGTCGCCTGACCGTCGCAGCGGCGCCCGCCACAGCTCCTGACAATAATATATACATACAGGGCTGCCATGGGAAATTGTGGTGCCTGGGACTGATAAAAATAGACAGGCCCCCATTGCTTTCTGAGCGTGGCAATGGAGTCTCAGCAGCCCCCAATATTGCTGAAGAAATATTTATTGGAATTTGCTGTGAACAAATATATGTCAGCTTCAGCGGTCCTAATTTGTGATTGTTGTGGTCCAAAAGCCACATTTGCATCCTCACAGCTCCAATGGCCAGATACTATTGATTTGATGATGTCATTTGTATTATCAGGCTCCGCTCATCACAGAACAGTGCTGCAAGTCTCTTCCTCCTGCGGCCAGGCCTAGCCAGACGATGAGAATCATGTGATCATGGTCCCCGTCCAGTCACTAACCAAGAAAGACAAGAACTGTTCTATGCTTGGGTGCTCTACTCTCCTGGAAGTTTGGAAGGACTCCCGAAAATGTTTGAGTCTCCTAAGCATCATCAGAGAGACGAGTAAGCAAATATAATTTAGTGTACATATATGTGCTGTACGTCAATTTTAATCAGAATTATGCACTTATTTTCTTAACTGTACTAGTATCTGAACAACAAAAAGTGATAATAGGGAGTGAGCAAATTACAGTATTTCCCCTATGAATGTATTACTATAATGGAACACAATCTTACATACTAGTCTTAAGGTCCATCCGGACGGGTGAAAGTTTATGCTTATGCATTTCTTGTTCCACATACTGTACCCTTCCCAGCCACAGCAGGGAAAAAGCTTCTTCAGCAGCCAGAGCAGATCTCCAACTATCCACCTTCCGTTACCAACCACAGCAGGGCAGAAGCTGCTGTAGCAGCCAGAGCAGGTCTCTAACTATCCACCTTCCCTTCCCAACTACATCAGGCAGAAGCTGCTGCAGCAACCAGAGCAACTCTACAACTATCCACCTTCCCTTCCCAACCACAGCAGGGCAGAAGCTACTGCAGCAGCCAGAGCAGGTCTCCAACTATCCACCTTCCCTTCCCAACCACAGCAGAGCAGAAGCTACTGCAGAAGGCACAGCAAGGCTCCAACTATCCACCCTTATGACAGCACCCCTTAAGGGCTCGTCCGATTAAACCCATCTTCATATTTATATCGTCCCTTAAGATGATAAGGTAGTTTGCAGTTTGAAGATGATTAGTTAAAGCGTTCTAGAGTTATCATGAAACATCCAGACACACATACACACACACACACAAACATTGTTCAATTATACTTATTTATTTATTTATTAACAGTTTCTTATATAGCGCACACAGATTCCGCAGCACTTTACAGAGCATAGTTATAATCAAAAACACATAACAAATTACAGTACAAGACAGTTTAGGACAAGTACATGGTTAATATGGATAGTTGCACCAGGGGACAGGACACTGAAGCAATTATCAGGGTGGCAGAGGTTTATATATTCTAAGAAAGGCACATGAGGAGAGAGGGCCCTGCCCGTGAGAGCTTGCATTCTAAAAGGGGAGGGTTAGACAGACTGGGGTGACACAGAAGGCGAAGAAGTGAGCGTAAACAGGTTAGGTTGAGAGATTGTCAGGTTTTATGCAGGAGGGTGGGAAGAGGTCAGCTTAGTCTTTAATATTTTAAGTCTAAAAAAGCGCTGGGTCATCCAAGAGTAGACAGCAGAGAGACAGTTGAAGATATGAGTGAGGATAGGGGGAGAAAGATCAGGAAAGGATCGGTAGATTTTAGTATTATCAGCATAGAGGTGATAGTGGAAGTTAAGTGAGCAAATAAGCTCACCCAGAGAGGACATGTAGAGATAGAGAAGAAGAGGGCCAAGAATAAAATGTTGGGGGACACCTACTATCAATGGAAGAGCAGGAGAGGTGAAGTCATTAGAGGAACAGCTGTGCATTTTCAAAACAGACAGTGCATATGCAAGCAGAAAGAGTAATATTCAAAGTTTTAGCACTTAAGAGTTGCACTTATGTTAATTGTAGTTTCCTTCAGTTTCTGTCCGGTTTAAGTCCAGGCTAAGTCTACTTATGTAGATTGTGGCACAGGTGATCTACATAGAGTGGGAAAAGAACTAGAACCTGTGTATGTGGATAGCTCTTAAAATAACCCCTATGATGTGCATAGGCATGCGCAGCACATTTTATTAGGGGGTGCACCATCAAAAGGGTGGGTCTACCACCACCGATTGGGCATGTCTAACATCACCCATTGGGTGTGTCTAACACCGCCAATCAGGTGTGTCTACCATCATCTATTGGCACTTGCTACAATATAAAACATCTCTCAGCCACACCATGATCTCCTGCCTATTTCAGTTTTAATCTTCTAATTATTATGTGCTACAGTCCATGCAAATATAGTCAAAGATATGCATGAATGATGTAGGTTTGTAGTGATATGACAATGGTCTAGGTCTAGTACAATCAGGGCTGGTGCAAGTCACCGGAGCGCCCAAGGCGGGGGGTCACCCCGGCGCTCACCCGCTTCGCTCCACGGCGGCGGGGTAGGAGGGAGAGAAAGAGCTGGAGCAGCATCTCACTCCACGGGGGTGCGGGCAGCGGCGGGAGATGTGTCGCTCCATGGGAGGAAGGAAGAAAGGGAGCAGCGTCTTGCTTCCGGGGGGGTGTTTGAGATGCGGCGATGGCCGCATAGTCGCTCCACGTGGGGTGCGGGGCTGGGGAGAGAGAAGGAGCCACTCACCTGATCCGGGGTGGGGGGGTTTCTCCAAGTGGCCGCCCTCCAGTGGCCGGCGCCCCAGGCAAATGCCTAGTGCTGCCTAGCGGTGGCCCTGAGTACATTTAGCCAGGGCCGGCTCTACCACTAGGCAGCTTTAGGCAGCTGCCTAGGGCGCCAGAATCTGGGGGGTGCCACCAAGTCTACAAGTCAAAAAATCCAGAATGTCTATGAGGATCCTGGTTGTACTTAATGCAGGTGGCGACTGTAGAACTTCTAAGACCTCATAAGACCTCACCTCCTCTACTTCCCTTGAGGCATACTTCCTTCATTGCCGCCCCCTCCTCCTTGTACTCTGTTGTGGGTGCAGAGGACCTCCAGGAAAAGCAGGGGACTTGGCCACCTTCCCGGGGGGGTCACGGGGATTGGATGACCACATGATCTAAAAAAAAATGGGGGGGGGGGGTGATGGAGTAGGTTGAAGTTTTGCCTAGGGTGCTGAGAAGCCTTGCACCGGCCCTGCATTTAGCAATGCAAAACACACATAATTGGTTGCTGGGTGGTACTTGGAATACAGTTCTAAAAGGCAAGAAGGCTTTGATAAAAAGTATTGCTGGTATTGCTGGCGGTAGCGAGGTGGGTTTTCATAAGGGTGGGCATAGCATTAGGGTGTGTCTGTGCACCCCCAACACTTAATGTGCACACGCCTATGATGATGTGTATACTCAAAAATGGCTGAGCCAAAAGAGCTAAAGAGACCAGTTTTAGCTTCTGGGCAAGTTGCAGAGTCCAGCGCTCTAGTTACTGGGAATATTATTAAGGAATGTGATAGTCCCTGTTTAATCAGTGAGTGTCGGCAGTGTACTGTCAGCCAGTCAGTTGTAGACTCATGGGGGAGAAGGAGGTTATTCTATCCATATTTCTAAATGTTAAGTAATTTGCATAAAGTAAACAAAAGCCAAATAGCACTTTTAATTTTGTCTCAAGTACTTTGAAAATAAATAAAATTAAATTAAAAGCTTTGATTTTTAATTACAAAACAAGTATAAATTGTTGTGATGCCCATTCCAAGCAGATGCCTGTTTCTCATTTTGTAAACTGAATCAGGCTGCCATGTATGTGACTAGTGAACCATTTAGTATAATTGAGGGGAGACATTTTTAATGTTTCAGATTTCGGCAGTGGCATCACAAGGGGGGTGTGGGCTGCACTCGGGTTTCACTAGTCGAAGAGTGACACCAAAATGCCGGCTCCTGCCACAGTGCAGACGCAATCATTTTAGCAGAAGCGGTCTCTGGGGGCAGACCAGGATCTCCCAGACTCCCGCAGCAACGGAGACTAAGGTCAGGACAATAAGCCATGCCCCCTACTGTGAAGCCACACCCCTTTTCACACTGCATTTCGCACTGGGTTTTGCACTGGTAAGGAACGCCACTCCACACTAGATTTGTGGAATACAACATGGATATGGCAAAAAAAAAATAATAATAATTTTTTTTTTCTAAGCACAAGATCTTTGCCAATTGCTAAAATTATAAACCTGTGTTTATTAATATTATGCCACAAAGTAGTATATATTTACATTATACACTTTATGCCCATCCCAGTCCTGCGTGCTGTGAAGATAAGCCCTAGGCTTGGAATGCATATCCTTAAACATTTGCCTAGATTGCCTATGCCTAGGGCCAGGAAAAGGAATGTTCTGGAGAATATATTCCGAAGGCCAATGGGGAGGCATGCTTGGTCTTATACATTTTAATTTTAGAACCACATTTGATTGCAAATCAAGGGTGTGACAGTGAGTTCATAAAATGCACACTCCCTCGAACCAGCCAAAATCTTAATGTATATTGCATATTTGCAAAACTCCAAGAGTGGAAACTAAAATAACATTTTATAAGTGCTATTAGGATCCTCTATAATAAGTAGATGAGATGGTAGGAAAACGTTATTCAATCAATGAATAATCTATACAGTAATGAACAGAATCACTTTTCACCTCACAAAACTAGTAATAACACTTTATTATTTAACTTTAAATTAGGCATCAAAAGGTCTAACAGAGATAATCAGTTAGAAATGCAGTCATAGGCCCAAGGTGATAAGCAGATGGCAGGTAGTCAGCTGAAGGTGGAATTCAGGCAGTGGGTAGCTGCCACAGGCCCAATGTGGGATTCGTCCGGCAGGTAGGTGCCACAGGCCCAATGTGGAATTCAGCTGGCAGGTAGGTGATAAAGGCCCAAATAGTATTCGGCACCAGGAAGGTGCCACAGGCCCAAGGTGATATTCGGGGTGGAGGGTAGGTGCTATACACCCCAAGGTAACATTTGGGTGTCAGGTAGGTTGGGTGGAGCAGTCCCTCCTCCACTGCCACCAATGTTGAGAGGTATGTATACACACACACACACGTACTGCCACCAGGTATGTATTCACACACACATACACACACACGTACTGCACGCCAGGGATTAAAGTAGTCCTGGAGAGGTGGGTGAACTAATTTCCCTCTGACAACTTGTTCCACCCCCTCCCCTCCCCCCATGAGGTAGAACCAGGGTCAGTGGCAAAGCAAAATGTTTTCTTTTACAATTACTGTGCAGGGTCAAGGTGGAGGTTGAACTAATTCCACCTTACCATTAGTGGTGCAGCTAAATATCTCTGTTAACCTAGAAATTGCTCTAATGTGCATGCGTCTCATTTTTATTGTTCTAATTTATATTCAACCACCCTATAGTATCTGACTATGCGAGACTATGACATTTTCCATTTGTTTGAGGCCATACCTGGCATCACTTCCACCCTACGTCCCTTTAGACCAGGGCTGGGCAACACTGGCCCTCCAGATGTTAGTGAACTACACATCCCAGCATGCCTTGCATCAGTTTCAGCATGGCCACATAGCAAAACTAATGCAAAGCATCCTGGGATGTGTAGTTCATCAACATCTGGAGGGCCGCAATTGCCCAGCCCTGCTTTAGACTGTTCTCCTTACCCCTCTTTTCTTTTCATTCTTCCTTCCTCTTTCTCGTTTTCTTTACTTCATTTTAAAACTCACCAATGATGTATTTGCTTTATGTTATGCAGAACAGATCTCCCATGTATTAATGTATTTATGTATTTACAATTTTCTGCATATGTTCTAATATAAAATTGACCTAATAAAAATACTTAAGTATAAAAAAAGAAGTGGTGGAACTCACTTCCACTCCGTCCCCCATCCCCAACCCCACTTTAACCTCTGCTGCACACCTACACACACACTGCACCCATACATACATACATACATACATACATACATTCATACACGGCACACAAACACACACACACACATATATATATATATATATATATATATATATATATCCATGGGGTGGGACGACACTCACTTGAAAAGTTCATTAATGCTGGGGTGCACACTCAAAATAGTCCTCCATGTGGAGTATATTTAGTATATACGTGGCTACAGGTAAGGTCACTTGCCAGACTGAAGTTTTTAAATAATTGCTTTATTTCATCATATATATACGCTTCCAACACTCTGGTCAACGTTTCGACCCGAATTAGGGCCTTTATCAAGACTTGTTTTGACAGCCATCATAAATACATCGAACAAGTACACACCTTGCGGTGTGGAGAGAGTAGCAACACGATCTGTTGCACGTGCGTTGCCACTGGCTGTATGCTGTCTAGTTGCTATGAACAACTACTCCACTGGTCTGTTTCTCCACTATTTTTCAGCATACATCAACCCCCCTTATCCTTGGTATTCCAGAGATCCAGTCACCAGTATTAGAATATAAAATAATCTGGTCAGGGGAACAGTTACTGTTTAAATTCTACAGAACATTGTATTCTGTTAGGTCCACCTAAAATGTGAGGACTCCAGAACCTTACTGTCAATAATCTCCTTCTTGGTACATACAATGATGAAAAAGATATTTGGCCCAGCATCTCATTATGTTACACTGGCCTTGGAAAATGAGGAGAGAAAATTATTAAATATTACAGATCCCCGTGTGGTTTACAGAAAATTGAATATTTACCAGACAAGTTTTTGTTTTTTTCCTTATAGGATGATCCTGGCTGAAGATAAAAACGGGAGTTTGAGAGATCTTGTAGCGAGCCGCCTTCTTCTTCATTTGCCATCCCAGAGGGAATGTTTTGTTAGTTTATTGACTAAATAAGGGTATTGATTCCTTAAGAGCTTTTCTATTTCCTTTCATTGGGAAATATTGCTGTCCGTACACCTCCTCCCAAAGCAATAGGTGAGAAGTTCTTTCAGAGGTGTCATAAATTTCCATCTTGGTGCTTCTTTGCTGTGTAAACAAGTGTTTGGTAATCCACAGGGGTTAATTTATCTATGTTAAACTTTTAGAGTCCCCCCCTGGGGTCCTCTGCTTGTAGACAGTAACTTGAAAGTGGCACATTAATATACACACCTGTCATCTGTTTTGTATATGTGTACAATTAACCTGGCTTCTCTCACACACACAGCAAAATCCACAAAGTGGCTTTTAATTCCTTACTAGCTCAGCACGAGTCATTTGTCTGAATGAAATTGTGAATGATATCTATCAACTGCACATCACGTCCTATTTTTATATCGCGCATGCACTTAAACCGGCAAGTGGTGAAACCCAGTCTTTTGCCACTGCCCAGTTTTATATACTACTGATTTGGTTGGTTAAATGTAAGAGGACATTATTATTAGAATGAGCGATTCGGCTTTGCTGACAATTGAACACAGCCAGAGTTGAAACGAGTTCCGGATTGTGGCACTTTGGAATTCCAAATTGAGTTGAGTTCAGGCATCTCTATCGGCAGTTAGCTGGCTCTTGATAGGCTGCTAACGGGACCCCCCTGATGAAGTCCGACCAGTGACGAAATGCGTTGGGCGTGGCACATAATTCCCTGATGGAGTGACATCATCCTGTGTCCACTGAACGTCCAGTTATCCGGCATCTGAACACTGATAGCGGCGGTGAGAGTGCCCTGGCTTGCACGCTGTCTGAGCGATGAACTGCTTTCTATCATCCACCGATATGCTCATGACTTTGTGATGCTATGATGTTATCCACCTGCTGGCAAGCCGTTTAACCTTAACTATGATGTATGTGAGCATATATTTTCAGTAAATATTTTATTATACATTACTCATTGATGCGCTTTTCTCCATTTTTTTGCAAGAATCGTATGAATCCTTGATAAGGATCATCTGAAAAAGCTGCACACATCGTGGGACTTTGTGGACCTTACGCTACACATGTAAAAGGACCTTGCGCTGGGTACTCTGTGATAAACTGGAGAGTGATAAACCACCAGCCAATCAGCTACTACCTGTCATTTTTCAAACCCAGCCTTGACCTATATAACACATTATATTTACTAATGGACTATGGCCCTGATTCAGGTTTGCTGAGCACCTGAGATGCCACTCTGCCGAATTCCCCCCCCCCCCCCCACTGCCGAATCCCCTCGGTAATATGCCCCTACCCCTCGCATGTCTCCACTAGCAGGAGAAATCATTTGATGGTCACCGACCATCTCCTGCATTCCCATATAAAAGTCAGTTATTTACGTGCACCTGAAAAAACAGGGGATGGCCAGCTGACGCCCTGTGATGTCATCCCTCCACCGCCGGCAGGCATTGGTCCGCTCATGTATCCATGGGAACTCCTAGGATTTTCATGGGAATGCCCATAAAATCCTAGGTGTTCCCATGGGCAAACCCCGGTTCCGCCCTGGCCCTCCCTCCCCGCAGTGAACGGCCTGGCATTTGTGTAACTCACTGAAGACATTCGCTGTCGATGTTTGCCCATGTGTAGAAATGAGCAAGCCCCGATCATCAAGGCTGGGGACGATTTCGGATCACTGCAAGCAATCCTGAATCGGCCCCAATGTACCAGCAATCACGATATATTTACTGAAGGACTATGTACCAACATGGGCACTATCTCAAGATTTTCAGTAAAAGCAACATCTTACCCTTAACATCAGCAGCGGCACTCATAAAATATATATTTCTTTTATAGCAATATTTTTTCCATTTTTAATAGTTTTATTGCTTTTTTGCATTCACACTGCCAATTTTATAAAAATGCATAATAAAAACATAATTTAAAATGAAAACAATATAGTATTGAACTTTTAGTAAAATATACGTTATGAAGCATCTACAAAGTTCAAGTCAAGATTTGGGGTGAAATGTAATAGGATAAGAGAATCAGAAAGTCAGAGATTTGGAAGAAATCTCCGTTTTTTTAAAGCGGCAATCATTTACACTGTTTGATTTTGCAGTGTAAATCAGTGGTTACCTACCTTTTTTCTCTCCTGTACCCCTTTCTTAGGCTTTTCATTGATGAGTACCCCCACCTCTCAATTTATTTAAAATATAGACAGTACTTATGAGTGGAGTGGAAGTGTAGCGGACAGGAATCGTACCCTTCTGTGTCTGGCCACTGGTTGTGTATTGTCTCCAGGGTTCCCACTTACACCTGTAGGATTAATGCCGCTGCTTCTTCCACCTGTGTCAGTGCTGGGCAGATGATCGCTGATGTCTGAGGGCAGCACGGGCAGCTCCCAGTGGATTGCTGGTCAGGCAAAAGCACAATGAGACGTTGATGACCCTGAAGACAGAACCATAAGCAACACAACATGGTTCTTCTCCATAGCAGTGGGTCTTCTTCTGCCATCAAAATACTTTTTTTCATCTTCCGCCATTACCAATATTATTTTCAAGTACCCCCAACTTCTCTGCAGAGTACCCCCAGGGGTACTAGTACCCCAGGTTGGGAACCACTGGTGTAAATTATTGCCGCTTTAAAAACACTGGAGATTTCTTACCAAATCTCTCACTTTCTGAATCTCTCATCTTATAAAATTTCACCCCTGGTGCTGAAATGGGAACCCATTTCCAAAATCCTTTTTTTTTTCAGTTGTAGGGTGACATTTAATGAGATGAAAAAATGTGACTTTTGCAATATGTTCGCCAAAAACGTCCGAAATCGGATTTTGCAGCGAAATCGCTGTATCTGAAAGTGTGATTTTTCGCATCCAGATGTTTTTCCATTGAAAAGTATACAATTTGCATATTTAATGAGATGCGAATTCGGGAAAATGTGTCTAAAATTCGCCAAAAAATCAGACCAGGTTCTGATATGCGAATTGGCCAGAACCCTGCACATATCATTGAGATCTGTGCATGGTCCAGTGTAAAAAAAAAATTGTAATTTTTTTTTTTTACAAAAACGGCGTGGGGTCCCCCCCGCCTGAACATAACCAGCCCCGGGCTCATTGAGCCTGACCTGGTTCCAAAAATACGGGGGACAAAAAGCATAGGGGTCCCCCGTATTTCTGAAACCAGCCCGGACTCTTGGACCGGTCCTGGTTCCAAAAATAAGGGGGGGACAAAAAATCTGGGGGTCCCCCATATTTTGAAACCTGCACCGGGCTCCAACAGCCCGCGGTGTCATGCCACAGTCGGGGGACAATTTTTATATAAGGTCCCCTGGCCGAAACATGAGCACCATGGCTGGTCAGCCTTGGATGGGGAACCTGGAGAGTGGGGACCCCCCCAATAAAGGGGTACCCCCCCAGGCTTCACCCATCAAGGGCTGAAGCCCGGGGCTGTCACCGGCGTCCGTTTCCAGTGGACGCCGGCCTGATAGGGTTAAATCTGACATACCTAACATTGCTTTATACAGGAGAACCACAAGTCCCAGCATGCGGGGCATTAAGGGGCCTGCTGGGACTTGTAGTCCACCTGTAAAAAGAATGTTAAAAGAAAACACACACACACAGAAGTATAACTTTACTACATACACATACACACACCTCACTTTTACACCAATATACTCACCAATCCAGGATCCAGCGCTGTCCACCCTCCTGCGTAGCCGGCTCAGCCCGCACTGACAGCGGGCTGAACCAGCTTTCTCCGCCGCCGATAACAGCCTCTGTCGCACTGTCCCTGCGCTACAGAGGCTGAGAACGTGATTGATCGATGCGTCTCCATGGCGACGCATAGCTCAGCCCTGATTGGCTGAGCTATGCGTCTTCATGGAGACGCATATGCCCAAGACACTCTCAGCCGGGGGACCTTATATAAAAAGTGTCCTCCGGCTGTGGCATGACACTGCAGGCTGTTGGAGCCCGGTGCTGGTTTCAAAATACGGGAGACCCCCAGATTTTTTGTCCCCCGTATTTTTGGAACCAGGACCGGTCCAAGAGTCCGGGGCTGGTTTCAGAAATACGGGGGACCCCTATGCTTTTTGTCCCCCTGTATTTTTGGAACCAGGAGGGGGGACCTCAAGCCCTTTTTTTTTTTTTTACAATCATAAAATCGCACATTACCTCAAATTCGCACATTTTCATGCCTAAAATTCGAACATTATCGCACTCAATCGCACTTTTCTTTCTGGAACACGCACCTCATTAAATATGCAAATCCGCGGCAAAAATGCGATTTAAAAAAAGTGCGATAATGGGCGATTTTGAAAGTGCGAAAAACTGTCATTCTATTAAATGTCACCCGATGTTATTTGATGTGTTACTCCTGATACTCCTTAACCCTTTGATTGCCAATGTTGCTGTGAGCGATTCTCAAAATATACGCTAAAAATGCCAGCGTCGCTCACAGCGACTGTTCTTTTAGTATAAGTAAATATAAATACAACCAAGTCAATTAATTGAAGCTTAGTTAATATCAAACTCAATGATCCGGCCATTTTTAGCGGATATTTTGAGGATCTCCCAGCAACTTTGGCACTCAAAAGGTTAAACAACCTAAAGACCTAACATTTGGGAATGTGATTCTTGCACTACCCTGATAATAACAACACAGAAACAACAAAATCTAAAATCAAAAGATTTTCATCATCATCATCATGCTGCGGATTATAAATGTTGCAGAACACAAGTCCGACAGACTTGCCATTAACACCCATAAAACACTTCCCAGCTGCTATCAGATGAATGTCACACACCTCGATGGAGAAACAGGGATTTCTTCTATTCCTCGCATAGTCCAAACGCTTGCACAACACCACAATAATCAATGAACACATCATCACTTCAACCAAAGTATCAAAATAATGCCCAGATATAATACAACATAATAGACTAAAAACCTCAGCAGCCACCCAGCATCTGCGGAGTTACAGGCAACTGTTAATGTTTCACAGCTTCAGAACTTTGTTAAGGTAGTTGAAAAATATACTCTAACACATTACGTGGACTTTAATTTAATTTTTGCTTTTGCACAGAGGGGCAAAAGAGATTACAGCGAGCACAGAATGTCGCGTTGACAGATCTAATTTGTCGAGAGGTCGCAAACGTTTTTTTTTTGCAATCTGACAGAAGTAGGCTTTAATTATTCAACAGCAATCAGTATTAGTCGCGAAGACTGCATGCAGAAATTGAACTAGTAATGCAGTTAACAATACATTTTGTAAGGTAATGTGTAGACAAGCATCAGTCCTCTGCAGGGCCGGATTAACCACGGGGCGACAGGGGCGGTCGCCCCAGGGCCCCCACACATCAGGGGCCCCCACATCGGCACTGCTGCGGCAGTGGTGGGTGGGTGGCAGGCAGTTGGGTGGGGTGGGGAGGGCAGGGGGTCCCTGCGACGGCTGGGCATTCAGCGGCGGGGTCCCTGCGGTGGATGGGAAGTCAGCCACGGGGTCCCTGCGGTGGATGGGAAGTCAGCCGCGGGGTCCCTGCTGCAGATGGGAACTAGAAGCGGTATTGGCGGGGGGAAAGTGGCTGCTGAATGCAAAACCATATTTTAAAAAGACTAGCCGGCCTTGTATTGGCTGAGAGAATTCTCTCAGCCAATCAGATGGGAGGCCGCTGACTGGCTGAGAGAATAAACGGCCAGCTAGTCTTTTCAAAATATAGTTGCACATTCAGCAGCCGCTTCCCACCCCACCAATACCGCTATTAGTTCCCATCCACCGCAGGAACCCATCCGCTGACTGCCCATCCACAGCAGGGACCCCAGGTACCACCTGCCTCCATCCCGGACTGGGGAAGGGGCACAATTTTGTTGTTCACAGACCTTAATCTGGACCTGGTCCTTTGTGTGCCACTATTAGACACCCTGGTTGGAGTATAAACTTCTAAGTCTCTTTTCTCAATGCAATTCTAGATCACCATGGCAACCGCCAATAAGGCTTTCTAATAGGGACGGCCATCTTCAAACTTTGAAATCACTGAAACTCTAAAGTGCAATTCTACAAAGGTGCAAATGGTCAAAGTAAAATAAGTAAAAAATAAAAAGCAAACCGGCAAATGCTAGGAAGCAAAAGGAAAAGGGGTAATAAACAGCAATAACACTGGTGTTATGAAATGGTTATTTAGTTTTATAGTCCAGGGGCCAGAAGATGATGCAGTGTTAATGGGGGAAGGTCAGCTTGAATTTCTGGTCATATTTTAGCTCACCGGTAAGAAAGGGTTTTGTTTAGAAAGAAAGGAAATCGGTTTGGCTCAATGTGCACCAATGACCCCCGGGCATTTGGTAGTACCGGTTTAGACTGTGGCACTTTAAAGCTTTCTATGCTTCTGTGTTGACTTGCTGTATGCTGACCCATTTGTGCTGCAGTATTAGAATTGTAGAGTAATAAATGAACAGTAGAGGGTTTTTGTAATGATGATTAGGGACTGAAATTGGCTCAGATTTACAGTGTCACTCAGGAATGGAAGCAGAGGGGGGAAAAGCATTCTGAGCGGCCTAATGGATCCATCAACTCGTTTCGGCTGCTCAGTGGGCCGAGCAGGGTCACCAGGCTTTCCGCTGGCAGCACAAAGCACTTCAATTTTGTTAGGAAATGTATCAATTTAACTGACTTGAGCAGCACACTGAAAAACCTAATGAATCTGGACTCAATTTTCCGCCACAGTGCCTCTGCGAACTGTCGGAAACAATGTCTATGGTCGGGGGTGAAGGCTGCCTGTGATAGGCCACCGAGCCTCTCCTTGCCTCTGTCGGGGTTAGTGGAGAGAGACAAGCTTGCCTTCTGCAAACCAATGACAGCCAACAACCAGCCGCTGCCACTCTCCTAACAATGATGTCATTAAAGGTAAATTGGCCTCTATTTCAGCAGGATGATAGTGCTAATTGAGTGGCAAAATATAATATAGGGAGCTGTTGTCTGCAGTTAAAGGGAGGAGGGGGACAGATTAAAAGGCCTACAATAGTGGGTGTCAGGCATGGCAGATGTTGCTTTCTGCTGATAACTGCACTGACATATCTCTAGCTTGTCAAGGCTGAGGTTTTTTCGAAGAGACTTACAGCAAAGGGAAGCAGATGGCCCTTGCTGAATGGGAATGAAGTGCTTAAACAGGCTGGCTGCTGAAGGCAGCTAGTTTGTAAATAGAGGCAGTTGGAGGTGTCTTATTGATTCCGTTCACTGCCCACAAGTACGCCTAAATGGCAGCCCATGAATAGGTCCCAAAGAAGCTGTGGTGGAGTTTCTATCAGCGTCTGATGCTGCTGCCGTAACCAATCTTCTGCCCGGCATTAGAAGATATAAAATAACAGCAGCAGACATTAAGGTGCAGTTCAACTTTTGCTGTTTTCTGTCTGGTATAAGACACTTACCAACAGGAAATGCATGCAGTGAGCTTTCACCTTTTATTACACTGCAGCCAGACATGGAAAATTATAATAATCCTTACTAGAGTCCTGATTTAAAGTCGGTGTGTGCTGAAACCAGTTGTTTGCTGTCCCTCACATTATTGAGTACCTGTGTACTGCGGCTGTTGTGCATAGTAGGATCTTTTTTTTTTTTTTGCAATTATAAATTACTCAGCAATCTTTCTCTAATGGGCAAAACCATGCTGCATTGCAGATATGGGTGACATTTAATGAGATGCAAAAATTTGATTTGTGCGATTTTTTTCGGCAAAAATGGCCAAAATCGCACGTTTTTCCAAAATCGCATAGTTAATGAGATGCGAAAAGCTGCAAAAAACGCGCATTTTGCTGCGAATACGCACCTTTTGAAGGTGCGATTTTTAGTAACGCCAGAACTCGCATCCAGATGTTTTCACATCATAAAGTATACAAATCGCATATTTAATAAGATGCGAAAACGGGAAAATGTTACTAAAAATTGCCACACATGCAGACCAGGTTCTGACAGGCGAATTTGCCAGAACCATGTACATATCATTGAGATCTGTGCATGGTCCTGTCTTTAAATATGTGTAAGAGTTAAATTTGTACAAAAAAATGGCGTGAGGTCCCCCCTCCTGAGCATAACCAGCCCCGGGCTCATTGAGTCGGACCTGGTTCCAAAAATATGGGGGACAAAAAGTGTAGGGGTCTCTCGTATTTCTGAAACCAGCCCCAGACTCTTGGACAGGTCCTGGTTCCAAAAAAACGAGGGACAAAAAATATGGGGGGAAATATGGGGGGAAACCAGCACTGGGCTCCAACAGCCCGTGGTGTCATGCCACAGCCGGGGGACACTTTTTACATAAGGTCCCCCGCCCCTACCATGAGCACCGTGGCTGGTCAGCCTTGGACTGGGTACCTGGGGGAGTGGAGACCCCCACAATAAAGCGTGGTTGGTCGATGCGTCTCCATGGAGAGGCATAGCTCAGCACAACGACGCTAGCTGGGAAAGCGCTATAGATGCTGTGATCAGCACCGGAGGAAGCCGGCTCACCCCGCTGTCAGTGCGGGGTGAGCTGGCTCTGGAGGAAGGAGGCAGCGCTGGACCCTGGATTGGTAAGTATGTTGGTGTAAAAATGAGGTGTGTGTTTGTGTGTATAATAAAGTTGTACTTTTCTGTGTGTGTGTGTGTGTGTTTTATTTTAACATTCTTTTTACAGGTGGACTACAAGTCCCAGCAGGCCCATTAATGCCCCACATGCTGGGACTTGTGGTTCGCCAAGTCCCAGCATGCAGGGGATGCCTGCTGGCACTTGTAGTTCACCTGTATAAAGCAATGTTATGAATGAGTGTTTTAACCCTATCAGGCCGACGTCCAAAGCCCAGGGACACCGGTGACAGCCCCAGGCTTCAGCCCTGGACGGGTGAAGCCTGGGGGGGGGTCTTTATTGGGGGGATCCCCACTCCCCCAGGTACCCCGTCCAAGGCTGCTCGATGCTCATGGTACGGCCGGGGGACCTTATGTAAAACGTATCCCCCGGCTGTGGCATAACACCGCGGGCTGTTGGAGCCCGGTTCTGGTTTCAAAATATAGGGGACCCCCAGATTTTTTGTCCCCTGTATTTTGGAACCAGGTCCGGCTCAATGAGCCCGGGGCTGGTTATGCTCAGGAAGGGGGACCTCACATCATTTAAAAAAAAAAAAATTAACACAAAATCGCACATTTCCTCAAATTTGCATGAGTAAAATCGCACATTTTCATGACTAAAAATCGTACATTATCGCACCTTTTTGCCCGGATTTCGCATTACATTAAATATGCGTATTCAGGGGAATTTTTTTTTGAAAAGTGCGATAAGGTGCAAATTTGAAAAGTAACTAAAACTCGCATCCTATTAAATGTCACCCAATATGTACAGAGAGAGTTAGATTTGGGTTTGAAATCTAAATTGCAGTGTAAAAATAAATCAGACAGTATTTCCCCTACATAGAAACAAAATAACTCACCCAAATGTAACTCTCTTTGCACATGTTACATTTGCCCCACCTGCAGTGCAGCATGGTAGAGAAAGATTTATGCTTTTGAGAGCCTTACTGAATAACCCCTTTAAAGCACATGGCCACTCTACTTTACTGGCCTATTTATGAAATGGAGAGAAACCCGATCTAGTGTTTTAATAGGAGATACAATTTCTCCGTATTGACTGTTGGCAATAGGATTGTTATCAACGGTGATAAAAGATTTGCTGATTTGCAAAGCATGGGAAACGTTATTTAACAAGAACTTTGGATGTTTTTATAAAAGGGTGACTCCAAGTAAAAAGAATCAACAATATTAATAATAATAATAATAATAATAAATAGCTTTATTATTTCAATAAATAGTTTGATTGAATTTCATTTATTTAAAAAAAAAATCATATATATATATATATATTTTTTTTTATTTAAATGTATTTTTTTTTTTAAACTCAAACTACACATAGGAACTGAGTAGCCAAGACTGGCTTGGTAAAGCTATAAATTAAGCCTTACATTTCCTGGCCAATATTGAGGACAGCTGCCCCAGTTATATTTTATTATTATGTGCTGAAAATTGATTTTTAGTTGCAGCAATAAAGCATTAGACTTATTGCCACAGATTTCTAGAAAAAGCCGCTTGTTCAAGTGTTCACCTCACCTGTGAAACACACGGGTGGGCTGGGCCAGGAGGCAGGATGCGATCTGCCTCTTGTGACGGCACAATATTAGTGTTTCAGGAACACATGGCTGTAGGAGGAAGGCAGTAGATGCTTCTGCTTCCTGACCCCTGCTCTTAGCAACATGGGCAAACATAAAATGACTGCCTCCACAGCAAGCTACAAAGAAATGTCCACTGTTGCCCATTAGGAAGCCATGTTTCCTCTCTCAGCAATCCAAGGGAGTCCTGCTGGTGCAAGAAAATTAGTGAGAACAGGAGGGAAGAGAACCCTAAAATCTATGGGATAGACAAGAAGACAAATGGATGACACAAGGAGTGAGCTGACAGCAGAAAGCATAAGTGGGAGCAGTGTTGAACTGGCCCATAGGGGTACAGGGGAAACCCCTGGTGGGCCCCACTGCTTGGGGGCCCACCTTCAATTATATTTTTTTTAAGGTCCCAGACTGTGGACATGAATTATACATTATACATATGTTATATTATACTGCACAGCACTATGGTGTATTCTCTACAGTGCATTGCTGTTATAAATCTGGTACAGTAACACACATGCACTAGCAGAATTTATTTTACTATACTATTTATACTCTTTAATGGTAAGTCAAACTTTTGTGGCAGCTGGCCACACCCCCCTCTGGAGACTGGTCACACCCCTAAAATGGTCCCCTATAACTTCATCTCCCGGTGGGCCCTTCTTGCCCCAGTTCGACACTGAGTGGGAGAGACAACGGAGGCAGAAGGGTGAGTAAGCTTTGATAGTCTGATAGAATGAGGAAGAATGTTCGACTGGGGGTAAAGAGGGGGGGTAGTATGGGAGAAATGTTGTATTTGGGATAGAGATATGGTGATAGGGTGGAGGAAAGGTGACAGTTATTCACAACCCAGAGAGGCCAGGATGGATTGTGTATAGAGATGAGGTTGGAGGTGTAGGGAGCAGTGGAGTTGGGGAAGGTCTGCATCCTATGGGAGACTTTCTGTTCACTGTAGAGAGTCTTCTGCTGCCCCGGAAAGTTCCCTTATTCCCTTATAAAGCATGACTGAGAATTTCAAATATATACGCAGAAGAAATCAACAGGTTTTGAAAAAGATGAAGCGCAGCACTTAAAACAAGTAGATTGCATAAATGTATATTATTTATTCTATTTGAAACATTTATAACAGATCTATTTGTTAGCTCAAACACATAAGATACATTTATATTTAAAAGGTATACTTTAATTTTCCTATAGATACAGCCCGTAATTCATTCAAAGTAAAAAAAGAAAAGATATTAAAAAGCAAACATAAAAAGAAAAAAACATTTTTTTTTGTATCTTGTGCAAGAAATGAATAAAAAAATATTATAAAAAATATATATATGTGTATGTACAGTATTCAGATATGCACGGTCTTTTAGCTGCATATATTGTATACAAATAAATAGTTTCCAACTTTTTTAGAGAGTTGGACCATACTCACGATGTCCTGTTTTAGGGTATACATTTGCCCAGTAGTTGTTAAAGCGTCCAGTTCTTTTTGGGATAGTAAGGATTGGTTAAATGTGCCCGTGTCCTAATGGGGATATCCCCGCTGGCAGGCACTTGTGGTTTTTACAGTAATAGTAATAACAGCAATACAGGACCGGCCTGTGGATCCTTAACGGCAGGTACTCACTCCTATGTTGCACTGTTGCTGAGGGTGTCAGAGGATTTGTGTCCGGTGTAACTTGTATCGTGCTGAACATGGGAAACATTATTTAACAAGAACTTTGGATGTATTTATAAAAGGGCGAATCCAAGTAAAAAAAAAACAATAATAATAATAATAATAATAATAATAATAATAATTGCATTTGCCCAATCCTTAAAATCCACAAAAAGACCTGGATGCTATTGGCCCAATGTATACCCTAAAACAGGACATCATTTTCAGACAACAAGCCACTTGGGGCATGCCGCCAATACAGTTTGCGCTCAAATAGTAGATTGTAAGCTTGCGAGCAGGGCCCTCCTACATTTTGACTGTCTGTAAATACCCTGTTTGTTGTATCACTGTCTCCTTTGTAAAGCACAACGGAATATGCTGCGCTATATAAGAAACTGTTAATAAATAAATAGTAAAAATGAAACACACCACTAGTCTCCAACATTCCAACATTACAACCATTTGGAATACCTAATACTTTGCGGAGTGACCGTTTAAGCCTCTGAAAATTTCTTGTGCTGGACATCATTTCTGGGACTTCCACCTGCCCAGTGGTATCCCTACCATCTATCAGGCCACAGAATTGCAGGAGGTTTTGCATCCTCCATAAAGGCTGCCCTTGGGGTACTCTGCATCCACCTATACAGCTTTACACCAGTGAGGCCTGACAGACAACGGAATATCACCACAACTTACTAAAACCAGCTGGTTCATCAATACGGACTCTTAAGATCAGTCACAACCTCCCCCCCCCCCTTTTTTTAATCTATTTTTTTCCATTTCCTAACCACAATATTGTTTTTTTTTTAAATTAATTTGGAGTTTATATGTGTTTTATTCATTGTCAATTTATTACTAATTTTTTTACCAATATTAACCATTAAATTGACCCATTATTGGTACTGGCAAAACTTAATCACTCACTCACTATTAACGCAGATACTTTCTTTCTTTTCTTGCATATCTAATGGAGGGAGTGACAACCTCATATATTGTACTGCAGCTTGACACAGCAGTTCTAGCTTCTGCGCCTCCACTAGATGACCCAGTTATCGACTTCTTTTCTCAGATTGGAAGGAGTGACTTCACTACGTGAACAAAGTCCCTTCCTTCTCCAAAATGTTGGTAAGTGCTCAACATAAGCCATACGCTTGCACTATATTATGTTGCTTATGGGTGTATCAAACCCTTGAAAGAGAGAGATCGGAGCCGATTCATTATCGCGTGTTGCAATCCGAATTCGACCCCAGCCCCGATGGTCGGGTTTGTGCATGCGCATTTGTGTGCATGTGCAACCCCCAGCAGTTCACAGTGGTAAGGGAGGGCCGAGGTCATGCAGGGGGGCGGCATCACGGGAACACCCAGCGATTTATAGGTGTCCCCATAATGGACATTCCCCTGTAGAAGCAGGTGTGACGATGCCTGCTTGGGGCGAGGGCGGCTGACGTAACTTGACGTCAGCACCCGGAACCGTCTTTTGTGAACAGCCCATTGGGGAGAAAAGTCATTAGATGGTCATTCTCGTACACATCCCGTCACATGGTACAGAGGGGATTAAGCGGCGGGGAGGGGAACCGTTCATGGGCTCGCTAGGCAGTGACGCTGCCTAGCAAGTCAACCTGAATCAGGCCCATAAAGTGCCTTCCAGTGCAACCAATCAACCTCCATCATTTATCTATCACAGTCTTTGATAATCTCATTGGCCGCTGTGCACATCTTTTCCAGCTTATCGCTATTGAATGTACGATAGTGACAGTTATATTTCTCGTTTCTAATCAATATACAAATATTTCCCCTAGTTGGAAATAACACCAAAAAGCTGTTATTCTGAGCTTTAGACACTTTGTTTACTACTTTAAATGTCATTGTTGTAGCGTATCATAATAAGGAGGCATCATTTGCTTATTAAAATGGACTTTCCAGGCGTCATTATGAGGTTATTGTTTAACGGGAAGAAAGTGACAGATTGAATCATAATAACATTATTAAAAAAAAATGGCCGCTGAAGATCCTTCTTTACCACAATCTGCTGAAAAGTCAAAATAATTGTATTTGCTGATGATTAGGAAACTGGTTTTGCAGCGGAGAGGCAGCAATAAGCGAGCTGGTCTGTGGACATATAAGAGATTTGTGCATTACTAAGTGATTTTGTTATAGATCCATTCCTCCCTGGCTGGCAGATTCACATGAAAGGTCAAGAGAATAGACTGCCCTCTTCACCCTACAGACAATCTGAAGATGAAATGAAAAGCTTCCTCTTTATGGCAGTGCATTACACAGCAAAATGTGGCAATAGCACTGAGACCTAAGTCAGTCATTAGCATCCGGAATAGAGCTGGGGCTGCTGGGTAATAGTTCCATGTCAACACTTCCACCTGTTATTATATTTACTCTATCTTATTAACGAACTAGCATCGCGCCATCCGAAATAACAAATTTAAGCCGGTTCTCTCAGTGTTCTCACCTTTGTCTGTTTCCCAGTTCCAGAAACTTCTGCTTAATTTAATAATTAGTGTTTAAAAAAAAAAAAAAAAAAAAAAAAAAAAAACATTTAATTGCATTTAATTTGAAACGTTAGTGTAATTGGAGTGGGGAAATAAATATACTGAAAAATATACTGAACAATGATCATTAGGACACAGGAATAATTGCCAAATCCTTATTACAATTGTGGCTAGAGTCAAGTTGTTGTGGATTATACACAGGGTAATCTTAACAACACTGGGCAATGCAATGCACTGGGGCTCCTACCGGACCTTTCTAGCCAACCAATAAACAAACAGAATGCCCCTCCTGTGATCCCATGCCATCTCTTAACATGCCTCTGTATAGTAAGTGACTGTCAGGTCTCTGATTGGTGAAACCAGCGATCCATCAATCAGCATGCTGACAGCCATGTACTCTCTGGCTGCATGTTGGGAGGTAGATAAAGAATGCTGTCTCACCACTCTGATTGTATGACCATGACCACTACCCGCACCTGCTCACATGCTCCTAGAATTGTGGAGCCCCTTGCAGCTGCCCAGTGGGCCAATACATTAAGATGGCCCTGATTGTACACAGTAGCACAGTCTCTTTCTGCTTACTTGTCCTTTACAAAGTATGCACTTCTTAAAGCCTGTTTCTACCTTTATTGCTGCTGTCCAATGGAACCTGGCCTGGATTGGTCATTTATTTTCCTGACACCAAGATATCCTGATAGGCAATGGTATGCCTTAAAGATTTCCATTTCTTATTCCATTGGGACAGTAATCATCTTTTTCACTATAGATGCAGCTTGGACCAGTGCATGGGGACCAAAAGCACAGTGGCAGCGGCGGCAGTGTGGGGGGGGGGCATCACTGAAGCCCCCCTCCTCCACAGAGGTAAGAGCCGCCGCTGCTAACAATTCTTGTCTAGGAGAAGCCTTTTTAAAAATGTCTTGGAGAGTGATAATGCAGAGAAAATGTATCACCGTCTCAATAGTTTGAAGTTGGCCAAAGTAGGGTGTCATCCTTCTGGGGTTACTTCCAGGTTCTTTTCAATAAGTTTTCTCAACCTATTCTGTGTGTATTTTCTTCAGATCTTATAACTGTTTTCTAACTTCTTCTTCAGAGATAGGAGCATCTGAATGGTTTCTATTGACTAAAAAACATTGTCATTGTTTGAGTTTTTATTACAAAATTCTGATAGTTTTGTGCCATCAACCTTTGGACTAGCCTAAAGATAAAATTACTCTCCCCTTGGGTCACATCAGTGCTGTAACGAGTGCTCTTGGAAGTATAGCCATCATTGCTGTTGCCAATGATGGTTGCCATCAATGGCAAAAGTGCAACTGGCCATCGATAGTGGCATACTATGCAATGGATGGCCATCAATGTTTTCACCTATTGATGGTCATCCATTTTCTTTGACTAATTGGCCTTTGGGCCAATCAAAACACGGAGGCGTGCTTCACAGGTGCCAGGGGTGGAGCTATACTCTATGTCCTAGCCCCTTGGAGAAAAACGAAAAAAAAAAAAATTAATTTATGCTTGACATCGATGGAGGGAAACCATCTGGTTCAGAATCTACTTCTTAAATTATTTAGCACCTTTTTTTAAATAAGACTGCTCTGGCTTCACTGTGACTGGGTTCTGTGCATGCGCTGTACGAGGATGATACTGCGCATGCGCTGGACCCTGAATCTGCCCCTGGGGACTGCTGCAAAAGCAGCCCATATAGAGGCTTGGGCCAGCGCATGCACAGTACAGACAAAGCTACTGCGCACGGGACCGGCGTCTGGAACGGGATTGGCGGCAGCAGCAGTGGGGACCAAAAGCACAGTGGCAGCAGCGGCAGTGGAGGGGGGAGGCGCATCACTGAAGCCCCCCTCCTCCACAGAGGTAAGAGCCGCCTCTGCTAACAATTCTTGTCTGAAGAAGCCTTTTTAAAAATGTCTCAGTGTGCAAGCACCATAGAATACACTGCTGCGTTGCATATTATATACGACGTTCTGTCTACCAATATAAACACTGCGGGCGCAGGTTATTTCCAAACAAACTATACAAGCACACAGCATACAAATGACAGATTCTGCCCTGTTCACTTCCCGAAGTTACCTAGGCAAGTAAACGGTATTATGTTCAAGATCAGTTTTCCAAGCATCTCTAACGCATCCACAAACTGATCTCTTATTCAAACATCTTCTCTCCCACATAATTAAGTGCTTAAACACATATACAACAAGCAGAACACAAACACATTTAATAATGAACAGAAGCACTAGTGAATAAGAATAAACTAAAACACAGTTCTCATGCACAGGTTCATTTACTAAGTGCAGTGCGAACGCATTAGTGGCATTCTAGTCAATGTGAATGGATGAGGTCACTGATACTGTTTGCACATTAACAGAGCGCAAAGCTGCAATGACATCATTTGTTTACCATTAGCATCATAATTATATGCCCTAAATAAGACGGGAAAACACTTATAGATCACAAAGATCAGCCAATTCTCCACAGTTCCACTCACTTATTCATTTCTAATACTTAAGCAATAAGTGTTTGCCAGAAAATTGATTTTCAGATCTTTTATTCCTGTGTTTAAAAAAAGTAATTTAGAGAATTATTTCAAATGTAGAAATATAAGTAGAAATATGTCCAACTTGCTTTCACTTTTTTATACAATTTGTTATATGATCTATTTACTAAGATAGCCTTAATGTCCAGATTTACTGGACAGATTCATCAACATTGTTTTTCACTAAAATGCATACCTACTGTTTGAAACAACTCTCCGGGTTAGGCCCAGAAAGGCAAAGAAGCAGAGGCCTTCAGGAGGTGGAGCCAAGAGGACACATCATTAGGACCCACCTCCATGATGGGAAATCCCACAAATCATGGATCCTTGAGGAGGGGATAAAATGACAGCAATATGCAGAATTTTAGCCCTGCCCCCTCTGCAAATTTCTGCTATATTTTCTTATGCTGCCTGCTTCCCTGGAAAGCTGGTGGGTGGTGGGAGGAGTACCAAGGATCTAGTGCCAACACTAAAAAATGGGAGGAAACTAAGGCGAGCGCTTGGTGTGGGTGGCTATCTCATTAGCTGCTAAAAACAGGTTAGTGAGACCTGTACAGTATACAAGTAAAAAAGGGGGGAAGGATAGCAGCGCTCTAAAAAAAAATTTAACCAAAAAAAGTTAAAATTGGATGATCTGTACAATTGAGTTATTGCCTATTATTACTTTTGTACAGATGTTTCCAACTTTTTTTGGCTAAAAATTTCTTAAAAGCACTGCTATCCTTCGCCCCCTTTTTTTTCCTGTGGGAGGAGAACCCAATCTCCCAGATTATGGGGGACCAAACACAAAACAGTCAGTCTCCCGCAACTTCTGGGAGAGTAGGCAAGTGTGCTGAAATTTATTAAAAGGATTTAGGGAAAAATGCTCCAAACCCACTTTTTGTAGGGAAGTAGATTACATTTCCCATACTTGTAATAGAAAAATGTGATCTAGCTAAATTTACTAAAAAGGAATTGTGAAAAAATAGCGCAGACAGCCCTTTGATAATAATGCCGTACTCAGACCGCATTAACCACAGCCTGCCTCCGATAACTGGCACTGGCCTCCTCTCTGACAGGCAAAGCACAGGCAGGAACCAAGGCCTGTGATTGGCCCTAGGTTTCTACACAGACGATAGGCTGATGAGATTTTTTTTAACTGCTGCAAATGGCCTTCGCAGGGACAGAGCTTTCTTGCAAGCATGCTCAATGAATACAATTATAATTAATAGTTAAATCTATGCAATGTCATCCATTATTACTTTACAGATTTGGATGATATTATGATATCACATCTGCATCCTCAGATGTGGATGGTGATAAATCGGTCCCATTGTGACTTGTCTCCCTCATTTATAGTTACATACAAAAGCTCTGATTTGTGAAAAGCTTTTAAATGCCACAGTCTTGTACAGCCGCCCTCAAAACATGTTTTTGAAGGGGATGGAAAACATTGTAATAAGAAGTCATGGCCAAAGAAAATCAACCTGGGTAGGATATGAGGCAGTTATGGTGGTATCAGATGATTGACGTCCAGAACAGGATAAGGGATTACCAGGGTGCTGGAAATGATGTGTCTACAGGTGTTGATATTGCATTTATATAGGCACACACCAGCAGATGACTCGAACTATGATAAGCCCAGTTACTTAGCCAATGGTGTTAATTTATTTATAGATAACAAGTGTAAAGACCCCCATACACTATGCGATTTGGGCCAGATTTCACCCCATTCGGATGGATCGGGCCATGAAATCGGCCCAAATCGCATTTGTAGACAATCCCGTCCGACCCGTTGCGTGGTCCCATGCACATCGGATCGGAATCGGGCGGTTGGACTGGCTGCACATAAGATTTGCTAAATCTTGTGTGCGGCTGGAGCCAGGCGGAGGACACAGAGAAGCAGTGGGCGGGGGATCAGACAGACTGGCAGGGTAAACTGGGCAGTGGACACATTAAAAAAAAAATTCAAATGAATGGGCAGCCAGTGATTGGCTGAGAGCTTTCTCAGCCAATCATTGACTGCCTATTCATTTGTATGGGCTTTTTTTTCTTGCAGCTTGGCTCCCTGCTCCCCCTGCCCGGCTATATGTTCCCCTCGCCGGTTCACATGTGATTTTTCACATGCAAAACTTGGCACATGAAGTGCTTAATCGTGTGTGACCCCCTCCCGGGGAGCTTCCGGGGAAATCAGGTCCAACTTTTTCTAAGGACAAGTCGGACTACTGCATGGGGGCCTTTACACTGGTGTAGCAGAACTTGAGCGGAGCTGGATTTTGTACAGCTCACTAGCTGGTGAGTGTATACTGGAAACTGGTAGTGGTGCAGGATGCTGGAACAGTGTCCTAGTGGGTAAAAATGAAGTTTCAGACTAGAGGGGTTTTGTGCAGTGTGTAGAGGGGTGTTGTGCAGTGCAGAGGGGTTTGTGCTGAACAGATGGGTTTGTGGCTGTGCAGTGCAGACTCAGCAGAGGGGTTTGTGCAGTGCAGAGGGGTTTGTGCTATGCAGACTGCAGAGGGGTTTGTGTGCTGGGTTATATGTGGTTGCACGTACCCATTGATGTAAATGGGAGCCGGGTTGGATGACCCGGCTTACCCATTTACACCACCCTCTACCCAGGTCCTAGCAGTGTTCTACCCAGGTCACTCTAAAAAGTTTACTCTTAAAAAACACACAGAATTATTACATTGACATTAACATATGAAATAATAAAAAATAAAAATTAATAAAATAATCTCACTGACAGGATGGATGGGGGGGCCACCAGGGCCCAGGCCTTTGTGGGTTGGTCCAAGTAGGTAAGTGCACCTTCTCCTTGAGGTGACCGTATGTGTGGATCCACCTGGGGGTATCGGGAGGATGGCAGTGGTCCTCAGGGGTTGTGCCCTGGCTGAGAGTGGTGGGTCTCACCTGGAGATGGGTGTCTGTGGGTGGTCCCGTGCTGGTTTTCCCAGGAGGGCACAGCCTCAACAGGTGGCTGGAAGTGGTGGAGCTCACCTGGAGGTGGATCTCTGTTCTTTGTCCCAAGGTGGATTCAATAGGTCCTGTAGAGGGATTCCCAAAATGGCAGTGGACAAGAGTGGTGGATGATGGTGGGTGGCTGTTGGTCCAATCCTGAGAGTGGTAGGGTCTCAATCTGACACGTTTCACCAGTTCAACTGACTTTATTAAAGGTGTGTTTGTGTGTACTGCACCCATAGTATACTGTCAGAAGGTTGGTTGATCCAAGTAGGTAAGTGCACCTCCTTCTTGAGGTGACCGTATGTGTGGATCCACCTGGGGGTATCGGGAGGATGGCAGTGGTCCTCAGGGGTTGTGCCCGGGGGGACACAACCTCAACAGGTGGCTGAGAGTGGTGGGTCTCACCTGGAGATGGGTGTCTGTGGGTGGTCCCGTGCTGGTTTTCCCAGGAGGGCACAGCCTCAACAGGTGGCTGGAAGTGGTGGAGCTCACCTGGAGGTGGATCTCTGTTCTTTGTCCCAAGGTGGATTCAATAGGTCCTGTAGAGGGATCCCCAAAATGGCAGTGGACAAGAGTGGTGGATGATGGTGGGTGGCTGTTGGTCCAATCCTGAGAGTGGTAGGGTCTCAATCGGACACGTTTCACCAGTTCAACTGACTTTATCAAAGGTGTGTTTGTGTGTACTGCACCCATAGTATACTGTCAGAAGGTCCGTGCTTAATTGTTTGGCCTCCACGCAGCGTTATACAAGCTGCGCATTTTAAAAAATTGCTTTTCTTTATTGTTTGTGTATACTGCACCCCAATACACCATCAATAACTGTAAAGTGGTCAAAATTGTCTGGAAAGGACTGGAAATTAATGTTATTGGGTTTAATATTACTCTAGGGACAAAAAAACACAAAAATTACGTGATTTGGGCGGTTTTTTAAAAATCCAAATCCTGGCAACAAATCTAAATCCAAATCTTCAGCCCCGGCGCTCATCTCTAATTTCAATTTCAATACAGGGCAGGATGACTGTTGGTATATAGACTGGTATATGATCAGAGTGAGATGATGAGGGTACAATGTCATCTGAGAGGATCACACTAACATGCAATCCTCGGATATTATCATCATCCTGATATAAATCGCTGTGACTTAAATTTTGCCGTTTCCATCCCATATGAAATGTATTTATCTAGGGTCAGAATATTTTGGGCGGTATTCAATTGTTTTTCACCAGCATTTCCGCTCGCTATCCCTGGGGATGGTGAGCGGAAATGCGCAAATGTGTGGCTAAACCTGCACGATATGCGCAAAGAAAAAGATCAATTGAATATAACCCTACAATCTCCTTTCATTTTAGACAGGAAATTGGGCGCGATATAATAATTGAATACCACCCCTTATGTTATCAGCTCATTTCTCTACCATGTGTCCAAAACTCTAAAGTGGGCAAACAGCATAAGTTACCCTAACTACGAAAAAAATCAATCATACAAATCCTTACAAAAACGGCACAAGATTGCCACAGTAAATAAATAAATATTGTGTCCATGTTTATAGGGATGTTCTGAGATAGAAAAGTCTACGATCCTTTTGCAAATGTTGATCTACCACTTGTGCGTCAGCTTTTATAAAAACCACCCATCGTGGTTAGAGGAGTAGTTCCACAACAGCTGGAACATTGCCCACTATGTGCTACATGCTTTCCATCCATAACTATATAACGGCTGCCTTCTTACATCTCACAATGGGAAAAAAATGCACATCAGGAGAATGTAACCTGATGCTAATCTTCTATAACATTAGGTGACAGAGGAAACAATAGGTGTGGTGCTTAGGTGTAACCGTCACTTGGAAAATGGATCCTTCCACTGAGACAATGAAGATTGCAAAAGAACAGGTGGTGCCTTACAACGGTAATAACGGGTTGCAAACCGACAACTCAGCGGCCACTTAAGCTGGTCTACACTGAAATCGGCCCAGTCCCTACTGACATTCACATAGATTTAGTTTGGTAACTTTTACAAATGTCAGTTTATAGAACTCATGGAGAACTAATGATTTTTTTTTTGACATATTCATTATTCTGAGTTTTCATAACAGCCAACACTCCTAGTCCATTTCTCCTGCAAATTATTTTTACTACCAGTTGGACCCTGAGATTAAAAATGACTACAGTATATCCATGACTGAATTAAAGAAGCTGTTTATTAACCATAATTTAGACATATGGGGTGACATTCCATGGATTGAGATAAATGCGCATGTTTTTATATCGCACCACATCGCACTTTTGAAAATCGCAAGATTGGCCCGTTTTTCGCATATTTAATGAGATGCGAAAAACGGGCCAAATAGTGCGAATAGGTGCGAGTTTGCAGGAAATCGCATTTTAAAATAAAAAAAAACGAGCGCGGGGTCCCCCGCCAGAGCATAACCAGCCCCGGGCTCATTGAGCCGGTGCTGGTGACATAAAATCAGGGTCCCCGACAAATAGGGGTCCCCTTGATTTAATGAAACCAGGACCAGGCTCAAGGTCCGGCGCTGGTTCCCGAAATACGGGGGACAAAATGACTAGGGGTCCCCCGTATTTTAAGAACCAGCACCAGACCCAACCAGCCAGCAGGGTAATGCCACAGCCGGGGGACACTTATTATATAAGGTCCCGCGGCCAAAGCATTATCCCCCTGGCTGGTCAGCATGGGCAGGGGTCCTGGGGAAGTGGGGACCCCCCCAATGAAGGGGTCCCCCCCCCTCCAGGACTTACCAGCCCATGCTGAAAGTCCGGGGCTGTCCCCGATGCCCCTGGGCGGTGGGCATCGGGCTGATGCAAAGTGTAAAAAATAGAATAAAAACTATTGTTTTCTACTGTAGAACTATGAGTCCCAGCAAGCCTACCCCGACTGCTGGGACTTGGAGAACCACAAGTCCCAGCATGCGGGGCATTAAAGGGCCCGCTGGCACTTGTAGTTCTACAGTACAAAAAATAGTAAAATAAAACACACTGACACCCTGAAAAATAAAAGTTTAATACACACATAACACACACACTGATACTTACCTACCTTGAGCCCGTAGGTCGGTCCCTGGATCCTGGGTCCGGGGTCCAGGGCTCCTGGACAGAAGAGTCCGGTTCCGGGGCCTTGGTCCTGGTTCCGGGGCTGGTCCGGGGTCCTGGGCTCCAGGGCTGATGTCTCCGGGGTCCAGGATCCGAAGTAGTCCAAAAGGGGTTCCTAAGGAAGGAAATCCTACCTTTCCTCCGGATGTTTCTATTGGCCGCCTAGCGGCCAATCAGGAGCCGACTTTCTCGGCTCCTGATTGGCCGCTAGGCGGCCAATAGAATCATTCAGAGAAAAGGCGCAGAAGATGAACATCTCTGCGCCTCTCCAGTCCGTGAGCAGGTACCAGCCGGGAGCAGCGCGTCTGCCGGAGAGGATGCCGAGGTCATCGCCGGGGACCAGGTGAGTAGGATTTCCTTCCTTAGGAACCCCTTTTGGACTACTTCGGATCCTGGACCCCGGAGACATCAGCCCTGGAGCCCAGGACCCCGGACCAGCCCCGGAACCAGGACCAAGGCCCCGGAACCGGACTCTTCTGTCCAGGAGCCCCGGACCCCGGACCCAGGATCCAGGGACCGACCTATGGGCTCAAGGTAGGTAAGTATCAGTGTGTGTGTTATGTGTGTATTAAACTTTTATTTTTCAGGGTGTCAGTGTGTTTTATTTAACTATTTTTTGTACTGTAGAACTACAAGTGCCAGCGGGCCCTTTAATGCCCTTTAATGCCCCGCATGCTGGGACTTGTGGTTCGCCAAAGTCACATTATCTCAATCCATAGAATGTCACCCATTGGGCGAGAAGCATCAAACATCGCACTTTGCTTGTGATGCATCTTGCCATTCTTCGCAAGCATAACAGGGTTCGTTAATGGTGTATGAACATTTATTTTACATCATTGCATTGACCTACAGCAACCAACCAATCAGCATTAAGATTTCATCTGTCTGGTGCAAAGTCAGTAGTAAAGCAAATATCTGGTTGCTATGTGGCAAATTTTGCAACTAAATGCACGACCATAAGACTATATATAAGTCTGAAAGTGATAAAGTATTCTGAATATTGCTTATTTATGTGATTGTTTTATAGGAAAATATGTATATGTTACTCTTTATTCTGATCTGCATTGGAAATGTATCCTGCAGTGTCTTGTTCAGCAGAGGCGCAAGTACCACTGTGTCCCGCACTAAGAACCGCTGGCTAAATCCTCTAGCGTGATGCACAGCAACTACCCATGGATGTCATTAAGTTGCTGCATCAGTGCATTACACTGCCTAAAGCCTTTGACAGAGCTGGGCTACGGATTAACGATGTCTGTAGCACAAAGCAGCTTTTTCCACAGTGCAGGCGCAAGCCTCGTACAAGCCTCTGTTTTATTAAAATCCTGAATTCCAAGTACATTTACATACACATTAAACATGGCTGTGATCTGTAGGTCACAGCACAGCAGTGTGTATTCTTGGTGCATAGGGACATGTAGGAAAATAATTATTGAAAGGAGAAATCACAGAATTTACACTCAAAATTAACCACACACACAAAAAAAACCACACTGGAAATCACTATTGATTACCCTTTACTAATATACACAGGCAGATGATATAAAAAGAATGAAACACCTTCCAATATATCACTAAGAATAAATATAATACACACAGGTACCAGTTAAACATCATGAATTGCAAAGTATTGTGTGGTAAACTAAAGTTCATGTTCAAATTTCTGTGGTTAGAATACTTATATTTGCAACGGAAGTACAGAGAGTTTTGTAATGAGAAAGCTAAGTTATTAGACTGATTCATAGGTGTACTGTATTGATTAATGTTATGTATTAACTCCCAGAGACATTGGATGCTGTGGCCACTGGGCTTCAGCTGTAAAAGGACCTCCAAGATAGGAGGCAGATGAACTAGGACAGATCTCTCTCCACTCATATCATAGAGATTTTCTATAATCACTGCTGACTCACAAACCCCCCCATGCAACTCCCTTGAACTGAAGAGTCTCTGAATGTGAGATAACAGAAGTGTTTATATAGAGTAAGATGTAAGCCTTAAAAACTGATAAAATTGAGAGTTATAAACCACCAACCAATCAGCTCCTACCTGTCATTTTTCAAACATAGCCTGTGACATGGCAGTTAGGAGCTGATTGGCTGGTGGTTTATCACTCTCCATTTTATCACTTTTCAAGATTTGTATATTTGGCCCATATTGAGCTACTGCTCTCCTACTGTGGGCGGGATGTTATAACATCCACAGCTAGCTCCGCCGCCCTTCGCCGCCCATCACCGACATAATTATCGCATATGCTCTAACATATGCAATAATTATGGCAAGGGACAGCTCTTGCGTTAAGAGCTGTCCTTTGCGGTGAGTCAGCGGGTCCCAGCGGTTCCCCCCTCCCTCCTTTACCCGGCGCTGGTGCTGCGGCGGGGGGCTGGCTCTCCTCCTCCTCCCTGCACCCGGAAGAGGATTACAGTGCATTACAGGATTACAGGAGGAGGTCACAGGTCCAGGCAGCATAGCTCTGTGCTGCCCGGACACAGGTGATGGGGGGGGGGGGGGTCAGTGCGGGGCGGTGGGGGTTGGTGCAGGTGGCGGTGGGTTGCTGTAGAAGCCCATAGGCTTCTATGGGGCATCACCAGCTTCTGCTGGCGATGCCCCCCGTTACGGTAACCTAGAGCATCCCAAGAATGCGGTAAAAACCTGACAAAGGGGGTTTTACCGCATTTTTAGTTTAGAGAATCTCCCCTTAAAGAAAGAAGAGCAAACAAATGTTTTATGGAAATGTACTAATTTAAAAAAAAATATATATATATTTGAGGGGAAGTAAACAAACTTGGAGATAGATAAAATTGGGTGAGATAATGGCCCTTATTCTGGTTGGTGCGGTAATATCCGCGTGCGTTCGTGCCGCCGATGTTTTGTGTCTGCGCATGTGCGAGCGGGGCGTATGGCCAAATTCCGCATGAAATGTGAACACTCCGAACAGGGGGTGGAGAGGGGCGTGAAGGGCTATTTGGGCTCATTACCATATGCATACGCCCCGCGTTTCATGGGCGTTCCCATGCAAACGCTGGGCGTACATATGGTAATGCAGTCGTGACGCACGTGTAGGGGGCGGACATATGACATCGCCGGATGTCAGCTGCCCGCCCAGATCCCTGCTTTTGCACGGAAAAATGTCCGTGTGGTCTGAGGTTGCGGGAGCTGGTGGACCACTCGGTCCTGCATTCGATGGTCTGCGACCATCGAATGATGGGGGAGGTTCCCTGAGATGGAGGAGGCGTATTCCGTGAAAAATACACGTGCGGTCCGTTCGGCCAGCTTCTTACCACGTACGGACGGAGTTGGCGATCCGTATGGAAGACGGGGTTTCGCACGCACGGTTCTGGCCGCATATTCGGATCCGGCCGCACCGATCAGAATAAGGCCCAATGTACCAATCGATTTGCCCCTAAATGTCATTTTTCAAACACAGTTTGTAACATGTACGTCAGAAGCTTACTGGCTGGTTTTTAATCTCTCACAATTGTATATCTTTTTGAGCTTTTTTTTTTTAAACCGCAAGACTCTATTATTATTGGCATCCAGCACCCGAACATAAAGATTCCGTTAATTAAGAATCTTTATTCTCCCAGATGTGCCATTGGTGAGTCACTGGGACATCAGCACATGTGCAAGCTGGTGCCACTGGAGGGGCACCACTTTCTATTTTGCCTCTTGGAGCCTGGTATGAAATTATGCTACTGCATAGATGTACTCTATTGATCCATAGATATACTCTAAGGAGGTTATTCTGGTTCACACACAAAGCTGTGAAATTCACAGCTTTGCGCGTGCTTTAAACCCCGCCCGCATGAAGTCCGCCCCCCCTTCGCATGCCGAGTTCCCCCAGCATGCGTGCGAATGGATGTTTAGCATAAACATTCATTTGCAACTTGCATGCAGGGAGGAAATAATTTGATGGTCCCCGGTGTATGCAAATCTAAGACACTCTGGTGTCTTAGATCTACGTGCTCCCTGTAAGGGAAGAAGGCAGGCAGCTGACATCCGGTGATATCAAAATCCGGTGATGTCAACTGCCAGCCCCCGGCACCCGCTTCATCACCGAACTACCATGGGAATGCCCAGAGTTTTCATGGGAATACCAATGAAAAGCTGAATGTTCCCATGGGCGGAGCCCATTGCCGCCGCCCCACTTCTAGGTGCAAACGGAGAGGTGAATAAGCAAATCACCGTGCCCGCTCGCATCAATCGGCTGCACATACGCAGTCACTCAACATCACTCCTCCATTCGAACGGGTGAAGGAGTGTGCTGATCAGAAAAAGGGCCAATATTCACCACCAGTAATTTGCAGATCAGGGTGTTCCACTGAGAATGCTTGTTAGCTACAGTATCTTTTAATCTTAAGGGTGTACAGTGAGAATTTTATTCCATGTTGATGTTCTAGTGTCAACATTCTAAATGTCAACATTTTGTGTCAAACCCACTTTTTCTGTTCTCAATCTAGGATAAAGGATTTTTTCAGCCTGCATTTCACTATGTGGATTACCAATCTTTTGCCACAAACCTTTACCACCAAAATTGACTAATAATGCAACTCTTCAGGTGAGTCAATGAAATCCTGCACCAATCTCCTATTCTACCTGAAAATCAGCCAGCGTTGGTCAATCAAACTTGCATTTATTCTCTTTAATACACAAACAACCCTATTACCCAAAACCAATATACCTTGACTGGGTCGCAGAGCTCAACAATAAGACCCAGCAAGCCGGATAAATCTAGTTAGATCACCAGTCAGGGCCAGTGTTCTTACCGGAGACCAATCTCGTTGAGCGATTTTGAGTGATTGCATTGCTCAGATCGCTCAGCAAAATCCCCCCGTGTGTAGGCCTCATTATGCTACCAATTTATAAATGCACCCAGTGGCTACTTCATGGATAGATAAGAAAATTTGGTAGGTGTTGCTTCTTAAAAAAAAAAAAAAAAAATCCATACCTCAGATATTTTTTATGTTTTCAGTTTATCCACTCTGAGGAGAACATAACAGAAAGCGGCCATTTTCTCTCCGTTATTGCTAAACTTAATGACCTAGGTAAAATTCCTAAAGAACTTCCTCAAAAACTATTATCTGAGGACAAATAGCTGCTTCCTAATCTCCTTTCCTGGCACGTGTTTTTGAAAAATGAAAACGAGTCACTTTCCCCATGTATTTGGCTGTTGATTTTCCATTGCGGCTTTAATTGAATAAAAGACAACATGAGAAAGTATTTCCTGGGCAGAAACACATCCACTATTTACCCGGCTTCAGTGTAATCATAACAGGATTTATGAAGGTGTTCCGTTCCTAACTGGTGGAACATAATTGATATTTCCGCCCCTAGCTTTCCCACCCTCCTCCATCCATCTGCAGAACCTATGGCGGCCGTGTAACTAGGCTCGCTGCCTGGCTGGAGTTATTGATTAGTAAAAGAAAAAAAAAACCTATTCACTTTTCATCTAAATTCTGGTACAATATCTTATAGTATCGTACCCTAAGGCAACTTGTTCTGCGGATTTATTGTCCTTTACACCAAGTACCCTGTCCTAAGTACACACTTAGATATATTCCATCGTCACCATTTCAACCTGCCTCGGCTGAAATATCAAAGCAGGTAGCAGGCCGCCGGTATGCGTAATAAGACCATTTAGACCACATGCATGCTCTTTATTATCCCTACTGACATCTCTTCGGGTGGGGAAAAACATGATATTTTTCAGGAACTATTTTATGTATATCATGTTCCGGTTGTCATTTTAATTCTTTGAGAGCTATGCACTAAAAATATGAGGTGAAAAACCCTCAAGTACAGAATATGTAGGGGATATTAAACTTTGAAAAATGTACTTCCAATTTAATGCAATTTTATTAAGCTTTACTTTTTCAAAAGTGATAAATTAGCTTTCAAAGGCAATTTTCTGAATACTGGGTCGTTCTCATTCAAACTCATTTAATATGTATGTGAAATGTATATTTTATTTGATAGGAAGCTCCCTGGGTACCTAACTTAAATAAAGAATTCAATAGATTTGTTCACGCTCTGCTTCTAAAGAGGTGTTTACGCCGACAAGTCTGAGGCTATATCCTGACAGAGTTGTTTTTGGTGGGTGCTTTAGAAATGCTGCCAATACGTTCCTATTAAACCATGCCATACACTCAGGGCCGACGCCACCACTAGGCAGCTTTAGGCATTTGCCACTGGACGGCGGAAGATAGAGGCAGGAGGTCCCCCCCTGGATGGAGGTGAGCGGTAACTCTTCCCCCCCTCACCCAGAGCGATGCAGTGGGGCCCGCGCCGCATCACCCGGCATCATCCCCCCCGGTGGAGCGATGCAGCATCGGCCGCATCACACCTCCCCTGGTGGAGTAGGTGTGCGCCGGGCCAGGTAGGTGAGCGCCGATAACCATATCACACATTACCATATCTCCCCCACTCTCCCATGAAGCGACGCAGCCCGCTCCCGCCCCCCCCCCGGTGGAGCGGGTCCACCTGGGACGCCCCGGTGCCTACCCCCGGCCCTGCATACACTATGATCGATAAAAATGATGGGCCTAATTCAGACCTGTATGCATGACAAAAATATGTGCACTGCAGGTCGAGCTGACATAAAATGAGCAGATAGAGTTAGATTTGGGTGGGGTGTGTTCAAACCGAAATCTAAATTGCAGTGTAAAAATAAAGCAGTCAGTATTTGCCCTGCACAGAAACAAAATAACTCACCGAAATCTAACTTTCTCTGCAAGTTACATCTGCCACACCTGCAGCGCAGCATGGTTTTTGTCCATTTGTCTCTGAATCAGACCCTAAAAATATCCCAAACCCGTACCCTCCGCTTGCAGTACATGGGTTCAGCTAGCTGCCACCAAGCTGACACCCGTGGGCTCCGCACTGAGGGAAATGGTAAGATATCAGGACCTGAGCTCACCTGCAGCACACAGGTTCAGCTAGCTGCCACCAAGCTGACACCAGTGAGTTCTGCACAGTGAGAGAGGTAACACAGGAAATGAGGGAGTGTAACAGCAACCTAGCTGGATCCACAAGGTGGTACAGGGACCCAGCAGTTACAGTCACAACTCCTGATTACGTCTAGGTCTGGATCAAGGCGCAAAGACGCAAACTCCAAGACCTATATTACTGTAATCAACATACAATACAATTGCTAGAAACTAACTAGGCACAGGACAAGGCTGAATGGCTATCTGACTAGGATTCTGCAGCACCTGCCTAGCCTGAGAGGAAGGTTTCTATAGAAGGTGCTGCCACGCCCCACTCAGACATCACAGATTGTGAGCACAAAACCAGTGCCGGATTTCCTGCTGTGAACAGACTGCCTGTCACCACTGCAACAGCAAAAACCCGAACCGGAGTGTCAGCTGCGCTCAGGTTACTTTGCTTACAACAACCAGCCAATCAGGTCCTACATGCTATGTTTCATACTGGGTTTGAGAAAGGACAGCTGATTGGCTGGATGTTTATCACTCTCCACTTAATCACTTTTTGAAGCTTGATGCATCTGGCCCTAAGACAGTAGAGCAATTTACACATGCTGGCATAGATAGAAAAATAATCTTACAAAGAACTAAGGATCTAACAGGGTTGAGGTTCCCAAAAGGTAAATAAGGAGCAGGCTAAATGATCTAAGTGGTTCTTATCTTCCATCAAATTCTTGCTTCTATGCTTCTTCCACAGACTGCATGGACATGACAAATTGTGGACGAATGATGATGAAACCTAGTCAGACTTCTGGGCTTTAAAATATGGGCATTCCCAGCCCCGAAAAATGGCTAAAAACTACTGTCTGCCACTAAACTTTTAGAGCAAGGTAAGTATAAATTATTAGGCAACTAGGTCACACTTGCCTACTTTTTATGTCTCCTCTCCAGGAGAGCGTTTCGCGGCACTTCAGGAGGCAGAGATTGTTGTAGATGTCATTTTAGCCAAGCCCTCTTCCCCGATGGGTAGCGAATCATGGAAAGTGAAGTTTGAACTTGTTTTTAACCCCTTCCCGACGGGGCGTTTTTTGTTAACTTTTTTTTTTTTTTTCCTCCTCGCGTTCAAATAAGCGTAACTTTTTTAATTTTCTGGCTATATAGACACATGAGGGCTTTTTTTTTGCGGGACAAGTTGTACTTTTTAATAGTACCATTTACTATACCGTATAATATTCTGGGGAATCAGGAAATAATTCAATGTGGGGTAAAAAGGAAAAAAAAAAACGCAATTCCACAATTTTGCGCTGGTTACGGTTTTTTTGGAGTTCATAGTTCGTTTAAAATGATGGGTTATCTTTATTCAATGGGTCGTTACGATTCGCGGTGCTTAAAGGGTTAAACGGCCACGATCGGCGAACTCGCCGCTCGTGGCCGTGAGAGCAGGTACCTGGCTGTAATATACAGCCATTACCTGCTCTCTTTCAAGCCAGCTCACTCCGTGAGCTGGCTTGATTCCCCCGCAACCGTCATATGACGTACATGTACGTCATATGTCGGGAAGGGGTTAAACAAATGGGTGTATATATAAAGAATGCAGGGTCCAGTGGAGCCCACACCATGTACCCATATCGTATACACAACTCTCCTTAGTCCGATGCCGTCACTGCAGAAATCACCTGGAAAATGGAACCCTCAGTGGCACAGTCTACTCTGCAATTGGGCTGGAAAGGAGGGGGGGGGCTGCATTAAGATCACACACTGTCCTCCTCCGCCGATAACAAACAACCCTTTTTATTCATTCATTTTTTTCATTCATTCACAAACATGGAAAAGCAGATTCAAAAAATATACTAAGACAGACTAAACAAGGTTGGAACAAACAATATAAAACTGTCTACTCTAAATGCAGTCTTTATATCTTTGCCTCTGTTGTGGCTGCTTAATTCTCCCCGCGCGTAGTGTATATTTTTTGATAAAATTAATATATGATCCTCAATTTGATTATATAGACTATCTCCCTGCCTAATGACCCAGGATAAAATGTGGACTTCACCGGTAGTCTGCCAAGGAGACGTATTACATAATCTATGTTTACGTTCTATATCCAGGAGGTGTGTAAACCTGATTGAGCCGCTGCAAAGTGTTTAGTGGTTTCGCCAGCCTCTGAGATTGTCTTGCGCTGTCTCGAGCACAGCAATTCTTCCATCCCTTAATTTAATACAAGGCAACCATTTAAAACTCTTCATCTACAAGCCCTTATGAAACATTTGACTGTACTGTATGTACTCGAGCTCTGTGCTTCAGCTGGTCTTATCTTGATTTCGGAGAATCAGAAATGATTCAATTGACAGGTCTGTGCAGTGTTTGCTAATTTAGCAGAGCTTCTAAACATTCGAGGGAACAGCTGGTTGTATCCCAGCAGGACTGTGGGTCTCACAGGCCCACCTGCTGTCTCACAGATGGAATCTGGCTATGTCTGTAGTTAAAGTTTAGCTGGCAGTTATATCTGTCCTAAGGAGATCTGAAACTTCTCGAAGTAGGTAGGTGGCATCAAACAATTTGCAGAAGATGAAATGCTACTGCTGGTTTCAGATACAATTTGTAAAGAATATTTCCAGAAATCTCCAAAGCACTCGACAAATGCACACAACACAATATCATGGAGAGAGTGATATGTTACAAACACAATAATGGTATTTCATAAAAAAATAAACTCCTTTTTTCCCTGTGTGTAAGTGGAAATGTGGACAAACGGTTATTTCACCTATTCTGGACAGACGATGTGTTATATAAAAAGGATCATTTGTTCTAATTCCATTCCAGTGTGTGTGGTTGTTTGATCCTGGACTAGGGATGTGCACCGGCCACTTTTCGGGTTTTGGGTTTTGGGTTCTGATTACCTTGAGGTTTTGGGTTCTAATGGGTTTTGGCAAAACACCTCCTAAGTGTTTTGTGTTTGGATTTTTGGGGTTTTGGGTTCTGATTTTTTGTTAAAAAAGCATAAAAACTGCTAAAATCGCAATTTTTTTTTGGTTTGCTCCTACGCTATATTAACCTCAATGACATTCATTTCCACTCATTTCCAGTCTATTCTGAACACCTCACACCTCACAATATTGTTTTTAGGGCAAAAGGTTGCACCGAGGTAGCTGGATAACTATGCTAAGCCACACAAGAGTGCAGCACCAGTGGCGTAACTATCGTGTGGCAGCCCCCGCAGCCGCTTGGGGGAGCGGGTCTGTGGTGGGCGCCCGGCACAGGATAGCTACCGCCACTGTATCCAGTCATGTGTCAGCGGCACCCATCACTGACATTAGGCTGCCGCAGCCCGCAGTTCTCCCCCTTCACTTATGTGCAGCAGCCAGCAGCGAGGATGCGGACAGCTTGCCTTGTAGCGCTATGTGCCGTCGGGGCGGGAAGCGCAGCTGATTTGAAAAGACCAGCCGGACGCTGGTTGAATTCTCTAAGCTAATCAGCGTCCGGCTGTTTTTTTCAAATCAGCAGCGCTTCCTGCCCCGACGGCACAGCGCTACAAGGCAAGCTGTCAGCCGCGTGTGAGTGCTGCCGCTGGTCATAGGCGTGCGCACGGGGGGTGCCGGGGGTGCACATGCACCTCCTAATGACGGGCACCCCCGCACGATTGCAGCCAGGGCCGACACGGGGGAGGGGAGTCTCCAGTAGCGCAACAATGAGACCCACGCTGGAATTGGTGCTTGATGCGCCGCTTGTCTATTGGAGAAGAATGGACAGAGGAGCGCGGCCAAGCGCAGCAGGGAACGGGAAGGCAATGACTGCAGTCTCCGAGTCCCAGCAGCAGAATCCAGTCACCGGTGAATGGTGCCTCGCGCTCCTCCTCCGTCACCAGCACATAGCAGTGGGTTCCCCCCTCCCCGGACACGGCTGCCAGGTACAGTACATGCCACTAGGTGACCGCGCTGCCCACTCACTGACAGGGCTCTGCTTTGTCCTGCTCTGACATATACATCTCCGTTTTTCCCAGCCATGCTCCACACAACCCTATTGTGCCCAGTGTTGCTCCCATTCCCATCCTCACTGTGCCTAGTCTACTCCGATCCCCACTGTGCCCAGTGCTACTGTCATCCCGCTGTGCCCAGTGCTGCTGCCATCCCCACTGTGCCCATTGCCTCTGTCATATAGTTTTCCCACTGTGCCTAGTGCTGCTGCCATCCCCACTGTGCCCATTGCTACTGCCATCTGGCTGTGCCCATTGCTACTACCATCCCCACTGTGCCCAGTGCTTCTGATATCTCTGCTGTTCCTAGTGCTACTCTTATCCCCAATGTTCCCACTGTGCCCAGTGCTGCTGCCATCCCCAGGGTTCCCCACTATACCCAGTGCTATTCCCTTCCTTTCCAGCTGTGCCGACTGCTTCTCCTATCTCTAGTGTTCCCGGCTGTGTCCCTTGCTTCTCCCATCCTTGGTGTTCCCTGCTGTGTCCCCTACTGCTGCACAGATCCCCAGTGTCCCCCCACTGCTGCACAGATCCCCAGTGTCCCCCCACTGCTGCACAGATCCCCAGTGTCCCCCCACTGCTGCACAGATCCCCAGTGTCCCCCCACTGCTGCACAGATCCCCAGTGTCCCCCCACTGCTGCACAGATCCCCAGTGTCCCCGCACTGCTGCACAGATCCCCAGTGTCCCCCCACTGCTGCACAGATCCCCAGTGTCCCCCCACTGCTGCACAGATCCCCAGTGTCCCCTCACTGTGTGCAACTGATACTCAGATCCATATTGTTCCCCACTGTGCCTAAATGCTACAGCAATCAATATTGGTCCCCACTGTGCTTCATTACTACTCTGATCCCTGTTGTTCCCCACCTCTGTGCTCCACTGATAATCTGATCCCCATTGTTCCTCATTACAGTATGTCCCAATATTGTACAGATCTCTATTGTACCTCATAGGCCTGAATTACACCTTTGGGGTTTATCACTACAGCTGCAGCCTCCTTCCCTTTGGGGCCACTGACCGGATGCTGATACTGTCAAGTCAAGTAGTTTCAGTGTGCGGTGTGGAGCATCCGGCCACCGGCACAAAAGGGAAGGAGGCTGCGGCTCCAGGGGGCATCTGACAAGCTCTACCCAGAATTGCAGATTCTGGGAGCTCTTGCATGCAGTACGCACCCTAGCAATGAGCATGAAACTCCCCCTGTCAACAAGCATTTAACCACCCCCTTCCTAGGGAGCATGAAACCCATGTTAAGGAGCATGGAATCCCTGGCAATGTGCATGTAACCCCCAGGCAACCAGATGTAACCCCTGGCAACCTGCATGTAACCATTGGCATCAAGCAAGAAATCCCTGGCATCAAGCATGAAACTCCTAGCAACGAGCACGTAGGTAAGCCGCAGTTGTGTGGCATAATACATAATCGGTATTATGGTGTGTTGTATAATATATAGTGGGCATTACAGTGTGTTGCATAATATGTAATTGGCATTCTGGTGTGAGCGTAATATGTAATAGGCATTACGGTATGGGCCATAGTATGTAATTGTCATCACTGTGTGTGGAGTAATAGGTAATTGGCATTTGTTAAGCTCTGGCATAATGTGTAATGGCCATTACGGTGTGCGGCATTATGTGGAATGGGCATTACTATGTGTAGCATTATGTTGGGTGACATTATATGTAATGGGCATTACTGTGTGTGTCATTATGTGTGATGGCAATTATGATGTTTGGCAGTATGTGTATGAGCATTACTACACGTGGTATTATGTGTAATGGACATTACAGTGTAAATTTTTGCAGCACGCCTTAGGCGCGCACTGTCCCTGTTTCTGGTGTGTGTGTGGGGAGGGGGGGAATGATTCATGATGAAGTGCATATACATAAATAAGTCACCTTCTATTTAGTTTGCATTGATTCCCAATTCCCTCCATTGGTGCACCCACTAAGAAAATGGTCTGCGCACGCCTATGATTTCACTACATATCATCCATATTATGTTTTTTACTTTATTTGCATGTATTTTTATACTGAAAGCCGTTTTATATATTGTAGCGAGTACCAATAGATGATGGTAGACACGCCTGATTGGCGCTGTTAAACACACCCAATGGGCGGTGTTATACATGCCCAATATGTGGTGCTAGGCACACCCCTTTGACGGTGCACCCCCTAATAAAATGTGCTGCGCACGCCTATGCCGCTGCTACAGACTCCCAGCAGTCGGCTTGTCACAAGCCTGCGCCGTGGCTCACCAGGACGAGAGGCTCCCGGGGAGCGGGCCAAGCGGCAGTCACTAAGCAGCGGCGGGCACCAGGAAGCACCATCAGCGGGACTACCAGCTGCTGGGTATAAGGTACAGGGTAGCAGTAATTTCACGGCACTGGGAGCTGCTATGCATTACGCCTCCTAAGAATCTGATCCCCCAGCGTGGCTGCACGCATATCAGAATGGAATAAAATAGGCATGTGGTAGGAAGGGACCTGGGGGGGACACAGGGAGGCATGTGGTATGAAGGGACCAGAGGTAATGTGTATAGGGCATTATTGGGGGGGGGGGGGCGCCTAAAAATATTTTGGCTTGGGGGAGCAAAATTTATAGTTACGCCACTGTGCAGCACAAACACATGGCTCATGTAAGAGTGGCACTGCAGCGGTAGATACGGCAGTACTTGGCACCAGACAAGTGGATAAGGCAGTACTAGGCACCAGACAGGTAGATAAGGCAGTACTATGCACCAGACAGGTAGATAAGACAGTACTAGACACAAGACAGGTAGATAAGGCAGTACTAGGCACCAGACAGGTAGATACGGCAGTACTAGGCACCAGACAGGTAGATAAGGCAGTACTAGGCACAAGACAGGTAGATACGTCAGCAATACTAGTATTGTGCACCAGCAGAATTTATAATAATACATTTTATTATTAGGTACTGCTTGGCAGTGGCACTCAGAGGCACACGTCAGTGCACCAGCAGCATGGAATTATTTTTTACAGTCCCACACAGCACAAGTATTATTTTTTAATTAAATTAGATATAGCAGCCTAGTATGTACTAGGTAGGTACACTAGGTAGGCAGTAGCACTGCCAGAGGCAACAGTGGACTGAGTAACTAAATAATACTGGCAGATTCAGTGCAGGCAGAACCAGTGGACTATATATAATATAATGAATTATTAATATATAATATAACATTACAGGCACAGTACCAGAGGTAGGCCCCAGCACAGAGAAGACAGTAGTACTACAGGTACACAGTTAGACTGTGCTCCTAAGCAGAGAGGAGAACAGAGTACACAGCAGCACTGAGGGAGACAGCCCCAGCGAATAAAATAATTAATTACAGCACAGCACACCAGAGGTAGACCGCACAGAGGAGACAGTAGTACTACAAGTACACAGTTAGACTACACAGTAGCACTGAGAGACAGCCCCAGCGATTAAAAAATATTGCGTTCAAGGTCTAGCTCAAGCTCAAGTTTAAGCCCCAGCAGCAGCACCAACACACCCTCTCCCAACCCACTACTAGACTGGAGTGAAGATGGCGGGCGCGGCAGCTGCTTTTAAAGCCTCGCGAAATCCGGCACCGGGAGATGATGTTCTGACCACGCGGACGGACCCGAGTCAGGCGGGAATCTCCGAGCGCTGCTCGGAACCGGCTCGTAATAATGACGTCCGTGGGGGCTCGGATCTCCGGAATCCGAGTCTGCACATCTCTATCCTGGACTAGCCAAAACTCCCTGGATAAGCTTAAGTAATATTATTTTTAAACAGTTTTTGTAGGGCGCCAAAATGACCCTCATTACTGGTCACCCCTCCTAACATGCATTCATTGATGATGTAGTCAAAATTTATCTACATATACAGTCAACGGAGTACTGTATATCACTAGCGATCTGTGAGAGTGCAGATTTTTAAGTACAAGTCAGACCCAATTTTCCCTGACCTCCCCCGGCAGCTCCGCAGGGGGGCTCACATACAGTTTGGCACTTGCTTTATCAAACGAAATTCTTCTGGGGAGCTGAAGGTGGGAGGCAGGAGATTTTGAAAAACACACATTCAAAAGAATGGACAGCAGCTGATTGGCAGGGAGAGCTCTCTCAGCCAATCAGTGGCCGCCCATTCTTTTGAATGTTTATTTTGAATGTTTCTTTTGAATTCTTTGGAATGTTCTTAGCGGGGAGAGTGCCTCTTCTGCGCGACGCTTCCCCGCTCAGGGATTGGATATGATACATTGCGGGTGTTAAAAAGCACCCATAATGTGCCACTGAAGGCTGCACATACAATTTATCTTATGTGCAGCCTGTCCAATCTCCGACTCTGATCCAATGCACATGGGACAGCCCACACCGGACAAGCGTATGGGCACCTTTAGTGTGTATGGGGCTTTTGGAAGAGCAGGTAGGCTTTCTTTCCATCATCTACTTCAGTGCAGCTGTTACATAGTGAAGCTTCAGTCCTGGGGACCAGACTGACTCCTAAGCAGCTGCACCTGTGCCTGCCTTTTTTGCCCCAGTTGCGACTTTATGAAGGGTGTGATCTGGAAGATGGGCATCAGCATAACATGCTTCGAAAGAGAGGGAAGAAGTGCACATGGTAAGGATGGCTATTGACTATCGATGATTCCCAATTATCAATGGTTTATGGTTTGCCATCGATGGGGAGAACCGGATGGTTTCCCTACATTGATAACACAGCATAACCAAATATTTTTTCCCCCCAAGGTGCTGAGACAAGGAGCATAAAAGCCCCGCTCCGGGTTCTGATTGGCCCATAGGCCAATTAGCCAAAGAAAAGGGATGACCATCAGTGGACAAAACCATTGATGGCCATCCATGACGCAATATGCTGCCATCGATGGTAACTTGAAATATCAACATAGATGGATGAAAACCCTGGGGGTATAACAAAAATGTGTGGGCCAAATAGCAAGAGTTTGTAAAGGCCCCATGTATAAAATAAACCCACACATATACCTGATTCTCGGACCTAGGAACTTACACATCAACGGGTGGAGCTAAGTTCAAAAGGGACTTTTTTGGCTACAACAGCACTTGGGTTTGGTGGATTGGCGGCAGTACTTCGCACCAATTTGGCATTTATCATTTTTTGAGCTATAATATAAATTGGGGACTTTGTCATTTGTGGTTGTCCTATGCAGACCCGGTACCATAACAGCTGAAGCCTCAGTCACTATGGCAGGTATAGCTTTCCATCTCGATACTAAAAGAGCATGCTTGTGATAGTAATCAGTAGTCACTCCAGAGAGCCTAAAAGGATAATCGGTATAGAACAAGGAGAGGGAATGAACAAACAAGGTTATCAAGAGCTAGCCATTTATAGAGGTCCGTACACATACAATAGACATACAATACCAGAACTTCCTTCGGGGAATTGTTGTTATGACATGGAAAAGGCAATGGTTCCCTGCCGACAGCAGGAAGCTTGTTAATGACTGAAAGAGACTTCTCATGCAGCGGATTGATAGACTTTTCAGCAAAGGTCAGGAGACTTCAGTTAAAGGTTGATAAAATTTTGAGCTATTAATAATCTTGCCCTGCAACTCATGATAGGATTTTCCAATGTAATTTATTTTATGCTGTACCTTTTAGCTGAGTACAACATTTAATATACATAGAATTTCCGAGTTTTTCTTACTCCATTTATGGCATAAATTGTCAAGGAGAATTTTCTATTATGTCACATTTATTGATTGTTTCCAAACATTTAGATCTAGAACCACAGACTAACCCCTCTTCCCAGTCTGCAAAACAAAATTAGGATAAGTGTCTACAGAAAGACGCAGGGAGAACAAAACGGGTTTTTGGGGCACACAGTCTGCAATACAGTCACCTATGGAATACCAAGTCCTGAGAAAATGCCATCTAGCTTGTCTTTTAGGATGATGAGATACTAGAAGCAGATGTCCACAATCAGGTTACCTAGAACTCATTATATTATGTATATACCTATGGGAATACAAATGCTTCGTTTATGTGAACGCTGCAGTACTGAAATCCGCCTATGCTATAGTATGGTAGCAGATACTACCTGTAGGCTACAGCGCAGACCACACATGACATGGGGGAAGCGGTTAACGAAAATATGAACATGCATGTAATGTTGTATGTAATATACGTGCTGGCTGTGTTACCTGGGGATTAGCAGCACCGCTGTGTTTTACTGAGCCCCTATATAAGTAATTGTTAATACAATAAGTTACAAAGATAAATTGGCCCTTACTGCATCTGGCACGATCTCCAGTGGTAATGCACCAGCCAAGGAAGTTGACACCTCTGATTCTTGAATTGGGAAAGAAATATCATGAGGGGTAAAAGGTCACCCAACGCCTTTAGAAGTCATTATCGGTAATATGAAGTATTATTGCTAGACTGGAATAGCAATAGTCATCGTTTGCACATGACTGTCCCAAGCTAAAGGATAAATCAGGCCATGGTGACACGAAAGGCCCTTGTAAGGAAATATGGACCTTATTCTGGTTTGTTCGCAAGGGCCTTGTAGGGCCTAGACGCACGTGCAGATAGAACTCCTAAACCATGAAGTCCTGCAGTGTAATCAGATGGATCCTACCACAAAAATCTTCATAATGCGGCGTTACAAGATGCCGGTAAGCTTGCGAGAGTGGCAGGATGCATTGCAAGCAAATTGTGATGCTTGGTGCATCCCGCCCTAATTTATCCCATTACTGGGTCGTGGGTCATAGTAGCAGCAACCCGGTGACCATCTGCCCTAACCGGATCATAAATCACTGGTTCCTGCATGCTGGTAAGCATAGTGGGTGAGACACCAATGGGGCAGTATGGATGGTGTAATGGTTAGCATTACTGCCTCACAGCACTGAGGTCATGGGTTTGATTCCCACCATGGCCCTAACTGTGTGGAGTTTGTGTATTCTCCCCGTACTTGCGGTTTTCTCCCACAATCCAAAAATATACTGGTAGGCTAAATTAACCGAAGAATGTCTGTGTGCGTGTATATGAGGTAGGGAGTGAAAGCTCCACTGGGCAGGGACTGATGTGAATATTCAAATATTCTATGTAAAGCGCTGCAGAATATGTGTGCGCTATATAAGAAACTGTTAATAAATAATAAATAAATAATGTAAAATGCACTTATGAACTATATACAGATACATACCTCCCAACTTTCTAATCCTTAAATCGGGACTTGCGACACCGAATGCTTTGCCAGCCCAAAAATGGGACAGTGCTAAAAGGAAAGTGGGTGGGGCCTTGGGTAAAGGGGCGGGGCCTTGTGCTGTGAACCCCATTATTATGCTTTTCGGGGGCGTGCCCAGCACTCTTCTAGTTCTAGTGAACCGCCCAGCCCCCTCAGTGCCCTCCCTCCTCTTCCTTACACTTCAGCGATCTCCGGCTACCCCCATCTGCTCCCCCACCCGCTGGACATTGCCAGCTGTGGGAGGGACATCGGGACAGTCTCCAAATAGTGGGACTGTCCCGCTGTGATGGGGCCAGTTGGGAGGTATACAGATACTGCAAGCACTAGCAAAACATATAAATGTGGCAGTGACGATCTTGGGACGATTTTGTGTAAGATATACAATAATGACATATATTTCTCAGCCATACGACATGTAACATAAAAAATGTTAACTAGAATATTTGTGTTACATCAATGCCTTTTAAACCTATAAAACCCATTTCAATATTTATTTTGGTCAGGGAGCGAATAAAGCCATTGATCAAGAAGTGTCAGAACATTGCTCAGACGTTGTCTACTATGTACTAACAGTATACATCCTGTGCTGTTAGTCAAGTTGTGAAAATCTGTACTAGACTGTTATTACTAGACTGTATTTCCCTCCCCTCCTTTTTATCTGCTTTTCCCTACAGCTTTGTTATTTAAAGTCAGGTTAAAAAATATATATAGAGAAAGAGAGAAAGGTTTGGGTTTGAAGCCGGAGGACAGGAAAAGTTAGAGATATTTATTTGACAGGGTCAAGGTTGATGCTTTTCTTTGCTTCTCTCCCCAGGTCCCATAGGTGTTAGACTGAGAGACATTTAATCGAGGGAGTAGCGGTTTCATATCTATAACAAAAATCAAATAATGCAAGATGATTTACTCCCCCTAGCAACCAGGGAGCTTACCCTTAGCAACCAGCCTAGCCTCCGGCTGCAGTGTAATCAGCTTGAAAATATTTCAATTATTCTGTTGATTTTAGTGGATTTGAGAAGCACTGTGCAGAGAGCTCCAGCACATTCGGCTCGCGACCTGGAGAGGAAGATATTGATTTAAACAGGTGTCAGGAAGGAAAAGTAGAGTAAATTTAAATGCAATAGAAGACGGGAGCGTGGAATGAGATGCGGTGCGGGGGCCGATATTAGGCATGTCTCCTTGAATGAAAGTGACTCAGGCGCATTGAAAATTTCACCTTGAGGATGAGTTTCCATTTCCGCAATCACGGGAAGAAGTTGACACCTCTGATTTTTGGATTGGGAAAGAAATATCATGAGGGGTTAAAGGTCACCCAACCCCTTTAGAAGTCATTATCGGTAATAGGAAGTATTATTGCTAGACTGGAAGAGCAATAGTCATCGTTTGCACATGACTGTCCCAAGCTAAAGGATGCATCAGGCCGTGGTGACACGCAAGGCCCTTGTAAGGAAATATGGACCTTATTCTGGTTTGTTTGCAAGGGCCTTGTACGTTCACCAGATGCTGCCCTGCGAATGCCAATTAGCACCCCCCCAGCACACCGCGTTCATACGCACCGGCTGCGAATGGATGTTTAACACCAACAATCAAATGATGTGGAAGGCCCAGGCCCATCTAAGGTTACTCTGAGGTAACCTCGCGGGCATTCAGAAGGAAGTGGGTGGGCAGTTGACATTAGGTGATGCCAGCTGCCCACTTCCGGTACCCAGGGCCGGCGCTACCCACTCAGCAGCTCCTGCAAAGCAGGGAGGCGCCATGCTAAAAAGGCGCTGTCTCCCTCCCTTCTCTACTAAAGCTGCCTCAGCCCTCACTGTCACTGCCTCCTGCACTCCGGCACACCGCCCGCAGCGCCTGTCTGACAGCGGGTGGCAGTATGGAGAGGCTGAGCAGCTCCCTGCACCGCGCACACACTGGCTCATCCTGCGACCTGCCCCCTCTTCCTCACGGACACTTGCGCTGAGGCATGTAGCGCTGTCTGTGAATGTCTGGATGACATGTCACCGCCCCCTACCCATTGCTCCCTGCGCCTGTTAGCTGTCAATCAAATGACGTACAGGCAGCAGCGCCGCCTCCCCTTCCTTCCCTCTTCTCAGTGTGCTGTGCCAGTGCCGCTGCCAGTCCTCAACACTCCACCACCTCTATCTCCCCCCCTCTTCTTCCATCTCCTCCTTCTCTTCTCTCCCCTCCTTTCCCCCTCAGTCACGAGTGCTGCACATACTTTTTGTACTGCTTTCGGATCGCATCGCACACACATTGCATGCATGCCGTGTGATGCCATCTAGCCCATAATGTATGAGATTCTCGCAGTGTGTATGGGCACCTTTAGGGCCTGCAACATTTTGCGGACACAGCACTGAGATGGTTTATACATACATGTACATGCACCCGAGATCCTCCATAGGATCGCATGTTGCATACACTCCCACAATCGGGCTGCAGCTTGTTGCAATGGCAATGTGAAAGGACGCAAAATGTATGGTTTGCAGGAGGGTGCCGGACACCCCAGCACCGGCCCTGCCGGTACCCACGTCATCAGGTGATTTCCATGGAAACACACATGAAACGCTGGGCGAGCCAATGGACGTGACTATCGGCCACCACTCCACGCCCCTCCTCCCCCCCCCATCTGACCACAGCCAGTCTGTTCGCCACAGCTGCAAACATCCGGCACATGCGCAGAAATGCGGCTGCACAAGCGCATACGCAAAACATCGCTCCCTGTGTGTACGGTCCTTGCGAACAGGCCAGAATAACCCTATGTCCATTCTAGGAACAGACATTGGGCAGGTCACTACATGCATGCTATGCGCAGAGCTTGGAGAATTCACAGCAGAGCCAATGCTCAGGGGTCATCGCTTGGTGCTACATTCTACCTAAGGTTGCAGGATGGGCACCAAATCCGTTTGTACCGTTCTCAGCTATTTTTTAGAAGTGGAAATGTCAATGGCGTCTGTTTTTAAACCAATGGGCTCAGAAAAAATGCCACAAATGTCAATATTAGCAACAGCACCACCACCACCTCCACCACTGATGTCATCACCTCACAAGCTGGCTGCACTAGAGCAGGGCCACAACTGGGGCTATACACTCATTTTGGTATGCAGACAGTGTATAGACAATGTCTAGGTTAGTGACGGCTAACCTTGACACTCCAGCTGTTGTTGAACTAACATCCCAGCATGCCCTGCATCAGTTTTGGCATTGCCAAATAGTAAAACTGTAACAGGGCATGATGGGATGTTCAACAACAGCTGGAGTGTCAAGGTTAGCCACCACTAGTCTAGGTCAGCAGTCACTAGGATGACCGCTAATGGTCGACATTGACTAGGCCAACACCTAAAAAGGGTCAACATACCTTAGGGTAACACTACCAAACGGTCAACACAAGGTTATGGTCAACATAGGCAAGGTGAACAGCCAAAAGGTCGGAGTGAGTTTTTCATGATTTTGGCAAAAAAAAGGGGGGGGTTTCATACTTTATTATCCAAGTGGGCAAAGAGTGGGAATATAATAGTGTGCCCAAAGCACGGGGAGTGAAGCGAGGGGACACGGTACATATATACAGTGCCCATGTTGACGTATGATTACAAAGACACCAAAAAAACATGAAAAACTCATTTCGATTTTTTGACCGTCAACCTTGCCTATATCGACCATAAGCAGTGACGACCCTTTTACAGTGCCTAGACATTTCATATCATACCGTAACCCTTATTTCTATATCCTGCTGCAGCACCTCATCTCGAGAACACATAATCACCATCACTATCACACCAGTGGCCATCAAGCTCCCAATCCATACCCATACGCCTTTATTACTGTAGCGCTTTCTCTCTGGCCTACTGTGTCACTTTACTGTCCATCGGTTGCTTGGTTGGTTGATCGGTGCTACCCCAGATCTCTGCGCAATAGCCGGTGGCACCACTTGCACATCTATGATGTTACGGTTCTGCCCACAACATTTGATCTGCCCATATATATTTTCCTGGTAATCTTTTGCGTTTCTCTTTACCCCTTTCCACGTCTTCCTCTGTTCTATCTACATCTCAGGCAAGGCTTGCAAACACTACTATCACTTCAGACTACAGCTGCCATTTTTACTCCTCTACTCCCCTATGTAAACTGGAGGATAATGACTTTCCCAGCAAGGCTTTAACTGCCATTAATGCAAAGAGACCTTTCCCATCTGTCATAGGGGACATAGATCACGTTGTGGTTGTCATCACAGATGCTACTTTTTTTTTTATAATTTGCATTACCAGACAACAGTTCTGTATATGGTGTCCCATGATAGAACTAATCAACTGTATACATGTCTATGATGTCATATAGAAATGGGTGGCGGAATATTTCAAACGGATACTTATTGCAGGTGGCAAAAAAAGGATGGAGAAAGTTGTTTATAGGAGTCTAGCACTGTGATCTGTGACACACTGCCAATACTGAAAACTGCAGGGTTGTACGGAGACGTGTGATTGGACGTGTGTGATATGTGGCCGCCTCCTACTCATATAGTGATTGGATGTTTAGTTCAAGGGAGTTCCACAATGCCTTTAAAGATCAGAATTGCATTTGACACTATAATACACTATGCAAATAACATGAGCTATTTTGCCTACTGTGTGTGTGTTTGTGTCTGTGTGCGTGCAAGTAACCTTAATAGCACCTGTTGATGGGTATGGGTCATTAGGGCGGCAATGTCTACGTCGACAGTCATCAGGTTGTTGGCCACTATTGGTCGACAGTCATTAGGATGACACAAGAAAAAGGACGACATGCATTAGGGGGACATGGTCAAAGGGTGGACACAAGCAAAAGGTCGACATGCGAAAAGGTGAACATGGGTTTTTCACATTCTTTGGTGTCTATGTTTATATAAGTTGGCACGGACACCGTATAAGTGTATCGCGTCACCTCGTATGGCTCGCTGCGCACTCCATGCTTTGGGCGCGGTGCCTCTCTGGACTTGGAAAACTATTTTGTTCTCCTCCTGTGCCCTGTGGGATGGTAAAGTATTAACAAGTTGGTTTAAAAAAAGATCATGAATAACGCATGTCGACATTTTCCCAAGTTGACATTTTGCATTTTTGACCATGTCGACCTTTTGACCATATCGACCTAATGCATGGCAAACTTTTTCATGTGTCAACTTAATGATTGTCGACCAATAGTAGTCGACTTAATGACTGTCGATCCTAATGACTGCATACCCCTGTTGTTATCCATCTGTATTGCTTGTGTTTTCATTTAAATCCCTGGTTATAGCATGATCTGCTATCTATAAATACCGGTGTTCCCCTCCATGCCACAATATATGGTGTTTTAGTAAATTGATGAAATGATTAATTAGCTACATATGTTAAAAGTTAGACCAATGGCTCACTGCACAGAAAACCTGTGTTATGTATATAAGTATATGAGCCAGGGCTTCCCCTTTGTTGCCTTTTATTTCTCACTTATTAATATTAAATAATGCTCAGGCTGGGCCATTGGAACAAGTTGATGTTTGCACTGTGAGCCAGTCAGGATGGACAGAGGTGGCTATTGGACGGATCTGCCGCCTTTGTCACATCACAAGCCGAGGAGCCAAGGAAAACAAAGGAAAGTTACCTGGGAAACCACGAGCAAATGTTTACTCCAATTATGCGAGCCACGCTGCTGGCCCAGACTCAGACAGGGTTTCATTTGCTCCACATATGGCAGAGCCGGGATTCACAAAGTGACAGACAATAGAGCAAAAAAAGGAGGGGAGGGGGTTCTCGCTTCCCAACCCTTGTTGTGTTATGTAATGAGACTTATAACCACTCCAAATGCCTAGAACATTAGCTGGTGGCTTGGCTAATAAGACTCTTTGGAGATCCTGTGTGAATAGGACAGACAGCCCTAGGTCAGGCTTTCTCTTGAAGATGGGGAATCAGAGGTTTTATGTTCTATATAACAAGTGTAAGCAATAAAGCAGTCTAACAGGTTTAATCGTGTATGGGTAAAAAAAACTGACCCGGACAAGACTCCAGAATGCTAGACCGGCTCCATTCATCAAAATGTGTGATTCTGGCGCTTGTACTGTCCAGTGCAGGGGTGTCCTGTGACAGCTGTCACTAGGGAGAGGAGGAATGGGAGAATAAAGCCTCCATGTATGGTCCGGACCACATGAGGAGGCTGTAATCTCCCCTTCCCCATGTCCCTGGTAAAAGCTATCACAGGCAGAGGCATAAATCTGGGATGCAATGGAGTCATCTGCCGCCGGGCTCCTGCTCCCAAAGGGGCACCGCACCTCTCTGGGATGAACTTATGCCACTGATCACCGGCATCCCCCTGGACAAGACACCCCCCGGACCGGACACTACAAGCTCCGGAATGCAGAGTTTGATGTCCGGTGTCTTGTCCTGGTCCAGTTTTTACTTAGTCCCTGTTTAATCCGTATTGCAATTACGGAAGAGATGGGTAGCCAAGAAAGCTATTGCTCCCTTCACTTTACATGTCATAATCCGTTACTTAAAGCATAGCAATCAGTCATATTGAAAGCTGAACCTGTATTTGGCCAATCATGTCTCTAGGAGCTAGTGACAGCAGTGAGGCATGAGGCACGAGGCACAGAGTGGTCAAGGCAACAAATATTTGCAACTAGAAGTTTCTGTCAATTGTAAACATTCTTTTTAAGAATATGTTTTATCAACAACAGATTCTTCATATTTTTTTAAATATGCTCCGACTTATTGGGGTAATTCAAACCTGCTCGCTAGGCTGTGTATATTCACTGCCCAGCGAGCAGGTAGATGCTGCCCCACCACCAACCGAATCCCTGCAACACGATACGAGCGGATATGTATCCGCTCGCTTGTGGCTGTACAGAGGAAAAATAATTCAATGGTCGCTTACCATGGAATGATTTTTCCTCCCTTCGCAGAAAAAGTGAGCCTGTACTTACTTTTATCCTGCACGGTGATGGCCGAATTGGGTGTGGGCGCTGGTGTCATTTGATGTCAGGGGTGTGCCCATAAAACGCTGGGTGGTCCACTGCGACCGCCCCATGCCTATCAATCATTATCCGAATGCCCCGGCAGATGTAAAACTCACAGAAGGCATTCGCTCCATGAGCAACTATGCACATGCGAACACCCCCACCTTTGAAAACGGGGCCGAATTTGCTGCTCATCGAGCAGGACTGAATTGGCCCTTTTGTCTCATATTGATATTCATCTTTATAACTACACTATGGACCTTATTCTCGTCCATTCGCATCGGCCCCTTCGTTCGCACAGGGCCGATGTTTTGCGCCTGTGCATGCGCAGATGCTGGGTGCGTGCGGCCACGGCGAACAAACTGCAAACCCTTGCGGCCTGTGTGTGGGAGGGGCAAGGGTCGGCGGGCAGGGGCACGCGCCCATGGAAACGCCTAGCGTTTCATGGGTGTACCCATGAAAACGCTGGGCATTCCCATGGTAATCGCCCGGGGACGTGGGCGCCAGGGGCGGGCAGCTGACATCACAGAGAACGTACACACATATAAAAGTGACCTGAGAGTCACTTTATATATACGTGTGTGCACAAACATCTTTCGAAGGTCGGTGACCATCGAAAGATGTGGGAGGTTCCCACTGGCATGTGAATGGATGACCATTCGCATGCCAGTGGGAACCTCCCACATCTTTCAAACGTATGCATCTTGCGAATGATAAGCCGGCGTACCACCATTCGCAAAGCGGGTTCTGGTTGACTCGCAAAGATGCAAATTCGCATCCGAAGGAATCAACCAGAATAAACCCCTATGACTGTATACACAGTACTCTTCTTATCATTATAGATGTATTATTGCATTCTGTATGTATGTATTCTTGTCTTGGTACTCCAATAAAAAATATTTCAAAAACAAAATTTAAATATGAAACATTTCTTTTTGTTGTGCTCTTTGCAGTTTATTGTCATTTATTACTCTCCAGTAGAACAGAGCGAAATTTCACCCCCTCAACCTTGTATACCTAAAACCTGTTTTTGCTTTTATTTCTATCTTTACGAGTAATATAGCAAATTATTTAGCAAACATGGCTGGGCGAGATATATTTAATCTCCAGTGGTTTGGTTCATCAACCCTCCCAACCAATTTACAGCCAGTTATCTTTCGTGGTTAGGCTTTCGGTATTTCTTCATACACAACAGAACATGCTCTATATAATAATTACATAGTTTACTTAAAACACCAATCTCAAGTTTGCTGTATAAATGCATATTTGATCCTTCTTAACAATATATGTTTTGATATTGACATTCCGAGTAATTGAAAAAGATTAAAATTGGAACTCGGGTCGCTAGACTTAAGCTGCGGGCAGTGCGACCAGTAAGGATTTTTTTTTAAGGATTTCAATCTCTAATTATGAGATGTGTTAGATAAGCAACTGTACCATTATCATACTCTGTATTGATTTCATTTTCTGCCTGCTTCAGTTTCCAGGGAAGAGGGTTTTCCCAAGCATTAAATGCCTCTCTTAACCTCATTTGATAATGTGCCAGATGTTTTAAAGTCGGTTGAAGAATCTCCGATAGCACAGTGGAAATTTAATCCGGGCGCGTGTAAAACAATGTTGGTTATCTGGCAAATACATTCCAATCTCTATTTGGGTTATCATCGCATATGCCATACCACATGTCTAGTTTGTATAATTGGGTGCATTTATCTTATTGCAGTTAAAGTGCAAACAGCATAAAAACAATGGTTTTGACTGTTTCAATTTGTGTGGGAGTCATTGCATATGTTTGCGGGCGAAGATGGCAAACTTTCAGTAAAAATGCCTTTTGCAGAAATACTTTTCATCAAGAAACCTATCTCTTCAATGCTATTGCCCCGATTGTGCCGTACAATGGAAGAATCGCTATTTACATAACAAAATGTCTGGCAGATAAGGCGCAGACGCGGTCGCGGCGCAGGGAGGATTCAACAATTATCCATTGCTGAGTGATTCCTATGGAATTTCGCAGCACACATGCATTTAAAGTAAAATAAGGTGCGGAAGAATTACTGTTTTGACAATGAAATGCTAAAAGAATTTATAATGATTGCTACTTATTGTACGGTGTTACCGCTCTCAAGTGGAGTCAAAAGAAAATCTCGGGTCGTGAATTATCATACTGGCAGGCTTTCTTGGGTTTTGTTAAAATAGATTTCACAAAGCCTACTATCCTGCATTGTAATTTATTCATCAATATTTCCAGGCCCTGAAAGTAAAAGTTAACCAGTTATGTGCCGCGCAGGAAAGTTGAAAAGAGAGATTTGAATACAGAACTCGCTCTGCCTCTGAACTTTTCTGCCGGCTTGTAAGATATACGAGGCGGATCACTGTGCCAGTAATGTTCCCCAAGTGACATTTGTACAGATCGATACAGTAAGAGAATACATTTGTATTAAGGGAACACATATTTTTGTGAGTTTAATAGCATTTGTACTTGTTGATAAACCAAATAATCGATCTATATCTACAGATGGAGCAACTCTCATCAACAGCTGCTCCTAGTGATAGAGTTGCCATCCGCTGCCACTCACCAGCCGTCAGAAGGGGGCGCTGCCTGCACAAAATGCGCGTGCGCCCTATTCTGACCGAGCACGCCGCCGCCCTCCGCCACCTCCCTCCACCACCGCCCTACGCCGCCTCCCTCCGCTGCCTCCCCACCATTCCCGCACTGCTGCCAGCACCGCCCCAACCCTGCCCGTTAGTTTTTCATGTTTTTTTGGTGTCTATGTTGACCCATGTTACCGTGGACACCAGTGTACCACGTCCCCTCGCATGGCGTGCTGCGCTTGGCACACTATTATATTCTCACTTTATGCCCACTTGGATAGTAAAGGATGAATAACCACATTTTTGAAATTATTTTTGAAAAACTCATGTCAACCATATCCATGTCGACTTTAAGCTTGTGTAGACCTTCTATCAATGTCGACCTAGGGTATGTTGACCATTCTTAGGTGTCAACCAAGTCACTGTCGACCACTAGTGACTGATCTAGTATCTGGTCCCTTGGTCGACAATGTCTAGGTCAGAAATTGTCGACCCAGGAACCAGATATCCTATCTATCTATCTATCTATGGCATGTCTGGCTGTCTGTCTGTCTATCCATCTCCACCTTTGGATCTTTTATAGGTAATCAATAGGTCAACAACATGTGGTCACCATGGTCAAAGAGTTGATACAAACAATATGTCGCCATGGCAATGGTTGACACATATAGAGGTCAAAATTAGTTTTTTTACAATTTTTTCCATTTTTTGTGCTTATTCATTTGATGTCATCCACGAGGAATCTGATTGGGAATGGTAAAGTGTGCCGAGCGCAGCAGTAGCAGAGCGAGGCACTTGGCCTGGAGCATGGCAAGCCATACGAGGGGACGCGGTACACTACACATGCTCGGGTGTCGGCATTGAAACAAAAAAACATGAAAAACTCATGTTGACCTTTTTCATGTCTCTAACTTTTCCTTGTGTTGACCATGTGCATGTCAACCTTCTGGGGTCAACCTAGACACTGTCGAGATATACATTGTCAACCGGCTATCCTACACTCTCTTTTAAAATGTGTAAGTAAGTAATAAGAACAATTGTGCTCCTGCCAGGTCACATGGAAAATGTGATCTTTTTGGGGTCCTAGAGGATATTTACTAAGATGGCAGTTCTATTTCACATAGGATGTTGCTATGGGCAACCAATCAGATACTGGGGGACATTTACTAAGATGTGTATTCGACTTCACATGTGATGTTGCTATGGACAACCAATCAGAATCTACTTCTTATTTTTTTCGCACCCTCTAGAAGATAATGGACAGGATCTGATTGGTTGCCCATAGCAACATCACATGTGAAGTAGAATACACATCTTAGTAACTTTCCCCCACTATCTACTATCTTCTAGAAGGTGCTAAATAAATAAGAAGTACATTCTCATTAGTTGCCCATAGCAACATCCCATGTGAAATAAACTGCCATCTAAATTTCATCTGAGTTTGAGAACCACTGACCTATCTCATAACAATTTATCATATACAATTGGATTTCAAATCTATCTATATTTCCATCTATCCATCTATCTATCTATCTATCTATCTATCTATCTATCTATCTATCTATCTCTCTATGGAGGTTATTCTGGTTGGTGCATAAATTTCCGAACTCTTTCGGAGCGGTCCGCACGCCACGCTGTGCGGACATCGTACGAAGAAACGCCCACCGATCCTCCACATACGGACGGACTCACACTTTAAGAAGAGGGCGTGTTTACGGACGACATCCAAACCTTGCCTGTGCTGTGGACACACACATATTCTGCACGGTCTTACAGCGTTTGCACGGTCTTACCGCGTCAGAACGGACGGGAACCTGCCCGTACGCACCGATGCGGTTTTTCATTTGATTCCCAAATGTGTGCTGTTATTGGTGAATGAAAAAGTGACATGGATATTTATATTAGTGATAGCAAGTTCTGTCCATTGCTTACAGTGTAAATGTGTGTAAAAAATGCAGCCGTGCTTTCAGCATAGATTTGTGTGTTTTGTAATGGTCCATTTAGGCTGCAATGGTTCCAATTGAAGCAATGAAAAGAGTGTAATTAATGAGTAATGAGTAAAGGAGTATTGTGTTCAGCTGACATTGGTTCAGGTGCGGCCGTACTGATTGGGCGTTCCGTATGCCTAGCGCATGACCGAGTGGTGTCCGCAAAGCAATACTTGCTTATGAAGACCGCATATTTCCTGCCTTTTTGTTCGTGTGCAGTCGGTGTGCTGTCCGAATGCATGCCTACCAGAATTAGTGCACTCCCTCGTGTACGCCCATGTTTACGCCCAGTTTAGCCCACTTTGAAACTACGCCCCTGTGTAGTTCCGAATGACGCCCATATTACGCCCATATTTCCCGAGTGAATACGGTGCACTTTTCTGTACGGTATTAGTGAGAACGAGTACGGAGACCTTGCGTGGCACATGCGCATAGCATTGCCCACGCATGCGCAGACGGCTAAAAAACGCCATCCGAAAGAATTCGGAAAATTACGCATCGACCAGAATAAGGCCCTATATTTTATATAACTATCGTATATCATTAAATTTAATATCTATCTAATGCAAACTTATTCCTATCTCATAACTACTTATCATCTGTCATTTGATTCTATTATTATTATTATTTTATTTATAAGGCACCACAAGTGTTTCGCAGCGCCGTACAAAGGAACAATACAGAGACAAATCTATCTAATGGTGTGCACAAAAGGGTATAATCAGCATGAGATTTTTGACTATATAGTCAAAATCGTATGCATTTTTATTGATTCATTTAAAAGACTTCTTCACAAGAGGTTCTACAGCAGCTCATGCCCCATGTTCAGCCCCAGCAGGGGTATTTCTGCTAATAAACCAGATTACCAGCTTGCACCAACTGTATACTTCTGCCAGCCGGCGCAGACCTCTAACCACCTTACAGCACCCCTCCTCCTTGCAGGCAATTTACACAGCATTATTAAATTCCAAAATCCATTCAGCACCCAGGAAAAAAACGGTGCTTTGTTATTAAGGCTGATTTCTTCTGCATAACCGCCCAAGGATTTTGTGGTGTCTTGAGAAATAGATGCCCAACAGCAGAGTCATTTATTACCATCATTAGTTATAGCCTTAGTTAGTTGAGTTTTTATTTCTTAGTATTTTGGTATTTATTTTTTGAGTGCATTTCAATGGGAATGGGATCATTGGATATGCATACATTAGGTCTCCAAGCATTAGGTTGACCACTGAAGGTCGACATGCATGAAAGTCGACATGACTGAAGGTCAACATGCATGAAGGTCGACATGACTGAAGGTCGACATGGGTTAAGTCAACAGGTCATTAGGTCGACACAAGCATTAGGTCAACATGCGGAAGGTCGAAAGTCAAAAGGACGACATGGGGTTTTTCCCTTTTTGTCCCGATTGTTGACACAGTCGACATGGACACTAAAAAAATGAACGGCATCCCCTCGAATGGCCCGCTGCGCTCGCCAAGCTTCTGGCACGGTGCCTTGCTGTGCTCGCCACCCTATTTTATTCTCCCACCACGCCCTAGGGGATGATAGGACGTGAAATACCGCCTGTCGGCACATGTCGCCTAAAAAAAAGTGACCTTTTGACTATCGACCTTCCCCATGTCAACCTAATGCTTGTGTCAACCTAATGACCTGTTTACTTAACCCATGTCGACGTTCAGTCATGTTGACCTTCATCCATGTCGACCTTCATGCATTTCAACCTTCAGTGGTCGACCTAATGCTTGGAGACCTAATGTATATCTATCCAATGATCCCATTCCCACTGAAAAGGTTCTGCGCATGCACAAAGTACCAAACATTGGTATTTCGGATGATATTGTGGCTGCAACCTCACCTGAATGACCCCCTTGATGTACACCTGATGTACATTTACTTGCATGCTGACTATCCCAGGTATGTTACATTTACATTTGCATCCAACACTAACGGGGTCATTCAGACCCGCTTGCTAGGCTGTATACAGTGGCGTAACTAGATACATGTGGCCCCATAGCAAAATTTTGTAAGGGCCCCTATTTATTATCCCATACTGAAAAAAGTATACAGCACATGATACTTTGACAGGCTAAGGCAGGGCCGTCTTAACATTAGGAAGGGCCCCTGGGCAACCTAGTTCACTGGACCCCCCAAATTAGTTTGCCCAGGAGCCCACAGTCACCTCCCCAACCCTCACCTCTCTGGCTCCGTGCGGCAGCCAGTCAGCTTCCGGCGGCCGGGGATCCGATCATCTTCGCTGGGGGATCCGGGCAGCGGGATCAGGGCAGCGGCGGTAGCTAGGAGCCTGCCCTGAAGTGGCAAAGTGCTATTAACTGGCGGGGCGGGAAGCGCTGTTGCATTTGAAAAGACTGTCCAGACGCTGATTGGCTGAATTCAGCCAATCAGCGTTCGGCCAGTCTTTTCAAATGCAGCAGCGCTTCCCGCCCCACCGACAAATAGCGCTAATGGGAAAGATGGTGGCCGGGTGGCGGGGATCCGACCATCCTCGCTGGGGAAGGGGATCAGGGCGGCGGTGGCGGTAGCTAGGAGCCCGAAGCGGCGAAGCACTATTTGTCGGCGGGGGCGGGAAGCGCTGTTGAATTTGAAAAGACTGGCCGGATGCTGATTGGCTGAATTCAGCCAATCAGCATTCAGCCAGTCATTTTAAATGCAGCAGCGCTTCTCGCCCCCCCTGCCGGCAAATAGCGCTTCGCCGCTTCGGGCTCCTAGCTACCGCCACCGATGCCCTGATCCCCCTGCCGGATCACCCAGTGAGGGTGATCAGAACCCCGGCACACGGACCCCCGAAATTAAATTCACTGCTAGCTAGGAGGTGAAGCGCTATTTGCCGGCGGGGTGGGAAGGGCTGTTGCCTTTTCAAAGACTGGCCGGATGCTGATTTTCTGAATTCAGCCAATCAGCGTCCGGCCAGTCTATTCAAATGCAACAGCGCTTCCCGCCCCGCCGGCAAATAGAGCTTCGCCGAATCAGGCTTCTAGCTACCGCCACCGCCCTGATCCCCCTGCCCGGATCCCCCAGCGAGGGTGAGTGGATTCCCGGACCCCGGCCACCATCTTTCCCATTGGGCTGGGCCGGGGGCCCCTAGGGCCCCTGGGCAACTGCCCATCGTGCCCAATGGGAAAGATGGCACTGGGCTAAGGGCCAGATTCTCTAAGCTTCAAAAGTGATCAAATCAGCTCCTACCTGCCATGTCACAGACTGTGTTTGAAAAATGTCAGACAGGAGCTGATTGGCTGGCTGTTTATCACTTTCCATTTGATCACTTTTGAAGCTTAGAGAATCTGGCCCTAAGTGGGCCCCTTTCAGCTCTGGGCCCCATAGCAGCTGCACCCACTGCCCCATTGTAGTTACGCCCCTTGGCTGTATATATTCCCTACCTGGCGAGCAGGTAAACGCTGCCCCACTGGACGCACCCTCACATGCCGACCGAATCCCTGCGCACATACATAAGCTCACTTACACATCCTCTCGCATAGGTCCGCACAGAGGAGAAATCAGTCATTGGTTACTCACCATCCAATGATCTCTCCTCGTACATAAAGGTAAGCCTGGACTTTTATCTTGCCTGTTTTCTCGCCAAATTCTTGGCATGAGCTGACGTCATGTGAGGTCATTCGCCCGCCCCAAGCACATGCATAAAACACTGGGCGGACCCCCAGCGACCGTCCCCTGCCTGTCAATCATTTTGCAAATGCCCCAGCGAGTGCAAAACTCACCGAAAGCGTTTGCTCTGGGGGTTTGCGCATGCACATGAGTGACTATGCGCATACCCCCACCATCAGGGATGGGGCCGCATTCAGACCTGTGCCTACAAGTCATGAATCGACCCCTAAATGAGGCGCAGTAGTAGTAACCGTGGAATCCCAATAAATATAATCAGATCATGCACAAAAACAAACACAACAACAAATTGGCTGCTTTGAGTGCAACATTTGTTTGTGAAAAGATTATTTTTTATTGAACAACATCAAATATTTTTATTTGTACAAATGCGACTTTTACCTTTCACCGTTATCACGCTAGACAGGGTTTCAATGAACGCCGGCAAATATTGCTGATGTGGACATCCCTAATTGAGCAGTGCATAAAACAGCGATTGGGTTTGTGATTCATCATTTAATCTGCAACTTGGAGGTTTTCCCAACTTTCAATTATTTGGAAATCAGTACAATTAGGAAAATAGACCAGCGGATAGGAAACCTGTTGATTCCTCCAACCTTAATTAGCGGCATTAAAAAGTGTATTGCCCATTGACAGGGTAATAATCTCTGATTTCTGAAGGGACTTGCATTTACGCAATGTACAATTATTTATGTTTTTGTAGTATTATATTATTCGCACTCGGACATTCTTTTCCTTTCCTGACCTTCTGTATTATATGAATATGCCTTTTGTGTAGGCCAGGGCATAATAGAAAACTATGCCACACATTCGGGGATTTTTTTTTTAGTTGCGCGCATGGACATTAACACAAGGGAATTTCACCTACGGGAGTACAGCTGCTACGGGGCCCCAAACTGAAAGTTACGTGTCATATATATTTTTCCTTTTTCATCATTGGGTGGCACAAAGGGGCCCTTACAAACTTTTTCTATGGGGTCTACAAATCTCTACAAGTTACACCACTGTATAAATGTGCAGAGTTGTGTACATTATGCAATGCACGCTCCTCCAATCCATATACTTGTTCAGAGTGCACTTCTGAGTTTGAAGAAACTCAGGGAGCCCGAGGTGTGCTCCCACCACCAGTGCAGTGACTAAGTCGTGCATAGGGGTCGTGCGATCAAAGGATCCTCTCCCAAAGGAGAAGGGCCCCGTTTTTCCCCTAACCCCTCTCAGCCATAAGGCCGAAGAGGGGAAAAAAGGGATTGGTGGGTCCTCTTCGCTGAAGTTTACAGAGACCCGCTTTCTTCAACCCCCTGAAGGGTTAGGATGGTGGGTCCTCCGCACCCGAAGGTTTGGAGAGACCCGCATTAGGCTTACCTCCACCTTGCGGCTCGGGGTCGCCCTTGAGGGGACCGAAGCTCTCTCCAAAAGGATGAGAGCTTTGGTACATTTTGGGAATGGAAGGCCCATAAGGGTCAACCACACAACCCAAAAAAAGTGACAAACTACAAAAAAACAGAAAACGTGAAAAGTGACGTACGTGAAAAGGAAAATAAATAAATAAATAGAGGGGGTGTGAAAAATTGTCCTACACCATCCAAAAGGACGAGGTAAGGATGTGCAGCCTAACCCAGAGGGGAAGTGTGCAGGGCTAGTGCTTACATTGTGATTTTGGGATCACCCGTGCATGTTCGCCACCCCCGAGTTTCCCTGGAGGCACAGTGCAGCCTCAGACTCCAGGCAGCCGACCAATCAGCGTTCGACCAAGTGTTTCTCTGCTCCCATCATAGGGCACTTTCCAGCCCCTGGCATGGGAATGGGTACTCCACTAAGCTTTTCGAATGACTCCCTTAGGGGTGGAGGCTCCCTCGGAAGAGCAATCTACTCGGTCTCAGTGTTTCTCGCATCCCATGGTTAAGGTACAAAGCTGGGCTTTTCGCAGTCTCCCCATCAGAGGCTACAAACCTCTGGAACAGGAGCCATCTACTCAGTCCCAGTGTTTCTCCGCTCCTTGGGAATGGATACTAGACTAAGCCTTTCGCTGACTCATCCTTCAGGGGCTACAAACCCCATCAAGAGAGTCATACTACTGGGCCCAGTGTTTCTCCCCTTCCCTTACCAGTGGAATTACGGCGCTAGAACTGTCCCACCATCTGGCAGAGGTGAAGATACTCAGCCAGACTTTTCCCCACTCCCAGGCATGAGGGATCCCATCCCCTCTGCCCATCAGAGCAGTTACTCGGCCCAGCCTTTCTCTATTCTTCTGCCAGAGGCCAGTCCATACCCACTGATAAGAACAGATACTACACTTGATCTTAGCCAAAAGGCCGAGTGCACATCTACCAGACGTGATTTTGTGCAAAAGATATACCTGGAAAGTTCCGGACATATGATTTACCCTTCTGCCTAACTGCATAGCATACCTCCTAAAATCGTGGCGTCTAATTCAGGGAAGGGGTGTGGCCTTGTTGGCAATCCCCCATTTTTATCTGTCCAGACTTCCTGTAGATAGTGGGCTGCCCACCACCTCTCCCAATTACTGTGCAGATCCCTTGTGTACCTATTCATCCTCTGTGCTGCTATGAAATCCCTGTTTTTTGGGGGGGACTGTCCCACCATTCCAACTTTAAGAAGCAGGTTCATGCGTGTGGAAATTAAGGAGAGCATTCTCATCCAAACTCTCCCTCACCCATGCGACACTGCATTGCATGGCTGGAACACTATATCAGTCCCCAAAAAGAGGGGGCTGTCCCTCCAAAAGCTGGACAGTCAGCTGGTAAGATAGTAACCATTCTGCCGATGTGAGAATACCAGTAACAGCACAGCTTTATCATACAGTATATAAATGCATAAGGCTCTGCAACACCCATAAGTGGATAAACCCGGGTTTAAGAGCCTGCTCGGGGCAATAACAGAGATAAGCTAGGTACACACGATGGTCGCACGATCTGCTGGAGCACACAATCTGCTCACGATCTGCATCCGATCAGATCACGATCTGTACCCAGTTGAAGGGATCGTTTTCAAATCCTGACTGCAGCGGGTAGAATCTGCAAAATGACCAAACAACCAGCGGGGACGCGCATCGGATCGGAATCTGATCTAATGCATGCCATACTATGTCCAATTTACATACAATTGGTCGAGATTGTATCAAAATTTGGGGAATTGAGGCCAAATTGTTGTGGTGTGTACCCAGCAATACACTCCGTGCCAACACTGTATATTTACCCATCATCAGGTGGCCCCTAAGGAGTACTGGCTGGTATCAAATTCTTAAAGCAGCAATAATTTAAAAGGCAAAATCTGATTGGGTTTTGCAGTTTAAATGATTGCTGCTTTGACTTATAAACTACTGGAAATAGGTCAGTTGTTGTACACGGTCCAGAGCTACTATAAGCCACAGAATTACATTGGTAAAACCTATAAGTACACAGATATCTATAATAAAAGTGTTTTCTTACTCGCTGGTCCTAGAGATTCCATCTAATGATCCAGGACAAGGGGTGGTGTTACTGCAGAGGAACAGCCAATGTGCACAGGCCCGGATCCAATTTGTACAACTCTATTCTGCATCCAGAACAGAGTACAAGTTTCTAAAAGAGCGTAGGAGGGGTGGGGGAAGCTAATTCACTCCGATCCTGCTTGTTTTAGCACAATTGTAAGTACGTATATTGTGTGATTTAATAAATATAGTTGAGCTGTTGTCGTTTTAGAAACACAAGTGCCTTATATTGGTAGCTATTTTGAAAAAGCCCCAATTCCCTTTTAATATGCAGCAAGGGCACACATGGCCCGGAGTTGACGTTGAACTGCAACAGACAGCATGCTGTGCCCAGTCATTAGTAAACTTCCTGTTGGCACCGAGAGGGTTACTGCCGATTAGCGCCTAAGTTTGATGCAATTCCCAAATATTTTCACAATCGCAGGCTGTTTTGTTTTTGGCACGAGATGTATAGCAAGGCTTCTTTCCCCCCTAAACCCATTATTTTCATTACGTAAGTCGCTAGGGCACAGGCAGGAGGTTGCGGGTTAGCTTGATAGCGCTGACATAAGCATTTGGAACACGAAAGGAAGTTAAACAACTTGGCTGGGATTCCAGTATCTCCCTTCTCCCCCTTCTGCCCATTGCTCAGGATCACAGATGGCAGTGGGAGCCGTGAGCCTCCAGTTAATTAATACAGAGGGTTGAAGCTGCAATCTCCCATCTTTCTGATCTGAATCACAAGATCACCGGGAGCATTTAAAAAAAACCCTGTCCAACAGATTTAGAGCCATATTAACTAAGCAGCACAACTCAGGCAGACAGCTAGCACCACTGAAAGGCACCTTACTGTTTCATTCAAATTAATAAGCCATATGCCACAGGGCCATATCGCATGATCTAGACTGTATGGCCGCAGGACGTTCTCTTTATTGAACCCGGTTTCTATCAGGTTGGTGCAGAATTTCCAGGAAGAACGGTTGCCGGACAATGCCGGACTTCTTATAACAAGTCATTGTTGCGGCACATATTACAGATTTATTAATACTGAAATAAATGTTTATCGCTGTAACCTCTCCATGTGTTCCCCTAGTAGTGTGTGTTAAGATTACTTTATTGAAAAACAAAGAAAAACTATGTTCTTATCTTATGTGGGTCGCAATATTTAAAATGTATCATTATTATTTTATAGAGAAACAAGATTTATTACATTTTAAGAAAATCTGCAAAAAATGGAAATAAAAAAGTAATTTTGCATCATTATAGAAGGAAAATGGTGAAAAGTTTAAAAACAAATGCCATGCACAAAATAATTTGTCAGCGTATCATTGCTAATTTCATTTTTTCAAGGCTAAGGTGAACATCTGTACGGCACTATGGCCCTGATTCTGGTTCGCTCTGTAAGCTGCGAACATCGCAGAATACCGAGCACCAGAGACGTTGCCCATCACATTGTAGGGCTGCCAGTACACATCATTCCACACAGTGGGCCAGATGTATCAAGCTTCAAAAAGTGATAAAGTGAAGAGTGATAAACAGCCAGCCAATCATCTCCTACTTGTTATTTTTGAAACCCAGCCTATGACATGACAAGTAGGAGATGATTGGCTGGTTGTTTATCACTCTCCATTTTATCACTTTTGAAGCTTGATACATCTGGCCCTATGAGAATTGTACTTACATTGTCAATGGAAGGGAAGCAGAGCATCACCCGAATGAACAAGCCAGTCTGCAGTCAAACAAGGAGCCATGCAAAAACCACTGGTCAGCTGTGTGACTGCAAAAAGGCAAAAGAATTGATAATTTTGAGTCAGATTCAGTATAACATAATGATGTCCATGTTATTGGTTAGGGATTTTATGGAGGAAGGTGGAGGATTGCCCATTTGTAACTTATTCATCAAAGACAGGGGTTCTCAAACTCAGTCCTCAGGACCCCACACAGTTTACGTTTTCCAGGTCACCCGACAGGTGCACAGGTGCATTCATTTCTCACTGACACATTTTAAAATATCCACAGGTGGAGCTAATTATTTCACTTGTGATTCTGTGAGGAGACCTGCAAAACATGCCCTGTGTGGGGTCCTGAGGACCGAGTTTGAGAACATGTGATCTAATAATTCAAATTTCACTTAGCACTCCTGTGTACTAATAAGACACGTCCTGCCAATTTGCCACATGACATCACTGTATTGTCAAGTGTCATATAAAAAATGGTGAAAGAACTATGATGTAACCCATAGAGATATTATTTTTCAGTAGTCAATCCAATCAGAAGCCAATCAGAAGCAGCAAGCCGGCCAATAGCAGTATTCGGGAGGAGGAGCCGCAGGATGTAAACAAATATCCTGCGTCTCCTCCAGACTGTTCGGCATGGATCGGGTGTTAGCGCTTTATTTTTTTGTCAAGTCCTGGATGCTACTTGGAACCAAGATCCCCGATCTACACTGGAGGACCCTGGTAAGTACAGTATGGTTTCCATCCACAGGCACCCCCATGGATTTCTTTAGGAACGGACCACTGATGGACGGTGCGCTACCTACAGGATCAAGAAAGGTAAGTATCAGTATGAGTGGGCTCTGTGTGAAATAAAGCTTTATTTTTTTAAATGTGTCATTGTGTTTATTTAACTATTGGTTTTGCTGTGGAACTAAGAGTCCCAGAAAGCCCATTAATGGGTCGCATGTTGGGACTTGTGGTTCTCCAAGTCCCAGTATGCCTTCCAGGCTTGCTGGGACTCATAGTTCCACAGCAAAACCCAATGGTTTCTCTATTTTTTACACATTTCATCAGCTCGATGCCCATCACGAAGGGGCATCGAGGACAGCCCCGGGCTTCAGCATGGGCAGGTAAATTCATGGTGGGGGGACCCCTTCACCAGGACCTCTTCCCATGCTGACCGGTCAGGGGGTGAATGCTTTGCCTGGGGGAACTTGTATAAAAAGTCTTCCCCCGGCTGTGGCAATACCCTGCTGACTGGTTGGGCCCGATGCTTGTTCTTAAAATATGGGGGACCCCTAGTCATTTTGTCCCCCATATTTTGGGATCCAGGACCGGCCCCTGGGCCTGGTGCGGATTGTAAAAAATAAGGGGAACCCTATGTCAATTGTTCCCTGATTTTTTTACCACCAGGATCGAATCTTTTTTTATAGTATTTATTAATTTATTATTTTTTTTTACACACTGCAGCCTGCACAGATCTGACTGATCCATGCAGGCTTCTGCCAAATACGCCAGGAAAATGAAGTGTATTTTCCTGGCATATTTGGCCAGCAATTAGCGGCTGTTTAAAGTATTGAAAATACGTCCGCTTAGTAAATTAGGAATCACCACTCTTTTGAATGGTGCTTCCTAGTCGTATTCTATCGATGACGTATCCGTGCGTATTTGTATTTACAAATACGAATGTCCAATCAATTCGAATTAGAATTTACATATTTTCAGGATAGTAAATCCTAAAAATACTTATATATGCCTAAAAAGAATCGTATTTTACTACACAAATATGAATATTTTAGGCGTATTTGCCTTAGTAAATTTCCCCCTCAGCCTCTGTACATGGTCTACAAACAACAATGTTTGTACATCATTCTCCCATTCATCAGAATTAAGTAAATAAGTGTTACAGAGTCCAATTATTATATTTATTATTATTATTATTATTATTATTATTATTATTAATACTAAGGTGCATCAAATCTCTGTAGACTATCCACAGCAAAGATAGAAAACAGGGTAATAAAACACATATATAATTACATGTGTAAGCATAGTTACAGTGCATACCTTTTGATTGAGTTAATGAGCCTATATGCTGGTGACACACTATACTATACATTGGACTATGCTGCAATCTGCAAAAAATCACACCAATCATTGTAATTGTGTGTGGCCTTCAAATTCACCCAATACATTGTTTGAGGATTTGGTTGGTTCCAGCACCCCCACTGGTTGTGCTACACATCCAATAGGATCATTTCATGGCTGACAAGGTGTGGCTACCCGCAGCATGTAATGATACAGTGCAGTACAGAGGCAGCGGTGCCATGTACCATCACATTGTCGCGCTGCTCGGTTGCACCCTCATCAGATGTGTACCCAGCTTAAGGGGAGGGATTAAACAAGAGGGGGAAGGGCCCTGAGTTGTGGTACTTTGGTTGTACACGAGTGTTGTAGGAGGAAAGATGAGCTTTAAGGAAGTGTTTGAAACAAAGAAAAATAGGAGATAGTTTAAAGAGTAAGGTGGAGAGTTCCAAGGAATAGGGGCAGCTCAAGAGAAGTATTGGAGAGAGCGGTGTTAGTGATGAGGAAAGACATTGATCATTGTTTGATTACTGGAGAAGGGATGGATATTGGGCAAAAATATAATTTTAGCTAGAATTACCCTGTACATAGTAAAATATAATTCTGAACTCTTTTTCTGGTTGGAAGAAAGGAGGATATGTAGAGTTAAATTGTAGCAACAGTTACTGTTTATTTGCTACAACAAATATATAATACATAATATATGTAATATATATCTTGAACATTTTTTCTATTTAATAAATTAAATGGAGATAATGCAGTTGCCTGTACAGACCAATATTGTATTTTATGCTAGCATGTAGCTCATCATTCATTGCTCAAGTGCTAGTGTATACAGAACGTATACATACATATAAAATTGGTAAGCATTCAATGCATAAATCACTAAGTCCCAATCCATCCATTAAAACAATATATTTGACAATTTAATATATCATGCTGCAACTGTTTAGTTAAGGCATTTTCATTGTTTGACCTCACTTTTAATTAGAGAGTAAATTATTAATGTCTTTTGATAGGGAGACAAACTACTGTGGAGCTGCGCTATTCTCCAGGCCAGATCCGGGAAGTTTGCATTCAAGTTTTATAAATTTCAAATAAAACACGAGTGGCCAGAGGACAAACAATTTCCATTTACAGCTTCCTGAAATGCCCCATCAATCAAGTTTGCTTCTAATCAAATTGCTTGCAGTTTTAACACAGATTTAAACATAACTAGCCATGTCATTGTTTTCATTCACTATGAATTTATAAACCCCTTTAATCCAGTGTTATTAGACAAACAATGGAAATAATTTACTAACCGGAACTGACTATTTGCCAACATCGATATATATATCTGCCCTTTACATTGTGGGTGTGTCTAGATCATGGGTCTTCAAACTGTGGCCCTCCAGATGTTGTGAAACTACAAATCCCAGCATGCCTTGCCACAGTTTTGCTATAAGGGAGTGTTAAAACTGTGGCAAGGCATGCTGGGATGTGTAGTTTCACAACATCTGGAGGGCCACAGTTTGAAGACCCATGGTCTAGATCAGGCATGTCCAACGTTGGCCCTCCAGATGTTGTGAAACTACACATCCCAGCATGCTTTGCCACAGTTTTGCTATTAGAGAATGCTAAAACTATTGCAAAGCATGCTGGGATGTGTAGTTTAAAAACATCTGGAGGGCCAACGTTGGACATGCCTGGTCTAGATAATAGCTTTGGCTATGTAATATGCTATTTATACTTAGGATGGAATTTTCTAAGATGGGAGTTCTAATTCACATAGGATGTTGCTATGGGTGACCAATCAGATGCTATCTAATATCTTCTACAAGGTGCTAAATAAATAAGTAGATTCTGATTGGTTGCCAATAGCAACATCCCATGTGAAATAGAACTCCCATCTTAGTAAATGTTCACCTTAGTAGTCACTTCCACTATAAGAGAGGTCATCAGTGAACCATAATCAAGGAACATAAAAAAAGCAATCCCAAATACAGCAAATGTTTTCTTTAAAAGTAGATTTTAAGGATTTTCTTAGCTATCTACCTATATATTATTATCTCTGCCCCATATATCTCTGGAAGGCAACAAATATGGCTGCCAGACATAGGGCCTTATTTTGGTTCACTCTTTCTGACAAAATCCTTCTTAGATGGACAAAACCATGTGCACTGCAGGGGAGCATATGCAAAATGTGCAGAGAGAGTTAGATTTGGGTGGGGTTTTATTTCAAAGTGAGATCTATATTGAAGTGTAAAAATAAAGCAGCCAGTATTTTCCCTGCACAGAAACAAAATTACTCACCCAAATCTAATTCTCTCTGCACATGTTACATCTGCCCCCCCTGCAGTGCACATGGTTTTGTCCATCTAAGAAGTATTTTGTCAGAAAGAGTGAACCAAAATAAGGCCCATAGACACGTTCTGTGCAGACTTACGTCTAGGGTTACCACCTCATCCCTTTAATTCCGGACACATATTAATTACACAGGTTCTGTGGCAGTTTAAAACTAGGTGAAATGGAGTCTTGAAGTCAGCCAGCCACAGAACCTGTGTAATTATATGTGTCATGAAGACATGAAGATAAGAAAAAAAGGAAACTGAAAAATGCCAGAATTACTCTTGACTTATGTTTAAAAAAAACATGGAATTGCTGCTTTAATTGAAAAATGCAGACAATACATTAAGGTTATAATACATTTAAGGTCAGCTGTCCACAGCAACCCTCACACAAAATGCATGTTTTTTTTATTACTTTTACAGGCATATGTCACCATTATATTATTTGGGAATGTATGTGCAGATACATTGCATGCCTATTTCTTAAACTAATAAAAACACATTATGCCTTTAGAACTAAGCCACTTTTATATTTACAATATTTCATATTAATCTGTTGGAGTGTCCTTTATGTTTTAAATAATTAATGCAGATTTATTCTGAACTGTCCTTATTTATTGTGTAAAATTTATATTATTGTTTGGGTTGTTTATTATTAAATTTACTTATGGATGTTTGTTAAAGTGTTTCCTGCATTGCAACCGGACCTATGGTATCACCCAATACTTTACCAGGACTTTGTGTATGTTGGGTGTTGGTGGGATCAGTGGGGATGTATATAGGCTAGTTACCAGGACTGTGTATTTTGGGTGTTGGTGGGATCAGTGGGGATGTATGTAGGCTAGTTACCAGGACTTTGTGCATGCTGGGTGTTGGTGGGATTAGTGGGGATGTATGTAGGCTACTTACCAGGACTTTGTGTATGTTGGGTGTTGGTGGGATCAGTGGGGATGCATGTAGGCTAGTAACCAGGACTTTCTGTATGCTGGGTGATGGTGGAATTAGTGGGGCTGTATGTAGGCTAGTCACCAGGACTTTGTGTATGTTGGGTGTTGGTGGGATCAGTGGGGATGCATGTAGGCTAGTAACCAGGACTTTGTGTATGTTGGGTGTTGGTGGGATCAGTGGGGATGTACGTAGGCTAGTTACTAGGACTTTGTGTATGTTGGGTGTTGGTGAAATCAGTGGGGATGTATGTAGGTTAGTTACCAGGACTTTGTGTATGTTGGGTGTTGGTGAAATCAATGGGGATGTATGTAGGTTAGTTACCAGGACTTTGTGTATGTTGGGTGTTGGTGGGATCAGTGGGGATGTATGTAGGCTAGTTACCAGGACTTTGTTTATGTTGGGTGTTGATGGGATCAGTGTGGATGTATGTAGGCTAGTTACAAGGACTTTGTGCATGCTGGGTGTCGGTGGGACCAGTGGGGGTGTATGTAGGCTAGTTACCAGGACTTTGTATATGTTGGGTGTTGGTGGGATCAATGGGGCTGTATGTAGGATAGTTACCAGGACTTTGTGCATGCTGGGTGTTGGTGAGATCAGTGGGACTGTATGTAGGCTAGTTACCAGGACTTTGTGTGTGTTGGGTGTTGGTGGAATCAGTGGGGCTGTATGTAGGCTAGTTACCAGGACTTTAGGTATGGTGGGTGTCGGTGGGACCAGTGGGGGTGTATGTAGGCTAGTAACCAGGACTTGGTATTTGTTGGGTGTTGGTGGGATTAGTGGGGCTGTATGTAGGCTTGTTATCAGGTCTTTGTGTATGTTAGGTGTTGGTGAGATCAGTGAGGATGTATGTAGGCAGTGGCGTAACTACAGTGGGTGCAGGGGATGCAACTGCTATGGGGCCCGGCCACTTGGGGGGCCCCATGGACAGCTGGCATTCCCCTGGCCTGCACCCTTTTTTTCAGGTGTTTTTTTTTATTTATTTTTTTACATACTGCAGTGCGGGCAGCGGCTGTGCCGCTGTCCCATGCCCCCCTTCAGCGGCGGTAGAAGGAGACAGATGCTGCTGACTGCAGCACACAGGAAACCGGGCGCTGCTAACTACAGCGGACAGAACACCTGGGGCTGATTTCTGCAGGACATTGAAGACTACGCGCTGATGGTTAGAACAGGACACTCGACGCTGATGGCTGAGGACCACGGCGCACACGAGACCCAGTGGCTTAGGACTGTCCGCAGGAGCCGCAGCGCTGCTAACTGCAGGATACAGAAGACCCTGTGCTGCTATAGCTGAGAAAGGCAGGGCACAGGAGACACGCCACAGCCTGCGCCACCGAACAGGAGCAGCGCGACGGGTCCCAACTCTGTGGAGTGCAAAGTTGTGAGTATGCTCTCACTCCCCCGCTTCCCTCTCTAGCTCCTCTTTGCCCTACTATCTCTTCCACCTTCCCCCCCTCTTTCTCTCAACACTCTATCACTCCCCCTCCATCTCACCTCTCTTTATACAGTATATCTCTCTTCTCCCATCCTCTTTTCCCACACTTTCCCTATCTCTCCGACTCAGACAGTCTGTCACTCTCTCTATCTCTCTCTCTCTCTACCCGACACCTTTTTTCTTAATCTGTCTCTCTCCATTTATTTTCCTTCCTATCTATTCCCCTTTCTCTCCCCTACACCCTTTCCCTCTCTCACACATGACAGTGGTGGTTGGGGGGGCCCTTTCAGAATCTTGCTATGGGGCCCGCACAGTTATAGTTACGCCCCTGTATGTAGGCTAGTTACCAGGACTTTATATATGGTGGATGTTAGTGGAATCAGTGGGGATGTACGTAGGCTAGTTACCAGGACTTTGTGTATGTTGGGTGTTGATGGGATCAGTGTTAATGTATGTAGGCTAGTTACCAGGACTTTGTGTATGTTGGGTGTTGGTGGGATCAGTGGGGATGTACGTAGGCTAGTTACCAGGACTTTGTGTATGTTGGGTGTTGGTGAAATCAGTGGGGATGTATGTAGGTTAGTTACCAGGACTTTGTGTATGTTGGGTGTTGGTGGGATCAGTGGGGATGTATGTAGGCTAGTTACCAGGACTTTGTTTATGTTGGGTGTTGATGGGATCAGTGTGGATGTATGTAGGCTAGTTACAAGGACTTTGTGTATGTTGGGTGTTGGTGGGATCAGTGTGGATGTATGTAGGCTAGTTTCCAGGACTTTGTATATGTTGGGTGTTGGTGAGATCAGTGGGGCTGTATGTAGGCTAGTTACTAGGACTTGTATGTATAATGGCTTCTAGGGCTTTACAAATTTTGGATATTGGTGTGGCTCTATATATATTGGTCAATGGGGCTCTTTTATATGTTATCCACATATGGCGTTACTTGTAGTTAGTGAGTGAGTGAGTGAGTGAGTGAGTGAGTGAGTGTGTAGTGTACAGTGCAAAATGGGCATCACTTATATAGGCCCATGTAACCGATAGCAAAGTGTTCACAAGTCTATTTCTACAGCTGTGTGCATTATAGCAATGAAAGCTTATGGAAAGAAGAAGAGAACATGCTGCTGAACACATACATGTCAAACCACTGGGACAAAATTACTTCCATATGATACAGATCACAGAGACAACTGATATGAACCAACGTTTTACAAGGTTTAATCTAGTACATAAATTTGTGTATCCTTCTTCCTTTGTGCTACACAATGTCCCCTGCATGAACTAGTCAACAAATTGAGCAGGAAAAGGCTCCTTGTTTTACCTTTGTGTTCTTAAAGCAATTCACTGGATCACCAATCCCTTACACCCAGACATCGTGTTGTTTGATCCCCGAAACCAACTTGCACCCTATATGTTTACAGGAATCCATTGGGCATCCTAGTTGCAAGCCACTAATAAATTAAATTAGAAATGAGCAGTCAGAGGCCTCGCGAGGTACAGCTAAGAGATGAGAAGCTGCAGGCTGCGTTCAAATGTCGATTGTTTCATTACATGTGCTGCGTCCTCTTGGCGTGCTACACTCAAGAGTCTGTCGTTCAGCGCTAGATTTATGTAAAGTGCAGAGGACATGCTGCTACTCATGAAGGAAGGTGTAGACAAATCCTACTGTATAGCCTGCTATATATTTTCTCCTATTTTTTAGTTGCTTCTTTGACTTTCATGTTATACTGTCCGTAATAAATTGCCAGCATTGATTTTAATGCTGGCAAAAGTTAGGGTGATCGTTAAGTATACAGATAATAAAGCTGATTGGATGTGCTGCCTTGAGCCCAGTACCAAACAAACCTCATTCCACCAACAGCTTTTTATCATCTATATATATATGGCTAGTGTCCGTAAGTCTCCGATACACTGCCATCTGCTGGCAGAGAGTGAAACTACATCTCATTCTCACACATGCACAAGCACAGAAGGTAGCAGACTAGTTTTCAAAGCTTTTGCTTAGAGCGGGTTTGCTAGTATTATGATATTTCAATAACTGTTTTGGGAATACTGTTTGAATTAAAGCAAATTTCAAAATATAATAACACATATGCTAAATTGGCTTACAATAGTTTGCGTAGCATAAATTACGCAAAAGTTTACTGTTTGTCCTCCCATCCCCAATATGGTGAGGGAGTCCTACATTCCAGGCACTATCCAACCATCCAACATATGGGCTGCATTGTTCTTCAGGGGTGAAAGGTTGGGAGGGTACTCTCTCTCCATGTATGTGTCCCGGGTGTGGGTTGGGTGTGGAGCTGATATGTAACCATAGCCCATCATGATGCAAGATAGGGGGTTGGCATGCAGCTCGACCCCCTTTTCCTGAACACAAGTAAGGGGTATGCATGATGTCCTGAGACCTCCTCCAAAATGTTGGGAAGTATGCTTTATGTGTCCACAAAATAGTGACCCGCTTGTGTAAACATGACACCTAAGTTAGATGGAAAGGGTAAATAGGACAGAAAGGGGCTGTCTAATATAGGCAGAATACAATAAAGGCTTGTTTGTTTAAAGGCCCCCATACACTATGCAATCTAAGTGTTTGGTGATGCAATGGTGGTGAACCGCCTGTCTCCCATGATTATTTATTTATTTATTATTTATTAACAGTTTCTTATATAGCGCACACAGATTCCGCAGCGCTTTACAGAGCATAGTTATAATCAAAAACACATAACAAATTACATTACAAGACAGTTTAGGACAAGAACATGGTTAATATGGATAGTTGCATCAGGGGACAGGACACTGAAGCAATCATCAGGGTGGCAGTGGTTTATATATTCTAAGAAAGGCACATGAGGAGAGAGGGCCCTGCTCGTGAGAGCTTACATTCTAAAAGGGGAGGGTTAGACAGACAGGGGTGACACAGAAGGGGAAGAAGTGGGCATAAACAGTAGGTTAGGATGAGAGATGGTCAGGTTTTATGCAGGAGGGTGGGAAGATGACAGCTTAGTCTTTGATATTTTAAGTCTATGATGATGTAATCAACCAAACCACCTGTCTCCCATGATGATGCAATCAACCATGCCATGCTTCCCTCATCCAGCCATATTTTTTAATTGTCAGGAACTATATTCTTATACGGTAAAGCAGCTTTAGAACACAGTGTTCATAAAATCATCAGATGTAGCATAAAAATAGCTGGGTTTGCCATGTAGCATTTATTTATTATTTATAACCAGTTATTTATATAGCCAACACATATACCGCATCGTTTTACAGACAATATTTGAACATTCACATCTGTCCCTGCCACAGTAGAGCTTACTATCTATATTTCCTGCTACATGCGGACACACACACATTCAATCTAGAGTTAATTTTTTGTTGGCAGCCAATTAGCCCACCAGTAGATTTTTGGATTGTTTATAATGTATGTAAGTATTGAACACTCTTGTTAGAGTCAATTATTTCAAATTCTGCAGCTAAAATGCATAATACGGGTCCCTCTGGTACTTCCTGCCAACTAGCGCACCATGGTACTTTTGCAAATAGTAATACGCTGCCAAATGTTTTCTATAAAGATCAAAAAATATTATTTTAACCGTAGTTAGAAAAAACCCTGACAGTGCAAATTGTAATCAGCAATGACATGGGGTGGAATGTAATAGGGCAGGGGTTTTCAAACTTGGTCCTCAGGACTCCGCACGGAAAGTGAGAGATTTTTTTTAGAGAGTTTTCCCTTTTCTTTTTAAAGCAGCAATCAATTACATGGCAAACTCAACCTGTTTTTTCAGTGTAAATGATTGCCACTTTAAAAAAAAAAATAGAAAACTCTCACAAAATCACTCACTTTCTGATTCTTACACCCTATTACATTCATGATGTCAAAAACACAAAGGTATATCTTCAATTGATGTCGAAACTGCCATCTTTTTGAAAAAACGGCAGTTTATCACTAGAATAGGTTGTTTTTTTCTGACAGGTCAGTGGATTGGCGGAAACCAGGTGGATTGGCCACGAATCCACCTGCTTTCGACAGAAATGCAGTAAAATCCAACAGGTTTTGGCGACGTTTCCAGCAACCTCAATTATACATGAAAAGATGTCAGATTGAGGCAGGGAGGACGGCACTGCTGCTGCTCACCCGGCACCATCCTCCTTCCGATGCCTCCCTCACCCTTCTGCCGCCTCCCACACCCTCCCGCCACTGCACTCACCTGGTCCCCATGCCAGCCGGGTGAGCATCAATCAGCGGTATGCTGGGATGTGAAGTTTCACAACAGCTGGAGAGCCACAGTTTAGCCAGGCCTGGTATAGTACCTTAGAAATAACTTCTTATTGCCATGCATGGTTACATGTGAGTACAATTATTTGCACTTTGTGTGTTCCATAACCAGCTCACTTTGTTAAATTTTTTGCTAAGGGATCCCTCAAAAACACTCAAAGTTGGCATAGCTTTCCCTGTTGTTATACACTGTGCTTGTCCTTACCACACCCCACTGGTATGATTCATATACGAACACAGTGTCAATATTAACACAGTAGAGTGATTATTGCTCAACTGCACATGTCTCACGATCATAATGCACACGTGCCAAGGAACCCAGAAGTGAAGAATCAAAAGCAAACGATTGACAGGAAGAGGCCATTTTCTGGGGAGGTTCTGGGCACTGGAGGGGCAAAAGCAAGCCGTGTTTCTGCATACCTCTGCAATCTCATATGCCGAAAACATGTTGCCAGTGTCTTAGTTCCCTTAGCTATTCTGCTTGACCATTGAGCAGCAATTATTGAAGAATGTGGTACCCAGGGGAGCTGAGAGAGGGGGGGAGCGGGTACTAATTACCCGGGCCCACACTTGCTGAAGGGGCCCCGCAGGGGCCCTGGTCTGACCCCTCCCTTCCCCCTCCATCCCTCCCGGGTAGCAACAGTAGCACACACTTCTACAGCATGTGCTGTGCTGACAGCAGGCTCAGCCTGATAGTGTGAGAGGTCATGCTGAGCCTGCAGTCAGCACAGCACATGCTGTAGGTGTGTGCTGCTTCTGAGATTACAGTTTTTAGAGTTTTCTTTCACCCTCATCTAAACATTTTGGGGGCGTGGCCTAAGTGTGGGAGGTGCCCACAACACACACACACTTAGGCCACGCCCCCAAAATTTTACCGGGGCCCGGCATTCCTCTCGGCTGCCCTGGTGGTACCACCGCAGTTGCTGTGTATGCAGTTGCTGATATTATCGGGTTTGCCAGAATGGTGATGCCACATTTCCAGATGGCATCACCATTAGCATATTTGTGCACAATAAACTGTGCCCAAAATCGCAGCTGATTCGGCATTAGTATCTGAATGACAGCAGACTCAATGCTCTTCATGATCCTATGTGATCACACCTCCGCCAGTCATATCTCAATATTTCACAGCATGAAGAGTTACTGATGTTGTGGACCGCAATATGTACATGTCATCTACAGAGGATGGAGAACAATTACTAAGCACAAATAATCAGCTGCGCTGTGCAAACGAGGCTTGGGACAAACTCACTCTTTGATCTCGAGAAAGTGCACCTAGATTCCACAAAATAGCTTCCAAAAAGCAAGCAGGCACCCAGAACCTTGCACAGGCTGGAAATGAGCAGGGTAATGGCATTCATTTGTTCAGTAGTGTCCTCATTTGTGGGTCAGTCCAGAAGGAATCACAATTCCCATTTGCAGAGAAAGATACTTAAACAAGGCTACATTGACATTATGCAAAATAACTTGCATGAGATTAGATCTTATTGCATTAAGTGCCCTATTATTATATAAATGGAACGTGCGTTGAGACACAGACGCAAAAGTGTCAGGTAAATCAAAATACTTACTGGCGTTGAGTATGCAATTTCAATTCTGCTGTGCTTGGGCTGTGCAAAGTGTCAGCTAGGTGATAGGTAATTGTATGTTTAGATTGGAATTTGGGATGTGTGATGGTATTAAGTTTACCATACAGTTATTCCTACTTATGTTTTTCATAGCTGTAGAGTTGAGTAGCTCATCTCAATAAGCAAATCTCATCATTAACGTAATTCATGTGTGTCCTTTATAAATGGGATAAGATGACAAATCTAACAGGTATTGGGATCAATAACCCAACATTTAATTAACCCCATTGACCAGTTTTGATCTTTTGTATCCAAAACAATCAACAAGATATCAAATAGTTTTTCTCTTAAAAATTTATTTTTTTAACTCTGTCTTTCTTTATGGATTACCCTCCTGTCAAGTATGTCATAACATTTACATTTTTATATAATTATACCTAACTATAGTTCTTGGATCTCTATGTTTAAAATATCGGAGTAGACTGTTTAATTAAGGAACATTGCAGCTTCTCAAAGACATCTTCAGCAACAGGCAGGCTCCTAAAATCTCATCAGTGTATCAACACTGTAGATAAGGGCAGTGTTGTAGTTACACTTCTTTAATTAAGTGTATAATTAAAAAGAAGTTGATCATCAATTAGTTAATTAAATAATTAATCCATTTTAGGTTTTTTTTTTCTCCTAATCAGTGTGGTCTCTGTAATGAGCCTGTTCAGTTGCTTAGGAACACCCTCCCAGCAGCTGGCTGAGGGGCTGTATCAGACGGGAAGAAAGCTGAACTGAAACTAGGAGCTAACAGTCTGACACGTGCTGTAGGGGACCCCTCACATTAATATTAGGAGAAAGTTTATCTCTCCTGCAACAATATTCCTATGTTGCTTAAGTTGTTTATTGACACAATTAAAATATGCGTGTAGTATAGAGTTTTTTAATTTAAATACATATTGTAATATGTCATTATATAATTATATTTGTGTTATTATATAATTATATTTGTATACATGCAGATATAAGGCTAGATCTCCTATACAAAATAACAGTTAAGCCCTGTACACATGCATCGAATTTTCCCAATTTTTTTAATTTGATTTTGCTTATAGAAGCAAAATCAAATCAAATCCTAAACTAAATCGAATGGTTTTTGTGTCACTTTCCATCTGCATTCGATTTGATGCGCGCTCCCGTTTTCACAAAATCGAACAGAAAAATCGACTGTGCAGCCAAGGAAATATCGAATTCGATCTAGTAAATCAAATGTGTACAATGTACTTTGAATGTATATCGAATTTGATATTGAATTCGATATCTAATGCAAAAGTACACATCTAATGCCAAGTCGAATGGGAAGATCTAATGCCAGATCTAATAGAAAATCGAATCTAACATTGAATCAAAAGCAAATCGAAGCGTGTGTACAGGGCTTTACGGTGTGTAAAAGGACAGATCTAATGCCAAATTGAATGCAAAGATCTTATGCCAAATCTAATGGAAAATCGAATCTAAAGCAAATTGAAGCGTGTGCTGTACACACCTTAAGATTGAATGGGTACGAATAGTCATATTCATATCCATTTGATGTGAAATACGGCCGTTATTCACACATTGGTAAATTTACGAACATACACATTTCTTAAAAATACCAATGGATATACCATCGATACGGACGTTAAAGCCTTTTCTTTTCAATGGTTTCAACAAATTAACTATTGATTTGTACTTCTTCTTAATTCGTATTTGAAAAAAGAATAGACCAAGTCCAGCCTGGAGAGTTTGACAGAACCATGCACAGATCAGTGAGATCTGTGCAAGGTTCTGTCCCAAAAAATGAGCCAAACTGAAAATGGAAAAAATATGGCGTGTGGTACCCCCTTCTGAGCCTAACCAGTCCCGGGCTCATTGAACTGGTCCAGGTTTCAAAAATATGGGGGACAAAATGTGAAGGGGTCCCCTGTATTTAAGAAAATAGCACCAGGCTCTTGGACCAGTCGTGGTTCCAAAAATACAGGGGACAAAGAAACTGGGGGTCCCTCCGTATTTGGAACCAGCACCAGGCTCCAACTGCCAGCGTTGTCATGCCATAGCTGGGGGACACTTTTTAATACAAATTCATCTGGCCGTACCATGAGCAGTGTGGCTGGTCAGCCCTGGACGGGGTCAGTGAGGGAGTCAGAACCCCCCATTAAAGGGGGGGTCCCCTGTCCAGGGCTGATGTGAAAAATTAGAATAATAAACATTGCTTTTTACAGTCAACTACAAATCCCAGCAGGCCTCCCATGCATGCAGGGCATTAATGGGCCCCCTTAGACTTCTAGTTCACCTGTAAAAGGAATGTTAATATAAAGACACACACACCCAGAATAGTACAGCTTTATTACATTCATTATATTTACACCATACACATTACCCTTCCCTGCTCCAATGGTGATCCTCTGCCGCAGCTCACCCCACATTGAATGCAGACTGAGCTGGGTCCCCTAGCACTGACAGTGGAGAATGCCATTGTCATTGTGCTGGTGGAAGCAGGGTATCAGCCCGGTGGTCACCACCCTGGGGCACCAGGGACAGCCTTGGGCTTCAGCTCGGAAAGGGTTAATCCTGCAGGGGGGGGGGGGACCACTTCATTGAGGGGGGGTCCCCACTCCCACAGGATCCCTGCCCAGGCTGACCAGTCAGGGGGATAATAGTTCGGCCACGGGTCCTACTCCTTATATAATAAGTGTCCCCGGCTGTGCCGTTACCCTGCTGGCTGGTTGGACCCGGAATAATTAATGATGTTTGAAGGTAAAGGATGGTCACACCAGATATTGATATTATTTAGATTTCTCTTCTGTTTATTCACTTTTGTATATTGATAAAAAAATAAGCTATCACTACTATTTTTTGTATTGTACATATTTTCACACACACACACACACACACACACATACACACACCACCTATGAGCCACACATGTCCCACAGTCATTCTTCACTATGTATGTAAGTACAGGTTGATGTTATCTGATGCTCATTGGATAAGAACCTGAGAAGAAAGCAACTTACTGACATGAGACAATGGGAATATATTTTAATATTTTCAAAATACAAATACCCCTAACTCGGCCTTATCTCTTCTCTGTATCCATAAAGTGATCCTAATACGCGAGATGAACCGCTTGTCTCTGAGACAATTTACCATCATATCTGCTATGAGATATAGACATTATAATTGCTCAGAGCTTGCAAAGGAAACAATTGCATGATAATACAAGTTATTCATGGAAAGTAATGTAGTCTATCAGTTTACGGAGCTGTTATCTCCCCGTGGTCATTCCTCCAGAGTATTCCATACAGTAATACACAGCTGCTGATCACCATATGTGCTTCTGTGGGCGCTGTATACATTTTAAACTCAAAAATGATATGAAACGCCAGTGATTGCATCAGGCTTTAGGTAACGATAGCAGAGAAAGGGTCATAGGAAGGTGAAAGGGCGCGCGGGTCCTGTCTGTTGATATGCTGTTGGCAGAGGTAACATAGAATTGCTGTAATTTTTGTCTGATGAAAGGAGTGAGACGTTTCAAATTATAGTGATGAAGCGCATTAACTGTCTATCCATGAGAATAACTGTATGAAACTGGAAAACTCGCTGGCTCTCCTGCGGGAATTCCAATAATCGGCATCTTCGAAATTTTGATCTGCTGTATTTTTTAATGTTGTCTTTGCTTTGAAATGATTCATTTAAGGGGTTTGTTTCAGATTCTACTATTTAAGATGTGAAGAATGGTCTAGATACTCTAAGTGTCACTGAGATATGGGGTATGGATCATTAGGTCTACAAGAAGTTTGTTGGCATGCTTTGGGTCAACACCATTAGGTCGACATGCGGAAAGATCACATGGGTCTAGGTCAACATGAGTCTAGGTCGACGTAGGTCTAGGTCGACAGGTCATTAGGTTGACACACGCATTAGGTTGACATGGGCAAGGTCGATGGTCAAAAGGTCAACATGGGGTTTTTCACTGGGTTTTGACCCGAATGTCGACAAAGTCTACATGGACACTGAAATCTAGCACCGCGTCCCCTCGTATGGCTCGCTGCGCTCACAATGCTTCAGGCACAGTGCCTTACTATGCTCGGCACATTATTTTATTCTCCCACCATGCCCTATGCTCGGCACATTATTTTATTCTCCCACCATGCCCTAGTGGATGGCAGGGCATGAAATGTCAGCACATGTCGACACAAAAAAACAGTGAAAAACCCCATGTCAACCTTTTGACTGCCGACCTTGCCCATGTTGACTTAATATAGAGGACAAAGGAATTAACCAGGTAGGTGTGCAATTAAATCAATGTGCAGCTATATTCCTATTCACAAAGTAATAACACCTTAAACTACCCAAACATCTTAAACTACCCTATTCACTCCTTTTCATGTTGACTTAATGTTTGTGTCGACCTAATGACCTGTTGACCTAGACCCAATGTCGACCTAGACCCATTTCGACCTTTCTGCCTTCTGACCTTTGGTGTTGACCCAATGCTTGTCGACCCAATGACCGTATCCCATGATATGATATGATATCATGCATAATAAGTTACTAGTATTTTTGGCCCATCATTTGTCGGGTCACTAGTCAAGTGGTCACGTCCCTGAGTCTCTTTCATAGAAGTCAATCCACATCATTGTTTCTCTGTTATCTCTGTCATTCTTGTCTCATCTTTGTCCCACTTCTCTCCATCAGACTATGTTCCACATCCCCAAAGTTTAGGGGTTTTTCTTGCTTCAAACAGCTCTAGACAGATAGACGTGCTTTGGTCTATCTCCACTCTATTACTTCTTCTCCACCTCCCACTTTCTGTCTCTTACCCATGTTCCCCTCTACACCATCTCTTTCATTTCTGTCTCCCATACCAACCTTCACATGACCAACAGAAAAGTAAAGGTGTGGTACACCCAGAATAGTACAGCTTTATTACATTCATTATATTTACACCATACACATTACCCTTCCTTGCTCCAATGGTGATCCTCTGCCGCAGCTCACCCCACATTGAATGCAGACTGAGCTGGGTCCCCTAGCACTGACAGTGGAGAATGCCATTGTCATTGTGCTGGTGGAAGCAGGGTATCAGCCCGGTGGTCACCACCCTGGGGCACCAGGGACAGCCTTGGGCTTCAGCTCGGAAAGGGTTAATCCTGCAGGGGGGGGGGGACCACTTCATCGAGGGGGGGGGGGGTCCCCACTCCCACAGGGTCCCTGCCCAGGCTGACCAGTCAGGGGGATAATGGTTCGGCCCGGGTCCTACCCCTTATATAATAAGTGTCCCCTGCTGGCTGGTTGGACCTGGAATAATTAATGCTGTTTGAAGGTAAAGGATGGTCACACCAGATATTGATATTATTTAGATTTATCTTCTGTTCATTCACTTTTGTATATTGATAAAAAAATAAGCTATCACTACTATTTTTTGTATTGTACATATTTTCACACACACACACACACACACACACACATACACACACCACCTATCAGCCACACATGTCCCACAGTCATTCTTCACTATGTATGTATGTACAGGTTGATGTTATCTGATGCTCATTGGATAAGAACCTGAGAAGAAAGCAACTTACTGACATGAGACAATGGGAATATATTTTAATATTTTCAAAATACAAATACCCCTAACTCGGCCTTATCTCTTCTCTGTATCCATAAAGTGATCCTAATACGCGAGATGAACCGCTTGTCTCTGAGACAATTTACCATCATATCTGCTATGAGATATAGACATTATAATTGCTCAGAGCTTGCAAAGGAAACAATTGCATGATAATACAAGTTATTCATGGAAAGTAATGTAGTCTATCAGTTTTTTGGGGGGAAGGGGCCTACATCCAGCTCCCTACTGCACAGCTGATAAGCACATGCCTTTCAGCATTAAATAATAAAATCAGGGGCGTAACTCCCAGATGCAATGGAGGCTCCAGCCTCCGGGCTCCAAGCCCTAAATGGGCACTTGCATGTAGAGCAGGTGGTTCACAGCGGGATCCAAGTGTCTCCACTGCTCTTGGAATGTAGCTATGCAGCGCACCTGTAGCTAATTGTCTCTATAACAGGAGCCCTGCTAACATCTGCAATAGGGGACTAGACGGGTCTCGCCTGGTACCACTCAGCCTGCGTTGTAGCAAGCAATGCTGCTTTACTCTGAACTGATATGCACAGGTGAATGTTGATACACACCATATTTCGGGTGGGGCACCAAACTCCAACTTGCCTCTGGGCAAGTGATATGAACTTATGCCCTTGCGCTAGGTACATGACTTTTAATCTTAAAGTGCTTGCCTTGAAATTGCTATAAGCCATTAACAACATAACAGCTCTGTAACCCAAAAAACGCTTTTAGGAAGCTACTGAACATATCCAAAGAGTTAACGGTAGAGACAGGTAGGATGCCAGTGAGAGAAGGTGCTCTATTATACATGAGGGGGGATAGCTATAGCTTGGCCCAATTTTAATGCTGAATTGTTATCATTGGCTAGTGTGAGGGTTTGGTACGGGATCTAAGCAACAACGCTTAGAATGCCAGTGGTCAAGCATCCCATTGCTAAGTAGCATGATACTTGGTGGGCAAGTATGCTAACCCTATCCTGTCCCCAATCCTCCCTTACTCATTTGTTAACACTTGTTATCACAGTTTCTGATTACTACACCATATAGCCAGGTTCCCACTGCATTACTTGCAATTTATAAAGGCAATTTCGTAAAACCATACTGTAAATACAGTATATTAAAATACCAGTTGTAGGTGAATAAGGTAATTCATGTTATACTGGGGAGCCATTAATACATCAAGGTCAAAGGTAAATTAATTGGGCTTCTATGGGTCAGGCTTATCAATTTGCAGTTCTTTCTAGCTTTTTAAGTATTTAAATGAACACCAGGCACATTTCACAGCCTGCTCAATGGGTGGACATGCTACTTTAGTAAGATATATATCCATTTAATATTGATAGTATATAACAAATTTAAGCTTCATGGATTAATTGTAAACTATTTGTCATTTTTCATTTATACTTACAGTCGGCAAATATGATGGTGTGGGAGCAGCTATATTTAATGAATGCTGACTCACCAGAGCTGATGGGGAAATCTCATTAAACACAGCAGGAAGAAGATGCAGAGCACCTTAAAGGGCCAGGAGAAATGTAGCACCAATGGTCGGACATCAGCATTCTATAGCAAAGTAGATTGGCAATAGTAACAGCCTCCTTTCATGTACCACAAACAATTCTATGAAAATGGAATTTAGTAGACTTTAAAAAAAGCTGTGACAGTGGCATGCGCAAAAGTTAGGGCACTCTTCCGTTTTTTTTTATTATTATTTTAAACATGCCTGATTTTTATGCCTTTAAAATAAGCCAGGTGAAGACAATTCCAGACAAAACTGATCTTTCTAATGGGGCAGGACGCATAGCATTTTAAAAATCGATTCATCCTGCCGCTCATCGCAAACATAACATTGTTTAGAAACGCTGTTTGTTTGAAGAATATCACAAAGGACATCTCTCCTGGTAAGAGCTGCGATACAAGGTCTTCCAGAGTCGATTAATGCATGCACCATAAGTGGATCCGATTGGGACTTTCTCTGGTGGAAATGTGAAAACAAGCTCATAGGCTTCTATTGGGTAGCACCATCTAAAGATGACGTTTCCCACAGCATTTAAAACACAGTTTTCAAAGGTTTGACTGCAATTTATGCATTGCTGCATTCTGCCCTAGGCATTGTGTCTACTCCTAGCCACTGTAAGTTCCTCTAAGCAGCTGATTGAAAATAAAGGTAACTGACTACTACAAAGCAGAGTAAGGCCATAAATAGATATCTAAACACTTGGAATGTCCTTTGTTGGAGGCCTCTTCAAGAAATAATAGAAGTTAATTCATGAAATAGAAAGTTACTCTTGAAGTCAAGGAATGACCCAGAAAAATCTAGAAAAGAACTATTGAGCACATCTGTAAAGTAGAACTTGCATATCACACCACTTTTAGCTCAGAATATGATTTCTTTGCTGTTATCGGAAGGTTGGGCCCGGACATAAATCCCAACCTCCCGATCCAACCACTGCAGCGGCACCTGAAGCCATTTATCCACTGGCGCTCCTATAGACACACATACAATTATTGGGCCAGTCATGTACATTTGGTTGTTCTGCCTGATACTGCAATTGTATAATGTGTACCCAGTCTAAGAATATAATGTCAACAAATACTAGAAGATAATGATGAGTGAGTGCGCGGGACTGAGCAAGAAGGGATTTAAACACCTAGGAATGTGTCTATCGCATTTCCCAACTGAGGGGGATCCAATCATATCCCTCCCAGCCTTCGCCATGGTGCACATCAGATAGGACTTCAGGTGATAGATTAGGAGGACATACCTTACCACAATTGCTGTCCTTTGGTATTTTCATATTCATAAATGTCCGGAGGAGATCAGAATCAAACTAAGTAACAGTTCCAATCTTTCCGAAATTTTAAAATAGGATTTTAAATCTGAATTTCCAGTTTTTGATTGCAAAAATGACCTGATTTCGGCTGTTTCTAACTATTTTTAGCACTTTTGTAACAATGATTTTTGATGCTTCATTGTTTTTTAACTATATCAAAAAATGATTTGAAACAGTTGAGGTTTGTTTTGACAAAACCAGTACCAAAACACAAAACTGAATAAAAACCAAAACAAAAAAATGGGGATCCACGCACATTTCTACTTGCTTTATTACTGTGTAAACTGTAAAGTACAACAATATATACTGGCACTCAATATAACAATAATTATTAATAATGCATAAAGATTTTTTATTATTATTATTATTATTATTATTATTATTATATGTAATAATTATCCAGCTATTTCATTTATAGAATGGTAGCATACCAAAATATTATGCTACCAAATACGGGTAGGCTTTATATTAAATTATAGGGTCCAAAGACAAATACATACATTTCAGGTAAACATTTTAGTTATGTTTTAGTTTTACAAGAAAAAATTAATTTTCAAGAAAACCGAGGGCTGTTTAAGCAGAAGGTGACATAAACCACCGAAAGTACCTGAGTTGCTGGCACTTTAAGTAGCAAGTTGCTAGGATGTGACTTGGAAGGGAGTAGCCAATCAGGGCTTAGGGTGGAGCTATCTATGCTTAAGGAAGGAGGAAGTTAGGTTGAACTTCCTCTATGATCCAGCTTTCCCCTCCCTCCAATCCCTATTTCTCTCCTTTTCCAGGCGTCAGTAAAGAACGGTCTTGTATATTTGAAATCATGTGAGGATAGTGGGGTGCGCTCTCCCGCCATCGATATGTCGTCAGCACATGCCCCTGGACAGGGGATGGGCTGCACCATCCGGACGGGTGGGTGTGATGGGAGAGTTGAACACCAGCGATGTTTGAATGGTGTGTGTGATCTTTACCCCCTCCTTTCTATGACCGTTGTTTAGGGCCGCCTTCCACTTAATAGTCAGATATATTAATAAATTAATTTATAAATAATAAATAATTAATAAATTTGACAATTTATTTTAAACGCCAGCACTCGTGCCTGTCTCTTAATTTTAGTGATAAGTTTAGTTGTAAGTTAAATAAGTTTGGTTAAAGTGTGCGGCAAAAAGGTTGCCGATGGTGAGTTTACTGTTAAGGATAAAACAATATAAATCCCTTTGTTTTGTTACAAAAGAAACAAATAGTCATTTTTAAAAAGAATGAAGAGATTTTTAATAATTACCAAGTATAAAACTAAAGGTCCATACAAACGCCATTTTTGCCCAGCGTGTATGGTGATAGATGATGGGGAAAATTGCTGGGATGAAAAACCCTCATTGCACTGCATACACACTGAGCTTTTTTCAACCATTTTGGCGATTTTCCCCAGGGTGGACGACTTTCCATCACAGGACGCTTCGCCGCTCATCTGCTGGTAATACCAGCAGGTGAGCGGCCGGGCCAGCGAAGATGCGGAAGCGTGTGTCAGTGTCCCTTTCACACTAGGTGGCTTTCGAGCTGAAAGCAGCTCAGACGAGTAAACTGAGCTGCTTTCAGCTCAAAGTCGCCCAGTGTGTATGGGCCTTAACATTTTAAAAACTATTTTAAAGAATCAATCTTATCCTCAGTGTGTTTAATAACAAATTCCATACCCAGTGTAATGTAGATCACTATTCATTAGTAAATTAAGATACTGATACATTATTATCCTGCTAAGCAGCTAATATTCCATCCAATCACTCATACAGAAAAGGCACAGACTTGGTGCACCTGTAAAGTGCATACAGAATTCATTAAAAAGATCGTTAAAGAGATCATTCTTGATGGTTAATGATGTAAGTGACAAAGACAAGGATACATTTTAGTTCAGCATACAGTTATATTTACACCAATAATCTATAATCAACAATATAATTTGTTTTTATTATTGTTTTTATATAACAAAGGGTTCTCCCAAAACTTAAAACTTTGGTTTTAATTTTAAAATCAAGCCAATTGGACGGACACCCATAGCGAGAGCGGAGGAGGGGCGGGGTGGTTGCTCACACATTCATAGACATGTGAATAGATGTTTATTATTGTGTACAGCAGGTGAGTAGCCACTAAGTACTTTGCCAGATTGTCACGCAATAGTCTGATGGCCAGTTACAAATATAGACATTTTTATTGGGGACTTGTTCACAGATCAGGCGGCCGGCGTAATGAGGTTTATGGCAGAACAAAAATCACAAGTGCAGTCTAGCCTTCAGTTGTTTTTACTATTCTATTAACAGTCTGTAGCTAATTAACTGACACTGCATAAAAAAAACTGTAATTACGTGTTCAAATAAATAAAATGAAAATGACTTGACCTCCATTGTTTTCTTTCTAATTTGCACAATGGGCCTTATTCTGGTTCATTTGTTTGAACACGAATTCGCACAGGGACCAATCTTTTGCGTTTTCGATTTCTCTGCATGTGTATACGCTTGGTGCGTGCAAACTCGGCAAGAAGTTTGCCAGCCTTGCGAGCAGGGGGTGGAGAGAGGGGCGTGGTGTGCTGGGCTGGGGCTTTAGCATATGTGTACGCCCTGTATTTCATAGGCGTTCCCAATAAAACGCTGGGCATACATATGCTAATGCGGTCGTGACGCACGTGCAGGAGACGGACAGCTGCCATAGCCAAATTTCAGTTGCCCGCCCAATTCCCTGCATTTCTTCGCTCATATGTACGAGTGGTCTGGGCCACCCTTACATATGCGGGCGCCTTCGCCATAATTCGATGGTTGGCGACCATCGAAAGCTGGGGGAGGTTACCGCTGGCATATGAATGGATGTTCATTTAAAACATCCGTTCGCAAGCCTTGCGAACAAATTTGGCGTACAAATGGGTGGTGCGGGCTAACCATTCGCAAGGCGGGTTTTGGTTATTCGCAAGGGTGCGTGCACGCATCTGAGCGAATTGACCAGAATAAGGCCCAATGGTAGCTGACATATATTTAATTTGTTCTTAAATCAATTTTTTTAAATAAAAATATAATCACATATAATAATAAATAGGTTTTAGAGAATATCTTTTTTCCTTTAGCTATTTTTTATTTTATTTCTCCATATATTTTTTTCTATATTTTTTTTGCTTATTTATATTGCACTGACAGCAGCTCTCCACAGCACAGATAAAGAAGTTTGATACCAGGGAAGGAGACATCCCCCATGTTGATATTTCATTTAACTTACCTTGCCGAGTATTTCGACTGTCATGTTAAACAATTATTAGCTGAAGTGGATCCGGCAGGTGTTGGAGTTCTTGCAGGAAGATTTATTGACGCCTGTTTCCAGCATTGAGCCATCCCTCTCTGTGTTCACAACAATTCACCAGAGCTAATGTGTCTCTATTCAATAGGGCGTGAGAAATCACTGAGGCAAAAAAAAACAGCAGCCGTCCTCTTAAACTTACACCTAAACAACTTGAAGTCAGAGAGAGAAATGAAACAAATGTGTAGCTGTCCAAAGCGTCGAGCCGGAGATGTCCTTATTTTCTTTTAATGTTTCTGATTTTATTATAAGTTTTTAATTTGGGTTTGATATATTATATTATGTTGCAATGCACAATTTCGTAGCTGTAAATCCCACAGATATATCCATAATTTAGGTATAGAGAAGCACTATATAGATTGTAAGCTCCACTGGGGCAGGGACTGATGTAAATGTTAAAATATTCTCTGTAAAGCGCTGCGGAATAAGTGTGCGCTATATAAATAGCTGGTAGTATTAATAGAAATAATAATAACTTTACAAGATGGTAGAATATTTAGAGGCAAATCAAATTTATTACGCCTGGCAAAGTGATAAAGTGGCTTGTGATCACGCACCAGCTAATCAGCTCACTGTCAAGTTAATGTCTGGGTTTAAAAATTGACAGGAGCTGATTGGCTGGGGCATTACCCGGCCACCTAGAGAAGTGGGCAAGTCTCCTACAATCCTGTTTACAAGCTCACCCACACAGCCATTCGCTCAGGGAGCAATCCGCTTGTGGGTGGGGAGATGACATGATTTGCACTGAATGGCATCGTTTTAGCCTAGATCCCGCCTTACAATGACAGTGAGCAATGTATAATAAGTGGTGGGGCCACAATGAAGCAATTGCATCTCCATGCCCACCAAGTACTCTCTATTCTGGAACCCCCTTGTTGTGCCAACATGACCAGGGGTGTAGGGAGGGCGGAGCAAGTGGAGCACAAGCTCCGGGCATCAAAGGGGTGAAGGGTACAGGGTGATCAGGACTGGCATGTGGGATTTACTATACCCCCAGGGTCTTATATCTTGTCTACACCCCATTTATCATTGCACTTCTGTTGAGGGCACCAGCATTCACAATGGGGAAGTGCCACAGCAATAATTCTTGGCTATACACATAAGTACAGGGACTTGACAGGTCTCTTCAAGGCCCTGAGTATAGTCACTATTATGGCCTGGCATATTTTGTCAACCATTAGCCAAATTGTCAAAATGCCCCCACTCTTCCCCTTACAATTTAAAACGTTTATACATTATGGGGAGATTCAATCAGCCACAGGTTGTATTGCACATACTACTGAGTAAAGTACCACAGGCCAGAGGCATCTCAAGGGGGTGTCACCGGAGTACCCGGAGTACCCAGATGCTGCAGTGCAACATTATCCTGAAGCACTGGCTCCTGTAACTGAGAAAAGGCCTAGAGTGCAGCCAAAATTTACAGGGGCATCAGCATCTCTGGGGATGCTGACATGCCCAGAGCATAATGTTAACAGAGGGAGCTTCCCATACGGCCATATCCCCATAGTGCTGCACACAGGGGAGATTCCACAAGACCAAGTGTCCTGTCCGATAAGCAATGTCTTTGGCACAACCAGGGGGCTACTACTGACCCAAGTGCCTCCAATGCCTGGGGCTTCTGATCAACAATTGACAAGCCCTGACGCAGGACTATCACATGTGACATGATGACATCTTCCCTTGTATAATAAAAACATGTGCTGTTCCCCACTTAAGACAGTATATCCCATGGCCTTATCTACATCACCAGAAGTTGGGTTGTCACTTGAGTTTACAGGGGCAGATGTATTAGGCCTTAGAACTTTATACAAAGTCAAAGGTGCAGGTGCACAAATCAAACTCCCAATTTAAAATTTTGCAATAAGATTTTGCATTTTTAGCGAGGTTCTTCACTTATTTATGGCCATAAGTAACGGCTTGCCCACCGCGTCCAGGTGACCTCATTAGTCGGGCAAGTCCCTAACATTTTGGGGGGTACAAATCTAGGGCACAGGGCACCCCAAAATGGTGCAGCCGAGTGACCTCAGGGCAACACAAGACTAAAAGAAATATATAGTGAAACAAAGTGAGGATAGGTTAGTGAGAGAGGCTGCTAAAGATAGCAGGGGTAAGTAAGTTAGAGGTAAAAAAAATGAGAGATAAAGTAGTGAGAGGTGAAGTAGTGAGAGGTAAAGGTGAGAAATGAATTATATTGATATAAAACACACAATAGGGATGAAAGTGAATATGAAAATAAGTGTTAATTTGTGTTGCTCCTGAGGCCAAGCAGCCACACCAGTCCAGGGGTGCCCGCAACCCAGAAATGCACCCCCCCTCCCATCTGATAATCCATTAAACATTTGTGCAGGTCTCACCTTGCTCTGCATGCAGTCTAAAAAATGTCAGGAACCTAATTAAAACCAATATATAGGACAGGTGGGCGTGGGTGCTACCACCAGGCGCAGAAGGGGTCTCTGGCCTTCTAATGTGTATGGAAATACATGGCATTAGATATACAGGGGTGGGGTCCTGGGGTGCACACCAATTGAGAGGTGCGACCCTGCGGAGAACTTTCAGTAGAACTGCATACAAAGTCAAAGGTGCAGGTGCACAAATCAAACTCCCAATTTAAAATTTTGCAATAAAATTTTGCATTTTTAGCGAGGTTGTTCGCTTATTTATGGCCGTATTAGGCCTTAAAAGAGATAAACGCAAGGGTGATAAAGAGTGACAAATGCCCAGCCAATCAGCTCCAACTGAGATCTTATTGACCCACTATAGTGTCTAGAAAAGTCTCCTCTTCAGTCTTTTTCCCAGAGAGGAGACAACAAAAGCTGGAATGTATTGGGTGCACTAAATAATATTACTCCTAGGACCCCATAAAATCTCAATCCACCTCAACACAATCATAATGATACATAATTTTTTTGTGTTTCAGGGCCAGTGCCACAGGCTATATTATTTTCAGAAGAAACAGTGATAAGTGAATTTGTAATTGCCAAAAAATTAAAAATAAAATATATATATATATATATATAACAATAAAATATTATAGGTGCGCTGACACTTTTTCTGTCCTTATGTATACACTTTTGCTAAGTGATCCTTATCCACACTCAGTCCAATGAATCAACTTGTTAGGGCAGCAGCTCCCCTCTTGGTGAACCCGATTCCCACGGGAACTTCAGAACATTTCGATCTAAAACAAATAGAGTGGGCGCTTCATAGTGTAATACCGTTTATTTAAAACAGGTGGACAATGCTAACAGCAAATCTCCTATAATGAAGGTAGAACCCGTACCGAGGTGTTCCTCCGGTGTGGGCTGGCTACCACAAGATAAATATCAAATAACCACTGGCACAAACTGCAGGCACTTGTATTGGTTCAGTCACGGGACCTCTCACTGCTCCACGAGCACAGTGTCTATTCCGGAGATCGGCGCCTCAGCGTCTTAGACAAGAACAACCACACAGCTCGACATCCAGCGGTAAACAGTGCGTCACACAGGCCACGCCCCTACGCATTTCGTCATATGACTTCGTCAGTGGGGTGAATATATATATATATATATCTCAATGAAGTTGGGTGCCTAAAAATAAATAGGCCCTCAGATTACCTTCTTCTTCAAATAAAATTCCACTTGCATGTTTTTTAATTATCTAAAACATGAATTCCATATCCTACTTGTGTGAATATTCTACTACTTAAACTATATGCTGTAAAGGAATGGGATAATTTGGTCTACAGCAAGTTGGTCTACAGTCATTAGGTCGACATCATTAGGTTGACATGGGGATAGGTCGACATTCTAGGCAGAGGGGTAACGAGGGCGGAGCACAGGCTCCGTGCACCAGAGGATAACAGGGCACCGGAGCCGTGCCTGCACCGCCAGCTCACCCACTCCCCCGCCTGCTCCCGGCTCCCCACGGTGTCGGGGAGACGTGCTGCTATTTTCAATTCACGTGTCCCGCTGGACCGCTAGCCAGTAGGCACTTGCGGTCCAGCAGCCATTCAATTGGTGGCTGCTGGACCATGAGTGCCTATTGGCCAGCGGACCAGCAAGAGACTTGAATTGAAAATAGTAGCAGGGAGCCGGGAGCGGGCTGCTGCTGAGTTCTGTCCTGCGCCGCCCAGCCTGCAGCATGGTCCCCCCGACGGGGGCTGGACTAGTTGTGATATTCTTATTGCCAGAAATCCATTCACGAGACATCTATATACATTCCAAAAATATGTGTGCACCAGGTTCAGGATGTAGTATGGTTACCCTACACACCAGTGGGCGCCTTACAACTGTGAGTATTCCAAACAATTATACAGAGGAATGTTTTTTGTAAAGTTACCACAAATCGGGGGGGGGGGGGATGTGCGGCACCGTGGCACCGTTGCTCCGGGCGCCGTGGCACCTAGCTACACCACTGGTTCTAGGTAGAAATGGTTCTATGTTGACATGGCTTTAGGTCAAGAGGTCATTAGGCCGACACAAGCATTAGGCCGACATGGTCTAGGTCAACAGTCAAAAGGTCGACAAGGGTTTTTTTATTGTTTTTTTACCCGAATGTTGACCCAGTCGACATGGACACTGGTTAAAGTGCACATCATCCCCTCGCATGGTTCAGGCTCTGTGCCTCGTTTTCTCGGCACACTATTTTATTCTCCCACCACGCCCTAGTGGATGGTAGGGCATGAAATACCGCCTGTCAGCACAACATGTAGTGTTGACATGGACACCGAAACGTAGCACTGCATCCCCTTGCATGGTTCACTGTGCACGCCATGCTTCGGGTATGGTGCCTCGCTGCGCTCGGCACACTATTTTATTCTCCCACCACGCCCTAGTGGATGGTAGGGCATGAAATACCATCTGTCGGCACATGGGTCAAAAAACAGTGAAAAAAACAATTCGACATTTTGACTGCCAACCTGGACCATGTCGACCTAATGCTTGTGTCGGCCTAATGACCTGTCGACCTAAAGCTATGTTGACATAGAACTATGTTGACCTAGAAACATTTCGACCTATCCCCATGTCAACCCAATGGTGTCGACCTAACTACTATCGACCAACTTGCGGTAGGCCAAATGTCCGTATCCCGCTGTAAATAAATCACACGATTGACATTTCTAGAACAGCAAAATGGCTGCCATTTTGTCCAAAATTGTGTCACATGACCCCTCTTCCCCATTAGATGCCTCATAGTAACAGTACAATAATACCTCAGTGAACATTCTAGATGATTTTAATTATTAAAGGGTTAATGCTAAGAAATGACAAAAAAAAAAAAGAATATAAAGGATAAATTGATTTTTTTCTTGGTACCTTCAAAATTGTGACCATATTTTCAACAAGCGCGTGTTCGATATTTATGAGAGCTAGGAGGGCTCTGTGCACCAGTTAGGCCTCGGAGAGTAAATTTATGTATTTATTTTGGCTCCTCTTGTCTATAAGATATCATTTTCCATTTTTTTTTTTATCCCCCGCCGTTCTCCCGTGGTACTGTTTTGCTGCAATTGCATTTTCCGCCTCGGGCCATACTGTGGATGAAATGTTACATGTTCGGTAAACACTTTGCAAATGAATAAATACAGACATAAATGAGAAAAATATTCACAGGCTGGGACTGGTGTAATAATCAGTTTTGAGAAAAGTTTTAAATACAAACCTGATTTTGGATTATTTTTTTTTTTTTAAGGAATTTTTCCCACTGCAGTAAGATTATTATGGCCAGAGATCTATGTATATGGAGGCGGTGCGTACACATTAAGAATGGATTCATTTCTCATGTATTATACTAAGTCGCAAATGGGGGGAAAAAAAGCTTAAACCTCTCGTATTGTATCTTGTGTGTATTGAAGACCTGGAATTTGTAGCTCTGATAGTATAATAGCAAATGTCCCAATCTAAAGCTGCTGTTATTTCTCCCTTCATATGATCTAGGGTAATTTCCATAGCTGATGTTTTCCACTTATGATTTTCAACCACAGCTTTCATAGAAAAACGGATCTTAGAATTGACTCTTAAAACCGGATTTGCAAACTTAATATTTCCACAGAAGACACAATACCACTTTAAATGCAGCTGTCATTACAGGGCTGCTTTGAACTGTTCCTTTTGAAAGTAGAACTGCTCTTTCTAGGAGTGTTATGAGAGACTACTAAGGATGGGGAGAGGACGTATGGCCACATAGCAGAGATAAGCATTCTAAAACCTGTGAGAATTCAGCATTGCTGTCTGGCTAAGTTTCATAGCTTGTGTCTCTCATGAATCCCTTCACAGTGCAGCCATTGGCCACAGACAGTGGAGGCAGCCATTTTGTGGACTGAACCAATTTTCAGGAGAATACAGCTTATCAATTCAGCTGGAACTCCTGGTATCATTGAGGCATGTACTCCAACTTAGGTTACAAAATGGATACCTCCAAATGAGGTTACCACACTGCAAAATGCCTTATTTTTTACACCAGTGAATCTACTGTATGCTTATAAAAGAACGTAAGTAATCAGACTACTGAATTTTGCCATAATTGCAAACTTTAAAACTATTAACACATTATGTGACTCAAAAGCTTTGACTGTCAAAATCCCTAATTAACATAGTTTTCAGTAATAACAATAGATTTCAAGTAACAACAGCATAACTGGTAATTTATATGCAAAATCAATTACGGAACCTAATCAAGACATTCACTAAACACATTAATTCGTTCTTGGGGAAAGCACTCGCCAAACTCTTTTATTTTTTTTAAACACTGTAACTCAGTGTGTTTTTTCTATATACATATAGAGAGATAGATAGATAGATAGATAGATAGATAGATTAGATAGATAACATTACATAGGATGTTGCTGGCTCTTGTGGTGGTTTTCACCCTTTACCAGTGATTCCAAAACTTTATGAATCACAGCACCCTAGAGAATCACATTTTTTTTTTTTTCATGGCAACCCTAGCCACAAGTTTCTTATTGCGGAATTTTGAATACAATATAAAATTAAGTAATTTGTGTTTCTATGTCTTTCTTAGGTTTAATGATATGGTAAGTGACAGGATTTACTTTGGTTTGTCCACATAAATTATGACTGGAAGCCAAAAGTCCTGGTTTCGCCTAAAACATTGACCATAAATAATTTGCGTTAGTCCTGGACCATTTTATATATATATATATATATATATATATATATATATAAACATACAATAACAGGAAGGCGGCACTCGCTTAGCTTATAAATAACTGAGACCACTCAGTAGCTGATATAATATCAGCTACTGAGCGGTCTCAGTTATTTATAAGCTAAGCGAGTGCCGCCGTCCTGCTATTGTATATATGGACTGACTGTCTTTGGGAGGGCACTGCGATATTGGACTGACAAAAAGTACAGCAAATTGGAGGGTTTGTCTTGAAAACGGAAGTAAGGTTCCGAAACGTTGACTGTTACCAGTGTCTGGAGTCTTCTTGTTTGAATCCGTGGAGTGCTGCTATACAACCCCCCTATATATATATATATATATATATATCCACCACAAAAGTGTTATATAGCGCCCAATCATTAACGATTAAAAATATTTTTTTCTCAATCTTTCCTTATCTTACATATCAATAGACAAGATTCTTAAATATAAAACATTTATTAAAATACAAACATTAAAACAAGTATTTCATAGTAGTGCCTTGTAAGTGGATTTTCTCAAATAGTAGATGAAAACATGTACCCGACGCGTTTCATCTCACTACGAGACTTCATCAGGGGTGTATTATATAAATCTTTACCAACCTTTGTGGAATTTCTATTGATTCACAAATATATAATTTCCTGTTATATATTATTGTTTATTGTTTATGAAAAAACATAAATTCTCCGGTAAGGTGTGGTCCAGCTGTAATATGGGACCTTCTCCCTTTATTCATTTGGAGTAATGCAGAGTGAATACTGATTCAATTCTGGTTCTAATACCAAATTAATGTTAATGTATCTGATAGTATTCTACATACATGGAAATCCAAACCACAATAAAGAATGGGAATTCAGTATTATCCTCCAGGGGAAGGATAATTGCTTGATCTTTGGAGGTTAAATTCAAATTCAAAAACCAAAAAGAATGACCATTCCTGGTTAGCCAGTGGTAGTGTTCTCCTCTGTGTCCAATGTGCAATGTGTATATATAATGGTTTTATGACTTGGAGATGTAGTATATTTTATGGTGGAAGAAACTCGGGCCAGATGCATTAAGCTTCAAAAGTGATAAAATGGAGAGTGATAAACAACCAACCAATCAGCTCCTAACTTCCATGCCATAGAATGTGTTTGAAAAATCACTTTTGAAGCTTAGTGCATCTGGCCCCACATGAGATTAATTTGGAGGATACAGACCAGGTTTTGGAGCATTAGCAGAAGCCAGGTGTGTAATCAGCAGCACCTGTGATTTCCTGATATAAGTGTTTCCAGGGCAGAGTGCAAATGCTCTTTATGGTGGATTAGCTTCCCAAGCAATAGGCCGGGGTGTGGGCTATGGTACTGACCACTGGAGCATTTTCAAGAGTCTGTTTATCATATGATTACCTGTATTTTGCTGCCTGTTTTTGCTGCTAGATGTTCCGAGATGAGAGATTGAGATAGAATTAGAAAACCAAAGCCTTGGCCATCCCGAGGCAGGCTACCCTAGCTCCCAGGACAGAGAAAGACCTACCTCAACGCCAATTGCCTTTCATCAATACGTTTACAACGGCAAGCAGCTCACTTGTACACACAGCCAAGAAATTTTGGCCTATGATCACAATGGACTCGGATCTGCCCTCCCTGAGAGACTCTAGTATTCTTCCATGCTACAAGAGGGGACGGAATCTGCGTGATTTGCTTGTCAAAAGTGATGTGACCCAAAAGAATATGACTGGTAATACTCACTTCTTATCGAGAAAACCAGGCAACTACAAATGCACCTGCTGTGTCACGTGTAAATTTCCTGAAACAAGACCATCTTTCAAACATCCTCAGACTGGTAGCGCAATCAAAATCCATCAAATCCTAACATGCTCCAGTCGCTACGTTGTGTATGCCATCCGTTGCCCCGTGGCCTCTTATATATTGGAAAGACTACATGCTCCTTCAAGGATAGGATGGCTGCCCAAATTGGCACTGGAAGGCGCTTTTTCAAATCAACCGGTAGCGCGACATTTTAAGAACTACAAACATACGCTACCTTTGCTCCGATATTGGATGGTTGAACAGGTTGCAGCCAACCCAAGAGGTGGTGATCACAACCAAATCCTTTTGCAAAGAGAAGCTGCCTGGATATATTGCCTTAATACCATTGCGCCTGCTGGGCTGAATGAATATTTATTACTGCATTGCTTCTTGTAATGACTCCATATGATGATGTCTCTATGGAACTCTCGTTGCTCAAGCCTTATACATTATTGCATGCTGCCCTTGTTTTTCCAATTCCCATTTCCTCTCCGTGACCCTGTCATTATGACATTTGAATGGGCTGTCCTTGTCTGTCTATATCCCCCGCTCCTTGTTTGTCTACCCCCATGGTAAGGCTAGTACCATCTTAACTAGCACTGTTATATGCTGTTTATATGATACGAGTTACATACAGTATATCGCTATGCCCTTGGTTCCATGGGTTTGTTTTGTTTATTATCAGGTTTCCATGGCAGCGCGTCTTGGTTGGCGTGAGGTATGCCTTCATGACGTCATCATCCGCCGCCAGCGCCAGTCCACGCTGAACCTGCTGTTCATGTGCACGGGGGTGGGAAGCCTATTTAGGTAAGTGTGCTCACTTCGCTTTTTGTACTCTGATGAAGGAATAAATGTTCCGCAACTAGTCAGCACGTATAGCTGTCTGTGGTGTCAGCTTTTTTCATCTTCAAGACCCCTATTGAGTGCCGCCAGCGCCACGCATCAATCTATACCTAATTAACCCCCTACCCCACCCCCATTAGGACCAGTGGTAGGGGTCTTGGCACCTCCCTGCAAACTAGAATGCTTTTCTGTGAGAATTACTGTGCAGGGCCAATGTGGAGGTTAAAATGGTCCACCTCACCATTAGAGGTGGTGGAACTCAGTTCCACCCCGTTCCCCCTCACTTTAACCCCTGTATATATAAAAACAGTGGCGTAACTAGATACATGTGGGCACAATAGCAAAAGTTTGTAAGGGCCCCTATTTATACCCTAATGCTGAAAAGTGTATACATCATATGATACTTTGACAGGCAAAGTGGGCCCATAGCAGCTGCACCCCCTGCACCTATGGTAGTTACGCCCCTGTATACTAGGTCTCCAAGTCTTAAAACCATCATTCCCTGCAATGACCATGAAAAATGGCTGCACAATGTTTGAAAAATCTACAGTGTTCAATTACAGTATGGTTGCTCCAATTGAAATATTTTTACTTTGCCCAATACAGGGTACACTTTTTATATAAAAGCGGCTTGAATTTGAATTCCTCATATACAGTTTACCCTTCTCTATATAGATCATATCAGGATATTGATGGAGTGAATTTAAGAACAAGAAAGACTAAATAAGATTTTAAGTAGATTATATGAGTCATGACATGTACAGACATTTTATTATTATTATTATTATTATTATTTATTTTATAAGTCCATTATGCCAACCCTGAATATTAGAGTACTTTGGGATAAATAAAAATATCAGGACAGGGTTATTATTTGAGGGTGTGAGGGTTACACAGGGGATGCGGTCATTCGTCAGACTGCATTTAGGTCTACAGTCATTAGGTCGACCCCACTAGGTCGACTGGCAGGAAGGTCGACCTGACTTAAGGTCGACATGGGCCAAGGTCGACATGACTTAAGGTCGAATTTGCATAAAGGTCGACATGAGGAAGGTCGACTGGTCATAAGGTCGACGTGGGTTTTTCACTGTTTTTTGAGCCGACATGTGCCGACAGGCGGTATTTCATGCCCTACCATCCACTAGGGCGTGGTGGGAGAATAAAATAGTGTGCCGAGCATGTGTCCATGTCGACTGTGTCGACATTCGGATCAAAAAACAGTGAAAAACCCATGTCGACCTTATGACCAGTCGACCTTCCCCATGTCGACCTTTATGCAAATTTGACCTTAAGTCATGTAGACCTTGGCCCATGTCGACCTTAAGTCAGGTCGACCTTCCTGCCAGTCGACCTAGTGGGGTCGACCTAATGACTGTAGACCTAAATGCAGTCTGACGAATGATCCCATTCCGTTACACAGTTAAGGAATTATAAAACCCATATACTCTTAACAATTCTTTTAAGTAATGGTTTAAGTTAGATTTTCGTGTTTGTTACATATTATTTTTTATACAATGTTACAATAATGTACAGTGTAAATAAAGCTTTTATTGTGTATTCATGCAGGTTTTAATCAGTTCACTTATATGTCACTATTTAAAAATATATATAAAATTGTAAATACATTCTGGGTTTGACTTATTTAAATTACCTTTGTACCACCTGACAAGTATTGTGTATACTAGATCTGTCTGTAGACGGAGATTTACTCCAAAATGCACAACATGAAGGACACTATTCAAAGGGTTAATCCTATAGATGATTTTTGTACTTTGTCCATTCTTTTTTTATTCCTATATAATTTGCCACGCTCTACCACTCCATTCGGATAAATAATATTATCGAATATTTTATGCGGATCCCAACATTCAGTATAACTGATGACAGCATATATTGAAAAGCATATATGCATTGTATTGAGCCAGTGTGGTCTAAATAGGAGGTTTTGTTTACACCCCACACACACAGTGTCATTATCCAAAAGCAAATTAAAAGATCCGGACCCCGACAAGTCCTGATCGTGAGCACCGTTTATTTGAAAAATTAGCGCCAAGTCCAATTTGCTCTTCATTTAACTCATTTAGGCAACGGACATCAATGGTGCTGTTGTTGTTTCTCAGATCCATAGCTATTGAATACGACAGCCACTCAATAATAATGCAATTAGTCCCTAACCAGTGTGTTCCTTGCCGTTGCCTGTCTCCGCCAATCCAGGGAAAATCTTTTGCTTACAGTAAACAATTGGATAAAAAAAAAGCAAAGCATTTGAATTCGTTCATTTTTCCAGTTGTAGAGGTTGAATGTGTGTTTATGTTGCGTTCTTGTTGTCTATCTTTTTTTTTGTGCTCAGTGAATTGCATGGCATAACTCGAATTGAAGCAGTACATCTCTTTAAACAATGCCTGCTATATTCCATTTGTAATGGAGTTGGAGGCAGAAAATGTAATTGTGTGTTAAACACAAGGCAGCCATACATGAAGATAAGCAGAGCTGAGTGACTGGATATGGTAATCCAGAGACGGAAATGCAAAATCTAGGGATAGTCCTGTGATGAATGATTTGTACAGATAATACAAAGTAGGGAGCTAAAACCCGCAGTTTATTAATTTGATTTTCTGTGCAATTCTGGCCAGCTCACATGTGAAAAAAGAGAATCAACACATACACCAATAGTCGCTGTGTTCAAAAAGTTAATCAGAATTGTATAACTTTCATTAACGATGCTCTGAACGGATGTTTAATATCTAAATCCAACCGTCGCTGACTAGCTACCCCTGCCTTATGCTAGTGGATTGAATTTCTTTTTTATGCTGTTTGTCTTTTAACCTTTCACCTTCATCTCATGACATGTGCCACTAGCATCTTATGCAAATAAGAGGCGGAGTTCAAATACAGCTGCCATTGCCATCATAGAATAAAAAACATAACTACCCCTCCCATCATAGCTTGAGGGAGTGCATATTAATAGGTACATCATTTTTGTTTTAAAAATACATAGGTGGATGTGTCAAGTAGTGACAAGAGTGGAGAAGTTGCTCATTAGAAACAATAAGTTTCATAGATTGTAATTGATAAATGCTATCCCAAAGCTTATTGGTTGCTATGGGAAACTACTCCATTGGTGTACTCGTTTCAGTTCTTGATACATCAACCCCATAAAGGATGTTTGGTACTTTACACATGGGCAGGACCTGTTCTGCTCATGAGCGAATGGGTCCTGTAACACAGGATGCAGAACGGCATACAATTGTCATTGATTAATAGTCTGATGCTATTTGGGAGCAGGTAATAAGCAACGTCAGCATCTTTATGTGAAAATGTAGGTGTAGCACTGTTGTTCGTGGGGGGCAGGATATCCGTTGTTGGACAGAGAGTTACTGGACTCTTACAAGGATCTGCGATGGCCAGCTTGTGTGAACTCATTGGTACTGCAAGCTGCCTGATGGTGTCGCAGTGATCCGTTTCTGTGTCCTAGGATGCAGCTTGAATCACTAGTGTAGCAGCAGGTGTTTTCACTGAATAGATGCCTCCTGCTGCATTTACATACAGACAGGGGTTAAAGTGGGTGTAACTGAGTGCCACCACCTGGAATGGTAGGGGGAACTTAGGGGGGGAACTTATTTCCACCTCCACCACAGGTCTGCACAGTAAATACAACAGAAAAGCCTGTCCCTCCGTCGTTGAAGTGAACAAGAGAGGAGACAAAGCCGCTGGAGGAACAGAAAAAGATAAGTGTATAAAGGGCACTTACTGCGGACAATGGCCCATATTCTGGTTCACTTGCAAATGCAAATTCCCTCTCAAATGGACAAAACCATGTGCACTGCAGGGGGGGGGGGGGGGCAGATGTAACGTGCAGAGAAATTTCGATTTGGGTGAGTTATTTTGTTTATGTGCAGCTAAAATACTGACTGCTTTATTTTTACACTGTAATTTAGATCTCAATTTGAAGTAAAAACTCACCCAAATCTAATTCTCTCTGCACAAGTTACATCTGCCCCACCTGCAGTGAACATGGTTTTGTCCATTTGAGAAGGAATTTGCCTTTGCAAGTGAACCAGAATAAGGGCTATTGTGTGTAAGGGTATTACTGCTGTGGGTATTATTTGTATAAGAATACTGCTGTGGGCATTATTTGTAAGCGACACTTCTGTGTGGCATACATGTATAGGGAATTCCTACTGGGTAGTGTAACTTGAATTAGGGGCACTGCTGTGTGTGTCATAACATGAAAAAGGGGCATTACTTTAAAGTGTAATATGAATCAGGGTCACTACATGTGGTGTAATGTGAATATGATTGTGCTACTTGAATTGGGGGTCCTATTGTGAGGTCACTGTCACTTTATAGAGTATTGAAGGTAGGGCACATATTTTGTAGTTTGCAAGGGTGCTGAAAACCCTGGCATGGGTTCCTCCTATTGGGTGGAGTAGGTATGGTGGGCGATGGGCTCAGGGTGTGGGTAGTTGGCCACACCTTTATTCACTGGGCTGCTAGGTCGGTAGCTTCAGAGGGTGGTCAAATCCTTGAGTGCATGAGTTTGGTGAGATGGGTAAGTATGCGTGGTATGTTGAGACACGAGTTGAAGGCATTCCTGAAGGTTGAAGGTCCGCCTGTATGGGTTGTCCAAGATCCTGGTGATACAATTGGGTGGCAACAACCTTGGGAAGATGTCCCAACTGGAGCTTCGTGCTTTGATTTTGAGCGATCTGGCGGCTTTGAGTGCAGCGTGGCCTTCCTGCACCTTGGTATGGTCTATTATTTTGCCCCGTTTGTGTTGGAGAGGTGTGCGTGGTTGTAGGGCGATAGATGAGGCCAGGAAAAAAAACATAATTCTGCAATGGCGAAGTGGGTTCTGGCTGCCAGTGGTGCAGTCGTGCCTCATGAAAGGATGAGGTTTCGGTGCCACTATCTTTTCCGGCCTGATGGCGTTCATTTGTTAGGGAAGATTGTGTATATTTGTGGAGGATCTGCTCTGTAGTGTGGTGTCGGGACGATGTTCCTGGGACCAGGAACTTCGCTTTGGCAGGAACGAATGGCAGGTTAATTGACTTAAGGTCTTTGTTAAAGGATGATTCATTGTATATAGTTGTTTTTTGGTGCGCTCACCTTCATTGACTATAGGCCTTCACTGGATCAACCGGTCGGGGACAGTGACACCGCCCGAATGGGTGGGCAGTCATTGTAGAAGGCTGAGCGGATAGTTTGATTAGGTAGGATAGTTAGAAAAAAACAGAGTAGAACTGCGCCATAAAGGGGGAAATAGTACATGCAATTTATTTATGTACCGATAAAAAACACATATACAACATACACAGAATATTATAACACAATTTTAGGAAAAATTAATATAAATTAGTATTACATAAAAAAGTATATAGGGGAAGGATTAAATAAAAATTATTGCACAACCGGTCGTGTCAAATTAGTGGATTAAAACCAAATAAATGTTGCTTCCCTTTAACTTGTTGCGGTCATATTAGTATATTAGTTGTAGTTAGAATGTTAGTTACGTAACAGTCTTTGTTTTGGATTAGTGAGTATAACTGTCCAGGTTTTAGTGTCTGGCCAGACAATATTGCATTGGGGTACCTTACAGCTGCCACCTGTAATTCCTCCGGTGCTCCCAGTGGATGGTGCTGAATCACCTTACTTGGTCCAACTTTATCTGGAGTCTCCTTCGGGCTGGTGGTCTTTTTGCAAAACCGCATGGTATCCCCTGTGGTGCAGAAAGAATTATTTGATGATCCAACGCGTTTCCCCGCCCTAGGTAGGATAGTTATGGGTTGAGTTTAAATAATTAACTGTTCTTTCTTGGCCAACAATTAATTACAATCAATTAAATTAGTTTTAAGTTCTTTAATAAATGCAGCTAACACTTTCTGCCAAACCAAAGTCTCTGAGTCGTTATTTCAGGTTTAAGTTAAGTGTTAATTATCATGCAAATACAAGGTCACACATCAGTTGCTAGGATGTTTAGTATCTTCATTCTGGCACAATTACATGCTTACTTTGGGTTGTACGTTTTGTAATTTAAATATTTAAAATAAACACAAAAATCACTTTATTTTTACGTTTATGCTTAAAATGCAAATAGTTTCAACCCTAATAAGCCTGATTGTGCCAAAAAGATGACGATAAATAAATATTACTGTAGTGGAAATAATAGTTGTGCATTTCCGCAGCATGCACTGCTCAGTCCTTACAGTCATTTTCCTGGGCAGTTAAGAAATAAATACATATTATGAATTCTCCAGCAAGAACACAAGTCTAACCCTGTGAATTGCCCCTATGAGTGAGACGCAAGTGGGGTACTCTAATTCAAGAACGTGCTGAGCTATTCAAAACAACAATGAGGTTATTTTGGTTGTGTTAGTTATGATTAATAATGCAGGTAATTAATCCCTTTGCTATTAGCCATCTGGATGTGTTGCAAGGAGCCTGGATCTTTGTTTTGGTCAACCCCCAACCCAGGGGAGCAGGGGTATCGGACGTCTCCAATCCCCTAGATGCTCTAATAGGCCAGATATTCAAATGATCTCAGGTGGGATTATCATTCTCTGACATTTTCTGGCCATTTTTCAAAGCCACCCGATCCACTGAGTCATGTTTAATTTGTAGTAGCTCAGTCAGTCTTGTCCTCGGATTGTACTGAAATTAGTGTCAATATTAGCATTTCAGTAGCTGTGTGAACCACTGGCTGTACAGAGTCTGCATTTTATATTCTGAATGAATCTATCCCAAACCAGTAGCTAGTTTATGCCCACAGTCTAAGCTACTGTTCTTTGCGGTTTCAATCAGATAACGATAAATATCTGATTAATAAACTAGATAAGACAATCCATGTTGTATCATCAAACAATGCAATACACTATTCAAATTTTGTTTCCATTTCTATTGCAGTTCCTTTATTCTTAACGACTGTGTACCTTGGGGATGAAGACAGAAGACAGATACAGAGGGAGAGGTTGGTGATAGTTGATAAAACTATTCGCAGAATTAAGGTACCAATGGAATGACCACTTCCTATTGATTGGGATTAGGTAAAAACCAGAACAGTCCTGACCCCGGAATGCTTTTTTTTTTTACCACCTACCCAGATCATATAGAAAGGGTCAGGGGCGCTGGAACGTTTTTAGGTTGGGGGGGCAAGATATAATCTCATTTTGGCGCCCCCTAAATTGCTATATGTTACCCCCGGGCACTATACACATTGGCAGCGGCATATACACGTGGGCATTATACACAGGGCAGCGGCATATATGCATGGGCATTATACACAGGGCAGCGGCATATATGCGTGGGCATTATACACAAGGCAGCGGCATTTACGCATGGGCATTATACACAGGGCAGCGGCATATACACGTGGGCATTATACACCGGGCAGCGGCATATACATGTGGCCAGAGACACCAGGACTGACATTAATCCAGGGGTTGTCATTTACTCGTAAAAAGTGGAAAAAGTGGCAGTGTCACCCCCAAACAGATCTATGTGATTATGTCTGATTATGATAATCAGACATAATTACATAAACCTGTTTGGGTGTGAATCCAGGGGTAAATGACAACCCCTGGATCTGTCAGTCACTGGGGAAGGGAGGGTGAGAGGAGCAGCATTTACCTTTAAGTTTTAGTTGTGGCAGCACAGCGTGATGGCTGCTGCTGCAGCTGTTGTAGGATGCTCCCACGGCTCCCGCCCATGCACTGATCCACGCGACCAGTCTCCCTCCCTACGGCCCGCATCACGCCCGCCAATCACTGTGGACGCATCACATCCACAGCCACTGTGATTGGCGGGCGCTGGTTCTCAACATCTCCCCGCAGCAGTCATCCATGTGGGCGGACGGCTGCGAATAGGAATCGGATTCTTGCTCGGCGGGCGGCTGCGATTAATCAGTAATATAGGCGGACAGGCGGGAGGCTGGATCAAGCTTAATCAGCCCACCGCCCGCCTATATTACTGATTAATCAGCCGCCCGCCTGCACAGCTATATTACTGCAGTAATATAGCCAGGCGGGCGGGCGGCTGTTAAACAATAAAATATGCAGCTGGACGGGCGGGCCGGACAAGCACCCCTGCTTTAGCGCCTCAGTAATTTTGGGGGGGGCAAGCTCCGGCGCCACTGGAAAGGGTGTAAAATCTTCCCAGTGACTACTGTCAATACATACCCCTTCCAGACAGGAACAGAGAGGGAAGCGCTGTACTAAGTACACAGTGGCTAAGGAGCCCATAGATAATTTAATATTTGTGGCTTATTCCCCCAAAACACCCAGTTTTCGGGGGTTAGCCGCAAATATTAAATATCACCTGTATGTATCAGGAGGGACAGATTCCGCTGTGGTTCCTCCTGCTCTGCCACCAGTCGCATCGCCCATTGGTTTCTATTTCGGATGCATGCAATGCTGTCTGATGCGTCAACATCAGGCAGCAATGCAACGAGTGCCTGGGCTACCGCCATACAGACCGCACTGCTGGCTGCCAAAAGTGCGGTCAGCAGGGTCGGCAGGGGGGGTCAGCGCTGACCGAGCATGCACAGACTCTGCGGCACCCGGCTGAATGCATTGCAGGGATGGGCCCTGTCCCTGCGTGTTAAGGATTATAGGATGGCATATTACAGTGCGATCATGGGTGGTAATATTCTGCCCAGATCGCATGCAATCCGTAATAAATGGGCCCCTAAGAGTGCTGATGGAATACAGTCTGTTCCGGGGTACGGGCCGTTCTGGTTTTTACCTAATCCCCCATTAATTTATGTAATTTAAGCAAACAAGTGTTCTCTTCATCTGGAAGTCCAGGATACTTTCCAAAAATCTTCAAGAAATACCAAAACATGGAGAAATTATGCTTTTGTCACTTATTCGCCACAATGAAACATTTTTCTCACCCGCAGCGCACCACTGGTTAGGTATCATAGTGAGGCCTCAGATGCCTGTAGAATGAAAACGTGAGGAGAGAGGTACATTTGACCCTTCCAACGCCATCCTGCCCACAGACCTTACAGCCATATTGTATGCACAGCATTTATGAATGTTTAGATTAAATATTATCTTTATTTTAACACTGCAAAAGAAACCAGGCAGGTGAAACTGAGAAAATTGGACAATCCACTGAAAATTGAATTTGCCGAGATAGCTTTGCAAAAGGAACCTCATATTTCATAGTGTTTTAAAAGTAATATTCTGTATTCTGGGGCCGTGAAATAGGGCACTGCATTGACTTGAGAAGAAATAAAAAGCAATCTCTCCGTGGAGAAGTGGTATTTTCAATTCAGGTTCTTATATGGTGACCACTAACAGTATAATTGAACGGAATTGTCCTATTTACAAGCCCGGAGATGTGCAGTGTAGGAAGGGAGGGATTAGCAGGAATCGATCCTTATGGAAATTGTCACCACTTCGTCTAGAACTACAAAATCTGGGATAAAACAGTTGAACATGCATACACATGTTTAAGGGCAGCACGGATGGTGTAATGGTTAGCATTACTGTCTCACAGCACTGAGGTCATGGGTTCCATTCCCCCCATGGTTCTAACTGTGTGGAGTTTGCATATTCTTCCCATGCTTGCGTGGTACTCCGCAGGTATTCAATAACGTTTTTGGTACTTGTGTATTATCAGTGCGCCCACTAAGCAAATAGCTTAGTGCCCTATTCTGCGTAGTGAGATCGCATCGCATGTGGGGATTTTGGGGGTATGGAAAGGTCGGGAGGACGCGTTCTGCATCCCCTCGCGTGGCTCGCTGCGCTCACTATGCTTCGGGGTGACGTGGATAGTGGGGGTGTGCTAAATCGCATTGCATTGCACGAGATAAAATCGCATGCGATCGCAAGCGATCTCACTACGCAGAATAGGGCACTAAGCTATTTACGCTATGTCACTTTCTATTTCCTGGTTCTTCTAGGAGTGACCTAGAACCTTGGAATACCCCTGTGGTCCAGTCCAGCAATGCCTTCACATATCATGCGTACACTAATATATATTGTGCATCTATATTTTCAGTCCATCGCTAAGGGCCCCATTCATCATTAAATAGTTGAGGCATATTTCATCTGTTTTTTGGGAAGTAACTGCAAATATTTTGTGTTACAGATTGACTGCAACAGATATCTCCATTCCGGCCTGCAGCCGCACCCCTATACGTTTCTATAGGTTTGCAATGCTGACAATTTTACTAAGCTCTAGAATGCAAAGCATTCTGGAGATTGGCCCATGCAGATAATGCCATCTGAAGATAGTGTTAGCCTACTGTATCCTATGGGCTACAGGGCGGATTGGCCCACCGTGAAACCGGGACATTTCCCGGTGGGCCGGACCATAAAACATTAGTATTGGGCTGGCCAGGCCTCTCTACAACTCTGGCTGGGCCGCGGACAACGTGACCGCAGTTTCAGCGGTTAGCAGCCGCGGCTCCAGCATTTTGCCCTAATCCTAAATGGCGGCGGCCGGGCTGCTGCGGCAGCCCGGCCGCGTGAAGCACCTCCCATGGGCCCTTATTCTGATCGGTGCGGCCCGATCAGAATATGCGGCCGCAACCGTGCAGGCGAATCCCCGCCTTCCATACGGATCGCCACCTGCCGTCCGTATGCGGATATGTGGCGATCCGCATGAAATTGTACGGGGATACGCCTCCTCCATGGTGGGAGCAGCCCCTGCATTCGATGGTCGCCGAACATCGAATGCAGGGCCGCACGCTCCACCAGGTCCCGCAACACAAGACCACACGGACACTTGTCCGTGTGAAATCATGTATAGGGGCGGGCAGCTGACATCCGGCGATGTCAGATGCCCGCCCCGTACCCACGCGTCACGGCCTCATTACCATGCATACGCCCCGCGTTTACATGGGAACGCCCATGAAACGGGGGGCGTATGCATAGGGTAATGAGGCTAAGTAGCCCCTCACGCCCCTCTACGCCCCCTGTGCGGCGTATAAAGAATCCGTGCGGCGAAATCGCCTGCACATGCGCAGAGTGACCTCTGCACATGCGCAGACGATCAACATCGGCGGTCCGTCCGCATGCGGGAATTTCCGCACCGATCAGAATAAGGGCCCAGGTGCTTTGCGGAGCTCGTGAGTGTCGGCTCACGGCTCCGCCCTCTGATCCCCGCACACAGCTCCTATCCTATCTGCAGTGTTAGCCGCTGCTTGTGTCTGTCACACTGTGTGACAGAGCGGCGCAGGCAGCAGCAGCATCGCATCCCCCCTCCCTCCCCTGTGAGTATACAGACATGACTGACAGCAATCCTTACTGGAGGAGCCAGAAGGCATGGAGAGCGGAGCCAGTCCTACAGCCAGCCACAACAGCACACAGGTACAGTATGTGAGGGGTACAGTATGTGAGGGGTGTTAATGTCTTCTGGGGGGGGGCGCACATGAATCCAGTAAGCCCTGGCTTTTCTACCAGCACTCCCTACGTATATTCCATGATTAACCCCCCCCCCCCCCCCCTCCATTCATACTGTAGCTCGCTCTTAGTGCCAGTTCCTTCAATACAACACTAAGCTCCTCATAATTTGCTCCCTAACCCCCTCATAGCACTCTCCCACTTCACTGTCCACCCCTTCAATATTCAATTCACAGCACTTCAATGTCTACCTCATAGCATCCCCATTCAATGTACAGCTCACAGCACTCTCCCCCTTCAATAACCACCTCACATTGGGGGCAGTCAGTGCTGGCTGATTGATGCAGTGTTATTTGAACTTTATACATCTCATATATCACTGGGGACTGGGAGGCTGGGGACCTGCTTGCACTGGCTAATTACTGTTACAAAACAGAGTGACCAACCAGCCAGCGTCACCTGTACCGATTATACCGATTTCTGAGGTAATACTGTCCAGCAGTGAAGCGTGCGTCGAGCAGCGTCATGACATCAGCCCACGGACCTCCTCCCGCAGGGCTGTTGCTGTCATGATGACACGGTATAGGACGCCCGCCTCACCCTACACAACCAGCAGCACGCAGCGTACTCACAGATGTAACCAATCTCCCGCCTGCAGTCTGCCACAGGCACAGCACTCCCTCTCGATCACTCGGTGGTGGTGGCAGCAGCGTGCATGTTACCAGCGCTGTCAGGAACCACATCAACAACAGCCAAGGCAACCGGCAGCATCCAGGGAGGTTGTATAGGGTGAGGCAGGCATGATATAGCCGGACACCAGTGGCTGTTTGTGCAATACAGCGAAGCAGAGCCGTATCTGTGGCAAGATTCGGAGAAGCAGCGCAGCCGAGTCATAATCAGCTGAACGCAAACTGGGGTACATGTAATTTATTTTTACATTTTAAAATGAATGTATGTCCATCATTCTCCTAATTAGGGTCACAGTAAGCTATGTACTGTAATTCTGTTGCCCCAGGTGCTTGATCCCATCCCTACAGTGTGTAAAATAACTGTAAATATGGGAAAAATGTAATTTGTTAATATGTCCAAATGCCCAGTACACATTCGGAAAGGGGGTGTGACCACGCCCATTTGTCTGTGGACCACGCCCCTTTTTGAATGTGTACCGATTTCTGCCCTTCAGATGTTGGAGGGTATGGCGTATTGTGTGTAAGGTAGGGTAGCGGCTATGCAGTGTAGCGGTGGTAGTGTGTGTAGAGTAGTAGCTGTAGTGCAGTGTGTGCAGAGAGTGGGGTGCAGTGTATAGATGGTAGCAGATTGTGTTTGTAAAGTAGGAGGTGTAGTGTGTGCGGGGAGTGGGGTGCAATGTAGTGGCGTTAGTGTAGTTTTTGCGGGGAGTGGGGTGCAGTGTAGTGGCATTAGTGTAGTTTGTGCGGGGATTGGGGTGCAGTGTAGTAGCGTTTGTGTAGTTTGTGCGGGGAGTGGGGTGCAGTGTAGTGGCAGTAGTGTGGTTTGTGCGGAGAGTGGGGTGCAGTGTAGTGGCGGTAGTGGTTTGTGCGGGGAGTGGGGTGCAGTGTTGCAGCAGTAGCGTAGTGTGTGTAGGCTAGCAGCGGTAGTGTAGTGAGTGTGATGCAGGGTCACAGCAGTAGAGTAGTGAGTGTGGGGAGGAGGTACAGGGTTGCACCGATGCAGTGTGCTGTGTTTGTAGGAGGGCATAAAATATGTAGTTTGCAGGAGGGCACCTACCATCGGCCCTGTGTGTGACAGCGCCTCTCCTGAGAGGGTGTTACTGCAGCACATCACTTGTTGAGCACAGCCTCCGCCCCGTGACAGCTGCTGCTGCCCCTCACCTAGCAGTGCCTCTGATCATCACTACACGTCGCAGAGTGGGGAGCCCAGTGTGTACAAGGAGATGCGGGGGAGCTCTGCCACTATGAGAATCCGCTGTATGCTGCGCAATGCGTTCTGCAACTTCTACTCACTGCTGCTTGTGTGCCCAGCAGATGGGCAGGGAGATAGTAAGTAACCAACTGCTCCACTTACTGGTCTGCAGTGTGCAGCGCTCACCAGGGCTCTGTGCCACTTGTCTGACCTCTCATATGCTGTGTGACTGACTAATGGGTGGGGGGGGGGGGGGATGATGCTACTACTGTCAGTGTACACTGTGCTTCCAAAGCAGCAGAACTTACCAGCCCAGCAGCATACAGGTGGCAAGCACTGTGCATGAGGTAATGACAGCTTATTTGCCCTACAGTATCAGAGTGTGTACCTTGGAGGTATCCAGAGCCAGAGTGTTGATGACATGAGGTAAATCCGGTCCAGTGCATCTCCCTAACAAGAACGCTCCTTTCATCCACAAGAAGGCCAGGTTAGTAGCTAGTATACACCACCATTAAGCCGAACCTTAATCATATAAACACACCCATAGCCTAACTATCTATATACACACACACACACACACGTAGCCTAACCCTATCTATCTATACACACACACCTAGCCTAACCCTATCTATACACACACACGTAGCCTAACCCTATCGATACACACACACCTAGCCTAACCCTATCTATACACACACACTTAGCCTAACCCTATCTATACACACACACTTAGCCTAACCCTATCTATACACACACACTTAGCCTAACCCTATCTATATATACACACACACACACCTAGTTTAACCCTATCTATACACACACCTAGCCTAACCCTATCTATACACACACACACCTAGCCTAACCCTATCTATACACACGCACACACCTAGCCTAACCATATTGATACGCACACACGTAGCCTAACCCTATCGATATACACACACACACACACACAGGTATCCTAGCCCTATCTATACACACACACCTATCCTAAGCCTATCTATACACACACACACACACCTAGCCTAACCCTATCTATACACACACAGGTATCCTAACCCTATCTATACACACACACACACACACACCTAGCCTAACCCTATCTATACACACACAGGTATCCTAACCCTATCTATACACACACACCTAGCCTAACCCTATCTATACACACACAGGTATCCTAACTCTATCTATACAAACACTCACCCATAGCCTAACCCTATCTATACACATACACACCTAGCCTAACTTTTTCTATTCACACACACATGTAGCCTAACCCTATCGATACACACATTCACACACACACACACACACACACACACGTATCCTATTTCTATCTATACACACACCCATAGCCTAACCATACTTTCCTACCTGACCCTCTCCATGAAGGACACAATGCTCTGTTCCTGGACTTTCCTGGTAATGTATGATTGCCATCACCTGTGGTGAAACACCTTTTTTTATCAATTAACTAGCTGACCACAGGTGATGGTACATTACCAGGGAAGTCCAGGAACAGAGCATTTTCTCCCTGAAGGAGAGGGGCAGGTAGGCAAGTATGTGTCTAATGGTGTGTACACACGGGTGAGATGTGTCTTAAGATGCGATCCCCGATCAGATCGGATCGGATCGCAAGGCACATCCTATTTGCATACAATTCTGACTATATAGTGCAGATCTGCACTATATAGTCAATGCAAACAAGACTTTCTGCCTTGCGATACGTGAACGCGCATCGGGTTCGCAAGGGTTAAAACCCTGCATCCAATTCCGATCCGATGTTGACTATATCGTTAACATCGGAAGGCAAATTGTACCGTGTGTACACACTATTACCCTATCTATACACACACAGTCAGTCCTCAGGACCCAACACAGTGCAGGTTTTCCAGGTCTCCTCACAGAATCAAGTGAAATAATTAGCTCCACCTATGGATCTTTTAAAATGTGTCAGTGAGTAATGAGTGCACCTGTCACGTGACCTTGAAAACGTGAACTGTTTGGGGTCCTAACCCTATCCATTCACCCTCTCCTCCAATAATGTAACCCTAATATTTCATACACCCTGATATGCAGCATAGCTGTGGTGAGGAAATCTGGTGAGGGGGTGTGGTCAGCCAGGATGGGAAGGAGTGATATATGAGGCGGGAGTAGCCCCGCCCCCTTGTCTGAGCACGCCCCCTCGCAAGATCCCACCCCCATTAGGGCTGCTTTGAGAAATTTCCCGGGCTGGTTTAAAATCCCAATCCGCCCCTGGGCTACACATTGCATCATTTGCAAATTAGAACAAAGGCAGCAATGTCCGCATTGGCACAAAGCATACTGCTCATTCAGCCAATAATATCTCCATCTAGCAATGACCATACCCATAGACCACAGGGACTTGGGGCAGAGTCACTATGGCCCTTATTCAGATCTGTGCGGCCGGAGCCGCACACGGTGCTCCGGCCGCACAAACCAATCCCCGCCCACGATACGGATCGCCACGGCCGTCCGTACACGGACGGCTGGCGATCCGCAAGAAAATGGTGGGGCGTACGCCTCCACCATGGTGGGAGCTGCCCCCTGCATTCGATGGTCGGCGACCATCGAAGGCAGGGCCGCACGCCCCACCAGGTCCCGCAAGCTGAGACCACACGGACAATCGTCCGTGTGATAGCTTGTATGGGGGCTGAGAGCTGACATCCGGCGACGTCAGCTTCCCGCCCCCATCACTGGCGTCATACCCTCATTAGCATGCATACGCCCCGCGTTTGCATGGGAACGCCCATGAAACGCGGGGCGTATGCATAGGGAAATGAGGGTATGAAGCCCCTCACGCCCCTATACGCCCCCTTTGCGGCGGACGAACTACGTCTGCGGCGAATTGGGCTGCACATGCGCAGATTGACCTCTGCGCATGTGCAGACTGAAAACATCGGCGGTACGGCCGCACGCGGGCCGTACCGCACGATTCAGAATAAGGGCCAAAATTGGGACTGTTGAATGTTAAGTAATAACTTCACATTAATCAGCCGTCTGCATAAAATAAAATGTTAACTTATGATATGTACTGTTCTATAGCAGTATTTTTAATTTTTTTTTTCAAATCTTTTTATTGAAATTTTTCCAGGTTTACACAGAAAAAAAGAAGCAAGCATCACAGAAAATACATTCTTATTTAGAGAAATATTCCGTGGGAGACACTTCAGAACTTACGGAAAGAGCCCTGGCCTCTCCCATCAAATCTAACCAGGACAACCCAAAGCTCCCTACAAATGTAAATAAGATATATATCTATATGACCAAGTCTCTGCACATGCTCGCCAATGCTCCAGCGCCATCTTATGTGTTTTAATTTGTTTTTATGATGGTTAAGATCTCTAGGTGTTGAAGCTTTTATCATTGACCTTAAAGATAAATTACTCTTTGTAAAAATTTTGCTTCTAATAAAGCTGGAACACCGGAGAGCACAGCAGTCTCAGTGATTATTATCTTACGTCTCCCTTCGACCTTAACGGGACTGTTACCCCTAACTAGCTATATAATTATTATAATTTTAAACCTAAGTTATGCCACGAAGACAGACACATGGGGGGGGGGGGGAGAGAACTAAGACCAATCCTTCCTCTCTGGAGGTCAATATACATCCATCAAGATATTAAGTACCTCGGGGGGCTGGTGATTCTTCAACCTTGTAATCCAATAACATTTTATAGATAATGCATACATTCATATATCTTTAAGCTTACATTACATTACAGAGTCTTTTCAAACTGCCAACTGGTGAAAGAATGAGGGGGGGACACTTAGTTATTAGGATTCTGGAGTTTCAAGTGTTTCCAATTGGGTACTTTGTGGTTCAACTATAAGTCTTATTCTTGGCCGCAGTTTCCTATCAAAGAACTCCACGATTTTTTGTTTCGATATCTCGTCCAGTGAGGAAATGAATACTGACCATTTAGCATGGAATGATCTGGTGGATTGGGGTTCATCCGATATCAGTAGTCTGATGTCGAAGTATATCAATTGCATGAGCTTTAGTGTAAGTTCTTGGATGGTAGGAGCAGGTTTTTGGATCCAATGGCAAAGGATCAGCTTTTTTGCTAGAGTGAACACCGTGACCAGAAAAGGTACGTATGAGTAGGCCTTAGGGCCTAGGTTCCATTTTTCAAAAGAGAGCAGCAGGCATACTTCTATCTGAGGGGTTACTTTAGTGTTCAGAACAGTATTTAGGTAGCCCACTACTTTATTCCAAAACCTCTGTATCTTGGTGCAACTCCAAAAACAATGTCCAAATTTGGCATTTGCCATTGAGCATTTGTAGCATGCCCCTGTTTCCTCTGCCACCATATACTTTCTTTGGGAGGGAGTTATATATAGTCTATGTAGAAAGCGAATATGGGTCTCTTGTAGGTAAGTTGAAGATAGGTGTTTCAGATAGGAACAATATTTGTCGACTGTAGAATCCGGAATCGGTTTTTTATCAGACGTATCATCAGACCACTTGGTAGATATTTGGTTCGCTTGTGTTTTAGGGTTGAATTTAGATTCCATCAAGATTTGATATAGCTGTTTCAATTTATATTTCTTTGATCTTCTGGAGTTTATCTGTACGAGGATTTGGTTGGTGCCTGTTTCCGTTAGTACCTGTGATGAGAAGCTCCGAACATAATGCCTTATCTGGAGGTAATAGTAAAAATGAGATTTTGGAATGTCGTAGTCCTTACTTATTTGGTCAAAAGCTTTGATTTCCCCTCCTGGATCAAAAATTCTGCACATCATGTCTAGGCCTTTAGCTTTCCAGACTCTGGATATTGGGTTGTCCATTGAAGGAGTGAATTTTGGATTACCCCACAAAGGCAGGAAAGGTGAATATTGGAAGTCCCTATGTAGCAGTTTGTGAAGAGTGATCCAGTTGATATAAGTGTCCCTGAAAATAATATTTGACATTATATGGGTCGGAATGTCCTGCTTTTTCAAATGGAGAAGCGCAGCAGGGGAAAACTGTGTAAACAAGGCTATCTCCAATCCACAATTTGTATAGACTGAACTCTCCAGCAACCAGTCGCTCGCATATCTAAAAAATATAGTATTGGAATAAAGTCTAAAGTCTGGGATTTTCAGACCACCTTGTGACTTTGGTAGCATGAGTTTCGAAATTTTAATTCTAGGTCTCCGTCCCTTCCAAAGAAATTTTGAAATTAAGGAGTTAAGGGTATCTATATCTTTAATCTTCAAGGCTATGGGCAACATTTGAATGAAATAAAACAGTTTTGGGAAGATTATAGATTTTATCGCTGCTGCCCTTCCTAAGAGAGAGAGCTGTAAGGGTGTCCATGTTGTTAGGAGGGTAGACAATTTGGTAATGGTGTGTGTGAAGTTGGCCTTGTAAAGATTTTCCAATTTTCTTGTGATATTTAGACCTAAGTATTTTATTTGCAAATGGTCTATTTTAAATTTATTTATATTTGGGCAGGAGGATAAATCATAATTACTAGATCCCAGTGGCATTATTTCCGATTTTTCTATATTTATTTTATATCCCGATTCTTTTCCAAATACATGCATTATGTTTAATATGTTTGGGATCGTAATTTGGGGATTTGTGATAAACAATATAATGTCATCCGCAAAGAGAGACAATTTTATTTCCTGTTGGGCTATTTTTATCCCCTGAAATTCACTAGATTGGCGAAGTAACATGGCTAGGGGTTCTATCGCGATAGCAAATAAAAGTGGGGACAGGGGGCAGCCCTGTCTTGTCCCTTTTTGTAGAAGGAAGTATTCTGAGGTATGGCCATTACATACAATTTGGGATTGTGGATTGTGATATAATAATTTTATATAAGCTATGAATTCGGGGGGGAAATTAAATTTTGCCATGATTTTGAACAGATGGGGCCATAGCACAAGGTCAAAGGCCTTTTCTGCGTCTAAGGTGAGGAGGTAACCCGGGGGTGTCCTGCCTGGAATGTTTTGTAGGTGTTGTATGGCAGATATTACTTTTCGTACATTGGTAACCGATTGTCTACCTACTATGAATCTGGTCTGATCCGGGTGGATGATTGAGGGCATAAGAGGTTTTATTCTTTCCGTAAGGATTTTTGTTAAAATCTTGTAGTCGGAGTTTAATAAGGATATCGGCCTATATGATGCAGGTGATGTCAGGTCCCTCCCTGGCTTGGGTAGTGTTTTTATGTGTGCCGAATTAAAGTGGGCGGGGAGTTTTTCTTGGTGTAGCATATGGTTAAGAGCCTTAGTGAGGGGTCTATGATGTGTGGGTACATAAATTTATAAAAATTGTTGCCGAATCCATCAGGCCCTGGGGCCTTTCCCTTTTTTAGGGATTTAATAGTCTGGGAAACTTCCTCAACAGTGATTGGGGTAATACGTTTTTCCATAGAGTCTTTATTTAGTTTAGGGAATGTTAAATTAGAATACATTTGGTCTATATTCATTTGTGCAGTTTCATCATTTTTATTTTTGTCAGTAGGATGGGAATAGAGCGTTTAATAGAAGTCTCTCATTACTTCAGCTATTTGTTTATTGGAAACAGTGAAAGATCCATCATTCCTCTTCAGAAGGTGTATGACAGCTGAGGGTCTAGTGCCGTTTAGGATATTAGTGAGCAATTTACCCGTTTTGTTTCAAAAACGATAATATCTGTAGTCAGTATTTTTCTTATGTTTATGGGCTTTGTTGTTAAGGTATTCATTATAGTGTGTCTGTATTGTTAGGTAATTTTTCCTATTTATTTGTGTAGGGGTTTGGACATATAGTGAGTACGCCTGGGTGAGAGACTTTTGTAGTTCAAGGAAAGAACTGGAGAATTTCCTGTTTAATTGGGCTACATAAGAGACAATATCCCCCCTCAGGACCGCCTTTGCGGCCAACCAAAAAAGGGACGGATCCGAGGATGTATGCGACTGGTTGCTGGAGCAGTACATCTCCCACCTCTCCACCACAAATTTTTTAAAATCAGAGGAAGTAAGAATATAATCTGGAAAGCGCCAGTGCGGAGCTTGAGTTCTCTCTTCGGATATAATTAATTTAAACCAGCTAAGGGCGTGGTCTGAGACGGAGATCGGTTCTATCTCCGCTTCTGTGACCCTTGAGAATAATGTCTCAGATATTAGTTGGTAGTCTATTCTAGATAAGCTATGATGGGCCGCTGAAAGACAAGTAAAAACTTTAGTCGTAGGGTTTAAACTCCTCCAGATGTCGACTAATTTTAATTGGGATGAGAATTGAGGAATTCCCAATCTCGGCAGGGGAGGTGGGCGGGTTTTCCTTTCTGACCTGTCTAAGCCTGCATTGGAAACTAGGTTCAAGTCTCCACAAATTATTAACGCTCCATCCATAAAAGGGATCAGGTGTTTCAATAAAGTATAGAAGAATTTCTTATTGTATGTTGTCGGAGCATATACGTTACATAAAGTAAAAATGGAGGAGTGAATTTTAGTATGGGTTATAGTGAATCTACCCTCTGGGTCTGTTATTGTTTTTATAATCTCAACAGGTATTGTTTTTTTGATGAGGGTAGTGACACCTCGCTTTAGAATTAAAGGCTGCAAAATCCAACAACTTCTACCCCAACATTTGAAGTTTAACATATTCACCCGGAACCAGGTGCGCCTCCTGAATAAAAATCATGTCTAATTTTAATTTGTTACAATACTTTAGAATTTTCCTTCTTTTTATTGATGAATTAAATCCCCCTACGTTCAGGGTACCTATTTTAATACTGGCCATATTTTACCTTACATATGTATCGTGGTTGCATACATTTATCTGGATTTAATTTATATAAAGCGAGGTCTGAATGATCTATAAGGGGAAAAGACACATAAGGAAAGGGGAGACACATACACCAACCAACAAATAAAATGAACATTCTGGCACACAGAGCCGCATAGTAATATTTTACATGTCTGACGAACTTACGGATGATATTATAAAGGGAGGTCATCCCTTAAATGATTTTAAACGTACTAGAACTTAAACTTGTCCGGAAGAGAACTCTGTTCGGTACCGGGCTTGGAACTTTAAGCGAGCTATATTGAAGAAAGTAAAGCTTTTAAACAGGTTTTCAAATATTCCTTTTGGATGTTATGGGCATAGTGGATCAAGAGTCTGTAATGTCCTCACTTCTGTGGGATTCCACATCTCTGAGAAACTCGGTAGCATCAGTTGGGACTGAAAAATCATAGAATTTATCATTCCTCAAAATCCTCAATCTTGCTGGATAGATTAGGGCAAATTTTAACTTCTTCTCGATCAAACTGGTGCAAACAGGTGAAAAGGCTCTACGTGCTTTAGTAACAGAAGCTGAGAAGTCCTGAAATAGCCTTAAATTGTTGCCTTCCCATTTGATTACTGGCATTTTTCTGGAGGCTTTCCATATGGCCAGTTTATGTGTGTAACTTAGGGTCTTGAATATTGTAACCCTCGGGCGTGGGTCATTTGGTTTGGGGTTTGGGCCAATTCTATGCACCCTCTCAACTGTCATGTTTTCACATTCTTTCTGTATGCCTAGAATCTGCGGCAGTGTGAGTGTCACAAATTTCTCCAGGGCAACGCCCTTAATGGTTTCCGGTAGTCCCACCAGCCTTATATTATTTCTTCTGGAGTTATTTTCCAATTCCTCCATTTTATTTAGCAAGGTATAATTTTCCTTTTCTAGTCTTTTAATTTCCCCCTGAGATGTAGCTAGATTGTGTGCCAGTGCTCCAATCCTATTCTCAGCAGTGTCCATGCGTACAGTGAGGTGTTGAATTTTCAAGGAAATGTCACTCACCGCTTTTGCTAGCAGGGGCGCCATCGTGGCAGTGATCGCATCAACCTTATCATCGTATGTAAGAGGGCCCGTTTGTCTGGATTGCAGGGTGCTCAGATCTTCTCCCTGCGTCCCTTCAGAGCCTCTCCTCACCGCTGGGTTGTGAGGTGCGTCTCCGGTGGGCGCCGCCATGTCCTGTGACGGACCTCGCTTCACCTGCCTCCCTTGTTGTTGCTGGGAGCGTGGCGGCTGCGGCGCTGGTGCTGCCCGGTCCATCTCCTTGTCCTCCCCTGTCAGGGTGTCTACCGCTGGGGCTCTTGGAGGCTAGTGTAGCCTTGTAAAAGATTAGATCAGCCGGTAACCGAGCGGAGCTGCGGGGCTAGGCTGCACTCCCCATGCAAACCGGAACCGGAAGTGTTCTATAGCAGTATTAAGAGTTGCAGTTGTGCTCATACGTTTACATACCCTAGCAGAATTTGTTATTTTCTGGCCATTTGTCAGAGTATATGAATGATAACTCACAAACTTTTCTTTCACTCATGGTTAGTGGTTATGTGAAGCCATTTTTTGTCAAACAACTGTGTTTACTCTTTTTAAATCATAATGACAACAGAAACTACTCAAATGACCCTGATCAAAAGTTTACATACCCCAGTTCTTAATATGGTGTATTGCCCCCTTTAACATCAATGACAGCTTGAAGTCTTTTGTAGTAGTTGTGGATGAGGCTCATTATTTTCCCAGATGGTAAAGCTGCCCATTCTTCTTGGCAAAAAGCCTCCAGTTCCTGTAAATTCTTGGGCTGTCTTGCATGAACTGCACATTTGCAGAGTGGCTCAATGATATTGAGGTCAGGAGACTGAGATGGCCACTCCAGAACCTTCAGTTTATTCTGCTGTAGCCACTGACAGGTCGACTTGTGTTTTAGATCATTGTCATATTGGAACGTCCAAGTACATCCCATGCGCAGCTTCCGGGCTGATGAGTGCAAATTTTCCTCCAGTATTTTCTGATAACATGCTGCATTCAGCTTGCCATCAATTTTGACCAAGTTTCCAGTGCCTTTGTAGCTCACATATCCCCATAATATCAACAATCCACCTCCGTGTTTCACAGTAGGAATGGTGTACCTTTCATCATAGGCCTTGTTGACTCCTCTCCAAATGTAACGTTTATGGTTGTGGCCAAAAAGTTAAATTTTGGTCTCATCACTCCAAACTTCCAGAAGTTTTGAGGCTTGACTCTGTGCTGTTTGGAGTATTATAGTAAATGCTTTGTGGCATTTGCATAGTAAAGGCTTTGTTCTGGCAACTCGACCATGCAGCCTATTTTTCTCTAAATACCACCTTATTGTTTGTCTACCTGATCGTGATTTGGTTTCCACAGAATCCCTCATTTTCCACTTTATTAGAGTTTGAACACTGCTGATTGGCATTCTCAATTGCTTGGATATCTTGTTATATCCCTTTCCTGTTTTATACAGATCAATTATCTTTTCCCGCAGATCCTTTGACAATTATTTTGCTTTCCCCATGACTCAGAATCCAGACACGTCAGTGCAGCACTGGGTGAAAGATGCAAGGGTCTTTCAGGAGACCAGGAACTCACTGACATTTTATATGCACACACTGATTACAAGCAAACAGATCACAGGTGAGGATGGTTACCTTTAGTAGCCATTCAAACCCATTTGTGTCAACTTGTGTGCATGTTATGAGGCCAAAATCTCCAGGGTATGTAAACTTTTGATCAGGGTCATTTGGGTAGTTTCTTTTGTCATTATGATTTAAAAAGAGTAAATACCGTTGTTTGACAATAAATGGCTTCACTTAACCACTAACCATGACTGAAAGAAAAGTTAGTGAGTTATCATTCATAATCTCTGACAAATGGCCAGAAAATCACAAAGTCTGCTAGGGTATGTAAAGTTTTGAGCACAACTGTAAGTTGGGTAAGTCCAGTGAGTCAATATCATTAATGTTGCACGTTGCCGCGGGTCATTAACGACCCCTCCTGTCATATGTGCATGCAGCTCAATCTGACAATCTTATCAGCGACTGCATGTACGGAGGGGGTGATGTCACTGACCGAAATCCTGAACAATATTGGTCAATGTGTATGCCCTGTATTGTTCTACTGATGTTGCCTACATTGGCAGCCGCGGGAATCGCTTCAGTGTGTACCCAGCATAAGAAGGTCTACTTGGCTGGCTGAATGTGCTTGTTTGCATTGTACAGAATCAATGTTATGTGTATAATTAACCATGAATACCTTACTAAAAATAAAATCAACACTTTAATAAATAAGAAAAGAATTGATTGCAAGAAGTCTGTGTCTGTATGCATTAGCGTATAGAGTCAAAGCAAGGTCACAGAGGTAATTGATAATGATTATTGATGACTAAATAATTTCAAAGGATTTTAACAACATCTTTACTAGTCGGTTACTACAATAAAGCTTTGTATATGAAATGAAGTGTAAATGATAATGTGTTCCCATGGACCTTCAACTATTGATGTAAATAGTCAGAACAAGACCCTGAATTTAATGAGTGTGCACTGTGGAACAGGCCTGAGCTATCAGAGTTCCCAACACTGGAATCTACAGGATCTGCTTTTATTTGTTAGATGATCAATAAATATGCATACACATAAATGGAAAATGACTATAAAACAGTGTATTAATGATATATTAATAATTAAGTACTAATGAAAATGGCGTTGCTCTAAATATGTACATTATTGGAGAATAAGGAGGTAGAGACCTACGGGTGCCGGACGCGGTCCCGACAGTCGGGATCCCGCCAGTCATTTACCCGCAAGGGGCTTTGTTGCGCTCACCATGCTGTCTGAGTCTGGGCAGTCAAGATCCCGACGTCGGGTTAATGACTGTCGGGATCCCGACTGTCGGAACCCTATACCACACCCGAGACCTACCAGTAACATGACATATCAGTGTGCTGTGCATTATACCTCTATTACTTATCTTACATATTCGGTCTTGTTCCTATGTGTAAAACCTGATAAATATGAAACACACGGGGTCTCTTGCAGTTAATTGAAACATGTGATACATGTTTGTGGCTTTTTCTGTATAGGCAAATAGCCTGCATGTGAACTCAATGCAAATCATGCATCGCATATATTTTATATTGATATAAGCAATGTATAATTGGACTTTTAAAATCTGACACATAAAGCAAAATATCATAGCAGTCATTTTTTTAAAGAGCTAACCCAACATTAATTGCATTACTGGCCTCAATATGTCTTGATATTATTTTGGTTGGGGACAAAATACAGCTGGCCAGGATCTTTGTGCAGGAGTTTTAATAAAACTTTATTAAACACAAAAGTTGATTCTTAAAAGTGCGTCAAAAACAGGTGTGCATCGAATCTCGCAACCGCTTTTCCTCTCCTTTTTTTCTTTGTGCAGGAGAGAAGACTATTGGAAGGGTGTTTGCCTATTTAAGTGCTTAGGAATTTGAAAATGTAGGGGGTGCAGCTGCTGTGGGGCTTAAAGCTATGGGGGGATAGGGGGCCTTCCTGTGAAAGGTCTATGTGTGTATATATATATATATATATATATATATATATATATGCAGGGTATTTGGGCGGCACTCTACGGTTTTTACAGAGAAATCAAACACCTGGACACAGGTACGTTCAGTTGAACTGAACGTACCTGTGTCCAGGTGTTTGATTTCTCTGTAAAAACCGTAGAGTGCCTCCCAAATACCCTGCATATCGTTGGTGGAGATTTGTCCCTACCTGGGAAGGCACCAGGGTGAGTTCTATTGCTTCATGTGGAGTGCCGACCCGACGACAGATATATATATATATATAGGGGGGAGGGCTTACCCATAGGGAGCTAGTTAAGGTCATGCTACTGTTTTAAGGATTTTAGGAATGGCATAAAATGTATCAAGTGGCTCCAACTCGCCATTAATCTAAGCTCATATATTAAAGCAAATGCATCCACCTTATTTCCCCAAATTCATGCATTCTTTGGGTGCTATTCAGTCTGGGATTCTGACTGTCAGAATGTCCCGACAATTCGGAGGCCGTTTTAATTTCTCTCAACAGAAACTCAACCGTCCAAATTCAATGTTCCAACTGTCGAGTGTCGGAAAGTCCAAGGATTGGCAAAAATGGCCGCAGACTAAAAAAAAGGCAGAAAATTCGACAATCCGTGGTAATTTCCAACAAAATAGATCCGACTAGTTTTGTCGGAAACTGCCTACAATGCTGTAGGAAACAGCATTGAATAGGTAGGGGTCGCTATTTCCACAATTGAATACCTCCCTTTGTCTCCCTTCCCACCATGGTACACTAGGGTAAAACCAAGGCACCAATACCAGAGGCATTGTCTCCAGCTTCATGCACACTTTATTCTCTACTTCAAAAGAAATGCACGGATGAGGAGACATTGTTTCCATATAGCCAGAAGTGAGAATAACACTGTCATTTGTTTACACGCTTACTTTGGCAAATTACAGGTGAGAATCTCTCCAATAAATACTCTCACATGTATGTATTCTATGTAAGCTCTACTCTGAGAAATAGTGAATCTACCCACTGTCCGTCTTCTAACTATCTGTTTATCTATATATTCCCTTGCCTTTCTCCAAACTATTAATCCTTATGGAGTCATCCCAAAAAAAAAAAAAAAAATGTTATTAAGTAGCAATGCCAGAGAAGACAGAAAACAAGATGGAAAAAAGAAAGAAGAACATCGTTAAGAATTTCTGAGTATAATAAAGAAGACAACCGGTGTTTATTATGTGTTTTATTTGTGTAGTACAGTATATTACTATACACACAAACAAGTCTAAGATATACAAAAACCAGTACATTGTGGTTCTGACAACCATGGGATATATACTGTAGTAACACATACTAAAATATATTTTTTTACGTTAAACAATTATTTCCCAATACCCATTGCCCAATATTCTATCAGCAAAGGGTTAGTTTCTCCAAAGTCTTGAGTACATTTTTGAAATGTGGGCTTCCTTTCATCCTTAGTGGTACCCAGCCTAGGCTCTGGTGCATTGATCTAAATGTCTTATTCAATTTCATCAGAGCAAAAGCTAATGATGAACAACTGATATCTTCTAGAGATGGCTGAGGATGGCAGCCCTTCTATCCCACAACTATTTTAAATAGTTTGCTTATATTTGTAGGATGTATCACTGGTGTTTTTACATTTTATGTGACCCAGAAGCCAAATATAAAGCTGTACTCAGGTAAAGTTGGCAACAGTGGATTTGTGTAGTCATCTGAGCTATGAATGTAAAAATAAAAGTAATTTATCGACAACTGGATAGAAAGAGGGCAATAATACAATCCAGTACATCTGGGTACTCAAGAACAAGTTAAATAACAGCTGTTTACAAAAAAGGCTTGTCCAACAACAGGTGACCAATGAGGACCTGTGTAAAGGCAGAAGCACCAACTACTGGTCCTAATTCTGATTCATACGGTCCCCTGCATGTTCGCATGGAGGCAAATCAACAGAACGGGCCCAACTTTAAAAGCCCATTTTGCCGAGAACGGCTGTGAAATGTCGCCGGATCTCGACAATTCAGGGCCCTTTATGCGGACATGCCCCCTTTTCACCAATTAGCAGGCGGGACATTGAATCCTGCCCGCCGATATGCAGGCGAGCAAAACGAAAACAGGCCAGGGTAGCGGCTGTCAGGACATACCGACACTCGTGACCCGGGATTGATCACCCCCAAACAGTGATCAAAATCCAGCCAATATGCTACTAACTGCCATTTTGTGTGGCCTATAATGTGGCAGCTGGGAGCTGATTGGCTGGACGTTTATCACTTTTTATCACCCTATTGTTTGTCTGTTATTAAGACTTAATAAATCTGCTCCATTATATAAGTCAATGGGTGGCTGATTAAGCGCACAGGCTCTCGCAGTTTTGGAGTCCCGCCTTCCCACCTGAAATGTTGTTTTACTTTTGTGTTTTGCGCTGCCCGTTCATGTTTTCTTTTCCCAGTTCTAGTGGAGGTGCAGCATTTCGGCAGAGTATCATTGGCCTTCTGTGCTGAGTTGTCCCACATAATGTGGAGTACCTTGGTGTTTCTTGTGTGGACTGTGTCTTCACAGGGGAGCCTTCACAGCAGAAGTACATCAGAGGGGAAGGGAAGTTAGAGCTGAGATTGCAGCGCCTCCTGGCCACCTTTCTCAGATTAATAAACTAATTAAATAAAAGCTGTGACCTTTTTGACAAGCTATTTGGTGTCCGTGTCTTTATCTTATCTCGTTAAGGTGTTTATTGTGGTTAGAGGGCAATAAAACAATGGAGGTCTTAATATCATTAATATGGCATAACCCGCCTAGAATGTGTGTGTGTTGTGTGTGTCTTTGTGTCTGTGTGTACATGTGGTAGGGAATATAGATTGTAAGCTCCCCTGGGGCAGGGACTGATGTGAATGTCAATGGTCTCTGTAAAGCGCTGCGGAATATGTGTGCGCTATATAAATAACTGGTAATAAATAAATCATGTACAGGTAGCTCACAGGGAAACCACCAGTAGATCATGACCAACTTAACTAAAACAAACCTACAGTATGATTACTTCTGGGGTCTCGGAAGCGCAGCTCCTAGTAGTGCAGTGAGCTGGTGACATCATATGACATCTCTCTCATACTGTGGGAAGCTTGGAAACTGCTGTAGATCCAGTAGCTGTGGAGATGCCAGGATCAGGTTATGGCCGTTCTACTGTCGAATTTGCATCACATTGCTACATACTGTGTACAACCACGCTGCTGGCTCCATGATCCCCAGATCTCCGCTCCTACTGGAGAGCACTCTGTCGAGAGATGGAATCTAGAAATTCTGGAATGTAAATTTATGCCGGAAGATCACCACTAAATGTGAACAAAAAGTAGATCCCAGGTTAAAAAATTCCAGCCCCCTCTGGATTAGATGATGGGTTTGTTGTCAATATTCATTATTTATTATTTATTTATCTACAGTTTCTTATATAGTGCAGCAGATTCCGTTGCGCTTTACAATAGTAGACAGTGATAAAACAAACTGGGTAACAACAGACAGACTTGGAGGTAGGAGGGCCCTGCTGCAAGCTTACAATCTATAGGGATATAGGAGGGAAACACAAGGACAGGCACCAGTAATAGCATAGCAGTCGCACCAAGTTACAAGTCCAGAAGGGAAGCTATATAATACATAAGTGTCTCAGAGGGTTATGTGTGTAGAACTTAAATATGACAGGCTTGCCTGAAGAGGTGAGTTTTCAGGGAACGCTTGAAAGTTTGGAGGCTAGTGGAGAGTCTTATTGTGCATGGAAGGGCATTCCATAGGATGGGAGCAGCCCGATGAAAGTCCTGTAATAGTGAATGGGAGCTAGTGATCCGTGCAGAAGAGAGACGCAGATCTTGTGCAGAGCGGAGTGGTCGAGATGGGAGATATTTTGTGATAAGTAGAGAGATATATGCTGGTGCAGTATGGTTAATAGCTTTATATGCTAGTAGAAGTGTTTTGTATTGAATACGGTAATATACAGGTAACCAATGGAGGGACTGGCAGAGCGGATCAGTAGACGATGAGCGTCTTGCAAGGAAGAGCAGCCTAGCAGCAGCATTTAAAATGGATTGTAGTGGTGAGAGTCTGTTCTTGGGAAGACCAGTTAGGAGACTATTGCAATAATCAATGCGGGATATAATGAGTACATGGATAAGAGATTTAGTAGTGTCTTGTGTGAGATACGGTTGTATTTTGGATATGTTTTTTTAGATGCATGTAACAGGATTTGGAGACAGATTGAATGTAGGGAAGAAAGGACAGGTCAGAGTCGAGGATGACCCCTAGGCAACGAGCTTGTGGGGTAGGGTAGATTGTGGAGTTGTCAACAGTGATGGAGATATCAGGATTGTAACTGTTATTCATGATGTGAATTTAGCTATTACCTACCATACGTCACCAGTGCCTTCATGACCAAGACCGTAAAGGTATATAGAAAGGAAACACATAACATGGCTACTGGCAGGCCAAGTCTATCATGTACCAATATAAACTTTTTTTTTCCTAGCAAAATATCATTATATTTCTCTTACACACAGAACCATGTTGTGCTTTAAAGGTCGAAAAGCAAATAGAGCTGCCTAGCTTTCTATACAGAATATTCATTAATTTCAGGGCCAGAGATGATGGTGTTCATTTAACCCGTTCCAAGGCTGTCGGCATAGGGAAAGCAGAGTTTTGAAAGAGCATTCGTTTTATTCCCGGAAAGTAAGATATTTGGATGGTCTTGCGCTTTATGAAAAAAGAGCTGCTCCTGTATTTTGATTCTAATGGTTATGGGGGGGGAGGAGCGCTGATGTTTAAGCTGAAACGTTAATGGAAAATATTGAAAATTAATGAAGAGAAAGGGGTGAAGGTATAAATTATGAGATGTGGGTATATAAATTTATAGGTTCGTGGTACCTGTAAGGGAAAAACTTTGTTTAGTACGAATGTTTACACTCTTTTAGTGAAAGAGTTTGTTTTTGAGGTTTTTTGTAAAAAGTTGTAATCAGTCCGGCAACGCTATCCCTATCTTACCCTAAGTTGCGATGCGTCCTGGCTACTGTCCGGTATGTGCAGGCTTGAGGGCTTCAAAGCGCAAGTACGACTGGGATGTGTTTAAGACACCACAGCCGCTTTGCGCCGATGCTCCGTCTTCGCCGTGCGGGCCGGAAGTGGCCGGAAGTTGAGGTGCAGTCGCCGATGGAAACCAGGGCAGGAGAGCGGTGATGGCTTGCCGGGTGAACTTAAAGTTCAACCCAAAAAACTTTTTAATGCACAACTTCCTTATATATTTTTGTACATCCATATACAGGTCAAATTTGTTCACTCTGCTTTCTGGTGCGAATTTTAATCCTTTTTGTAGAAGTTTTGTTTGTGTCTCGGTAAGAGTTCTATTGCTTAAATTGAATATGGTGATTTGTTGGTCTAGATTGTCAGTATTTCTTTGGAGTTTCTTCTTATGTTTGATGCCTCCCCTTGTTCCTCTTTTTCTATATCTGTTTTTTGTTTCTTGTGGTGTTGGATGGTTATGGTGTCCGGTGGTTTTCTTTCTCCGGGTACCTGTTCTAAAAAATCAGTGCTGAGATCTAGGTCTGAGTCTTCTTCTTCAGATTCTTCGCATTGGTGTCTTTTTTGCGGTCTTTTCGATATCTGGGTTTGTTCTAAGTTCTTTCTTTGAATAGTTTCTAATAGTGCTTTGCGGCTGTTCTGCTCTTCATTAAGTGCTGTTCTCTGTCCTTGTTGGTAGGAGTTTTTTACTTGATTGTCATATGAGAAGTTTCTATTATTGTAGGGTTGATATTTTTTACCCTGTTTTATATTGAAAAAATTGAAGCTATAACTTGAAGACGAAGCTAACATGTGCTTCCCTCCAATTTTTTCACATTTCCGGAAGAAGACTTCCGTTTTATGAATAAAGTTTTGTCCCTATAAATATCCACACTGTGGAGTAATCAGACATCCTTGAAAAAGTGCGCATGACGCACGAAACGCGTTGGTGAGACAAGTTCACCCGGCAAGCCATCACCGCTCTCCTGCCCTGGTTTCCATCGGCGACTGCACCTCAACTTCCGGCCACTTCCGGCCCGCACGGCGAAGACGGAGCATCGGCGCAAAGCGGCTGTGGTGTCTTAAACACATCCCAGTCGTACTTGCGCTTTGAAGCCCTCAAGCCTGCACATACCGGACAGTAGCCAGGACGCATCGCAACTTAGGGTAAGATAGGGATAGCGTTGCCGGACTGATTACAACTTTTTACAAAAAACCTCAAAAACAAACTCTTTCACTAAAAGAGTGTAAACATTCGTACTAAACAAAGTTTTTCCCTTACAGGTACCACGAACCTATAAATTTATATACCCACATCTCATAATTTATACCTTCACCCCTTTCTCTTCATTAATTTTCAATATTTTCCATTAACGTTTCAGCTTAAACATCAGCGCTCTTCCCCCTCCATAACCATTATTCCCGGAAAGTATTAAAGATAAATATACAGCCTTGATAAAAAAATATAAAAAGAGATTGGGCCTCCTCTAGGGTTAGGAGCAGGTCCAGTCCCCAACTAGGAGGCAATGTCACAGATGTCACAGACCATGATGCTCTACAAGTGGTGTAAAAATAGCTAAACCTTAACAGTCCACAGTCATAAATACCGACGTGTATGCAGGAGACTATGGTGTATGTTCAATTAGTGATCCATTCTGACTTTCATTTATCGGAATGGATCCAAACTACCTATTCAAATCAGTGGCCAAATCTGAATGTCGGATTTAGCTGCTGATTGCTGCTCATCCAGCCGGCACCAGGACCGGGTGAGTGATGGCGTGAGGTGGACAGGAGGTGGTGGCTGCCAGGACGGCGCCTGTGAGCTGCTCTCACCCAGGCCTGGCGGCGGGACCGGTGAGCGTGGCGTGAGGGTGCGGGATGCGGGCGGGAGGATGGTGGATGGGAGGACGGTGCCAGGGGAGCTGCTGCTGCTCACCTCCCTGCCTCAATCGGACAACTTTTCAAGTCAGATTGAGATTGCCAGAAACGTGGCCAAAACCTGTGTAAAAAAATTGTAGAGGGATAAACAAGCAGCCAATCAGCTTCTAACTGACAAGTTACAGGATGTGTTTGAAAAATTACAGTTCAGAGCTGATTAACTGGTAGTTAATTGAACTCCACTTTATTACTTTTTGAAGCTTAGTACATCTGTCCCAATGTGTTTAACAGGTCTGGTCTGGAGTTTTGCAGCATGCTGACAACAACAGTAAGGTAATTCACAGCGCCTGTCGGTTTGTCTTAAATGTCTTCTGTTTCTCTGTGCTCCTGATGCTGGACAAGCTGGCCAAGTGATAGTGTCCGGGTTTCCCAAACTGATGTATTTTGCTGTGACTTAACATGTTAACTCACTGCCCTGTTTGCTGTGTAGTGGTTATTGAATAAAACCTACTGCTTTAACTATATCTGCTCTGCATGGTGCTTCTAAGTTGTCACAATACTGATTGTTGCCTATGGGCAACTCCTCCCCTGGCCCACTTATCCCTATTTTAGTTGCTTGATACATCACCCCCTACACTTGGTGCAACCCAGATGAGTAATTCCATTATAATTGTGAGTTGTCTAACAATCACTTATACATTTAGAATATAGTCCAGATATTTATCATGTCCATAGACCATATTAAAAGTATATATACAACTAATAAAAAGTTTTCATTATTTATTGTTATTGCTTGCAATAAACACACCAAACCTAAACCTAAAATACCCAGTGGGTATGCAGTCAGCAAATTTGGCTGTCAGGAGGCCAGCGTTCATTATACCTATTTATTTATTTATTACCTGTTATTTATATAGCGCACACATATTCTGCAGCACTTTACAGAGAATATTTGAACATTCACATCAGTCCCTGCCCCAGTGGAGCTTACAGTCTACCACATGTACAGTACATGCACACAAATTCATTCTTGGGTTAATATTGTTGGCAGCCAATTAACCTACTAGTATTTTTTTGAACTGTGGGAGGAAACCGGAGTACCCAGCGGTAACCCATGCAAACACGGGGAGAGTATAGAAACTCTGCACACTTAGAGCCATGGTGGGAAACAAACTCATGATCTCAGTGCTGTGAGGCAGTAATGCTAACCATTACACCATCCGTGCTGCCCAACATCTGCTGTCAGTGCTGCCAGTATCCTAGCTGTCATCTAAACACTGGCACCTGATTTTCGAAAGGATCAGGATGCCAACATCAGAATACAGACTGATGAGATTCCAATTGGTAAGTAATCGGGGCTAACAACCGGGGAAATGGGGTTAGATTTAGGCACTAGTGGGGAAATTTGGGTTAAGATTGGGGGGGGGGTTAGGTTTAGGCACTCAGAAGGTGGGGCAGGGTTAGGCTGTGGGGTTAGGTTTAGGTACTGGAGTGCAGGGGTTACCAAAAGTGGGGATCGTAAAGGTCAGGCTCCTGGGGGGGGGGGGGGGGCAGGGGGAGGGTAAATATACCTCTTCCCTTCAGGATGCCAGCATTAGTATTCTGTCCCGGATTACCCGTGTGTATCCCTTCCGTGTGTAACACTTACATTTCTGGTGACTGCTTCTGCTTCATATCAGTGGTTTGTGAATTGAAGATAATGTATGACTGACATTGCCTCTTCACTGTTTTTGCCTAAGAATCCTCTTAAATTTCAATGCATCACTTTTTTTTTTAATTCAGTATGAATTTAAGTTGACAGAGAATTGTAAAGGGGCAGGGCAGCCGAGAAAAATGCCGGCCCCGGTAAAATGTTGGGGGCGTGTCCTAATTGCAGGAGGTGTGACCGCCTCCCACAATTAGGCCACGCCCCAAAACATTTAGGGGTGAAAATCCACTTTAAAGTCGAGGGGGGAGTGTCATGCTCCCCTCAGCAGCCGCAGCACATACCTACAGCATGTGCTGTGCTGACAGTAGGCTCAGCATGAGCTCTCACGCTGTCAGTGAGACGCTGCTGCTTCTGCTCGGGAGAGACGGAGGGGGAAGGGGGAGGTTGGACCAGGGCCCCCGCTGGGCCCCTCCAGCAAGCCTGGGCCGGGTAATTAGTACCCGCTCCCCCCCCCCTCTCGGCAGCCCTGTAAAGGGGCCTACACATGGGGAGATGCAGCATGATCGCTCAGGGCACAGTGATGTGCCAGCGCTGTGTGTTGAGTGATCTGTCAAGGTTCTCTGGTGAGAACACTGGCCCTGACTAGCATTAAAGAGATTAATATCCAGTATGCTGGAAATTAATCGCTGGGCAATAGCGCTATGCGGGGCCGCACACCACTATAGCTATGGCCCCTACATGCGCCCCATGTAGGGACCCCAAAAATCACCCCATGTAGGGACCCCAAAAATCATTGGATTAAATGCCCCTTTATAGTTTAGAGAACGCATAGCAAGGCAGTTGCTAAACACACCGGTTCTAAGTCCAGTATTTGGTACTTATTTCAGTGGACTAGTTCAGTTGTTCCCAACCTAGGTGCCTTGGGTTTGTGGTCCAGGACCATTTCAATAAATGTATGGTCAATGTAATGCTCAGTGCTTGTGGCTTCCAATCATAAAATATTTAGAGAAACCAAAGCAAATCCTGTACATCAAAACTGAACCTAAGGATGACAAATAAACACAATTTACTTAATTTAATATTTTTTCAGCATTTTTCAATAAGAATACTTGGGCATAGAGGCGGCGAGAAACATTCCATACTCTAAGGCAGTGATGGCTAACCTTGACACAGCTGTTGTTGAACTACACATCCCAGCATGCCCTGCTAAAGTTTTACTATTTGGCCATGCTAAAACTGATGCAATGCATGCTGGGATGTGTAGCCCAACAACAGCTGGAGTGTCAACGTTATCCATCACTGCTCTAAGGCGTCATGATTCAAAAAAGTTTGGGAATCACTGGACCACTTATTTAGACCCCTCTGTATTAAATAATATCCTTATTGAGATACATATATTTCCATTATGTAATTATTTTGAATACAGAAGAAAAATGTAAATACATATAAAAAAATGTTTGTATTTCTTTTTTTTTTTTTTTGTCATTTTCAAAATCATCAAGTTGAAATAATATGGTGGGTTCGGAGTTGAAATTACAAATGAACTATTTAAATCTGACTTAATCGAAGTAGCCTTTATATGACATGCCTGCTGCGGAATTTTAATATCTTAAATGTTTAAAAGGGTATATTCTGTTCTTACACTAGGTGAAATTAAAAAGAAACCGTAAAATCACGAAGATGAAGTGCATTCTGGTTAATAAATTTAAAATGAACAATGACTGCCTCAGTGCAAAGTAATATCATTTCCTACCTTGGGGCATTAATAAAGACTGGAGGTTTTGGGAGGGGAAAAACAATATTATCTATTAAAATTCTAAGCCGTGTTTCAATATTAAAAGGATATGTGATGAATTTCCAGTGTTAGTTAGACAGGGTCACGGATTAATTTCATATATTTTTTTTTCTTGGTCAGCATTCTGTCGATAATTAATCAAAAGCAGAATTTCTTAATGAAACACTTCTCATAAGGTGATAATTAGTAGGAAGGAGACACCCTACAGATAGTAACTGCTAGCTAAAAAGGAATCAGGGTTTTGGACAAGGGAGTTAGTTAAGGAAGCAACTTCTTCTGTCCCTGTTTTGGAAATAGATTTTATGTGTGTGTTTTATGTTTAATCACGTCGCTATCAGACATAGCAGCAGGAGCTGGGCAAAGACTATTCCGTGAAATTACGCTAATGACTGATCATGGCTGTTGAACATAGTTAGCGAGCTTCTCACCCAATCAGTTCAAACAGCTTGGCCAAAAAAGAGGAATAACTACAAAATAAATGTAGGTTGGAGGCAAAATATCATTTATCTTGCGGTTGGAGAATTAGAGCATTAATGCTCCATTGAGGTAGCCATTGTTGTTGGCTGCTCTTACATTTGCGGACCTTAAGATACTTAAGTATTTATGAAATAAGGGTATCCTGGCCTGGATCCAAAGGAACGAAGTTGCAGCAAATTAATTCACTAGGAGCGTATTTTTGTTATTGTGAAATGAAGACTGCATCTAGATATTGGTTCCGATGATAATGTTACATCCATTCATTCCTCAATGGTTTTGTTTGCTTGTAGTTGGATGAGTGCCCTGCTTCTCATAATTATATTCTATTGGCTCAGCCTATAAAATATGCCCTATCGTTATTTTGCCCAAATCACAAGCAGTAATCTTGGTGGTTGTTGCTTTTAACTTGTACAGCTGCTCAGACCCCTCCCCTGTTTTTGTGGCTATAAGTGGATGGCTGGAACCCCAGGAAAAATGGCTGCAATGTCTATGTGAAGGGGCAACCGTAATAAAAACCATTTACTGAGTACAACTGCACCATTAGGTACAATAGCTGTCGAAACTGTGGGTTACCGGGTGGGACTGGCACACAACGAAACAAGGGAAACCCCCAGTAGCTGTGTTTGAAAAATTGCAGTTAGGAGCTGACTGGCTGGTGCGTCATCACCTTTTACTTTTTCACTGCTTTATAACCACTTTATAACTTTACCAGGCTTAATACATCTGTGGATTTGAGCGCCATTTTTGGACATTTTGATACCAATCGCTCATGTTTCTAATATATAACCAGTATGCGTTACATCAGTTGGGATCCTGAGAAATTCCAAGAATGCAGTAATCACAGGGCCGGCGCCACTACTAGGCAGCTTTAGGCATCTGCCTGGGGCGCCGGCCACTGGAGGGCGGCAGGAGGGAGCAGGATTGATGGAGGTGGGGAACTCCCCCCCCCCCCCTTGTGGAGCCACTCGGCCACCGCTGCCACTTCTCCCCCCCCCCCCCTGGAGGGACGTGGTGGAAGGGAGGATGGAGATGATCAACTCCCCCCTGCAACTCTCCCCCCAGTGGAGCCTTTCGGCCACCGCAGCATCTCCCCCTTCCTGAAGGGAGCCGAATGGAGGTGAGCAGACACACCCCCCCCCCCCGTGGAGACAATTGGATATACTGTACTTCTTCCAACCAATCAACATTCAGTTGCTGCTCTAGTGTCTGTGCATGGAGCAGTACATTAAAGGGAATTCCAATGAATAACAGAGCAAAAATTAGCATTTTTCAGAGACCATGGGATGTATACTCTGTATAAGCTACTCTATTATACACATCAAACCTGTTATATCAACAAGGTCATGAGCACATGCATTATTTATTCAACAATTTAATGTGCAATAGGCGGTTGATGGGGCTAAAATCGATGATAGAGGTCTGCGCAGGGGCATACGCAATTATGCTCATGTGCAAATGCCATTTGCAAATGCCTTTGGAGAGTATCATACGCAATGAGGCTTTTGTTTTGTTAAGGGAGGGAAGGGGGTTGGGCAGGTGGCTGGGGCAGGGGAACTATGAAAATGATGGGCGTTCCCCTGGGAACACAGGTGGACCAATGTCTGCTCAAGGCAGGCGGCTGATGTCACATGACGTCGGTTACCGCCCCCTTTATGGCAATCTCCAATGGTAATAAAAGTCAGTTCTGACTCACTTTTATTACTGAAGGGGAGAGAAATCCCCCTTAGGTAATAAAGTATATGAGTATATGCAGCCTAGAGAACTAGTCTGAATTAGACCCAATGTTTGGCTTTATCTGACCAGAATAAAGAGTTATATACATATATATACATGTTATATATATATGTGTGTGTGTGTGTGTGTGTGTGTGTGTGTTATATACATTTTTGCATAAATATTGGTGTAAAATTACTATTAATTATTTGTACCAAACCTCACAGTTATCTGTTTCAACATGTCCTCTTTGCTTTTATATGATTTTTCTGCTGATCATTATTTTACTTACCCTCAAGCCATTGTAATACAATTACCATGTTTCTTATTAACACAGAACATCTAATATTTAGATAATGATTAGATGGTTTACCCCCTATTGGCTGATCTGTGGTCACATGTTTGTAACAATATTTATAACATATACAGTAACTTGATTGTATTTTGACATGAACACAGATAAACCATGCTAAGTAAAATGTGTGCTTTTAGTAAATTCTCTTTAGGAATTGCCCCAAAATGTAACATATAATTTTGTCCATTACTCCTTGAACAGTGCTACAATTATAATTTTTTTGGGACAGGAAATACATTTCCACATATACTACTGCAAAGAAGAAACCTATAGAAAATATAAATTTAGGCCCTTATTCTGGTTCATTCGCCCTGCGAATGGTGGTACGCCGGCCCACCAATCGCAATGAGTGCACATTCGCACTGGCTGCGAATAGAATTTTTACATAAACTTCCATTCGCAGCCTCCGGGGTAACACCCACATCATTCAATGGTCGCCGACCATCGAATGATGTGGAACGTGCACATTCAGAAATGACGGTCAGCAGCACGGTAGGGACTAGATCCCCTTCCGTTTTGATTCCAGGATGTGATGTTCAGTGAGGGCGGGAGTTGTTAGATGCCCTCACAACGTTTTTTATTTTATCTGTAATTTACGTAAGTGTCGGTTATTTTGTTTTATTTGAGCTGCATTGTACCCTCGCGGGCTCGCTACGCTCGCACGGTTCGGGCACGGTGGCTCACTTCGCTCGCCATATAATTTATATTCTCCCTCCAGGTATATGTGGACCCAGGGCAAGATGGGAAAATTGTCAAAACTAAAGGCGATCTATACACTACCTCAGCAGCACTGACTGCACTGGAGATTTCGCGGTAATAGCAAGATCTCGCTCATGCCCATTACAGCCGGCCGGGGGGAAAGGGAGATCGCGCATGTGCACGGATGCCATGGACGCCGATAAGGAGAGTCGTAGACACAGGACATAACGGCTCTCCTTATTGGCTGGTTGGAGGTTGGTACATCAGGATGTAACGGGTGCTCGCGTCTTCTAATTATGCAGGAGAAGCGGGATCTGTTATTTTTAAAATGTTATGGGCGCAATAGTACATCTGCCCCAATATGTTTTAACTGCAATTACGCTGTTCAGTAAAGTGAGACACATCTATTTTCTGGTTCCCACACTGTTAGTTTACAGATACAATGCTACATGTTCCCAGCAAACTGAAACACATCCATACAGTTTAAGGTAGGTACACTGCGCTCACCTTGTTAATGTAAGACCTAGTGTTCGCAGGCGCTGCTTATACTCTTAAGGGTATCCCTAAACCCTTTTGGAATAACAGAATGGGTAAAGGAGTATGTGCATACTCCTTTACCCATTCTGAAACACATCCATAGCTTGTTGAGGTACCTCTGAGGAAGTCTTGATCAAGACAAAATGTGTTGGGTTGTTTTGATTTTTCTTCTTTAAATTGAAGAATCAAGATTGGTACCGATAATAAATCAAACCTGAAGTGATTTGTAATAATGTGTTTATGATATTTCTACATTATCAAATGTTTTTACTACAAAATAATGGGTACTTGTTTAGTTTCACTGCGGCAGCATGGCCCTGCATCTGAGTCCCCTTGCGGGGCTAGCTGCGCTCGCCCACGCTATGGGCTCGGTGGCTCGCTACGCTCGCCACACTATCTAAATTCAACTCTATGCCAACGTGGATAGTGGGGGTATGAACTATCCACATTGGCATGGAGTTTATTTTGTTTATTATAGAAAGTTTTGCGAGCGCTGAACCCGGAAGTGGCATGCGGCCATGCTGCTGCCGTGAAACTAAACAAGTACCAAATAATGTTTAATAAATTGTTTATTTATTATAAACCATAAAATTGATGGGTGTATAACTAGTTTTTAATTGGGAGGTACGAAATTGGTTTAATGTACTAAAGGCACCTTCCTGATTCTCTCAATTTAGGCATATGTGTGTGTATGTATGTATGTGTATATATATATATATATATATATATATATATATATATATATATAGTGTGTGTTTGTGTGTGTATATATATATATACAAACATACAATCATATGTGTATTGAATATTAACCCTGAGTTTCCAGCCATGTGTATACTCATCATTGCTGTTGATAGTTATTTTAGTTCAGTGAATGATCTGCATCTGGAACTGGTCACAGTTAGAAATAGCTAAATAATCCTTGCAGTTAAGTGGACTCAAATGAAAGGGGATTGAGCGCAGAACTGTGAGTTAGCAAGAGACAGATTAATTTCTCCATATAATAATAACACCAGATATGTGATTAACCGCTAATTTATATTTGCATAAACCTTATTCAAATATATGCATTTAATTAAGCTATAGCCAGAGATTGCATTTCATTAAGTTTTTGTGCCTAACCCTTAAGGTTGGCAAGTGACAGACCATACAACAAAAACAGTATCTTGATACATCTGTAACACTTCATAGCAAACAGAAAAGAATGTGTCTGGTCTAATATTAAGATTTGCATTTGTATCATCTCTTGAATGACAGGTAGATATTTTTGTCTTATAAGGTTGTCGGTTTTATAGTGACATCCTCCAGGAACATTCAGATAAAGCTAGGAGGCAGGAGGCTTTTGTGTAGATGAGATTATTGATAGTTATTGAAAGTATCTAAATAGGATTTACACAACGGACTGCTGTTCCTTTAATAGAATTCTAGATAATTTTTTTATCGCAACAAGACACCCAGAGAATTATTTCAACAGATTGGGCCAAGGCTACAGCAAATTTCAATTATTCTAAAAAGCTTTAATATATGTGCTGTATGTGCGAGCGGGGGGCCTGCCCTTCATCCACATTTCCCTGCATATTTAACCTCACCTTCAGTCACACCAAAAGTATTTGGGGGTTGATTTATTGTCACCAATCAGGCGAAAATGAACGAATAATACTGAGAAAAAACAAACAGAATATTCTGTTTGCAGAGGGCAAATATAGGTGGGTTTACATGGATGGTATTGTTGGAAACAACTTACCTTGCAAATAATCAATACATAAGTGAATAAATAACACACTGAAAGATATAATAATAATAATAATAATAATAATAATAATAATAGCACTTATATGGAAGAAACAGACTCTAAGTTTAATTAATTATGACATTTGGAATTGAACAGCATTGTGGACACTGTCAGTGCCTGGTGCCTGCTGCCAGTGAGGGGCAAAGGGTACAATCACCCTGTGGACTGTGAATTGCTGGGGCTCATTGTAAATGTAGGCATCCTTCACAGTGCCAGCTACTGTATTGTTAACCTTCACCTCCTGTGCTCCATAGGGGGCGTAATTCTAGAGCAGATCATTGATCTCTCTGACTGCACGAAGAACTACAAGTTCCAGCATGCAAGTGGCAGTTTTACAACAGCTATAGAGACTTTTTTTTTTAATCATCCTACAATTTACTAGCTGTTATGATGCATTAGTCCGCAAGTAATGAGGCACTTGATACTTCACAGACAAAGTGACCACTTATCAGATATAAGTATAGAACAACGATATACAATTCATACATCCATAAATAAATAAATAAATACATACATACATACATACATACACACACATACATACATACATACATACATACATTCATACACATACATACATACATACATACATACATTCATACACATACATACATACATACATTTATACATACATACATACATACATACATTTATATATACATACATACATACATTCATACACATACATACATACATACATACATTTATACATGCATACATACATACATACATACATACATACATACATACATACATAAACACACACCTACAGAATCATACATAGATACTTTCATACATATACATACATACATACATACATACATACATACATTAATGCACATATACATACATACATACATTAATGCACATATACATACATACATACATACATACATACATAAACACACACATACAGAAGCATAGATACTTTCATACACATACATACATACATACATACATACACACACACACATACATAAATACATACATACATACATTAATGCACATATACATACATACATACATACATACACACACATACATAAATACATACATACATACATACATTAATGCACATATACATACATACATACATACATACATATACCATCCATACACACATGTATGCATATATACACATGTATATGTGAGTATTTATATAGACCCAGCTATAAAAACATCATTTTGCTCATATGTGATAATTATCTCATGTATTTCCCAGTGTTGTATTACCAATATGAATTTCCCAGCGCCTAGAGTACAGGGCTTGTGCCACAATAAGATCTTGCCCCTATCTATGGAGGAGTCACACAGAGTGAGTGTAATTTGTACCCACCAGAAACACAGGAGAGAATTAGTATAATCCCAGCTCTGATCACTTACCAGCAATAACGTGTCGTTGCCGTTATTGTAAAATTGCGTTATATTTTAAGTTGCGCTATTTAATCAGAGCTTGTGGCACAGGTTATTTGCTTACAAGCTGTGTTCTGCGGTGTCGGGATATAGATAGCACTGAGCTAAGCCCAGAGGGGTTTGCATAGCAGTTATTAAACAGTTCAGTTTGTTAATATTTCAACCTCAACCTGTAAGGAGGGTGTCAGCCAGGCCGAAAGCCCCGCTACAGAAGGTGGAAGCCGCATTTACAGGCAGCCAATGTGCACACAATCAGTACAATATCTAATACCCAAACAGGACAAAAACCAAACACAAAATATTCATAAATACGTCTAATGTTTTATAGCAGTAATTATGGGGGTGCCGAGAGAGAGAGAGAATGGGGGAGAGAGACAGAAAGGTAGAGACAGGAAGAGAGAGGTGGAGACCTGGAAAGAGAGAGAGGAAGGGAGGGTGAGAGAGAGATAGAGAGAGAGAGCGAGAGAGAGAGAGAGAGAGAGAGAGAGAGAGAGAGAGAGAGAGAGAGAGAGAGAGAGAGAGAGAGAATGCCTAGATTTATAAATGAGAAAGTAGTAAACACTTAACTTTTTTTTTGTTTGACTGGAGTAATTGTGCAAATCTTATTAGCAATATGCATATTTACTGTAGTGATATCCATAGCTAAATGGGTTTTAAATTATATAATTACCGCCATGTATTCCTAAATGGATATTTTAGAGCAGGTCTGAAATTGTTTAGTTTTGTGATTTGTTTGATGTTATTCAGTAGCAGTTCTGCTGCATAAGGGGGGGGGGGTGTAATGGGGTACGGGGGTGCAGGCTGTTCTCCTTCAATTTAACTACATATGGTACATTTGTACACCTTCAACAGATGACAAGAGTAACCTACAGTATAATACCTATATACTGTGAATGAGCGTCTGTATACAGACACAGCACTGCTCACGGTAACTGTCATGTACAGACACAGCAATGCTCATAGTAACTGACACTATAAACACAGCACTGATCATGGTAACTCTGTCACACTACAGACACAGCACTGCTCATGGTAACTCTGTCACACTACAGACACAGCACTGCTCATGGTAACTCTGCCACTCTACAGACACAGCACTGCTCATGGTAACTCTGTCACACTACAGACACAGCACTGCTCATGGTAACTCTGCCACTCTACAGACACAGCACTGCTCATGGCAACTGACACTATAAACCCAGCACTACTCATGGTAACTGTCATCTACAGACACATCACTGCGCATGGTAGCTATCATCTACAGACACAGCACAGCTAATGGTAACTGTCCTCTACAGACACAGCACTGCTCATGGTGTCTGTCACTCTACAGACACAGCACTGCTCATGGTAACTATCATCTACAGACACAGCACTGCTAATGGTAACTGTCCTCTACAGACACAGCACTGCTCATGGTAACCCTGCTACTCTACAGACACAGCACTGCTCATGGTGTCTATCACTCTACAGACACAGCACTGCTCATTGTAAGTGACACTCTAGAGACACACCTCTGCTCATGGTAACTGTCATCTACAGACACAGCACTGCTCATGGTAACTGATACTACAGACACAGCACTGCTCATGGTAACTGATACTACAGACACAGCACTGCTCATGGTAACTGACACTACAGACACAGCACTGCTCATAGTAACTAGGTCACTCTACATACATAGCACTGCTTCTTGTAACTGACACTCTACAGAAACAGCACTGCTCCTGGTAACTGATGCTGTATAGACACAACACTGCTCCTGGTAACTGTCACTCTACAGACACAGCACTGCTCATGGAAACTGACACTCTACAGACACAGCAGTGCTCATGGAAACTAACACTCTATAGGAACAGCATTGCTCATGGTAACTGTCACTCCACATACATAGAACTGCTCCTGGTAACTGACACTCCACAGACACAGCACTGTTCATGGTAACTGACACTTTACAGACACAGCACTGCTCATAGTAACTGACACTACATACACATCACTGCTCATAGTAACTATGTCACTCTACATACATAGCACTGCTCCTGGTATCTGACGCTCTACAGACACAGCACTGCTCCTGGCAACTGACACTCTACAGACACAGCATTGCTCATGGAAACTGACACTCTAGATGAACAGCATTGCTCATGGTAGCTGACACTCTACAGACGCAGCATTGCTCATGGTAACCTTGTCACTCTACAGACACAGCATTGCTTGTGGTAGCTGACACTCTACAGACACAGCACTGCTCAGGGTAATCCTGTTATTCTACAGACACAGCATTGCTCATGGTAACTGACACTCTACAGACACAGCACTGCTCAGGGTAACTGAAACTGAACAGACACAGCATTGCTCTTAGTAACTGACACTCTACAAACACAGCACTGCTCATAGTAACTGACACTCTACAGACACAGCATTGGTCATGGTAATCTTTCACTCTACAGACACAGCATTGGTCATAATAACTGACACTCTACATACACAGCACTGCTCATAGTTACTGCCACTTTAAAGACACAGCACTGCTCATTTTAACTGACACTCTGCAGACCCAGCATTGCTCATGGGAATACTGTCACTCTACAGACACAGCATTGGTCATAGTAACTGACAGTCTACAGACACACCACTGCTCATAGTAACTGACACTCCACAGACACAGAACTGCTCATGGTAACTGTCACTCTACAGACACAGCATTGCTCATAGTAACTGACACTCTACAGACACAGCATTGCTCATCGTAACCTTGTCACTCTACAGACACAGCATTGGTCATGGTAACTCTGTCACTCTACAGACACAGCATTGGTCATGGTAATTGACATTACAGACACAGAATTGCTCATGGTAACTGTCACTCTACAGACACAGCATTGGTCATGGTAATTGACATTACAGACACAGAATTGCTCATGGTAACTGTCACTCTACAGACATAGCATTGCTCATGGTAATGGACACTACAGCCACAGCATTGCCCATGGTAACTGTCACTTTATAGACACAGCATTGCCCAAGGTAACTGTCACTCTATAGAACAGCATTGCCCAGGGTAACTGTCACTCTATAGACACAGCATTGCCCAAGGTAACTGTCACTCTATAGACACAGCATTGCCCAGGGTAACTGTCACTCTATAGACACAGCACTGCTCATGGTAACTGTCACTTTAGGGTGTTTTGAAAGAGAATTTCTATACAAGTGTATCGTTTTGCATAGACGATAATACTTTTCCATTATTCTATATAGGAAAGATGTTTAAATAAATAAATACATTATTTATAAATGTATATGTTTTAGGGGAAAATTGGGAGGTAGTATGTATGTATGTATGTATGATGTGTATAGGTAATATATGGCGTGATAAATGACTCCCAACACACTAATTAAACAGGTGTGTGTGTGTGTGTGTGTGTGTGTGTGTGTGTGTGTGTGTGTGTGTGTGTGTGTGTGTGTGTGTGGAGAGAGAGAGAGAGAGAGAGAGAGAGAGAGAGAGAGAGAGAGAGAGGTTAGCAAACCCTGAAACATTGGACTACTAAAGTTTTGCTTTTCACACAAAGACCTCCAGGGTGCCTCTGCCTGATTATTGGACTATCTCTATTTACCTGTAGGAGAGGGCACCGGGGGCAGGTGAACACTCCTAGGGAGAGTGCCAGGCTGATTTGTGCTTCTATATATAGATGATAGATAGATAGATAGATAGATAGATAGATAGATAGATAGATAGATAGATAGATAGATAGATAGATAGATAGATAGAGAAGTACCAACACACTCGCCATTCC